>NC_092068.1:8215625-8825833 GCF_039877785.1 Chaetodon trifascialis | reverse complement strand
GTCAGCACTTTGTTTTTGTTTTATGGGTACAGTATATTAAAATGGCGCACTAGCTGTAATCCTTGAATAATAAACTGAATCCTTGCTTCTTCTCTCCAGTATTCAGTGAGGCTGAATGACTTATAGCCAATAATTGACAAACACTTAAATACGAGATAAATCTAAAGGTATAGTCACATTGATTCCCTTTGTGCCTTGCAGATACATCCCTGCCCTTTTCTTCCTCATGGATTCCACATCCAAAACAGGGAAAACGCTGCTGCTTCTCCGAGTTTTCACGTATTTGTCATATTTGTCAAGAAACGGAGCCCTTGTTTTCTGAGGCAATACTCCACGCTCTCCCTTCCAGTGACAGCCGGGGCCGGAGGTCAGCTCTGAGTTGCCTCAGCCTCATTCTTGACCTCGGCTCCTGCCATTCCACAACATTCCCATCTACATCCGCAGGGCTGACAGAAACAACTTCAGCCTCATATTTCAGTAACACACGGGCCAAATGATAAACATGTAAACAGGAGAGAAAAGGGGAAAGGCCAAAAGTGAGAGGCTTTTGTTTCAGTGCGAGTGTGTTTGTGTGTGTGTGCGTTTGTGTGCTTCACAATGAAGGTGGCATGTTCCATTACCCGACCATGATTTAGCTCACTCTCAGGTAATAGTCAGCGCTGGTGAGGTCAGCAGAGGGCCAGCGGAGGAGAGAGGGAGTGGAGGGAGGGTTAAAGAAGGCGGTAAATAACAGAATAAGAACGGGATTAAAAACCCAAGGTGAGCTGCAAAACTGGATGAAAAGAGCAAGATGGAAAGACAGAAACAAAAGGAGAGAATTGGGCAGGCGTTACGGTGCCGGTGTTGATGGACATTTTGGCATCTTGGCAGCAGTGGTGCGGTTTAGGGTGGATGCATGCGTGTTTGGGGCGGGCGTTTGCTTTTGTGACAGCGACAGGCCAGACTGGCCCAGCCGTCACTCCGGCAGCCTCAGTAGCACACAGCCACCTGTCTGCTCCTATCAGCATTGCCTGTGTCCCTCTGCCTGGCCTCCACAAGCAGGACGGAGCGTGACGAGAGGATGACAAAAACTGAGGAGGGGGAGCGGGGGAACAGCAAGACTGTGATGGGATGGACTAGAAAATAGCAAGAGCAAAGAGCTTTCCCGTGCAATGGGAGAGTGAACGGCGCTGCGTGTGAATTTGCAGTGACAGGCCTGCCTCTCCTCACCAATACGTGGGATGACTGTCCACTAATGTCCTTCACTGTCCTCCGACTTTCGCAATGTGATTGGTTAGTCACAGCCTTGTCACTCACTGTTCTCATCATTTCACCATTTGGGTGTATTAGAAAGCCAATCCTGGCCATCCAATCGTACGCCTCGTCCTCCTCAGTTCACTTTGGGCTGAGCTGAATCGCTCTCGTCGTGTGCAGGGCAAATGAATGATTCATATCTGAACAGCAGCGTCAACTTCAAATACACTCTGATAATCAAATGTACTGATGTATTCCATGCAAAGACTAACATTTATTCTGCAGGATTTCCATAAGTGCTTAATAGTCTTGAGGTGAATTGTTTTACCTTTAAATTATACATTTACTTAAGGTATTCATAGTATATTTTTTGATGGCATACGTTATGTAGAAATCCCCCGGCGCCTCCTTTCTGTAACCTTAGAGAGTAAAACAACACAGACTGCAGTCTTCGCTTTGTTCTTTTTCCTCACAAGGTTAAATCACAGTAAAGTTTAAGATACATAAACCCTATGCTGTTAACATTTTGCTCCTCCAGTTTGGGTCAGATTACTGTGAAACACACTCAGTCGCTGAATACAAATTAGATGGCAATTTTTGCAATTAGTAACATAATCCATTGCAAAAAATGTAATCTAATCTCAGTACTTTTGGATGACTTCAGAATCAAACATAGAAAATATTCCACTTTATGATAAAAAATGGATGCAGCCACAAAAAATCCACAAACATTCTTTTTTTTTTTTCCTCCTTTTTAAAAATGCATTTAGCATATTCAGCATTTACACTCAAGTCGAGTCAAACCCCGTATGTGGGATGCACTTTTCATGAGTTAGAAGAGCATCGATTATCATGAAAAAAGTTTCTGAATTTTGAAATTGCCATATTTTAAAGACTTAATCAAAACATTTTTTTCAAATGTAGTCTGGGCTGATTATAGTTACTTGACGTCACTCTCCCTCACACAAAACAAAAGCTCACTGATCAAAAGATTTAGTATTCCCTTTGCGCTCCTCCAAGATGTTTTATGACCTTCAGGAATCTTTTTTGTGTATGCTCATGCTCATGTACCAGTGTTTTTCACACTTTTAAAATGGGTGTATATGCAGTCTTTTCACTTAAAAGCTGCGTATACACACAAGCACATTTAGGATGTGTGGCCGGGGAGGTGTGTATTTCTCTCAGGAATGGCTAAAGGAAAGGCAAAGGGTGTTCTCCTCCCATCCGTGACAGATTTAGTCATAAATCTGCTGGATTAATACACAGCCTCCCAAGGACTCTCGTGGTGTGTGTTGTTGAAACACAGGAGTCACTTAAAGCCAGACTCTAGGCACTATTTGTCTTCGGCTCTCTTCCCCATCACGGTTATTGATGTCACAAACACACACGCGATCATGCACGCACATACACACACGCACACATAGGAGAGTGAAAAATGGAGAAAGGGTAAATGAGTGGAAAATGAGACAGAATATGGTAAATGTCTTGTTTCAAAGGAGCTTTGAAAATGTAAGGATTTCTGTGTGATACATTTGCTTTTTCCAGTGGACAAATCTACCCTCCTTTGAAGAAATACAGTTGTAATTCATACCCATTATATAATATATAACTTTTACTCATTTGTAGCAGTTGTATCAATTTGAGAATGTGCTGCATTTGTTTATTCTGTGGCGCGAAGGCTTGTAAACATAATCAGAGAGCATTTTCTTTCTTTCCATCCTTTTTTTATTGCTAGCTGTCTAATTGACCTCCCAGGGGTAAAAGCTTTACAGTCGCTCTCCATGGCTGTCTTCATCCTACAGGGAAATAAACTATCTACGTGCATCCTCTTTTCCGCTATTAAAGATGCCCTCTGAACACATACGCCTCCCTTTGTATGGAAATAGAGGTCCAAGCATGCAGTTTCTGGCCACCACAGTATTGTCATTCCAGGTAGATCTGCTTAGTTTATTTCCACGTCCAACTGGCCTCCCAGAATGAGCCTGAATCTATAGACATTAACGCAGCACACAGCACCATGGGCAGAGAAAGCAGCATTGAGTTAATTTCAACTCATTTCCATCGTATTTCTGAAGAAAAAATTAGTTTCATTTATGTGTGTTTGACTGGAGGTGAGAGCAAGTTAATGCATGTGCCCCCAAGAGGTTTCTTAAAAGCCTGAAACAAAGACTTAAATCCCCTGATGGAATTGGACTTGTAAATTACCCTTAACGTGCTTCATATGAGCCAAATAGACTGAAACAGTGCAGTGGTATGATTGCAGCGGGTTTTGTCAACACAAATATGCTGCATTATACTGTGGTCCCTCTCTTCAGTCATTACCCACTGTGTAAAGTTCACATCCCGTCTGTTAAAAGCAGTGGTCATATGGTGTTTTTACTGTAATGAGCACAGTTAACAACTATATTCCTGTTTCTCACTTTAACAAAAATGACTACTAGTAGCCACTTCCAGCAGTGCAGACCACAGCTGTAGACAGCTGTAGACTGTATAGATCTGGGATTCAAACAGATGCTGACACACACTTTCTGTAATAGTGTCATGCAAGAAAAAGACCCCCTTTTTATAATCTCACACAGTCAATTAGCAGGATGTGGTTTAGCATGCTCTCCCTGTTATCCCAGACCTGATGGATCTGGTGCTGAAAAGCATAAAACATTGTGGCTTAGAGTCAAAATCTCATAATCACAACTTATCTATATGACAGATGCAAAGGCTTTCCATTACTGCTTCTCTCCACAGAGCACACAGGTCAATTTCTCTTCACATGCTAATCCATAAAGGGCCAAATGCCGCTTTATAAAGCAGGGAACACAATACAGAATGAGCTCATGCTGCCAGTAAGCTGAAGACAGTATATGCCTGTGTGAATTTTTGATGGGTGTGATTGATGTGAGGCAGCGCGTCTTCAGCTTGGTGTTGCTGATGTGTTTTGAAGGCTCTCTTTGTCAGTGGATAAGCAGTGTGGTAACATGAGTGGCATCATACTGACTCAGCCTACTGATTGTATGACTCCAGCCCTGAGGCTCACTCGCCCTGCCTCAAGACAGTTCATCAAGTATTTATACAAAGCAGGTAAAGATCAAGATTCTCTCAGCCCTGTCCTCCGCAGTCAGTCATCCCTCCACTTTGTCTTGAGGTGGTTTCACCTTTTCCTTTGTTTGCAGCTGCTTTGGTAGAAAGCCTACTGAACATTGTCCATAAACCCATTAAGCCTCTGCCCACCACAAAATTCAAAGCTATAATTCACAACATGCCTGAAATTGCAGCCCTGACAGTGCCTGTCCCACTGAATCAGCGCTCAGATGAACGAGAGGTCTCCAGATGTCACCAACATAATAAACAGGGCTTTGGCCTATAGCCCCTATTCTTCCACAAGCCTGAGGCCCCAGGGCAGGGCCGAGCCTAGTCCCTGTCTAACACGCACGACTCCTATTGATCCAGCAAGGGATTGATGTTCTCCAGTGGCTGATTTAGCGCCCCCATCGGCCCCCTTGCCTTTCCTAAAAGGTTGGGCTGAGCAAAGCATGCGGCTGCTGCTCTGTATAGGTAGCTAGTCTTCCTACTTTTCTTCCTCTCCTCCCCCTCACTTTCAGTCTCGTGCCTCTCCAGGCTTTGTCATTTTGTATGTTTTATGGCAGTGCGTTTTTCAGCCCTGCCACAGTGAAGGAAAAGTGCTTTGTCTCTGTGCAGAAAGTCTTATTGTAACTTTGGGAGAAGTATGGTAATGGAGTCTATTTGTTACTCCAACAGATCTCACCTCTGCAGTTTCCTCTTCTGTTCTTTTATTTACTCTCATTCCGGTGTGCTTCTTTATTGGTTCACACTTTTGGCTCACACATTCTCTACTCTCCACCTCTAACCATTTAAACCTAAACCCTTTCAATATTTTCAATTTTCCATCAAGTAGCTTTAAAATGAAGCCATGGCATTACCTGTGTATTATAAATGTGCTTCTTTCAGTGAAATATTTAACATCATACTTGGAAATTTCCTGATGCATTATTTCACATGCATTTAGTTCATTTCAGTATTTGCACAACATCAGTCATGTACTGTAACATGCATTCTGTTATGCTGCTGTCTTGTAGGATTTCTTATACTTTTGTAAAAGCCCACAGGAGGACATGCATATCTCTCAATCTACCAGGTCAGCATGATAGGCAAACGTTCAGGTTGAGCCCCCACATGGTTTGTTGCGTTTCGCTCCTATTTGATTGGTCTGCTTTGACCTCGCTGTCTGAATGCAGAAGGGAAACTGGGGAGTCAGTGTTTGCAGAGAGAGTGAGAGGTTCAGGGGACAATGCGGGAGAGAAAGGTGAAGTAGAGGGATGATTTCCCCAGCCCATCGCTCTTGTCATGAGAGCAATGTTGCAGAGTAGAGGAGAAGGGGAGGGCCAATGTTAATGTGCACTGTATCATTCATAACAGTAATACTGGCATCACTTGCTGCTAAATAGCATCATTTGTCAATGAAAGGGCTTGGTGCCACAGTGTTACAGATAAGCACCAGAAGGATACCTACACTATGCACACATGCACACACCATACTGTATACTATACTTGTGAGGAATGGTTGTGATTACAGCAATGTTCTTACCAAACCTTGACCCTCAACACTTTGTGTCCTCACTTTTATTCTAATCTTTTTTTAATCTTCCCTGAACTCAAAACCTAACACCAAAATTTACCCGTAACCCGACCTAATGGTGAGATTCAATCATTAACTCCAAATACATCCCAGTAAGAGGTAATGAAATGTTAGATTTTCTTCATCTTTCCATTATTCATCTGAGGGAGGACACTGAATATCTATCTATCTATCTATCTATCTATCTATCTATCTATCTATCTATCTATCTATCTATCTATCTATCTATCTATCTATCTATCTATCTATCTATCTATCTATCTATCTATCTATCTATCTATCTACATACATACATACATACATACATACATACATACATACAGTCAAAAAACAAAGTCACACAAGCCTGTACAGATGTGAAAGCATGTGCGCTGAATTTTCTGTTGGCTCTAAAAATGTTGCTCTCACCCTCCTCAAACCATTGTGGATTCTGTTTTAACTTGACCCCGGCCTGAACTTCTGCAGAGTCCAAACCAGATTCAAATCCACGTTTTATAATGGCGTTAAAATTTCATGCTGTTGAGGACCATAGCATATTTTTACACTGTGGCCACTGACTGAAATGTTTAACTTGTTCCATATCTCCATCTTGGAATACAAAGTGAGATCTTCTTGTAATTGCATCCATTTCGCTTTGCCAATGTATGCTACTGAGGGAAAGCTTAAAAACCAATAATTATAATGAAGCACAATCTGAGAAAATGAAGAGAAGTTAAAGCGAAATCATACATTTACTGCAGTTCCAAATCTTTATCTTAAGATATACAACTTCACAGTGATTCAGTGGATTTGGACATATTCTAGCCTCTAGTTCAATACATGTGCCAGTTCTTCATACTTGCTCTTAATCTGAGCAAAGAATCTAACCCACAATCTCACTGGGTTGGTCCCAGTTTCCTTCTTTTATCCAGAGAAAGAGTTAATCTTCCAGACTGTGACTCTCATACATAGTCTTACTCTCAAATGATTTGTTATCAGTCATTTGTTATCCTTCACTCGAGCGTACGTCTACCCACATGGAGCAGACAATTCCTCCACAGTTGAGAGGGCTGGGAGAAGGAAAAAAAAAAACCCGTTATTATTGATGACTACGAGGTAAAATGCTTAATTTGCACCGTCTTCAACCAAATTATAACTCACATTGAAAGCAGCTGAATTTGCATAAATCTCATTAGACGCAATGAGAGGGGTTCATAAATCGTTATATTAATTAGTCATTTTTGCCACCCTTTCATAGGAAAATGGGGTGTATTAATAAAACGAGAGGGGTGTGTGATTGTGAAGCCTAATTGGTCGTTGTGTTAAGCATTTTGGTGCGCAAGTGACAGGCTTGATTTAGTTTGGCTTCACCTTTATTGTCTGACAGAGCACCTGCAGGGTGGGAGAGAGGATGAGTGTGTGTGTGTGTGTGTGTGTGTGTGTGTGTGTGTGTGTGTGTTTGATCTGTTTATTTACTCTCCCATCCATGCACTCATATTCAATACCCTCTTATTTCTGTTTATGGTGAAAGGTGGAGTTGAAGCTTATCCCAGCATGCATTGAGTGAGGTCAGGACCACAGTGCAAACACAGAAAAAAGCTTTGTAAAGTACATCCTTGGACCTCAGTGAGGAAGGTTTTGTTATTGAGTTTTGGATTTATTAAAGGAACAAGAGTGAATGAGTGTACTTACTGAGTCACTCGGTGCTGGAGCAAGTGAAGGTATTCAGTTGTACGAGTGGTGTAACTTTTTGAGCCCAGCCATTCAGGACCACAGTTCAGCACCATGGACAGCGTCTAATCCCTACTGGATGTAGAGCTAAGGGCAACAATATCTGCTTCTGGGCTGTCAGATTCCACAACAATGGGTCAAACTTTGGAGATCAATGCAGTTTTTCTTGACTTGGATGTACTTGTGAATGTGTGGCCATTATTTGAGCTGTGTGTATGCTCTGTGTGTAAATGTCTATTTGAACATTACACATATTCATAGCCACTGGGGTCCACTGTGTGTGGACCCTCAGCCTGCCCATGCAGTTTTACCCTGGACACTAATGGGGTCCGGATGCTGTCCTCCATGCCCCTCAGAACTTCACCCTTGCCCTTCTTGACCTGTCTGTCCAGTATGGTGGATTACCCGGCCTGATGGCGCTCCACCTCTGGGTTTGATTAGCCAGCCTGTCTGAGCTCTGGTGTCTGTGATGAATGAAGCTTGTGAACCACTGCAGCTCCAATTAAAAACCCTTTGCTCTTTTAGCCTTACACATGCTAATGCGTTTATGTGTGCTCCGTGTGTGCGTGTGTGCGTGTGTGTGTGCGTGTGTGTGTGTGTGTGTGTGTGTGTGTGTGTGTGTGTGTATCTTTATCCTTAATATGAAAATGCAGCTTTCAAGTTTTTTATTTCTCTCAAATGTGTGAAAACATGGTCACATGACCAATCCAAATTCTTGTAACACAGCCTGGCGTGCGACCCTGTGGGACTTCTGACCTTTGAATCTCTGCCTGGCAGGTTCATCGGTGGCCCAGCTCAAGGCAACTGATCCTGAGGGGGAACCCCTCCTGTATGGAGTTTCAGGAGAAGAGGCCATGAAGTATTTTTCTGTGAACAAAGACACTGGCGTGGTCTGGCTTCGACAGCAGCTCGACCGCGAGGTACGATCCCCAAACAAACACACATACCGACTAAGTGCGGCACACAGGCTGATACATTACCAAATCAAATGCACTATAGCCATGAAAAGACACTCAGGGCAATTTTGAAAATAGGAGATGGAGCATAAATTATCAAATGATGAAAGAGCAGTGAAAAGTGCAATTCTGTTCAGCAAGGAGGGATGAAAAAGAAAGGTTGTGAGTTCAGAGTCGTCTCATCGTGCTTTTGTACACTCTTCTGCATTGCATGTCCATGCAAAGTTAATGCTGACGTCTGCCTCTGTCTCCACCAGACCAAGTCAGAGATGCAGGTCGAATTCTACGTCAGTGACATTCAAGAGGTAAGAGACAGATTTACGCTGTGATCACAGTTATGACACCTCCCGTCACACGCTGACACCTGGATATAGCCTGACCACATGGCACACAGAGACCCTCTCTCTCAATCTGTCTCCCTTTCAGTCTCAAGCTTTCATTCTCACCCTTATTTCTCCCTTTCTCACATGTAATCATTGTGACACCTGTCTCAACGCAGTTTAGTTGCCGAAACATACTGACGTTCAACCTACTCTGCCTCGCGGGTAATCTATCACACACTTGTCCTGTTTTCTTTCACTCTGAATCTTGGCTTGGTGTGGCTAATGCACATTTTCAGTGACTCCGGCTCTCTGACAAGTAAAGTGTGGAGGTGGCTTTGGAACAGTTTTACCAAGGTGTTTCCTCCCTCAGGTGGTCAAAGACACAGTAAACATCCAGATTGGAGACGTGAATGATAATGCGCCAATCTTCCATGGGCAACCTTACACCGTTCACATCCCAGAGGTAAGGCTGACAGAAAGTCATGTCACCTATTAACTTATTGCAACCAAGGTAGCAGTGACTCCGAAAAGGTCCACCCTTTTCCTGCAGAAGATTGAAATAACATGAAAATAAATATGAAAATATGTGGACAATTCTCATCTGATATATTATTTTATGAACATCAAAACAATGATGCCAGTAGAAAAAGCTTCCAAAGGGCAGCTTCTTCACATATACAAAGTGTTTTATCCAACAAATGTCTGGAATGTCTGGAATTTAAGAAAAAGGTAAGAAAACATGTATGAAATTCATCGCAGTGTTATGTGTGTATGTGTACTATAACAGTGGTATCTGCATGGTGTCCACATCCAACTTTTGGTGATCATCGGCTATTCATAGTGCTTTTCGGTCGCTGCTGCCCTGGAAATAGCTGTGTTTTGCCGCACCTGTGATCTTCCCAAGATTTGAGGAGTTGTCCTCTAGCTCATGTTTAGAGAGTATGCAGAGCCTCCTTTGTTGGGAAGAAAAACACTCACTGCAGTGGAGACCTCAATCTCTTTTCTCCTCTCGCTTCTCTGTCCTCTCCCTGAATCTGCTATATACCTCCCTTCTCAGCTCTCACTTCTTTCCATCTTTCTCCCTCCTCTTTGCCCTCTCCCTCATCTAATCCTTGATAGAAGTAATTGCCAGAGTGGAGTGGAGGACTTCAAACAGGGGCTGAAATCCACACACGCAAACACACACACACGCACAGCCACATATCTTGTTGTGTTGATATTGAGCACATACCCCTTTCTGAGTCTTCACCAAATCTTCAAAGCCACTGGCTTTTTCTCTCCCCAATCCATAAAGTCAGGCAAATAAATGGGAGAAAGAAGGACTGTTTAGACGAGGCTGTTTAGACCACCCACCAGGGGAAGGTTCTCTCAGGCCAATGTAACCACTGCTCAGTTGTGTGGGACTCACTTATAGTCCACATACAGACTTTCCAAGCTCTGCAAACAATAGGCTTCAGTTTAGCCTCCGGAAAGCCATTAAACAGAGCTGTGTTTGACCCTCCGTCGCTCACATATTGTTCACTCCCTTGCATCACTCAGTGAATTACTGCTTATGCCAGTCCTGCCGTCCTAGTGTAGACAAAATTGAAACTTTTTTTATTTGAGGCAGTGGGATGTGATGATAGATTAAATTCCTTAAAACAGACACAGCAGTGAGTCTAATTCACCGGCATTTTGTGCCATTGAAAATAGCTGAAGCCTGTAATAATGAGACATAAATTAGTCTATAGTAGAATAATAATAATAATATAATAATAAAGCCCTAAGTCCAGAGAGCTCCTCATTAAAGCCTTCCACCTCTTCCACCTGGAAGTGAGAGTTTTGGGAAATGTGTTTCTTCGTCGTTGCACCCCGTTTCCCCTTCCTCTGCCCCTTTTCCACCCTATCTTGTTTTCCACAACTTTCGTTACCTGCATCTTTATGGCCTCATTACCTCTGAGATCCTAACTGACCTCTAGCAGGCGAAGCAAACATGCTGCGACACCACTCCATCATGCTGTCACTCAGTGGACATGCCAGGTTAGAGTACCATCAGTACTACTAGATAGTGCCGTTGAACTTTCGTAGAAAAGGATGAGAGAGGGACACGGATGTGGAGGATGACAGTAGAAGTAAAGGGAAAAGAGAAGTGATGGCAGAAGCACAAAGGCTTCAAATGGTGAGATTTAACACAGGCAAGTGACACAGAATACCAAACAGAAGCCAAAAGAAAACAATGCAAAGTGCTTCAGGGTTGTTGAAACAGAAGAATAGTTAGGGAGGGAGGTATAATGAGGTGGGCCTGACGCAGCTCAGCGGTGAGCAGATGAAGCAATGTGAGTGGCAAGGTGAGCAGTGCAGTAGGGAGAGTGTGTGTAAATGTCGTTTTAATTTGTAGAGCCATAAAGAGGGTGAAGGGGAGCAGGTGGGCTGCTAGCATTCCCTCTGTCAGTGCTAATGAGCTGGCCAGATTTACAGCATCCGCACGCTCAGACAGCCAGCAGCAGAGACTGGATACAAGGAGCGACCGCGATCACCAGAAATAATGTTTTGATAGAACAGCAGATGGGCCACAACCCAAATCCATTATTGGATGAGATGATGGAGTGAGCCCACAACATACTGAGAAGTGTTTTTCACATTCCCCAAGCGCGACAGGTAGTCCCCTATACAGCAAAGCCTCTGTTGACAAACTCCAAATATTTTGCCAAGTGTGCATCTGTGGAGTACAGAGCTGCCGTCTGAGTGACCGTGGGACTGTCCATGTCTGTCAACCTTCTCCAAAAACACTCACAAACACCTCCCACCAGCTGTGTGACCCTCACACTCCCCCACTGGGAGTCGGTCTCTCTCTCTGTCAGTGCCACTGTGATAATATCAAATGCCAGCACTAACAACTTCTCTAACTGTGCCCACTGTGTGCCATCTCCTGCGGCTCCATACGCTGCCCCTGACCACACACAGTTTTCTCTTGTCACCTGCGCTAGTCTGCTACTTTTTCTGCCTTAAATGCCTGTTTCTCAGCTGATGGTCTGTCCTTCACACATAAATATGCACAAAACATGTCATCTTCATGCCAATATTGGGTCATACACATCCACCTCACATGTACCTATTCATAGTTTCCAGATATTATCCCCACTTAGTTTCCAATAACCATAGTAATGTCTAATTTTTTTTAAAGTTTGGTTTATTTTATTTTCTTTTTTGGTTTAGCCCTTCCACTTTTGGGATTTCAGAATTTAAATACCATTTCTTTTCCTTCCTCTTGCTAATGCTCACTGCAGTGGAATCCTGCCTCCGATAACACAGCAATGATGCACACAAGATTGTATAGCCGACTTCAGACGGCTGCAGTAATGCGGCACATGGATGGATTAAATGTATTGGCAAGCAGGCAGACAAGCAAGAGGCTCCAGGTGATAGATATCCAAACTTTATCTGTTTACTGTCTCTCAGGTATGTCAGGCAGGTGAACAAATCCCTCCTCATCCTCTATTTTCTATCAGCCATATCTCAATGTCCCTCTCTAACCTACAGTAAGCTCTGATGAACTAAGGCTGATGTTATAGAACCCATCTGCCCAAGGTGGAAACCTCTCAGGTGAAAGTCAGACATCTGAAGACGAAGAAGCCCTTCAGTCTGCTCTCTGCATTTGGTTTGTTTTTTAACAGAATTCCTCAGTCGAAGCTGAATCAGAAACCTGAGGTTATTTGTTCCTAAACCAATTATTTAAGAAACCAATGTTCAGTAAAATGCCCAGAACAGAAGCGAGGCTCTTAGGCTCTGTTTTATTCTAATTGTTGATTAATCAGTGACTTCTTTAAGTTGTGATAATTGTGTGTTTGGGAAGCAGGTCCGTTGCTCAAAGGCATTATGATAACAGTTGTGTGGAGGAGAGGAATTCAAACCAGCACCATTTCAGCCCCCAACTTTTGGCTCCTACTTCCTCCAAACAATTTCGAGTTGAATAGCGTGACAGCATTTCACGCACGAAACACACACACACACACACACACACACACACACACACACACACACACACACACACACACACACACACACACACACACACATGCACTCACATTTTAGATAATATTGGCAGAGGGTGTTTGAGAGCTCCTATTACGCCTGTGAATGAGCTGTTTAGTGCTTGATGTGGGCTCTGGCAGCAAAACAGAGGCACCTGTTATTTGATGTGCCCTCTGTCGCTGTCAGGTAGAACATAGATGAATCTGTTATATTCCTTTCTTCTTTGCCTTTGTTCACTTCTGAAAGCTGAAATTCAATCCCTAATCTTTTATCGCCTTCTGCCCTGTACCTTTTTCAGGTGACAGCATCCAAAGGTAATTTGTTTACCAGGTTACAGACAAATATTTCAGCTCGAAAGCAGCACCTTCAGTATGCGGATGACTAATGTCTTTGCAGTTGCTAGGTTCTCTGGTAACTTAAAAGAAATGAGTCTTACTTGTAGTGGAATACATTCATTTTGAAATTACGCTCATAAAATATGTGTGACTTAACTTTCACACGCATAGCATGCACACAAGCCAACAAACACATGCATTGTTTATTAAGCAACACACACACAAACACCCATGCTGCCGCATCGAAGTTGGATTTAGCCCATAATGATTTCAGTATCATCGCTCCTGGTCTCTCCTGTAGTGTAATTGAATCTAGTGGTTACTGAGCTGAGTGGTGGCTGGTTGACAGGCGCAGGCCTCAAAGAGAATTCTGCCTGACACTAAGACCCTGAGCCCCGTGGGGAGGGATGGGAGGATTTAGGGAGAACGAGAAAAAAATGGATAAAGTGAGAAGGTTAAATGGGAAGCAGTCAATATTTTACTCACCTCAAGCTCCTTTTTATAACTTTCTCCCACACAGATTCCAAGCAAAAGTTGTGCTTTCTCAAAATCGTATCCTCACTCTGTTGTTCCTCTGTATCAGATCTGTTATACTGAAGAATGAGCTCATGGATACGCTTAAAAAGAAAGTGTTGATACAGTAAACTCTTGGGAGTTTTTTTTAGATCTTTCTCCATCTGTCCATATGATTATGTCTGACAGCACTGATTAGAACGCAGCACATGATCATCCTCTACAAACTAATCTAACTCCAACACTAGCTCCTGTTTCTTATACAGCACAAATTCAGTACATATGGCCAGTTTATCTACAGACCCAGGATGTTTTACCAGCTGTTTGTTCACATATTTCATGCAGAAAGAGTCCCCTAATTTCAGTCTGCATTTCACTGATGAGGTTTGTTTAGTGCGTGTCGGGGGGTGTAATTTTCCATGTGCAGATATTCACACTATGCAATCCTGTGTGTGCATGGCGCATTCTTAAAGGAGAGAGTGCAGTCATTCACTTCCATGAACGATGATTCATTTGTAGACTTCAGTAAGCCTTTCAGGGCAAATGGTCGCTTAAGTGAGTTGTCAGAGAGGATGTCGTGCCTGTGGAACCATTTTTACGCGCATCCTTTCCAGTCCAGGGGTTAACGGAACAAATACTGCCTTGGCATCACATACGCTGCCACTCGTGAAGGTAAATCACCTCCTCTTCCTCTCTTTATCTTTCTGTCATTTACTTTATCCCGCTGAGCATGAAGAGCACCTTGATTTGCGTTCTATTGAGCGATGGGCGCAGATTTGTCTGTCAAAAAAAGGGAAGGCTCGTGTTTGTGAGTGACCATCGAAAAGTGTGTTTCTAAGAGAGAGAGAGAGATGGGGGAGAGAGAGAGAGACAGAAGTAAGGGAAGTAAGGTGGGAGAACAGAAGGAAAGACTGAGTGAGGGGCAAGATTGAAGGGGGAGAGAGAACGCTTGCACTCCCAAAAGCCATTAAAGTTTGATTCACCCACTCCCCGCTCTTTGAATAAATCAACCTGTCGTTCCCTCTCTCCCTTTCTTTCAAGCGCGTGGGTCCCACCCCTCCATCCCCACCCCCACCTTGCTTTTGGCTCTCCTTCCCTCCAACACTCACTCGGCAGAATTGTGAATTCCGACAAGGTTTTGCTAACATGGAAGACAGTCGTGCATCTTGTCAGTCCCTTCATATGCCGGAGCTGCTCGTGTGTTTGTGTTTAAGTTTGTTTGTGTGGGGGAGAGAGAGAGAAAGGCAGGGTGCTCGCTCTCGTGGCTCTCTGCGGTGTGAATGATACCGCGGTTATGGGAACAATACTCAGCTACAAGTCGTGCCTTCAGCCTCACCAGGGCTCCATTTGGCATTATGCAAATTCCTCAACGATTCCCTCTGTCTTCTGCTGTGTCTCAATATGCACCTCCCTTCCCATTCGTCTGTTTTTTCCCCTCACTGCTCCTCCGACCGTCGCAAGATTTTCCTTAATAGAGCTTTATTGCCTTTCCAATTTGCTCAAATCTGTTTTGGCTGTCACTTCCACAATTGAGGAGGTAGGGAGAGAAGCATTAAAAAAATGATGCATTATAGAGAAGCATGGAAGAAAAAGAAACAGTTGCTATCGACAGTTTCCCCTCTTTCTTGTTGATTTTTTTTTTTACGTGCAGTCTAGTTGGATAAAACCATAGTATTAGTGAGCACTGTTCTTTTAAGCATGTATAGCAAGAGATACACATGCAAAAGCTTGCTGTAGAGTAAAATCTAGTGTGCCTGACTTGTAGACAACGCAACGCTTCTTGTTAAAATGTGAAGTTTCTACAATCACTTCTTTCCTGTTCAGTTTACACCTCAGATCCCAGGTTTTACAGAGCTATGTTACAGCACACATGACAACCACAACCAACACCTCTCAAACTAATTAAGATGACAAACAGATGTTTAAGCTCCAACCTACAGCCCATCGTTGTGGAATCTCTGCCGTATTTCAGGTTGTCATTTTTGTCAGTCTGATGGTGTCTGGCGGTGTCTCGTTTGACACTTCCTCTTGTAGAACAAACCAGCCTTCTCACCTCACTAGCTGAGGGGACAGAGGACGCCAATATTGGTCAGTCTTTCTGACATTATGGTTCTCAGGAAGACATCACAACCACTTGATGTTTCTGAACTGTACTCTAGTGCGACCTCAAGCCCACACACATACACAGGAATCAAAATCAAATGGGGGTCAGTGGTATTTACTGAGGCATTCATGCCCCCCCAGAGTTTTTTTAACAAACTTTTCTTCTAGTGTGGCTCTAAGCCCAAAATGTTAGCTTTGAATGAGACACACATCTGATGATTTAACAGGCTGATTGCAAAGTGATGCACCCTGCACATTTATGCTCCTCAGGGGCTGAACCAGTTTTATTTAGCACCATCGTCAAATTTTACATTACGTCAACCACTGCTAAGACTAGAAGAGCAATTCATCATGTATCATGACTTCACTATGGTCCAGCACCATAGTGGCTGCAAGCAGGGCTTTCAGCTTTCAGCGTAGTTCTCTGTAGGATTTTCTGACTAAATCTTTGAACAGACAGTACAAGGTACGCAGAAATCTTCTTTCATTGCAAGGACTTTGAGATCCTCTTAGTTTCTAGAAGAAGCAGTGACCAAAATATAATGCCGAGTTATTTTCTTATTTTTGACAACATAATGACATTTGATGATTCACGTATTTTTTAGACATAAATAACACTGCAATGACCTGTCCTGTTACAAAATAACTTCAAAGCTTTCTCTTAAATTGGTCCACATGTGTCTCTTGTTTTCCATCACAACTCTCTATCTTACTATGGCAGTGTGCAGGTTTTACATCAGTGTTTAGTGTACACAATTTTCAGAGTGAATTTTATTCTAATGCTTACAGAAAAACACAGCAAAGCCAAGCCAAAAAGATATTTACCGGAGCACAGCAGAGCATGCAAAGACTGTAATTCTATGATCAACTGCAGGTGTTTGGTAGATATTTAATTTTGTTCAAGCACTAAAACTATGGACTGCAAGATACATGAGATGAGAGTATTTTGTGTTCTAGCCTTTCATTTTATTGGACAGAAACATAAGCGTTATATCTCAGTTCTTCCTCTTAATTCAGCAAAGTCAGCTTTCCCTGTAGTCACCGACTTACACTGATAGCAGCAACTGTCACCGAGGTCCCTTCTCATGCAAGTGAAACCCTCTTCACCCTCAACCGTCTTCCCCTCCAACTCCTTCTTACCTCCCTTGTGTGGAGTCCCCAACATAAATGCTTTGATGTATAATTGAGTTGTGTGCTCGACCGCTCCTCTCCCACTTTTTCCCACTCTTTTCTCAACCCCCCACCCCTCTCCCCCCAAGGACCTGGCTTATGGGAAAGGTAAGTTAAAGGGGAGAGGAGAAAGCAAGCAAGAGAGGAAAGGAAATTGAGACATCGCTTATAAGAGTGGTTTTGGCAGGGGAGAGGCTATTGGATTGTAATACCACTACTTTATAAGAAAAGCGTGAGGCACCTAAGAGCCAATACTAATACAAACCTTAGGCGAAATTTCAGGAGTCGCTACAAATGAATCAATAAAATGCTATTACGAAATGTTGTTGCATTGGCAAAAGGGATTGAGACAGTGGAAGACACAGACAGTCCTCAACGCTCCTCTTGTTGAGAGCTCTATAACTGTCATAACAGCTCATAACAACAAGATGTGAGTTAATTTGACAACGTCACATTCTACTAATTGAGATAAAGTGGGAGATGAAAGGGGAATGCAATGATGGAAATAACAGGTTGGGATGTTTGCTTTGATGTAGGAAGTACCAACTGCCATGTAATCATGACTTTGCACAGGAGATGATTACACATTGCCATTCTGCATTTGAGTCATTAGTGCCGCCAGAGGTTTTTAGTTTTTAGGTTTTTAGAGCTCTACCATCATATGATAACCAGCTGAAACGTGTAAACCTTTGGTGACTTTAGCTGTGATAAACGGAAAGTGCAAGTGTTTTTGTCTCGTTCACGTCCATCTTCTTCCATCATGCAGTATTTTCCTTTGCTTGCTTGCTTGTCTGTCTGTCCCCACTCTTCTCTGCTGCAGAGCTACATGAAGTGATTGCAAACGGACCCCAGCAGTGCCTCGTTTTTTCTGCACAGAGACTCAGTCTGTTCAGATCTGTTTGTCTTTCTGTATGTGACTTTAATATTTACTTCACTTTAGGTCATTGTTTGTTATTCATCACTTGCCAGACTGATGTCAAAACTCTGGACCTCATTTTAAAGCTGCAACTAATGAGTTTCTTGTCTGAGTGTTTGACTTGCTGTTGACATTGTGTCATGAAGTGACACAATCCAGCCTATGTAGTCATATGCAGTACAGTACAGAGAGGCAATACGTGCTTTACTGGCATAGCAAAATGTTTTCTGTGTTGAAGCGAGTCATCGTAGTTTATCAGCTGAGGTAATACTATTGATCAGAACAGATGGCTCTTTAAATGCTGTAAAGACAAACTTCCTCAGGAGTAGATTCAAGCGTTTTGGCAGATTGATGTGTGAGTATTAAAATTACACATTTTTATTCTAATTGCTCATAATTTATAGCAGGCTGTTATGTCTGCACACCACCTCTCTTTATTCCTCTCTCTCTCCTGCTTAGCTATTGAAAATACAAAGCCGACATGCTAATGCATAACTCAGTGTTCCATGTTATTTTGCCCATCAAACACCCCGTGTCCTATTAGAGTTCCTTTGCTGGTAAGCAGAGGCATATTAATGCTCTGGCCATGTGTAATTTAACCACATGCACGCTCACACACACTAGTTGGGAGTAACCGTGGCATTCTACAGTACAGGAAATGCATTGGAAATTGTAGACACCTTAGTCATAGTGCAAGAGAAATACAGCCTGGATATATGTACTAAGATGTGTCTGCAATTGCTTGAAGTCTGTGAATTATGCATTTGATGGGAAGCATGTATATTTCTGCTTTTGTGTGTGTGTGTGTGTGTGTGTGTGTGTGTGTGTGTGTGTGTGTGTGTGTGTGTGTGTGTGTGTGTGTGTGTGTGTGTGTGTGTGTGTGTGTGTGTGTGTGTCTGTGGAGAGACACTTGAGACATTAAGACTCATGGAAGTAGAGCCTCGTCTGCCCTCATGATACCCCATGCCCCAGGCTACAGATAGAAAGAGATGCTGATATAGAGTGCAGTGTACCTATAGGACCAGACTGCAGAATGGAGAGATTCAGGGGTACAGAGTTCACGATGAAGTGAAAACACACAAAAGGCTTTAAAACAAGCACACACAGGGATACAAGGAGAGAGAGAGGGGGGAGAAAGGCAATGGCAAAAGGAGAGCAGGATATCTATTGAAAAACAGCAGAGTGCACTGATTCCCATGTGATGTTGCAGAGACGAGGTGGCTTCAACACCATCTTGGGCAGCATCGTTCATTTGAGAATATACTGTACAAAGTGCAGGTTCTCAGTCATCAGCCCCCCCAAACACTTGGCGCCGTTACATAAAGAAATGCCATAGTTAGCAAGGAAAGGCAAGCCATGTCAAGTCATGTTTGTTTAGATATGATGTTCAAGACAGAATAGAGGCAGACCATGGGGGACCAACCAGGAAAACTAAGAAGTTACTGTGAATGAACAACAGTTTGCCAGTCTGCCACAGGGCTAGTACATATAAACAGCATTCAGTCAGTCCTATGGCTCCCAAATAATACTAACCTGCATGTCTTTGGACTTTGTGGGGGAACTAACCTGGTTCCAGACCCGAGAATCATGTCTTTCTGTCCAAACAGCAGAAAAAAATGTAATAGAAAGGTCCAAATAGCAACACGAGTAGATGAGATCAACACTGCTGTATACTGTAGGCTGTTGACTTATATTAAAAAAAAAAAAAAAAAAAAAAGTGAGAATCATTAAGTCAGCTGACCCCAGCATCTGCAAATCCTCTGTGCTGATGAGATGGATATTTCTGTCACTACTAACGTGTTGTGGAAAAATACTCCAAAGCCCCCACATAGTAAACAACAAATATGAACACAATGTCAGACCAAATAATAAAGTCAGTACAAAATCTGTGATTCTGTCTCATTAAAAGCAAGGAGAGACCAGAGCAACAAGAAACTTGTAGGCAAAAACATGCAAACTCCACTGCAATACAAAACAAGATGTGTTAGCTTGATGTGCTCAGTGGGGTTGTGTGGATCGTGCAACCGTTTACAAGACAAAAAAGGAGCAATATGGTGTCTTTGGGGATCTGTGGAGTCTGTGTTCTGGGCAAACTGTTCTGGGACGTTGCAGATTACAGTAGTTGAGATGGCAAGGAAAGAGTGCATCAATGACTATCCATGTCAAAGGGCAGAAAAGCCTTGATGATACATCTGACAAAATCTGTTTGTCAAACCTCAAAGTACTACCAGGAGTCACATTTTGAGCAGAGATTAGCTGCCTTGGCTAAGGTGACTCGCTTCAAGGGAAATGTCAACCTCTCACAGGTTAATAAAGATATAGTCAGCCCCTTTTTCAAGTGTTTGCATCAAACACAAACTGCCCTTCTGGAAGTAACTTTTTGACTCTTATGTTGATTTTGTGTTGCTCAGCCTCTGCTTCCCTCGATATCTAAATTTCTTCTCACTGCTTCACCTCGTCTCTCCGCTCCATGTTAGTGCCGGGTAATTGCCTGATCAGTGTTTCACTCACTGAATCCAAATCAGACCACTTGTACTGGGGAGTGACTGCAAACATAATCCAGCTGCTCTAAAAAGCCTCTCCACCACTAAAGTTACCAGCCAGTAGTTGATTATGGACCTTTTGTAATGCTGTTCCAGATGTGTTCCTTTACAGGTGATTGCCCTCAGTATGAAAAGATTAGATTATGAACATGGGGCAACAAGAGCGTGTGGCGCCTGGCTAATTGAACAGCACCAGTTTACATGATGCTCATGAAGCTGTACAGATCTATGGATGCTGCCGCTGGATCTCTCTGCCTCTTGCACTGAGCTTGGCCACATAACTCACAGGCTGCATACGCAAACACACACAACGCGTGAACTGGTCCCTGATTCCCCTATGTCTTTAAAAGAAAGTGCGGACTGATTAAAGTCAGAGTTTTATGGGGAACTATGAAAAATATGACTAAATAAATAAATAAAGCAAGAGCGCCTTGCCCCTCTAGGCAACAGACGTTTATATGATAATCAGCTCTACTCTAATTTGCATTTAATTCTATTTTAAAAAATGACTTTTTGAAAAAGAGAAGAAGCAGAGAAGAACAGGAAAAAATGTGTATGAGAACAAGATATGTAGGAGGAAAAGCAAACAGGCCCTGTTATCATCTACCTTTCACTGTCTTTCATCAGGTAACTCATTTTCTTTGGTTTATGGCGAAGTGATTCTTCTTCTAGTGCCACCCAGTTCATAGTCAGACCATTCATTTCCAGTCTATCGTTATTGTATGTTCAAATTTCAAATGGAAGATTCTGACTCCTGAAATGATGTGGCACAATCAGCTCAATGTATCCTAGCCTAACCATTAATCGCATGACACCAAACCACAACTTAAGCCAACTGGAAATGTTATTTGAAGGATGCCAGATTATAATGCCTGTTATAAAGACCTGTTTGCAGACACACAAACTCAACAGCAAAGTTTAATTTTCTTCATCGCGTTGTCATGGAATTAACATTAATTTGGGACAGCTGATATTACCTATATTAGCAACAATTAGCACAGGCTAAAAGTTAGATTCTGCCTCCTGAATGTTTGGAACACTGAGCTTTGCTAATAAACCTGTCAGAACTTTAAACCGTTTTCTAATAATTCTTCACAATTGCTCACTATAATTTTCACGTGCATATGTGAGTGAAATGCTGCAGGAAGGGCCAGAGCAGCAGCAGTAGTAGTAGTAGTAGTAGTAGTAGTAGTAGTAGTATTGTGCGTCTCCCCGTTGTGAGTGCACAGTATAACATGTCCTTGTCAATATCACTACATCATTTTAGAGACACAATCATGTTTACTTACTGTAAAAAAAAACAAAAGCAAAAACAAGGCCATCCCTGAGGAGACTGAGTCTCTACTTAGCCACTGAATGCATTTTTCATTCAGCCTCCATGTTTTCATTCTGTTTTAAAGCCTGTTTTGTGTTGGAAATTCTCTGAAAGGAGGTTCCTTCGTGACACCAAAAAGCGAGAGGACATCGCTCAAGTTCCATCTACTGGTTTGTCTGTGGAGGCTTTAAATTAAGGCTGAAAACAAATGAACTGTCTTCTGGATTGAGATGGGTAACTTCCACAACCGCTACAAAGAAGGTGTGGGATTAGTCGACCTGACCTGTCCTTGTACCCCTCCCCTGGGATCAACCCATCTGCCTCTCTCTGTCTCTTTCTGGCCCCGTGGATCCCTGCAGCATGCCGGACCTGATTACCTTTACATTTAAACACACAGTGTCCGCTCTTTGGAGACAGTCCGCATGAGATCTGACAGGGAGGTTGGGGGAGAAGACTGATCAGGAGATAAAGACATTATTTGTTTCTCTTCTCTACTGATGAAATGCCCTGTCCACACACACACACACACACACACACACACACACACACACACACACACGGTCATCCTTCTACTTGTCCTTGTGAGGACCCTTCCGCTGCAATGATTCTCTATCTGCTAACCCCTTACATCAACCATCACTACTACCCAAAATTTTAGAAATCCCAATCGTAACCTATTTTATTCTAAAGGTATCAACTCAAACTCCGAGCCTTAAGGCCGTTAAGGAAATGAGTACCAGACAAAATGTCCACTCTTAACAAAAAGTCTGAAACGGAAAGCATAAGAACACATCACATAATAAATGCATGCACTACCACACACACACACACACACACACACACACACACACACACTGTCCTTGCCTTTTAAAAGTGGCTTCTCTCGCTGTCTGTTGGTGTGGAATCATTTTCTTCGGCTAAGTGCTTCTCTAGAAAATCGCCCATCGCTCAGCTGGGCCACAGAGTGGACACAGAAGAAAGCAGTGCAAGAGTAAGATGGAATGCAAGGGAGGTTATAATGTGAGACATTTTTTGCCATCAGTTTTTGAACAGCACACAAAGACTCGCTCCATATTATGTGCTGCACTATGTGTTCCTGACCAGTTTAACAGAAATTCATTGGGTACAGGAGGTCAAGTGAATATCCAGGGAAAGGCTAACAGCTGTTAGAGAAGGGAAGGAGAAAACAAATGGCCACTAGGTGAGGGAAGTGCATACAAACAATATTGCCAATTCAGTCAGCAGAGCAATTGATTTTCTGACAAGACCAATCATAATCCAATAAAAAGAGCTTGGCCTGTACAGGATAAAACACACACTTGTACACACATCAGATTGGAAATACGGATGGCTCTAACCTGCGCTCACTTACTGTCATTTGTTGGGGCATTTCTATTAGTCCCCTTAAAGAGTGGGCGGGACCCTTTCACTTCATTTAAGATAAGCTCTCCTCATTCTTTCACTGCTTTGTTGCCACTGGAATCCTCAGATGAGAGAAGAAAGGGTTTGGAGAACTGGGGGGCTTTTTGTGAATGATGCGCCCACTGCAGCACTACTGAATTAGCTTTCAGAGACATAGAAGAGCAATAACAACCCAGAAACTCTTGGGGGAAGATCACAGCAAAGGCGATTCCTTGTCAAATAGTGAAGTCAAGAAACATCAAGGGACCATATTAGAGCTACCTGGTATTTGCACTAATTTAAAAATGTTAGACAGAAGCTATAAAAAAGCCACTGCATGGTGTAAATAGGACAGACATGCACAAACTCCACCGTTTGTACTTGTATGTAGCCTATAGCATATTTGCATTTATCACTTTTTTTCTGTATAGCTTCACCATTTTTCCCTCTGTGCACTCTTTCCTCTGTTCATCTCAAATTATACTGTAGTAGTTTGAGGTAAACTTGATAAGGTTATGTGAGAATATATGCACTGAGACAAGCAGGGGCAGAATAAATACAAGTATTTTCCACTATCTTCCTTTACTACCTGGCTCGAACTTCCATTAAGTGACCTCAGTTTGCAAATATCCAGATACGTAGGTCCTTCAGCACCATGTTTACTAGCTGTTTAACACAAATGTAATTTTGTACAAGTTTCATTTCCACCTTAACTGGACGACTGACACTTTAGTCAGAAATAGACCCCTGGCTTATTGCAAATTCAATGAGTTGCTTGCACAGCTGTCATCCCTCAGTTTCAGAGCAGAGCTCCTTTACAGCTCTCTGCTCCAAGAATGCATCATTCCTGGAATTGGAGTAAAACAACCGATAGGCACACCCATCAGCAGATTGCATGTTGTCACTCAAGCAGTCTGTCTCTGGCTCAAACTGAGCTCAAGATACCACTCAACACTTCGGCTGCAATGATGGCATCAGCCGCCTAGGCTTTACCACTGGGACTGCTAAGATTAAAGGTCTTTATGAGGCGGGTTTCATACCTCCACCTCAGGTCCAAGCACGGTGTCCATTGCGGTATCTCAGGTATCATGCAGGAGCACTGCTGCTCAGTTCCACTGGGAAAGCATGGACTTGAAAGGAGCCCCTGTCACAACTCTTGCCATGAGTGGAATTGTAATGGCAGATATCATTTTATAGGCAGGGCTGTCTTATTGGTTTGTGGATGTTATTGCTATGACATATGATTTAAAGGTGTTACTACCCCCCATGGTCCAGGTGGCTCGTTTTTCAAGGGACATGGCTGCATCCAGGAGCCAGTTCCTTGCAAGAAATACTGTATCTTGAGCCAGAAGCTGCACTTTTGCATTATGCTGTACAGCACACCTGACTGATTCAGCTGTCTAGATGTTCCACTCAGATGCAACTGATAACCCGATCACATCTCACCTTTTTCCTCTGTTTTCATGTGCAATGGTCATTTTTAAATTACCTAAGTGTGTATGTATTGTACATTGTATATTACCATAGGGTATATAATACGTGCAATTTTTTTGTCTTCTTGTCCTCTGACTTGCACTCTGTCTTGTTGCTGCTGTAACATGTGAATTTCCAACATTGTGGGATAAATGAAGTCTATCTTATGTTATCTTATGTTATCTTATCTTATCTTATCTTATCTTATCTTATCTTATCTTATTGAGATTATGGTACACACAGTTATGGGGGTGAGATCACATTCCTTTGGAGTATTTCTTGGGTCCTCTCTAATCTGTTTGGCACCATTGAAAAGAACAACTGAACAGCTCAATATTTGGCAGAACATCTGTAAACTCTTGCGTGTCCTAAAACCCTAACTGCAAGCATAAATTGGAGTAATATGCATCCAGAAGTCGTCATATGAAACACACACAAACACAAACTCTATATGTACTATATGTGTGGTTTGGTTTCCTTCTGAAATGGAAAATAAATCATTTTTGTATAATTTTCCCCATTTACTGTTGGAGCCTTGCAGATGAAGGACACTTAGTCTTGTTTCAATACCAGTGAATTATTGATAAGCTAATTTCAAATGTGAAATATGGCTTTGTGTGTCACCTCGATGATTAATTTAAGTGTTCTCACGATTCACCTGCTTCAGCATCTCTGCCAAAGCTGCACACCGTTAAGTCATTACCGGCGCCCTGGCCTGACCTATTTATATGCTAGAGTCTTGTGTTATATATCCATCAAGTAGTTCATATATTTTCTGAATATATACTGTATATTGATAGATTTAGATGACCCTGGGGTATTGTGATTCAAGTCTTTTCGACTTCTGGCATTACATTTGTGATCAACATTCTTCTTTTCAAAGGATCAATGCAGGTTCTTGCTTAAGCCTGTAGGTGGTGTAGCGTGCACCGACTTTCAAAGATGAGTGAAAGACCAGGGGAAACTCAGCTGTGCACAGAGTTATGGTTAGGGGTTTTTTGTTTTGTTTTTTTTTGGTTATGTTGGGCTTTTGTTTGCCCTGAGGCCACATAATACTGCTTTGCCATACAGTTGGGCTGACCGGAGTTGCACTTGGCAGGCACTGGGGATGATCAGAGCATCATCATCCAACTTTGAGCAAAAATTAAGTATGGAACCTGACCCATTAGGGCACAGAACTGTTTTTTAAAAATAGTGGCACTTAAGATTCAAAATCTTTAGATTCTCCATTTGTTCATCCATACAGTAGGTTCTCCTGTCTTAAGATTTCGGTACTAAATGGCAAAGAGTAAGTCGTGAAGCAGAATGTTGAATTGTTCCTCAAAGAAAGGGCTGCATGGTGTATGCTTTCAGAAGCAATAGTAAGGAGAGATGCATTCTATAGGCAACTAGAGGGGCAGTCAGAGGGCGCAGACCACCACCAAGGCCAATAGTCCACTCTTCCATGATATGCAAATGTGCGAATACAGCCACTATATGTCTGGGTATATTTCCAGAAGTATAAGAATTTCACTTTGGATGTGAGGAAGAGTAGAATTAGTGATATTATATTTGTGTATTTGTTTCCATTGTTATCAAAAGTTGAAAATAATTTGTGTTTTCACCCCGAGATTTGGATCAGCTGCAAAATTTAATGGCTTCTTCCTTGGTCCATGCTTCATCCTTCTACCAAGTGTAATGCAAATCAGGCCAGTAGTTTTCCCGTTATCCTGCTGACAGACAAATAAATAAAGTAAAAGACAAAGAAACCAAACTGAATGACCTCCTTGTTGGAGGTAGCAAGTAATTTATGTCCACATTTACTGTAGTTCATAATGTCACAGTGCTCCAAATGGCTTTGATTAGCCTGCCTGGATTAGGTCAGACATCAGTGGGGATTGTTTTAATTAAAATCTTGTTATATGGACAAGCATTTCATTGATATTCTGTGTTTTCTTAAATACTTGTAAATTATTTGGCAGTTTATTTCCAATTTAAATAGCAGAATTTTATATATTTTGTCCATTGTTTCATTTGTTGAGCTGTTTTTAAACATAAAAAGTTTTAGTTTTCATGAATGCAGTATTCTCCAGACTCAAGTTATAGGTTATAGCTATAGTTATTTATATAACTATTAAACAATTGACTGGACTCTTGCTTTCGGTATCTTCTTATCTGATGTTAACAGACACCTGCAAATCAAAAACCAAAAACATTTTGCATGCAAGAAAGTCTTTATAGTCGACTTCTTTTTCTTCCCTTGCGTGTCATATAATTACTTTGCTTCTTTATCTCCACATTTGCAATACATTCTCTCACATAGGTCAGAATAATGCCAGCGGCAGTGTGACAAGGCGCCACATGTGGGGGGCATTGATGGAGGGACAGAGGTTGTCAAAGGCAGGCAGTGAAAGGGTGAGCGGAGCTGGTACAATCACATGCCTGCTGGGTTGGAAGCGGAGAGCAGACAGCCAGGGAGGAACTGAGAACCTTGTGAGTGGTGTAGGTGTAATCATGGCTCTATTGTAGTGAACAGCTGGGCCTCTGGAGCTGTGAGCAGCAGGGGGCCGGGGCTCAGGCACTGCCCCTGCAAATCACCACGTCTTTAACATTTCTGACAATATAAGAGCAGAACGTGGCACTCATAAGTCTGTGGGTTGGCAGTGGCCTTTACCAGATAGAACAAAACATTGACTTGACTTAAAATAACATTAATGAAACTGACTTTTGAATGCCTTTTCTTACTGAATCAACATAGCTTGGCGTACTAGTAGCAGTTGATCTGACATTGAGAGCCATATCATTGTCTATATGCACTAAATTATAGTTTTAATGTGCCACAATTGAATGTAACATTGGGTTAGAAATAAGGGAAATCTAAAAAAAAATATGTGCAACGCGCAAGTCAGTTTATAACCAGGTCATATAGCTAATTATTTTAACAACTTTTTAATTAACAAAGTAGACAGTTAAAGGTCGTGCATGCAATTGCATGACACTAACTTCACTTGCAACATTGTTTACACCATCATGAATGATGAAACATGTTGTTTTGCATTTGATAAGGTTACCCAGAGTTGAGGAGATGTTGCGCTCCCTGTCAGATGAAACATCCCCTGGTAATACCTGGATGTATTTTCTTTTTAAACTGGCTAGCTTTCCAAACTAATGTGTCATATTTTTAGTAGATGGTTACTCAGTGGGACATTTATGGTGCTCTGGAAGGAATCTAAAATCATATCTTTACCCAAAGATTGAAAAGCTGGTTTTACAACCTCCAACTGTAAACTTCTCAGTTTACTTTCTGTGCAGAGTAAGCTGTTTGAGAAGATCATTTTAATCAAATTATTTTAGTAGAAATGGGCTACTTGCATCAGCACAACATGCTTATAGACCAGGGCAGTCCACTTAACTGAACAAAACTCAACTCACACAGTTTCTCTCTGACGTCCGGCCCTCCGAACAGCCAAAAACAAATGATTAAATAGCCCCTTCCATCAGCAGGAGCCAAACACATTCAAGCCTGAACACTGATGCAACTTAAGACCAGTTTTACACAGGTTGTGTGAGGGAAGAGTGTGGTTCATTGAGGCTCTGTGGACACTTTTGTCGGTGAGACTTGAGCCAACATATCTTTTCAAATCAGCCCATCGCATTAACCGTTATGCTTTTGCCAATGAAAAATGTTTAATTTGCATTTATCAGTAAATGAGCTCACTCTGTCACAGGCACAGTCAATAGAACATTACAGTATTTAAAGAGGAGCATCTTTTGCTTATCATCAAAGATCCGTAGACCATTTGGTTTGAAAACCTCAGGTTGAATACACAACGTTTTCTGAGCCAGAAATCAATGCAGTGTTATATCATAGATAAGCAAATCCTGTGCAAATTAAGTACTGAGCATGGAGAGGGATGCTGGTATGGATCCAAAATAGCACTTAGGGCTGTTTCAGGGCATTTTTTGGGTTATTAATTACCATGACTCAGAGTTTGATTGTCAAGAATGGCAATGAATGCATCCAAAATGCACATAGTAGATGAAAAGAAGAACATGTACAAGCTGTGATGGAGCCATGTTTGTTCTCCATGCTGCCACCAAGGCATAAATCCATAGCTGATAGAAACTAATCTTTTTTTTAGAGAGAAGGGGAAGTGCAGATTAGAGTAGGGGTGTTACTTCTGCGGTCCGTTTTTAATGAGTGACTGTGATATTCTACTAATGCAAGATGTTTCTAATTTATTTCTGTTTCATATTCAGGTTCATATTGACTATTATTTTTAAGAAAAATGTTATGGAGAATACTAGTAATTTCTTGCAGTCTCCTCCTATCCTATCATTAGCACTGGTACTTACTCCATTGCAAGAGTTGTGTTTGGGTGATTTGCATAATTTTTGGAACAAATTGTACTCTAATTTGGAGCTTTTAGCTTGTGCACCTGAAGAGCATAATTTGACTTTATTCTGCAGTCTGAGTGAATCTGGCTTCAGTCCTTCCATTACTAGATTGATGTATAAATGAATTAAACTAGGTTGTTGTTGAACACTGCACACTCTGTGTTGACTACTCCCTCAAGGACTCCCTAGAGGAGAGAGAGCTGACATTAACCACTGGAATCCATTATACTTAAAGCTCCAGCCCCCAGTGGACTTCAGCCCCTGTCAGCCTTCAAGGTCCCAGAGAGAAGCCGGGCCACGTAGTGCCGAGTTCTAGCCAGCCTTAACTCTCTGGGGCCCCAGAGGTCTCCCTGTCATGTTGAACCTGAAATTTGGCCCACAGGAGAGGAGCACTCCACTGCTGCCTTCAACCGAGGCAGCAGAGACAGCCGTGCGAACACCACCATATTATACAGCAGAGGCACACTTAAAGGCGAATAGGGTCTCCCTTTTTTATTAGAGATGTCTCATGGCTGTTAGTGACAGGCTTTGAATTTCATGTTTTCACATATATGCTCTAACATTCTCTCTCCCCTCTCACTGTCTAACTCTTAGTCTTTGTTTTTCTCAATCTCCTTACAACTTGTAGTCTGTCATTTCCTCTTTCATTTCAGACATTGTTGTTCCTCCCTTTGTGCCTGCTCTGGGTTTGGGACTAAATCAGTCGCTCTTTTCTTCCCCATCTTAACTTATCCAAGTTCAAATGGACAACTGAAATACTACATCTACAGTGTTCAAACCCTGTATTTATTATTTTGTACAACCACCATTGGAAGCAATTCCAAGTTTTATGTTGGTCTTGCAATGTTTCCTGTTAATTAGTGTCCCCCATTCTTCCTGGCAAATCCATAAGTGCATTAGTGATCCTCAGGTGTCTCCAGCTGTATTCACAAGGTTCACTGTGGAGGCCACTCAAGGACATTCAGACTGTTTCTGCAGCCAATCCAGCATTGTCTTTCTTGTGTTATTTCATGTTTCAAGTTGTCTTCTGTCTCTGCCTGAAGAAGAATCCACCCCCACAGCATACACAAAGCACCATAGTCAGTGTAACAGGACTGTATTAACCAATCGATGAACTCTGCTGTGGCTTTCAGCAGATGTTTCATGTGGAATGTGGCAGTCAGGCCAAAAACGGACATGTTTGGTTTCATCAGAATCTTTTCTCTCATGCCATCAGTCTGTTAAGGGATGACACTACAGCTTAATAGGGTAGGTAGGATATCACAGCGAAACTTGAGTAGTTGATTACTTACATTAAGACACACTTTGCATTACAGTATTAGTCTGAAATATTATTTTTAATGATACACTTGAGACATTATCTAATTAAGCATGTGTTCATTAGCAGAGCAGAAATCTAAACATTGGATAAAGCTAGGCTCAAAATTCTTGTTTCATTTTGCTGACTTATTAGAGTCAAAGGTTTTTATAGAGGGAAATTAAGATATCTCTTTTTATCACTCCATAAATCAGAAAATACTGAGAGCCTTATAAAAAATCCAATTTTCACCATGTTTTCAGTAAAAAATGTTAAATCAGGCTATGAATAACCTATAAACAAACCCCTCTGGAAAATCCTTCAGACTATAGAGTTGTAATTGGAACATGCAGTTGGAATAAAAATACAAATTTTGCTGCATGAAAGTGTGACTAAAGTGGGGGATTTCTGGCCAGAAAAAAACTCATTTTGAGAAAATGGCCTTTAAAGATTCTGTAACATTTTTAAGCACAGTACAGGTGAATAGGGTAAAAATATTAACTAATAGATATCACTTTGAAACCCCCACAGTTGATTACTTCTGTGAAGTTATTTTTTTTGAGTACAATTGAATGTTTATTTGTATAAATATGCGAATAAATACATAGAGGAACAGAACAAAAAATCTGAACTAAAATAAACACCTAAAAGTGTGTTTTGGATGTTTTCTTTCCACTGGTCTGAACAGAGACATGGCCCAAAATTTCAAAATTGAACAGTGCATCAAAAGAAATGAGAGAAAAGGCAGCATTTTGACCTATATTGTCTCCCCTTAAATGCTGTTTGACAAACTTCTCTGAGGCTTTTATGTGTTATGTCTGGACTGACTTCCATCTGCTTCCACTGCTGCAAAGATATGATTGATGAAATGCTGCAGTGATGCCAGCCCCTCTGATGGGCTCTGCCATCTTTGCAGAGAAACTTTGAAGCCCTGTTAGAGCCATTGGGTTTTTGGTCACCTGCCTGACCAATCTGTTCCCGTTTACGGACTGTGAAGAATCATGGTGTTTCCAGACTCCTTCCTTTACACAATGATGCCCACCGTGCTCCTGAGACCTTTAATTAATTCCTTTATACTCCTCCATGGATCTGAGCTTCAACGCAACTCCATTCTGGACCTCTACTGAGGCTTTCTTGGACTTCAGGTCTTTCAGGGTTTTCTTGCTGGATGTAGTTTCTCAAAGGTGGCTTTTAATCAAACTCTGGACACGTTTAAATGTAGACCAAAGAGGATCATACAAAAACTGGCAAATAGCACAGAATACTAAATATATTATATTAAATACAGAATTTTTTTGTATTTCAGAATTTAAAAAAAAAAAAAAAAAAAAATTGAAAATCTATGTTACACCATTATAATTTATGAAGAGTAAACTGAATGGAAATTTGAGTGAGTTCCCAGTGAGGCCTGAATGCTCTTCCTTTTAGACCTCTCTCTCTCTCTCTCTCTCTCTCTCTCTCTCTCTCTCTCTCTGTATACTGTACAGACTGGCTCTCCTCCTCCTCCTCTCCTTCCATAAGTAGCAGCTCTCAGATGGAGAAGAGGGCGATTCCTGCAGTGCACTTCAGATAAGACACAGCAGGGAACTCGCTTCATCCCTCAACTGTCTCCACTTAACATTCTGCTTCCCATAGGAAATAGCCCCCATTTATTTAAAAGCTACAAAGCGCTGTCAAGGCACATACGCGGGAATATGAGCCAATTGGCTTTTGCTCTTGAAGGAGTAGGTGGTGACACATGCAGTGCTTCTCAGCTAGCTTGCAGTGGTACCCAGTTTAGCAGCCACTGGTCTCGCCAGTCCTTGCTGGGCATTCTTTATTGTGTGCCTTGTTTATGAAGAAGTATCTTGACAGTCTTATAGGTTAATAAAAAGAGGGATTCACTGCCTAGCATTTTGCGCCTTGTCACCCACATTGACTTGTAATTGGAATCACACGGGACCAATCAATGGCCTGATGGCGAGGCTATTGAGACCCAGTGGAAGGTACAAAAGGCCAAGCCGAAGACTATATATCTGATGGCTCTTTACTCTCCGATGAGCTCCACAGTGAGCTGCAGTGATTAGCAGACGTGGTGTGGTGGGTGGACTGCTGGAATGCAGAGAAATCCATCAGGTGGAGCTCATGATCACACAGCAACTGTTTCGAAAAGGTGGTTTTATTGTTTTTCTCACAGGAATGCAGCACTTATGTAAAAGGCACATTTTGACCTTGAAAGCCTTCCAGGGGCGATAAAGGGAGAACTAGAAGATAGGAGTGAATAAGGTGAATGGGTAATGGCTACATTGGGATTCTGTCAGCGGGCCTCAGAGCCTCTAGAGTCTAATAGCAGCACATAGATGATCTTCACCTGTGCACGGCCAAGCCTGCTAACCTCTGAAGTAGCACACTGGCACACTGACACACACTGCTGAGAGCTGGTCATCTGTGCATCTCAGCAAAGCTTTGAACTGTTGTTGCTTGAACTGCTTTGAACACCATGGCACTGTCAAATCTGGGAGATCAAAACTGGTGTTTGCGAGTGTGTGTTTACTTATTGGAATGTGACGTTATTTACAGAACCTTGTGGCATTTGACACTGGGCGGTGTTAATGAGTCATTGTTCCACAGGCTGCTGTGTAGAGAGAGATAGAAACTGGCGTGCTTCAGGGGAGGAAAAGGATACGTCAGATCGCACACTTTCCTCACGCACATCCAGATCTCATCCACACACATGCTTCGTCTTTCCTAAAAGAGGCACACACACGCTCACCTAATGCTCAACTGTCAAACTGCCTCCTTGACATCAAAGCAAAGTTGATAAAGCAGACACCCATGCCAGACACACATAGAGGTATACAAGTGTGCACACACATAAACAAGCCCAAGCAGGAATATTCAATTCATTCACCTGCAGTTTGTTTTTTTTTATCCATTTAATTTGCGCCTGTGCTCCCGTGTCACGCTGCAGGCTGTGGAGTACCTTTCACAGGTGTTTCCAGTTCTCTGGTAAGCAGACAACTTGACAAGCATAATAAATATATCAGAGAAACACAGCTTAGATGTTTATTCAAATGCCGTTATTGTTGTGGGGGAGTGGATTAGTAACTCTGTTCCTTCACCGAGTAACTATTGATGAGGTCTGGCGCACTTTTGAGTGCTGCAGTATGGAGAGTATAGCAAAGTACGACAAACTGACGACTCTCCAAAGAGGCTGTTAGTTGTTGTTCTTGTTATGCCTTTCTTTTCCTGAGAGAGATGTTTTACTTTGACAATAAGAGGGGCTTCCTACTCGCTTGACTTCCTCTCTCACACTGAGAGCCACAGTGCTTTTGCTTTTCGTCAACAGCACTGAAAAAACATCACTTGAGAATGGGTGTTGGAGGTTTGAGGTTCACTCATTTAAGATCTAAACAAGAAAGGAAAATTCTGATTTAGTAGCAATTCTGACTTTCACATCTGCTTGTTTCGATCTAAAATACATTAACTTTCAATACCTCAGTCTCAGAAATGACCTGCGACTCTGTCTGCATACATCGGGGAGATCCATCTCCGAGGTTGAGAAACTGAGCGCTGTGATATCTGTCGCCCTCTCTGGCATCTGTTGCTCTCCTCAACTTCCCCTGCAGCTACACTACTCAGATCTCTCTCCTCTTTCTGTCCCTCAATTCCCATGTGGCAATCTGCCTTAATCTGGTTAGACAGACCAGTTTCCAGCACTGCTCATGCATTAGCAGAGACCAATGGGACAAAGTTAAAGCAGGGAAATCAAGCGAGAAGAATGCCAGAAGCAGAGAGAGGAAGTGTACGTGCAGCAGCTGTAATGTTAAGTCATGTAGACAGAGGCAGGCAGCCTTACCTGGCTGTTATGTTGTCGTGTTACCTGGGTGATGGCCCCCTGTCCTTGAGAGTAAGACAGTGGGTCAGCAGGTCACAACAACAACAAGTCACACACACATTTGGCTACACAAATTACAAATAAACAGACACAGTCTCACCCACATGTTCATACTATCCAAACAAACATACACATGTTCTAACCAAAGCATTCACACATTAACACATTTTATAAAAGGCACAAGGTACCATGTACACACACACACACACACACACACACACACACACACACACATACACACGCACATGCAAATACACCTCCACACTCCCCTGGCACCAGTGCAGACAGACTGTGGGGTCAACTGCTCTCTTACTGTGTCACTTTCGCTTTGGCTCAGGGCCCAGCTCAGTTCAACACCACGACCTCCCCATGTGGTCACGCTCTCCCCCTGCAGTAAACAAGGCCACACACTCTGGACCGTGTGTGTGGGCGCAGGTGAGCGTGAGTGACAACGAGAAGGAGAGAAGAGGGGCATTTGCAGGCAATTCTTCCCAGTAATATACCTGGAATACCTCCCGTCCTCCCGCACAACCTTCTTATTCTCGTATCTGTAGGCATTCTCATTTCTTATTAATTGTGTGTCTGTGCATGTGTGTGGCTGTTTTGAGATAAAATTCCAATTAATGGGGATGCTCCTCAAACTTACAGACACGTTGCTCTGCAGTACCTGGGGACTGTGCATCTTTGTACGGCTGCCTCTTTTTGCCAGGTTTGGACAATGACCATGACTGACACAAATAGTATACTCTGATGTGGCATTGTGCAGCTTTCCTGCTCAGTCGATATTTCTTAACCCTCAGCTTCTAGATATCCACGGCAATTCTGGGGGGGCAAAAAAGATATGCAAGGCTTATCTTTACAAATTTTTTTCTGAGAGTGGGACATCCCTACACAGATGAAGTTGTGTGAAAGTAAAATCTGTTTTAGCAGAGTGTGTCATTCTGTATGGCTGAGATGCCATACAGTAAATGTGTTCTGTGTGCCCATATGAAACTCTGAGTGTGGTCACTCTTCTGAACCTGTTTCTGTGCATAGGTGGTGATGAGAAAAGTTGTAAATGAAAATGTAAGTCATTACCTTTCCTCAACGCCCTATCAGTTGAAGTTCCAGTGAACTTTGCAGGACCCCACCACTGAGATAGTTTCTTCTCAGCCCTCTTTAAAACATTTCAGCAGAAATGCCAATGAGACAGTCTTTTGGAGCAAATCACGCAGCATAGTCCAGGGGTTTTGTAGTAAACCAGTCGCTAGTTGGCTTCAACATTTGTCTCATTATCTGCAATGTGGCCGTTCTGACACACAGCCCAGCTTGACACTGTCGTCTTAAAGCCTCACTGGATGTGTTGATGTGAGTGAATGATGGCTGAACTGTCATTTCATGGGAACCTGTTTCTCTAACGGCCAAGTGTAGAATTGTTTTAGTGCTCTTACCGTTTGTTAATCATTGCCTTTATTTAACCAGTTTCACCATGAATGCACTGTTATTTGCGGTCATAATTTGGAGGAGTAGCTGGAGGGGAAGAATATACAGAGTCACAGTCACAACTAGAACATTGTGTTCCAAAAATTATGACTAAATTAAATTTTCCACTGTGGCTTTTCTATGTAAACCACATGAAGGTCATAAGTTCAGTCTCTACTTCAGTAATGCTTCGATATCCATCGTGATCATTTCTGACTGTAACAACAGAAAACATGTGTATGTTGCTGTTTGTTTGTACTCATTGGCCACACGTGTGTGTCTGCTCAAATGTGTCTTTCAGAACACACCGGTGGGCAGATCAGTGTTCATGGTGAACGCCACAGATCCAGATCAGGGCACTGGAGGCAGTGTTCTCTTCTCATTCCAGCCGTCTTCTCCCTTCTTCGCCATCGACGGGGCCCGAGGCACCGTCACTGTCATCAGACCTCTGGACTATGAAATAACTTCAGCGTACCAGCTCACCGTCAACGCCACGGTCAGCACACACACAGCAGGCATTTTCAGTCTGCATTAGCACAGACGCAGCTTGCTCACTCAGATTAATTCACATGCGTATTCGCAACTTTTGCTTCTGTTTCTATCAGGATCAAGACAAACTGAGACCTCTGTCCCGGCTTGCCAACTTAGCCATCAGCATCACTGATGTCCAGGACATGGACCCCATTTTCACCAACCTGCCCTACAGTACCAACATAGAGGAGGACGTTCCCCTGGTGAGTAATACAATCACACCTGACGTCCCGCTGCCTTAGCTTGCATCCTTTTGATGCAGCTTTTATGTGAAACCCTGTAATCTGTCCATTCCTTTCTGCCCCATTCTTCCCTGTTGTCCCACTTATCTCCCATCGCATTGCTCATCCCAGCTCCTCCTGTCCCATCTTCATCCTGCTCTTTGATTATTCAGGAGGTGTTTGAAGCAGGAAGAAGAGAAATATGGTTAAAACACACTTGAGTTATTATCAGGGCAAGATGTCTCACCTCTCATCCTCATTGTGAAGCCCCCCCACACACACACACACACCCAAACTCAGCCTGGGGACACTACATACAGCACTGCAGGTGTTGGAGACTGTAATTACTGTGGGAGATTTACAGTCCAGCTTCAGGGATGTGAGGCCTCTAGCAAAGGTCACTGGGGCTATAGGATTTATCTCACCATGCTACCTCATGCGCTGCATGTGTGTGAAGTATGAAGTCAGTATGTTGCATGAAGCACCAAACAGTGGAGTCTCACAATGACCTTACCTTTGTCTTCATTGAAAGTAGGTTTGTAATGGGTATCTAATACACTGAGTGTCTTTTTCCCTGTACACCATTATGTTCACTCCCCTGACTCAGCCCTCTAAACACGGTTCCCAGGTGGCTAATGGTCCAGCTATTGATGTTTCCACTCATAGAGGGGGAATTACACACAGGGGCATAATACTGTCCGTCCTTATTTCTGTTCTCTCTCTCTCTCTCTCTCTCTCTCTCTCTCTCTCTCTCTCTCTCTCTATCAGTTTTCATTCTGCCTCTCCTGAAGTCTCTTCCCGCCTCACCCAACCCCCCACTCAAACACCCACCCGCACATCCCTCGTCCCCGGCCTGCATGCGCCGTAGTAGAAATGTCAAGTGCTACATTTGCATGCATATTAACGGGGCGTGACGGAGTCGACGCCCGGTGTCTCCCTGACTCTCTGATTCATCAACTGTCACCAGGAAGGTCACAACAGGAGGGAGAGCAGTGGGAGGTGTGAGGGGGGGGTAGGAAGAGAATGCTGGGGTGAACTGAAAAAAGGTGAAAGGAAAGAGGGGAAAAGTAAGTTGACGGAATAAAGGGGAGCGATGTTTAAGAAGAGCGTTGGATCACAAAGTTGACATCGAGCAGTGGATTCCAGATTTCTCACAGCGGCTGAGCAGGGTTAAGCCTCAGTAATACTGCCTTGGAGGGTTGCAGCTCTTGCCTCTGACAGTAGGGGGCAGTGTGTAATCCTATTACTGCCACGCTGTAGGAGGAGGTCACGGCAGGCGTGCAAACCAAAATCTGTTACCGAGCCCCTTTGACCCCACAGCAGATACAGACAGCATAACAACAGTACTTAAAGTGAGATGCAGGCCAACGGTGCCACTGCGCTCGTACGCACACACGCACACGCAAACACTTCCGATGCCCTCATGTGCTATTCTAACAGGCATGTGTCATTTCCATTAGGCAGTGTTGGGCGGTGATAAGCCGAGGGCGTACAGTGACGGAACGAGTGTCAACTGTTCTCAAGGCCCATGACATTTACACGTAAAGGGAAATCAAACTCGGATCCCTGTCATAGGTCATTTCTCAAAGGTGTGAGTGCACACACACTCGCACACATACAAAAAAACTCCCTGTCTATTTCTGCCTCTGTCTCTCTCCGTTCCTGTTTGTTTCTCTGTGTCTGTCTTTCTCTTTTTCTCCAGCCAATCAACCCGTCATCCGTAGAAAACTTTGACAAAGGAGTAGAAGAAAAATTTTTTCTTTTTTCAGATGAAATCACAGGGCAGGGTTTTCGGCTGTTATAGCTGTGAATCCATGCTGCTTGGACTGACGTTTAAGCCCCTTCTAGGACAAACACAATTTGGCTGTCAAATCAATGAGGAGAAAGAGAGAAAAGGAGAATGGGTTGGGGGGTAATGCACTGTATAGCTAGAAATGAGGGAGGGGGGTGACTTTGGTTTGGGGAGATGTGCTGGTGTGTGAGTGTGTATGTGCGTGTGTATGTATTTGCAGGAGGGAGGATCGTATCTTTGATGGCTGATTGAACATATTCCACTTGTGTGGACAGCTCGAGAATATTGCTCATATTACTTCAGCATCACTTCTCCTCCTCAGTCGCTTTCTTTCCATCCCTTATTTCTCTCTTAGACTGTCCCTAAATCTTGTCTGTGTGTGTGTGTGTGTGTGTGTGTGTGTGTGTGTGTGTGCCTGCGCCCGTGTGTGTGTGTGTGTGTGAGTTTATTTCCCTCTCAGCTAGTGATTGGTGTGAATCAGTCTCTCTAAAAGGCTTGTAATTGATTCTTCTGTAATTGGTCAATGACAGGAGATGCTTTGGCAGAAATGGAGCATAAACACGCCTTAGACACAATTTGCAGGATCAATGGGAGGCAGCTTGCATGGTGAGAGGGAGAGAGCGGGAGAGGGTGAGAGGGAAGGGAGGGAAGGAGGGTGGGAGGAGGAGAGAAGGAAGGAAATTGGAAAGTAGGGAGGGTCTTACCATCTCTCACTGCAGCACTGGTGTTTTTAAGTATCACCGTGTCCGATTGAAGGCACGAAGGCTGAGAAAGCTCAGTGGATCAAAGACTTTTCAAACGGCTTTCTCTCTCTCTTTCTTTTTCAGTTTTTTTTTTTTTTTTCAACTGTCATACTGTGGTTTGTTGAGTTGCGGACTCATTGGCTCCGCTGGAGAGTTTTTAAACATTGAAAGGAAAAATAAACCCCAATGAAATGCCAAAAGCACACATACAAACAAATATTTGCTTTGCGTGCTGTGATGTTTTTTGACATTTGGTTATGGTTGTGCTATTTTTTTCTGTTCCAGCGTGGAAATACAATGTTTTTATGTTTCAAGATATATTTGTGGGAAGTGCTCACTCATGGTCTTCACTGGATGATGGCTATCTTAGTGGAAAATGTCTCCAGTCACAGACTTCAAAAGACAAAAATCGATATATTTTTTACAATATAACAAAAGCCACTAGTATATACAGCAGTGTAAGGCACTAATATAATTTGGTGTTCATAGCAAAGGAAAGAAAACATAGAATATGAATTTATTTCATTTGCGATTTGCCTTTTTACTGCGATACCAGGTGGTAACAGGTCAGATTAAAGTGGAAACTACTGTAGAAAATGTCGAAAATGCAACTGTGAAAGCTTACATGCATCTTACGCAGGATGCTTTGTGTGTGTCTCTGCAGGGATACGAAGTGCGGAAGATAACGGCCATTGACCAGGATCTTGGCCGACCGAGAGGCATCGGCTACACCATCATCTCAGGTCTGAGTCACATAATCAATCTGACATCCTCAGCACAGAGGGGTGGAATCGATCACTTCTTATCATAATCCCACAGCAATAATAGACAAGTCTCATCAAGCACAACAGTCAATAACGGCAGAGAGCAGCGCCTCAGAATTGGAGAATAGGCTTGCCTGTAAGCAGTTATTAATCACTGTTTGGTGCAGTTGTGTGAAAGTCAGCCATCATTTAGTGTTATCATTCACAAGTTGGCCCGTGCCATCAAAACAGGATTACGGTTTGTCAGAGTGACAAATTTGACTTTCGGCAGAAGAGGGTGATCTCATGATTTTCTGTTGTCGCCTACTTGTGTTGCTGCGATTGTTTAATTAGATATGTCACACAAGCAGTTTGGGTGAAATGTGCTGGGATTGCTAATGACCGCCGTATTGGGCCTCCTCCTACAATCCTTAACTTGTGTTACTTTACCTGAGAGTTTTACTTTTAAGAAGACGAGAGGAAGCTACAGTTTGCGCGGTGCTGATAAGGCTATAGCAGTGATCCTGCTTTAATACTCCTGAACTTAGTTTTCTTACCTCTGCCAAGGATGTGATGTTTGTGCCTGCCAGTTACTTTGTCTGTCTGTCTGCCAGGAGGATATCTCAAAAACTCATGAACAGATTCCCATGAAACTTGGTGGACAGATTTACCTTGAGGCAAGGAGCTCTGAGATAGATTTTGGTATTGGTCCATACCTTGGGTTGTCACTATTAGACAGGTATCTTGTTATTTAGCCTTATCTGTGTAATTGACGTGAAAACACAGAAATGATTCCAAATCCCTTTGGTAAGTTTACAGGGTGAAGAAATCCACTTAACATTAACTGTCAACGGCAGAAAAGATGTTTTTGGGACTAACAACCTGTCCGTGCTGTACATTCATGTTCACACCATGTTTTACTCTCGACCTTTGAGGAATGTTACATGCTGAAGGTTTAGCTTGTTTGCTTAATGACACAGAGTTTGAAGTGAAAACCTTGGGGTACTCTCCGCTGCACTGACCATGGTCCCTGTTTATAACCTGAGAGAAGCTGCAATAAGCAAAAAGTGAGAGATGAACGAACCATGTAAAAGGACGCACTGAGATTTCATGCACTCGCTCTGGTGATGTGATTATGACTAAACGAAGTCAATGCTCCAATTAATGCAGCTGTCATGTTTACACCTTAACCAGGTTATCTTACCCGCTGTGAGTTTGTAATGGAGTAAGCACAGCTCAATTAACGCCACCCTGCGATTTGACGAGAATAGCTGTCCCTATTACTCCTGCTGCTGTCTATGTGGCGCCATCCAGGTTATTTTTGTGTCATAATTGGGCATGCAGAGGTCAGAAGATGAAATGGATGGAAGGTATTTCCTTCTGTTTTCCTTCTTTTATTTTGTGGTGCTAATATTTTATCGACCACACATCCTTCTTGTCATGATCTTGATATGAGTGTTGCACGAAAAGAACTGCTCATTCTTATTTGTTCCAAATTTGCTGTTTGTCCTTGTTAAAAAATGAGGAGGTGGCTTCTTTTCTGCAAGAGCTTCTGTAAAATGCAGCCCTCCCTTTTTCCATACCTCTCCTCATCAACTCCATATTCCTATTAAGTTAAACACAAATGCTTTTGACTCTGCTGTCCATGCGCTGATGTAGTACCGCTTTAATATCCCGTAGGGTGTTTATTTTCACCACAATCAACGTTTCGATCCTGAAGGACGAACAATCCCTCTGAGATCCTTCAGGTGTGAAACATTGATCTGTGTGGTGAAAGTAAACACCAGTTGGGAGGATTACCGCCGTGTGTGGACCGTATCCTTTAAACTCTGCATGCCCCCCGCTGAGCCCAGGATGGTCAGGATGGAAGGACATTGGTGCCTACACCATTGCCAGCTGGCTGATAAGGGCTGGCCCTGCTTGATAAGCCTGGCGCACCATGGGAATTTTGGATGATGAAGATATTCATTGTTCTGCCATCTGCTGAGTCACTGCCTGACCTCACAGCAGAACGAAGGAATTTGACCCTGAGTGTGTGTGTCCATGCGTGCCAGCATGTGCGCAGCCATGTATTATTTGCGAGTGCTTAAATGCATGTGCGCACAGTCCAGCCCACTTCTCCATGGAGCTCTCCATAAACACTCCGCTCCCATTCAGTGCACACACCCACTCAGTCTTACTTACCGTCTGCTGCCACATGTTGTATTGTTGTGTGTGTTGTGTTTGTTGCAGAGTTGAAGGGCTGAGTTAAGCTCTAGAGGAGAAGAGCATTAAAAAGACATTAATTAGGTGGTGCGATGTATTCCCAGTCGTTGCAAAATCAAGAGTTATAGCACCGCACTAAGCCCTTATGGAGATGGAGCCTGTAGGCTTGATAAAATCATTATAAGTTTGATAGATAATGGAAGTTGAAGGGTGATGCAGTGCCAGGAGATAAAGGTGGGAGGGTGAGGTTGTCAGATTATGCATTTTCTAAGCATGAGTGTGGTTTTGTGTGAGTGTGTGTGTGTGCACGCTTGTACATGTGTACTTGCACATATGTCTCTGCCTATCCAGACTCCTGTGACCGGCTGCAGTCAGATTAGTGTGAGGGCGTACTTGTTTGCAGACTTAAGTGAGACTCTGCACAACACCTCCCTCGCCTTCCCGCTCCTCGCCCCGAGTGTCCTCGGAGAGTGCGGCTCACTCCTGCGGGACTCGTCTCATTAGTTCAGTAATTAAGATAAACGAGGTTTTAATTGCAGCTGTGATTTATGCTAATGATTGTGGGACTCAAGATGAGGATTTCCTCTCCCTCCTCCAATCAGAGGGCGAATCTGGGATTTGATATGTATAAGAGATAGTAAGATACAGCAGCGCTCTGCCGCCAATGTTGCAGTTTGTTATGATGGTGGAGATTCAGGGGGGTGGTTCTGATGGTAAATCCCTTGTCCACAGGGTGTGATGTATCCCTTATTGAACCTTTGACCTACTGGTCTCATTATATTTCAAAAGCTCTAACCAAAGCCCACTAAGCTAACCTTTCTTTTGGCTTTTTGCTACTAAGATTGTATTTTGTATTTTGTGCCAAAATGCCTCAACAATAACAAACATTCCTACCACTGACAGTGACATTAAGGATTCTATTGCATGTCCTTAGTGGTTCTTTCCCTTAACAAAGTTAAACAAACAGGCATTTTTAGAGGTGATTTGGATTTAATGACCTAATACTTATCATAGTAGATGCTGCTATAATTGCTCCTTATGTTTCCTCTTTTCTTATGTGATACAATGACATGCAAATGTGCATGTAGCACTAATGATGTAGACCCCTGCTAGCCTCAATAGTGATTTACAGTATTATTACAGAGACCAGCTTAAAAGCAGCATTAACCATGTGGTGTGTGTTTGCAGAACCATTTAAACAAACAAGATAAAGAGAAAAAATAGTTTCATCAGTTCTAATCCACCAGTAATCATGTTAGTACGCCTTCGATTGCTGAGAGGCATGCTGGACTGGAATTAAATCATGGATCTGAGAGATTTTTGTGATGAATGAATTTGTAATTTCTGCAAGCCTTTTTATTTGAGAAAGCTGTGCAGAGTCACTGACAAATCATTATTGATCGGACAAAAGTTATGGAGGTTCTCTGGCAATAATCACCACTACTAGCTCTCTCCTGGTACTACTAATGTTCAGCCAAATATTTGAGGCGTGATAAAATCCAAATGCACTTCTCCTGATGTGAAACCTTCACCTAAAATGACTCTAAATTTCCTGTGTAACAGAAATGGGATGTGAGTCAAATTTGGCCACTGGCAATATTATATCAAGTAATGCTTTTTACACTTGCTCCATGTGATTTAAGTGTGCATTTTAGTCCTGTTAAAAAAAAAAATAAATGAATTCATTCTCATGCTGGTAATTGGCCCATTAGATTCTGCAGAGAGGGAGCAGAAGAATGCACCAGGTGTTCAGGTATCTGTTTGTAGTAGCAGTCATGCTCAGGGAATCAAATATCAGTCTTGTTTCACTGGTTGCTATGACTCTTGTCACTATCAGGAATATAAAATGACAGTCTTACACCTGCATGGTCTCCATTTTGATCCCTGTTGTTACATGTTTTTGCGCAATGAACAGAGTCTGAAATAAATTTAACAGCTCACCTGAGGGTACAAAAAAAGCTGTAAATAATCATGTGTCCAAAATGATAATATGAATTTTTTGTACAGATATGTCAAACTGGTGAATGTTTGAAGAAAAAAATACAAGGATAATTAAAATACAAGGATAATTAAAGTTGATGCTTCCCACATGATGTTGGACGGACTTGGACGGACTGGCACAAAGGTTAGAGCAGGTGTGCAGCTGTTTTTACAAAAGGTAAAGAACAAATAATGTATAGGCTCTGAGCGGGTTTCCTGACAAAACCAATTTCACCAATGAACTTTCGTTATGAGCTTTTATTCACAGCGTATTACACCTCAGCCCTAGCGACAAACAAATCCCAAAATGTCAGCCATTATCCACTCAGACCCACCCCTGAGGACGAACAAGGCTGGAGCACAGACAGCCTTGGTCAGTCTCACTGACATCAACGACCTGAGGGACCGACACTCTGAAGCCCTGACGGACTCACTCTGGCACAACGTCCACACAATACACACTCATGCATTCATGCATACATGGATGGACCGCCGTCACACATGCACTCACACACACGGAAGGAAAGAAAAGCTCAAAACAGGGTGTGATTCTCAAGAAATATGAAAATACTCCATATCTGGCCCAATGGGGGTAACCTCTGCCTCTCTAAAATGAGCTAGGCTATCTATGATTCCTATCACAAAGCGTTAGAGGCCAACAAGTCTTGTCCGAGAGTGTTGCTGTCCGTTAGGATAATAGTTAAGCCTTCATGTAAAGCTTGTGTAGCCTCTCCACTGTGCTGTAATGATAGTGTAAGAACAAGCAGAATAAAAACCAGCCTAGCGTCTCACAGAATGAAAGGACATCCCCCAAGCCTTTCATATCAGCCTGTTGTTTATCTGTGTGTGCTTGTTTCTATCTCTTTTGTCACACGCAAGCACAACTAATCCCATCTTAAGCCCTTTTTCCATCTCTACCCTTTTCTGTCCATTTGGACGTTTCTTCCTCTCTCGTTGCGTCGTCTCTGTGTTGGGAAACTGCAGCAAAGAAATTGACACAATGCCAGCCAACTCCTAGTTCTCACATTCTCTTGCCTGACCGCATTGGATTTTAATTTGCAGCAACCCAACCAGAATAATTGTCTAAACTGATAAAAGATGATAACTCAATTTTTCTATTTGCTAAAAAATGTTACACTATCTTGAAGTTTGTCAGAGGCCGTGGAGTGAGACCACGTATTGCAGACGCAGTGCAGCCACAGGCATCCACTGACTTCCATGGCCTTTGGCTAGTGCAGCATGTGAACACCTGTCTGCCCCTGCCACAGGTGTGAGACAGGTGACCCCGTCTAGTGCAGTGGGTCTGAGGGAGACGACTGACCTTGTCTTCTAGCCTCTTTCTGGCATTTGGGTCAGACAGGTATGGCCACACCATTTCCCGCCTGAACAAACTGATAAGTCGTAAAGGCGATTATTTCCCCTCGTCTGCCTTTCCACACGAATCTCTATCCTTCAGTGCTGCTACACCCCGATGCTCTGATTCTATACTGCCTAACTCATATCAGCAGGCATGCTGAATTATGGACAAGGCTAATACCTGTTATTCTATGAGGAGCTCTTATTGTGACTGCTGCGTCGCTGGGATTTCTCCGGGTTTTCAATTAGACGCTCGGAGGCTCTCCACAGCCTGTTGCTATGTAATCTCTTAGAGAAGGCAGATAGTCTGCGGGAAACTGATCACAGCACAATCCAAAGTGTAGTCGACTCTAGTGGCACAGCTGTGTTCAGTATCAAGTGCAGACCTCACTGGGCTATGATATACTGTAAGTCTCATACAGTGAGTTTCCTCGTTTGATCTCTTCCCTTTTCACTTGATTCATTTAATTTAATCCAAAGTCATGTCCTGCAGCTACATGCACTTAACGGTTCATACTGCAAATTCAGATGAAATATTTTAGAATGACACAAAGTCAGATGTTGAAAAGAAAACAGTTTAGATTAAAACATTAGATTGTGGTTGTTGTACTCACCCAGATGTATTTTTTAAGTCCCTAACATATATTTCAGCTTTACTATCAGTGTTAGAGGTTCTCCTTTACGTTCATTTATCTACGGGATAAAGAGGATGCTGCTGGCTTTGAGAAATGTTATCCTAAGCTATCTGATTCTGAACAAGCACATTTCCAGATGTCAAACCCAATTTCCTCTGCTGCTGTCTTCCAGCCAGCTGTTGTTTTGTACAGAGTGTGCAAAAACAGATTTTGTAACGTCTAGCAAACTGCAGAAAAATATCAGATAGGAGGATAAATCCCAAGTACTGTAGTCTACTCTTAGATGCACAGACAAAAATTCTCACACATATGCTCTCTCTCTCTCTCTCTCTCTCTCTCTCTCTCTCTCTCTCTCTCACACACACACACACACACACACACACACACACACACACACACACACACACACACACACACACACACACACACACACACACAAGTGGAGAGATAAGACTACACTGCCAGCACAATGCTCTGTTGGAAGGAGAAGATGTGACACCTTGAGCTGACAGATCAAAGCCAGCAATCAATAGCTCTGAGTTTGATTATTTTCCATGAGACCTGAGGACCGTGGATCAATACTTCTGGCTGTGACCGGGTTGAGAATCAGTTTAGCTTTTTCTGTGGCTCCTGGAACTGGTGTCAACCGAGGAAACACTCAGGATATCTGCGGTACAGTTCGTTCTCAGTAAGCACTGTGATGAGTAGGCCATTACTCAGAGAGAAGAGCTTACATATTAAGCTGCATGTATGTGGCCAAAAACATAAATCTTTAAAATCGTATCCCCGCCCATCACTGGCAAGATCCATGTTCAGTTGCAGGTACCTCCGGCTTGGTCTGGTGTTCCTATTGCCATAGGGGGAATCAGGTGTGGGCTCATGTCAGAAGAGGCAGCTTCTGCCGGTTCACAGGGTGTCTTCAGACGGAGGGTTAGAATCGAGGGGATACCGTGAACCTCCTCACACGCACAAACATACCCACTGTGTGTGTGCTGGAAGCACAGATGAAGAGCGTTGAATCAGGCATCACCCATCCCATAGGAATGCAAATGGAATCTAAACATTACAAAACATTTTCAGTTCATTTCTCCTCCATTCTTACAATGAAATTGTTGCCATCATAACACCAGCCTTCTGTCAGTGCTCATGCATGGTCAGTGTATTTTAACTAACAATAATAAATAAATAATATTCTGGGCAGTGGGCACAACTATGGCCACAGTCTCCTTTGGAATCATGTTGCACTGACCCTCCCTGTAGGTATTTGAAAAAGCAGACAGATATTTTGTCACAAGGTGGAGGTAGCCTTGAAAGTGACACTTCTCCGTTCCAAGCTGAACAGGACTGATCAACGGGAACTCCTCTAGATGCAGCAGGAGGAGCTGCTAGTCAAAGCTGAGGAATCAGTGACAGTGGAAGCACTTCTATCCAGCGATGTCAACCACACAGCGGTGTGATACCTGGGCAAGAAAAAAGAAGCCGCTTTCATCTGCCTTGTATTGTCTCAGAATATTTGTCCTTGGACCTATTTTGAAGCAAAACTTTTGATGAAACTAGTTCATTGAGTATTCATGAAATGCAGCATGTCTGCCAATGGCAAGACACCCACAGGGCCATTATCACTCTGCATCACACACACAAAAACACATACATATGCACTGGTAGCTGTCACACACAGAGGGGTGTGTGTGACAGATGCGCACATGAGCACGTGCACAAGCCAGTCAGGGTATGTGAGAAGCTGTTCATTTAGATTTAAAATGGAGTGCAGTTTGAAGACAATAACTAAAACCTCATCATCAACATGATTTGCCTGTAGGCGTAATCCTTAAAAGTGACACTAATTTGTGTACATTTAGCAAAGTACACAAAATCTTAGCCCCAAGACACTAAGGACTGGCTGCATGCCATATCACATTACTAGAATGTTCCAGCGCCCCCATGGTGTTGTCACAAACTAGAGAAAACAGTTGTCACTGGCTTAGTCATGGCGATTACACTTGGAGAACTCCTGCTTTGGCTGTCCTCAAAAGCTCATTGCTCGGAGAAAGTCATTGTCATCCGCCTGTCACGCGTCCGATTGAACCCATCAGATCAAATGCCTTATGTGTTCTGTTCTCTTGGGCAATCCCCCCTAATAACTACACATGTATGTTTTCCACTTTTGTGACTCAACACACCCCGTCTCTCCCGTTTGCAGCCTCCCTAGTTTTCCCTCTCACGCGCCCTTCTGCTCTTTGTAATTGGAGAGAAATGCAATGAGGAAACTGTTCTCAGTAAATGAGCCTTCACTTCATTGTTTGTGATGCAAGAATTCAAATGTGTTTGTCAACAGATAATATGAAATCCGCATCCATGTTTTTCTTTATGCTCTGGCAATGCTGAGATTATTCAAAGTGGCAAATAATTTGGATTACTTTTATCTTGTAATTGTAGAACTAGCTATTGAAGCTATTGCACACACACTAAATGTGCAGCACAAGGAAATAATGGCTGTTCGTGTGAGTTGTGAGTGCGTGCATGCTTGTGGGCATTTATTTAGGTGTGCGTGTGTGAGTTCATTTGAGTGTGTACTCCACACTAGACAAAATCATGGCATGGTTTCTCATTTTCCAGTCCAGTACTGTCAGTAATATGAGAGCATGGCTAATCCCCCGGAGTCTCACATCATAGAATCAAACTCTGCCAGTTACTGCCACATGCACACTTTCACTCACTCACTCACACACACACACACACACACACACACACACACACACACACACACACACACACACACACACTCTATCTACATAAGAATTCCGAGCTGAAATACCTTCGCATTAACACACGCGGAACTCATGAACACCACCACTAAATCTGAATATGAAATGTGAATAGGAAGCGTGCATTTATTTGTGCTGAATTTGAGCATGTGTGTATCTGTGTGCAGCCATTTTCACCCCTTGGGGGTCTAATCATAGTGTCCTGGCAGATCACTGGAGAACACTTTCTATCAGCAATTAGAATATGATTATATTTTCCTCTCAGTGGGACCCGTGAGTCACTCTGTGTAATTTCAGTCTGTCTCTCCGGTCAAACTCGACACACAGCGGAGCTGAGCTGGAAGGCCATTCTGTGGAACCTGAAGCAGTGAGTCAGAGCCTCTTTACCAGATGCATACAGAGTTGAAGCAACGCTCTGCTGTGCACGTGTACATTACAGCACACCACTTGTGCAGGTGTGTGTGTGTTTGTGTGTAAACGCCACTCGTTGCTTGGTCAGGTGAGTGCCCAGTCGTCCGGGTAAGGAGCGGCTGTCGGAGTAGATTGGCATGCTAGTCAGGCCACTGAAGCTGACAAACCAATTTAGAGGCATGATGCCCACAGTGAGTGGGTCTGAGACCCCGATACACGTACCCGCCTCCACCACCAGTCGCTATCAACATCATGCCCCCCCTCCCATCCAGACAGAAAGGAAGTGTTGCAATTAATGTTGCATCAGCTTCTTCTCATTGGTGAAACAAATTGATTGGCATTTTTTTGTTTTTTCCAGGTTCAGTCTTACACTGATACTCCTAATAAGCAACTTTTCCCAAACGGTTACTGTAGAATTATTAAATTCATTACATAGGGTCATTTTTTGCAAGGTAACACTCAATCTGATTAATCCTCTGCATCTTCCTGTTTCTGGGACTGTGAGACTGAAAAAAACTGAGCGTCAGTGATTTCAGCAGATGGCCAAAAATGACATATGTTCATGTACAAGTGACAAAGCTCTCTCATAGGAATAGAGCCACCAAGTAAAAAAACTATCAGACTTCAACAACTGTTCTTTTCACGTTTCCTTCCAGCGGTCACGCTAACATTGGTTTCTTTTCACCATGACTACCCTTAACCAGGTGTTTCTTATTGTCAACATGCTGGCAAAATCCCTGTAAACTTAAAGTAATTTCCACCCAGTCTTTCTCTAACCAAGTCCTTTTTGTGCTGAAACCTAACCGAACCTTAACCATAGGTGTATAATCAGAGAGTGACACACCAACTTGTAATGATTTTGGAAGGCAAAGAGAAACAGTGTCCTCTCAACCAATGGTTCTGAGGTGTTCTTCTGTGTATACTATGGTTTTAATGTAAATGCTTCTGTGTATTTTAAGTGGTTTTATCCCATTGAGAACTTAAGTAATGTAGGGATCACAATGCATTCCTGCTTACACTGTTCTCCAGTCCCACAATTAAATAGACTATGGAAGCAGGCTGTAATCATCAGTAGTTTTTGTCAATTCCACTTCCCTCCAATTCTCCACCTTTTGGCCTCAATCCAGGCTAATTACCCAAGAGCTTTGCTCTCTCTGCTGGCCAGCCTCTTCTCCTCTACGCCCCCTCAGTGTGCTTTGTTCCATAGCCATTCCAGGCTAGGTACAGGGCAATAATAGAGCAGCGAGCGGGGAGTGGGGAACACAGGCACGGGTTAATCTGTTGACCTTCGCCGCTGTGCACTGTAGACTTACCATCTGACCATGTTTCTCTGGAGTCTAGACCTCAGCTATTACTACAAACTATCTGAGAGTGAGTGATTCTTAATCCCTCAAAGTGCAGCTCAAGGTTCAAAGTGTATTTCAAATAAGTAATGTGAATTCAAAAAACATGCTTTTTGGAGGCATGTTGGATTTGTTTTTCACAATTCACACACAACATGGTCACATGAAGGAATAAGTGACTGGCATGACTTACTCTGCAGAATTCCCTTTTAAATCTGAATATAAAAATAATGCTGGTATTATGATAATGATGATAATATGTGTGTTTTTCAGGTAGACAACAATAATCAATTTGTAGTGATGAAGCAAAGCATCAGTAGTCACAATTTAAAAGAAAAAAAAAGAAAAAAGAAAAGAAAAAAATCCACCAAAGCCATAAAAGGGACTTGAAGGGAACAGCATTGTGTCACATATTGACTAATAAATCAGAGTAATGGCAGCACCAGCAGTAGAGTACTGCTTTAATGAATTTCAAGTCTTTGGTTCCACTGCTTGTAGTGTGAGCAGCAGCGTATCAAACTGTAATGTGTGCTCAGTGTCTGCTTTTGTTAAGCTGTTTCATATTTTCTGACATTCCATTCTCTATATATTCAGGAGCCACTGCTGTCAACATATGTTCACATATTTTTTGCACTTATTCATTGACGGTAATTGATTTCTCCGAGCATATTTGCTCTTTTTCATCCAGAGATCATCCTGTTAGAAGATAGTGTGTGGCAGCACAGATGAGCGGCCTGTAAGAGTGGACCGTATAAACGAGACATAAGTGAGTTAGTTCCAGGTGGACATGGCTGAGCCTCTGTCAGCATTCGCATATATGAACTGCCACCATCTGAAGATTGCACGGGGGCTTCCTCGGGTCTCGTACAACACAAGCAGAAGGCGCAAAGAATCCCAATCATATTTGGAAGAAAAATTTTAGTGGGTGGAGAGCAAAGCAGGGGGAAAGAGAGAGAACATTAACAGCAGAGAGGTGAGGGTGATTGGGTGTATTTTCGTTTGTTGTCTCCATCTGCTGGGTATAATTAGCAGGCAAGCACCACAACCACAAGATGCCTGAGACTGAGAGTGTCAAAGACGAGTGTAAGAGAGGTGAGAAAGTTAATGAGAAGGATGGTAATTTGAAAAGGAAAAGAGGGAATAAGAAAATATGAGCGGAGGACTCAAGTGGGTCTAATATTTTAACCTGTGTAATTGAAGTGAATAGAGAACAGCAGGCACACTTAAAGTTCTTAATGAGAACAGTGCAGCATTCATGATTTGAAATGTCCCCGTTTGAAGGAGTGCAGAGACTATAAGTAAGTTAATGCAATTCATCAGCCCATGTGAAGTGATGAACTTCAGGAGGAGTGTGCAGTGTGCTAACATAGCAGTCAGTTAGTCTTGTAGCGTCTTGAGCTGGTGTTTCAGAATTCGGGATGGGGTTGTTTTGTAATACGATGAGCATTCAGTATTTTCAGTCTGGAAAGTGAAAAGGAATGAGAATGAAGTCCTCTCATTCTGTTGATCACGTTTCAGAATGACATGCTGTGGACCTGACAGTGATTGCACAGATGCTGCAGAGCACGCTTGGACAGTTCAGCATACTGTTGAGCAAATGTGTCTCTTTTCAATTAGGTCAAACTTCTATAATCTATTCTTTTCTACAATTTAAAGAAAATCTGTAGAAAGGAAGAATTACAACACGCGATTCATGTTTAAGGACATCACGGTATTACATGACATGAATTACATTTGAACTGTAGTTGATTTACAATGCAACTTGAAGTTGAACCTTCAGTGGCAATAGCTCCGGCATACATTTGGTAAGAAGTGAAGAAGGGAGGCTGACTAAGAAATAGAAGCAGTACAAGGAGGGCAGACAGTGACGGATGAAACAAAGGGATTCAGGAGAGGCAGGCTGTGGACAGGTTGCAGGTGTTGGGTCAGCCTAAGGCAGGAAAAGAGACAAAAGCTGCATCCATATTGCATGAAATAGAGACACACACATAGGTCATCCACCGTCTTCCCTTCCAGAGGCTCCTCGCTGCATCCCAGGGGTTATGTTGAATTATCCACAACACCGGTCGAGTTTGTCTCTCTGACTCTCTTATCTCTGTCTGTCTCTGCCTCTCTCTCACCATCCATCCATGCAGGGAACACCAACAGCGTTTTTGCCCTGGACTACATCAGCGGGTCCCTGACAGTGAATGGCCAGCTGGACAGAGAAAACCCACTCTACTCAGCAGGATTCACTCTCACTGTCAAGGTGAGCTGCTGAATGGGAGGTGGCTGGCGGGGGTGGAGGGACTGTTGCTGTTTAGAGAAGGAATCGAAAATATGTTTCACTGGTGGGGTCAAGTGAGAGCTTTGATATGATAGTGTATGAAATCAATGCAGTGTCTGGCTTTGATAATCTCTAATATCCATCCATCCATTATCTTCCGCTTATCCGGGGCCGGGTTGCGGGGGGAGCAGTCTGAGCAGGGACGCCCAGACTTCCCTCTCCCCGGACACTTCCTCCAACTCTTCCGGGGGGATCCCGAGGCGTTCCCAGGCCAGCCGAGTGACGTAGTCACCCCAGCGTGTCCTGGGTCTTCCCCGGGGCCTCCTCCCGGTGGGACATGCCTGGAACACCTCCCTAGGGAGGCGTCCAGGGGGCATCCGATAGAGATGCCCGAGCCACCTCAGCTGACTCCTCTCGATGCGGAGGAGCAGCGACTCTACTCTGAGCTCCTCCCGGGTGACAGAGCTCCTCACCCTATCTCTAAGGGAGCGCTCCGCCACCCTGCGGAGGAAACTCATTTCAGCCGCTTGTATCCGGGACCTCGTTCTTTCGGTCATGACCCAAAGTTCATGACCATAGGTGAGGGTAGGAACGTAGATTGACCGGTAAATCGAGAGCTTCGCCTTTCGGCTCAGCTCCTTCTTTACCACGACAGACCGATACAGCGACCGCATTACTGCAGCCGCTGCACCGATCCGCCTGTCAATCTCACGTTCCATCCTTCCCTCACTCGTGAACAGGATCCCAAGATACTTAAACTCCTCCACTTGAGGCAGGAACTCTCCTCCAACCTGAAGGGAGCAAGCCACCTTTTTCCGGTCGAGAACCATGGCCTCGGACTTGGAGGTGCTAACTCTCATCCCAGCTGCTTCACACTCGGCTGCGAACCGCCCCAGCGCATGCTGAAGGTCCTGGCTCGAGGAAGCCAACAAGACAACATCATCCGCGAAAAGCAGAGACGAAATCTGCCGGCCCCCGAACCGAACCCCCTCCGGCCCCTGGCTGCGCCTAGAAATCCTGTCCATAAAAATGATGAACAGAACCGGTGACATAGGGCAGCCCTGCCGGAGTCCAACATGCACTGGGAACAGGTCCGACTTACTGCCGGCAATGCGGACCAAGCTCCTGCTCCGGTTGTACAGGGACTGTACAGCCCTCAACAGAGGGCCTCCAACCCCATACTCCTGGAGCACCTCCCACAGAATGACGCGAGGGACACGGTCGAATGCCTTCTCCAAGTCCACGAAGCACATGTGGACTGTTTGGGCAAACTCCCATGAACCCTCAAGCACCCTGTGGAGGGTATAGAGCTGGTCCAGTGTTCCACGGCCAGGACGAAAACCGCATTGTTCCTCTTGAATCCGGGGTTCGACTATCGGCCGGATTCTCCTCTCCAGTACCCTGGAATAGACTTTACCAGGGAGGCTGAGGAGTGTGATCCCCCGATAGTTGGAACACACCCTCCGGTCCCCCTTTTTAAAAAGAGGGACCACCACCCCAGTCTGCCAGTCCAGAGGCACTGTCCCCGTCTGCCACGCGATGCTGCAGAGGCGTGTCAACCAAGACAGTCCTACAACATCCAGAGACTTGAGGTACTCAGGGCGGATCTCATCCACCCCCGGCGCTTTGCCACCGAGGAGCTTGCGAACTGCCTCAGTGACTTCAGCCCCGGTGATGAATGAATCGACCTCCAAGTCCCCAGTCTCTGCTTCCTCTACGGAAGACATGACAGAGGGATTGAGGAGATCCTCGAAGTATTCCTTCCACCGCCCGACAATATCCCCAGTCGAGGTCAACAGCTCCCCACCTCCACTGTAAACAGTGTTGACAGAAAGCTGCTTCCCCCTCCTGAGGCGCCGAACGGTTTGCCAGAATTTCCTCGAGGCCAACCGGTAGTCCTCCTCCATGGCCTCCCCGAACTCCTCCCAGACCCGAGTTTTTGCTTCTACAACCGCCCGAGCTGCCGCACGCTTGGTCTGCCGGTACCCATCAGCTGCCTCAGGAGTCCTATGAGCCAACCAGGCCCGATAGGACTCCTTCTTCAGCTTGACGGCATCCCTTACTTCCGGTGTCCACCACCGGGTTCGGGGGTTGCCGCCACGACAGGCACCGCCGACTTTACGGCCACAGCTATGGACGGCTGCATCAACAATGGAAGTGGAGAACATGGTCCATTCGGACTCAATGTCTCCAACCTCCCTCGGGATCTGGTTGAAGCTCTCCCGGAGGTGGGAGTTGAAAACTTCCCTGACAGCGGGTTCCGCCAGACGTTCCCAACAGACCCTCACGGTACGTTTGGGTCTGCCAAGTCTGTCCCGCTTCTTCCCCTGCCAGCGAATCCAACTCACCACCAGGTGGTGATCAGTTGACAGCTCAGCCCCTCTCTTTACCCGAGTGTCCAAGACATACCGCCGAAGGTCAGATGATACGACTACAAAGTCGATCATTGACCTCCGGCCTAGGGTGTCCTGGTGCCACGTGCACTGATGGACACCCTTATGCTCGAACATGGTGTTCGTTATGGACAAACTGTGACTAGCACAGAAATCCAATAACAGAACACCACTCGGGTTCAGATCGGGGAGGCCGTTCCTCCCAATCACTCCCCTCCAGGTGTCACTGTCGCTGCCCACGTGAGCATTGAAGTCTCCCAGCAGAACAATGGAGTCCCCGGTTGGAGCACTTTCCAGTACCCCTCCCAGGGACTCCAAGAAGGCCGGGTACTCTACGCTACTGTTCGGCCCGTAGGCCGAAACAATAGTGAGAGACCTATCCCCAACCCGAAGGCGCAGGGAAGCGACCCTCTCGCTCAGCGGGGAGAACTCCAACACATGGCGGCTGAGCTGGGGGGCTATAAGCAAGCCCACACCAGCTCGCCGCCTCTCACCGCGGGCAACTCCAGAGTAGAAGAGAGTCCAGCCTCTCTCAAGGAGTTGGGTTCCCGAGCCCAGACTGTGCGTGGAGGTGAGCCCGACTATCTCTAGCCGGTACCGCTCAACCTCCCGCACTAGCTCAGGCTCTTTCCCCCACAGTGAGGTGACATTCCATGTCCCCATAGCCAGAGTCGTTGTCCAGGATTTGGGTCGTCGGGGCCCCCGCCCACGACTGCTACCCATTCCACATAGCACCGGCCCCTTCTGATCCTTCCTGCGGGTGGTGGGCCTACGGGAAGGCGGGCCCACGTCGCTCCTTCGGGCTGTGCCCGGCCGGGTCCCGTGGGCAAAGACCCGGCCACCAGGCGCTCGCCTGCGAGCCCCAACCCCAGGCCTGGCTCCAGGGCGGGGCCCCGGTGACGCCAATCCGGGCGACGTACGCTTCCTTGCTTTAATTTCTTTCATAAGGGGCTTCTTGAACTGCTCTTAGTCTGACCCGTCACCTAGAACCTGTTTGCCTTGGGAGACCCTACCAGGGGCATTAAGCCCCGGACAACATAGCCTCTAGGATCATTCGGGTACTCAAACTCCTCCACCACGATAAGGTGGCAGTTCAAGGAGGAGTAATCTCTAATAGACTTGCTAAATACAGTTCTTCATCCAGGCTTGTACTACACATGAAGTAAATACACACTGCTATAATGAGGAAAGATTCCAAGGTCAATACTACACTTAACACTGACTAAACACAAGATCCTACAGTACCATATGTGTTTACAGATGCTATGTCAATACGTCTCTGCGCAGATGTGACCCTGACAAATTCAAATACCTTCATTGGGCTTGTCAGTGATGGCACTGTGTTTGTGATTCAATGATAATGTCCTCCCTTCAGAGGCTTGTTCAGTGAACTGCCAGTAGCCACAGAGGACAGGGGGAGCAGAGGAGGACAAAGATAAAGGAGCAGGATTTAGAGTCCTCGCTGCTGAGGGCTCCTTTGTTCCTCCCTCTCTTTCTTTTTCCTTCTGTTTGAAGCAGGTGCTGTCTCTGAATCCCTCAGTCCCCCCACTGAGCCTGAAGTCTATCTCACTTGGCTTTTTAGAATGTTAGTCCTGCCCTTTCACCCCACTCCCTCCCCATCTGGAGCCTCCCCAACTTGTCCACTCCAATACTTTGTATGTGTTGTCCTTTCTTCTCTTCCAGTGTCGTACACCAAGAGGCACCCACAGGGTGTGAGGGGGTGCATGAAATGGGTTTCCAAGTGCTTCTGAAAATGGAAGGATTTGCAATCAAAGACCTAGTTTTTTCCATGTAACTGCACTGTTACATTGTGGATTTTGATAGCATGTCAAGTCAAATCGGTTGCACCTGTACGGCACAATAAAAGGCCTTTGAGAGCACCTAATGGCCTCACCAGTCACTCATGCATTTGCTCATGTAGCTGCAATTATTGGTCATAAAAAACAAACTGTATGACATTTTTATATGAGTGACACATTGAGATACAGCTGTCTCTGTGATTTAATACTAAAAAAGATTCTGGCTTACATATTCCAGTCTATCTGTTTAATTGAAATCAATAATTACATAGAAAAGTAGAATAAGCGAAAGTGCTGAAAACGAAAAAATGTCACCCAAAAATGTATTTATAAGATATGGATTTTTTCCCTCTACATTTTCTCTCCCACTCTCTACTTGTGCTTTCTTAGGTGGTGCTACTATTGATTGTGGTGTGCCATAGTAATACAACTAATTTCTCAACTTCAAGCGGCTTAGATAGTGCTGAGTGCGTGGAGGTGGAGGTCAAATGATTCATTGGCATTGGGACGAGAGAAGCTAAACTACCTTGATTACCCAGCGACCAGCATGTTGTTCCTGCCTCTTCTCCTATTGCTTTTGACACTCCTCCATCAATAAAAGACCACGGCTGCCCATTCCTATCTTTCTCACCTATTTTTTTCATTTCAGAGACCTCACATCTTCGATGCTGACAGCCAGAAACAGAAAGAGTGTGTAATTGTGTCTTCTCAATGGGACTCCTTTCTCCTAAATCTCATTGTGTGTATGTATGTGTGGATGTACACTCACAGGCCCTCTCTTGGTCTCACTTTGAGCCTATTTCTATGATTGCCTCGAGTCCGTCCGTCCACCTTTTGATCCAATAAATGAACAGCTATAAATACCTGACTGAGATTGCGTGCTGACCGCCACCATCCAAAATGACATTTTCGGTGCAATCAAATGCATCTCATGGCTCTCTCTCACTCTCTCCCTCTCTCACCACTTCCCTCTGTTGCTCTCTACAAGGCCACAGAGTTGAAAGATGATCGCAGTCCATCAGACGCAACAGTGATGACCACCTTTACCATCCTGCTAATTGATAAAAATGACAACGCCCCGAAGTTCAACAGCTCTGAGTATCGGGTCCGCATCACTGAACTGGCCCAGGTGGGCTTTGCCCTTCCCCTCTTCATCCAGGCTGAAGACAAGGACGAGGTGCGTGGATCACAGTCACCGTGTTCTAAGACATTAAGCTGATACCCTTGTCCAGCTGAGGTTGCAGTGAGACCATGCTGCCTCGGCGTCTAACAGTCGTTACTAGAAATGTCTCAAGCCGATCCTGAAGATCAGTATTGGGCCAATCCAGGTATATTTTAATAGATCATAATCAGATCAAATAATGCTGATCAGTGTGCTCGTCTTGCAGCGCTCTTCTCCTTCACGACAGCCAGCCTCTACAGAGCAGTATTTCACAATGTGCAAATGAATGAGTGTGTGAATGTGAACAACTGTTCTGGGTGTTCTGGAGTTCAGACAGTGTTGGCAAAATAAATGTATTTGCTGAGCTCCACTGCTAAAACACGTTTTATTTCTGCTCTCACGCTCTCATTTGCAAACAGCAGCGTGCAAAACATTCAGCTGTCCGTTTCTCATTTTCAGCCAGCAGTGACCATTGCTATCACTGGTTAAAATGAAAAAAGATCATGTCAGTTGTGACTAAATAACATTAATGCCACAACTAACTTGATGACAGGCCAAAATTAAACTTGTCTTTTGTCTGGTTAAAGTGTCCACCTCCAGCAGAGTGAGACATCTTCTCTCCAGATGATCGCTTCACGTCAATCTCAGGAGTCACATTCCCCAGTTAATCTCCCATTCATTATAGATCAATCATTTTAGCCATTAAACCTGGACCTTCAGTATGTAGATCAAGTAGCTCATGAAAAATAAGGTGGAGATGGAGGTAGGCTGGAGATGTTATTTCAGTGTGTCAGGTAATAAGAATTCTAAAATACACAAATATAGGATCTGACTCCATATCAGCAGATCCCCGATACGAAAGGACTTGGATCATGACTGGGCCCAAAAAACACAATCAGGACATCCCTAACTCTTTGTACAGATTAAGTTATTATTACTATTCATGAACAATCTGGCATTTGTGGTGTCTAAAGAGGTACTTCAGAGACAAACAACTGACGCAAGGCATCAATAAAAGATTCATTAGTAAAAGCAGTCTCATTTGCAAGACTTTCCTCCCTCTTGATTTTATTGGGTAAGATGCCACTTCAAAAAGACAGCAAGGACATGTGAGTACAGTGTATTTTGGTTTTTTTTTTTGGTTTTTTTCATTTCAAGGTTTAGACTTATCTTGTTTATAAATGCAGCAAAAAGGCATTCAGCCACTCCGTGAAACTACCTGTATGGCAGCTGTGCGTGTGTGTGCGTGTGTGTGTGTGTGTGTGTGTGTGTGTGTGTGTGTGTGTGTGAACGGACTGTCAGCAGCAGTGTATAACAGCACACTTAAGTGTGCTTTAGTGTGTCCGCCACTTCCCATTAGCTGCATCTATCAAGTGACACGCAGACACCAGCATACACACACTCAGAACTCAAACACTTTTTCACTCTACACTTTCTCTCTCCCTCCCTCACATGTGCAAATGCTCTTTCACACCAGCACATTGGACTCGACTACAATTTAATTTGCTCTGGAAGAGATGGGATAGAGCATCAAATTATACCTAACGAGGAAAATCAATCACGTAGGGTGCAGATAAGCCGAAAGCTAGTCAACTCTGATTGATTCAGGCACAGCAGCCGCCAGGGTGGAATTTGACAGATAACTGCAAGTCAAGTGGATAGAGAAAAAGGTAGAGAGTAAAGAGACAGACATACATATGAGGAGAGGAGTGGAGAGGAGGAAAAATGGTTGAACAAAAAAGTAGCCTGCAATGGAGCAAAACCAGAAGTCTAAATAATTGGCGGAGCAGGAAGAAACAGCGGGAGCAGCAGCCAGGAGAGTAAGGAAGCATTTGAAGGAGAGATAGCAGGAGTATTTAGCAGCAAGTCTGTTTATCCATTCCAAGGATGGTCTGTTGCAATGGCAAGGCAGAAAGGGGAGTACCGTCAATGTGTTGCTGCACGCAGGTGGGATGAGGACCCAGACACCTGGCATGTGATAAGAGACCCTTCTGTAGGTTAGCACCCAATGTTTTACTGCTACCAAAAGCAGCTGCTTGACATCCCAGTTCCTCTCAGCTCAGATTGCTAACCGTAAATGGGAGAATCGCTATAGTATTTCTGGGATGGTTTTAACCAGATTCACCAGAGCTTTTGCATTAAAAGCACTCCCTCAGATCAAGTCCATTAGCAGCCACATCTCACTGCTTATTCGCTGTCATATAACAAAACGTCAGCAAGCTCAGACAAAACTGTGAAATGCAGCTGTGCTCTCAAGTTGTGTGCTGGCGACATAGAAATTGCCTGCACTCTTCCAGTCTTGCATTGTGACCCTGCTGCCACAGTGCCACATATACATCCATTCCAAGGAGGAAAATCTATGAGACATTTTGTGTCCTGCCGTTTTGTATTGCTGTTTTGATCCTTTAAACCTGCATGTCAGTGCCGATACGCATACTCACTCACACTCCGCTACACCTGTGCTGTAATCGTACTTTTTCCAAGTGTGAGGGATTATAGGCAGACGTTTCATTTCTTTAGAATATGACACAAGTGGTAGTTACCTCTCTCTCTCTGTCTGTCGCTGCCTTCAGATCCTCTTCTGCTCGGTTAGCATCTACAAAACTTTTGCTGCTGGAACTTGTCACTAAACTTTGTGGCAGTCGCGTCTGACAGGCTGCTTTTATTGGGGGCTTCTAAAGGCAGAAGCAAATGGACGGGCAATTACGTTTATGGGCAGTTTGAGGTGACATCCCTGCATATTGGATGGTCTTTTAAATAGGAGTCATCAGCCACAATGGTTCTCCCAGAGATGAAAACAAAAACAAGGGGGCTATTTCAACCGCCAGCGTAATGCCAATCGACCACCGCACCCGTCTTCCTCTGTCTGCCACAATTGGCTGCCCTGCAGCTTTATATATCAAGACAGGAGGGATCTAGAGATGTTTTCTCAGCTCAAGACAGCCACAGGCCTCTCAGGGCTGTGATGTCATTTTGACCCTGACTTGGTTTATATTTACCCAGGATTCCTGTGCACTTTGGGATTTATCTGAGATTGAGAAGATAAAGTTTATAGGTTATTCAAAATTTCATATAACCACTAAACAAAACAATGCTAACCTCGCTGTACAGAGCAGAGTGTTGAGGTAGATAGTCCTGGTTAACATGAGAGATCATCATCTAACATCTAATCACACACCATGATGATTAAAGCACATGGTTTCAACCTTCAGCTCTGTGGACAGTGTATACAGTGAATTTCTATTTGCATAACATGAGATAGTACAGTGCAGGCTTTATGTAGCGGACATAAAGAAGAATTCAGATGAGGAGACTAGATGAACGTGTAGCTATGGACTATCATTTGATTCTTTTTTGCTGGCTATTATTTCAAATGATTTCATGCAGCAGGCTCACATAAGTGTTCAACACTTCATAATGTGTTGAACTCATAATCTATACCATCAGTTGATGTGTGTGCATAGAGCTCAGAAAGTTTAGGTCCCACACAAAAGCTCTGACCTCTGAGATTAAGATCTAAATGACTGACAGTTCAAGACTTGTTGTTATGACCGAGATTTTCTCCATTTTTTACCCTGGTAAAGCCTTTTGGGGGAGAGAATGTGAAGATAGGAGGTGTTTTATGCTGTGCAGACTGACCGAACAGAAAACAGACAGATTACAGAGAGAGTACCAGGTTACTGTATATAAAGATATTGAAGGATGGAGGAAGATGCAGAGATAGAAATGAAGCATGTCGAACGGAACTGATAAGAGAGAACGGAGCCGGCTTCCCTGCTGATGCTGCTTGTGAAGCCTCATGATCAGCATCATTATGGAGAACATTTGTTATCAACATCTTGTTTAAGACACACTCACACAAAAAAAGTAGTGATTCAGGTATTTGCTTAGTACAGTTAGCTTGCCTGTTAGCAATTCCTCAGTATATCCTTACTATTCCTTTTCTGAGCTCGTATCCATCATATGAACAGCTTATACAATATCCTGACTTTTGTTAGAATTTAGTGGGAATTCTCCGTTCTGCCTTTGTCTTTGTTTACACACAGTATCTTTACTGTTGTTACAAATCCTATCTTTTGTCAAGTAATTATTAATAACAGCTCAGTGGATATACCACAGCATAGATTTAATCATCTCCATTCATCACTGGCACTGGACAGACTATATATCAACACCTGCCCTTGCTCTGTCTCAGCATCCCCTTTTTTCTATACTCACCTCTCTCTTATCCTTCCCTTGGCAGGGGGTGAACAGCATGTTCCAGGTGTTTCTGACAGGAAACAATTCAGAGTACTTCACCATCTCCCCCACGGCAGTACAGGGGCGTGCTGACATCAGAATGAGGGTGGCCATGCCCCTGGACTACGAGCATATCCGCAGCTACAGCTTCTCTGTGAGTTTTGAACTTATTATGAGCATCCCTACATGTGAATGTTTGCGTGGGAGAGTGAAGTCTGGGATGAACTCCAGTCCCTGAGAATCATACAGTATAAGAGAATAACTGTAATCAAATAATGCACAGGGCTCAGGAGGAGCAGCTCCCCCTCCCACAGGGTACAGCTTTCCACCTAATATTTCGAAAGAAGTTGAATGCTTACATAGAAGCTCAACATGCTGAAGAGATTTCCAATCATTGCAAATGCCTAACAGATTGGTTTTGTAAAGAGATACAAAGTGGAGTAAGAGAAGGCAATCTTCCTTTGATGACCTAACACTGAACAGTTGGAGACAAAGCAGCTACGTTGTCCCTCTTTGAGAATGCCCTTCACTGAACTCAGGACCAGGACTGATTTCTAGGCAACAAGACTGCATGTAGCTTCATTATGTTTCTTCCGACTTGTTTTTATTTGTTTGGACACAAGGCTCAGTTGGACTGGGGCTGTATCAGTTTCTCAACACTGCAGACTTGTTTGAACAGTGAAATTGGTATTTCGTCACCTCAATTTACCTCTGAGCCGTTTACAGAACCAGAGGGTGCCTCGCTCTGTGTACAACCCAAGATCTCTGAATCTTAAACAAGTCAGTTCTAACTTTGGCACAATAGCTAATTCTGCTCAGATTTTTTAGGATGGCACCAAAATATGCGATAAATCAGTGAAACAAATGTTGAACCTGTACAGTATGTTCCTGAACTGAACTGTAGTATCTAAGGCTATCTTTGAATCTTCAGTGTAAACATATTCCTTGCTGTCTGTCCTCAGCTTTATGCCAATGAGTCCATGTCCGACCACGTGGGTTTTGCTCGCGTCTTTATTGAGCTGATCAATGAGAATGATAACCGGCCCATCTTCAGCAGACCGCTCTACAACATCAGCCTTCCTGAAAACACGCCGCCTGGCACCTCACTGTTACGCATCCTGGTGAGTATCATAGGAAACCACAGCTGAGAACGACTCGCAGAGTGGATTCTTGTGATTTATTCCTGAGGAGAAATTGAACTGGAATCCAAATAGATTACAATAAAACCTGACTTGTACAAGTAGCTTTTATTGGGGATGTTTTATAGGGAATGAAATCTTGGCTTGTTTGTGTACCCCAAGCGACCCGGTACTCTCTTGAGACTTCACCATATGATTTGTTATTCATGGTGACTGAAGCTACACTGCCTCAGACAAAAGCACAAATAAACACAAGTGAAAAACCTGCTCATCTGTATTGATAGCATCGTTTAGATGTTCAGAACAAGGTGTGACTCAACTGTGGCTTGGTCTTAAACCCTGTTTCATCACATAAGCATGCAAATGTGCTGAAAAGTAGGTTTAAATATTAGCTGCCAATAGTGATTTCCACTTAGGTAATGAAGGTTGAATCAACCACAATATAGTCAAAATGTCATCCTTTCAAGGTTAATACCATTTCTTTAGGAAAGTCCAGTAGCCTAATTGCTTGCTTTGTGTGTAAGTGTAGAGAGTCACCTTTGCAGGATTCAAGAGATTGCCATCAACTCACTGCTCATAGCTCAGACATAGTTTCCCTCAAACTTATTTGCTCGTTGTAAAAAATGAAATACATTATAGCATTACAGAAATGTCTGGATAACTGGAGTGCTATTATCAGAGGATCTTAAATGTCTTACTTTTCATACTGGATTAATATTACAGGTGTCGATAATAATGTCAGGACCACCTCCATTAAAACTAATCCAATTACTTTAAGAATTATTTTCAGAAATGATGTTGTACGTTTCATTCCCTCCAGGTCTGTTAGCCTTCCGTTAGTTTCTCACAGCTGAAGTGTCCTTGAGGCTGCTCCGCCTCATCTTCTTCAACTGCCGCTACACAGCACAGTTCAGCCTCAGCCGCTGACCTGACCAGCAGCCATTACTCTTTTAAACTGTTATTTAACCAGGAGTAAGTCTCACTGGGATTAACAATCTGTTTCTCAATAGTGTCCTGACCAAGACTGGCAGCAGAACAATTACACAATTGCACATATAAACCAAATAAAACAATTTGAGAAGAAGAATCTTAAAAAAGTTAAAAAAAAAAAAAAACGTCACCAGAATACAAAACATCTACAGCTAGATGTGTTTGTTTCCAAGTCATTTAGAATCGCTTTAAATGAAGCCAGTGAGACCAGTTCACAAAGACTCAGGTAATGGGAAACAATGTAAAGGATACACGGTGCACTGAATTTGATGAATTTAAACTAAGTGTTTATCAGAGGGTTGAGCAACGGGAAACGTTAATTGTGAAGCGCTATGAGTTAACAGTTTGAGTCAAGCACAGAGGCTGTGCTCTCTGGTTGTGTCTGTGTTTTTCTTGTGGTTTGTTTGTAAAACACATGGCCGGCGGTGATGCTCAGCGGATTGTGAGTTGTAGTTTAGGAGTTGACCTCCTTGGCTTTCGCTGTGTCTCTGGACCAGGCACAGCAAACAGGCCGGGTGTCTGCAGGGCGGGCTGCCCCTCCACACACTCAATCAGGAAAAGCATTAGACGCAGCCATGACAAACGTTACCTGATATTATTGGCAGCACGGTGCAGTTTGTTTTGACAGCAGAATGCCGAATGGCCTTGCAGTATGAGTCCAGACCTGGAGCTTAGTTTGGGTCCAGCAAGCAGTTTCCATGGGAACACAGCCATCAAGGCTTTCATCATATGGAAGTGGGCGTGGTTTCACCTAAACTAGGCTGGAAAAATGGTAGACGCAACCCAAACATACAAAGAATAATGATGAGTAAGGGCTTTGAAATGTGAAATAAATCTCAGCGCTCCTTGGTGGACAGTACCCAGCGTGTTGGCATCGCGAAGATGCATGCATGTACATATGCATGCATATACATTAACCAGATCCCCCAAAAATCCCTAACTATCTCTCCAAAGCTCTGCATTATTATTCATTACCAGTCATTCCTGTGACAGAACGCCCACAATCCACTAGATACAAGTGCAAAAAGCACAGTGTGAAAATCAATAGTGTTTATAGACTGGGTGCTCATGAAATGGAGATTGCCGGGGCAGTCTAATACCCGATAAGTCTGGTTGATGTTGGCCTCGTGCTGGAGCGTGTGGCCCGCCGTGGAATCCTGATTGCTGGCTGTAGAGTGAATAGGCTGTAAATAGAATGAGATGTGACGGCTCTCTGTGAGGACTGCACTGGCATGGATGGCAGCCCCCGTATATATATATACACTGTTAGATGAGGTTTTCGATATTCTGACCTGCCCTCACACACACAAACACACACACTAATGGCATTCAAGCTGTCTGAGGCACCGCTGGAGACAAAACACACATACAGATTAAACAGATGTTGCCAACAACCCAATACATGACATATATATATATATATATATATATATATATATAGAGAGAGAGAGAGAGAGAGAGAGAGAGAGAGAGAGAGAGAGAGAGAGAGAGAGACTAAAGGTTTCCCTTGGCTAAAACCAGACAAAGTCTTTGGCCATTGTAGGCCTTTTCCCATTTGTTATCCCATCCGATTACTATTTACTACGTGTGGTTGTGTGTGTGCTCAGTAATGTGTTTGCATAGACTGTTTACATATGTGAGTGTCATAATTTAGTTCATTAGTAATTTAGACAAACGGCTGTAATCCAATTAAAATAGCGGAGACGGTTTATTTATACGCTGCAGTCTGATCAAACAAGCCCCTCTTGTTGTTTGCGTGAATAATGAGGTATTTATTTTGGAATGGACATTGCATCTGTGTATTGCATAAAGGAAGTTAGAAAGTCTAAAGTGTAGCACAGAAAAAAAAGTTACATCCATTAAACTACTTTTTCCCTGCCGCCTGTTGTTCAGGCAGAAGTGGGATTGGAAGTGAAGAAATGATGAAGGGGTGATGTCCCTAAATGTAATAGTTGAATTTCTTGGACTATATTTAAAGCGTAGCTTACCTGCAGAAATGTAAAACAAGCCCTGATTACGTACAGCCTTGTGCTAGAACACTTCTCAACCCACTCCATGAGTCAGTACCAGGTAACTTAATAACTTAATCTGTCCATCACCTCACAGAAAAGCGTTTTGAATTGAAATGTTAATTGTGCTAAAATGAATGCATGAGACCCCTAAGAGCTGGTTCTGTTATTACAGAACACTACTTTTGTACTTAACTCAAACGCATTTTATTCTGAACTTTATATTACAGCTCTCTGTACCTGTGCTTTTAAGTATCATTTGATTTGCTCACCATACAGCCGCCTTTTCATTTTTCTGATTCCTTGCGTACCTGTCTGACTCATTCTCTTCCAGCAGCTCAAACTGTGCTTGTCTCAGTGCAATGAACAACTCAAGGCATTAGAAAATAAGCAGATTGTTAGGCTGAGACTAGCCTCTCGGTGCTCTCTGTCAGATGGCTGTGAGGTGCAACAGATGGTGGTCAAATTATGTTTTAGCACCAAAAGGGAAAACAAGTCTTTTATTCTTAATCTCTCAAGGTGGCTGGCCAGCGCTTCTCGATATATATACCCTCTCACACACCATTGAATTAAGTAAAGGAACAGTCAGACATTTTGGGAAATATGCTTATTTGCTTTTTTTTGCTGAGAGTTAGATTAGACGACTGATAGCACTGACATGTCTGTGCATTGAGATAGAGCCAGGAGCAGATTAGCTAATTTTAGCATAAAGACCAGAAGCGGGGACAAACAACCTTACAGTTATGACGTCAGGAATTGAATTGAATTGTAGGAAATGTGTAGTTGAGGCAGTTTTTCTGTCAATCCTAGATTATGGTGCTATAATCTACAGACATGCTGCTGCCTCCACTCTCAACCCCCGAGACTCAGTTGATATCATAAGCCATAATGGCCTAGAGATCCCTGTGACATTCAGTATTACATTCTGCATTATATCTTGTTATCCATGAATCTCTTATTGGACATTCACCACCCTCTATACAGAAACATCTATGCTGGATTAAATGACAGGACCCTACCAAACTCAATCTACTCTGAGAAAGAAAGCAATTGTGTTGAACTCTTCCTTTCAGTAGGGTTGGAGGTAACTTTTGGAATTGTCGTGTATGTGTACACCAAAATATTGTAGCACAGAAGATATGTTTTATGATTTTTAGGAGACAGGGATAGCTCACAGAATAGCTCTGATGACAGTGATGAGAGAATATCATTCTGCACAGTGACTCAACAGCACTGAAGAGGTAACTTTAGAGCACAATGGTAACATCTGTGGATTAGCTTAAAGGATTTTCCCCTTTGACTTGGTAAGGAACAGCCTATTTGTTTGTACATTACTGTTTTGAAGAACAGCTTTATTTGAGAGCATTTTCAGTAATGAAAACTCATCTACTATGCACCCATAGATCAAGTAATTAAAGTGCAAACAGATGAGTAAATTACCCTCGTAAGGCAGCCTGGACCTCCATGTTTTTAGTACCAGCAATAGCAGAAAGAATCATCAAAGTAAGTTGTATCCACTGCTATTACAATGACTCTGAGAGTGATGAGTTTGTCCCACAATGAAGCGAGTTATTTTCAAGTGCTGGCGCATTCTGTTTCCAGAGTGTGAAAGTGTTTCTGCACCTGTGCAGTGTATCAATAATGTGGTGGATGTGGGTTGTATGTAAACAGGGTGGGATCCGGATGATGTTTGGATAATACTTTATACCTATGCTAATTGAAATTATGCATGTTGGTTCCCAGTTGTTTTTTAAAAAAAAAAACAAAAAAAAAAACGCCAAACTGGCAATCTGATAATATAATTGAAATGCTTTGTTTTGGTTAATATTCATAGCTTATCTGATCAAAGCTTATGTACAATGTTAGTCAATGCATTACTCAGTGCCCGCTCCCACTTCCCTGTGGACGCTTGTGCTTAACATTGGACCACACACACACACACACACACACACACACACACACACACACACACACACACACACACAGGCAGTGGCTGTTTAATATTTATGGTCTGCAGCATTACTTATCATTATAAATATTTATTGTGATTTACTCTTTTGTCTGGGTGCTTTTCTCTCTCACTCTCTCTTCCTGTCTCTTCCTTACCCTGGAGACTTAAGACACCAGCAGCTGTTCGTATCAGTGGAATCACTCTGATTTTCTCTCCCTGGCTTTCAGAGAATTTGCCTTCTTTCATTTTGTATTTATTGTATGCCCTCAGTTATTGTTGTTTTTCCCCTTTCTCTGTTTTACCATTAAATTGCTAATGGTTTTCAGGTGTCGCATTGATTCACTCTATGGGTCCCTGTCTGTTTCTGCTTAGATTACACTCTCTCTAGCTCTTCCTACCCATCAGGCTCTACCCCGAGGATATGTTTATATTTGTTGAGGATATGTGCAGGTCTAATTGCATACAGAAGTAGAGTTAACCTGCAGCAGCCCCTCTTCCTATAGTTGGTCTTGCTTTTATAGAATATTTCAGATGCAACTTCTTCTTGGGTTAGGGTCTTCTATGTCTTCCACCAATGCCATGCTGTGTGTATTATGGGCTCCATGCAGATGCTGTGTGTTTGAGGGCTAAGGCAAAATGATACATGTTGCACACAGAAGGTTATAAATTATAGAGTGGAGGATGCTCCGCTACCTCCACTGTTTGGACAGGCTTTTATAGGGTAATAGTCACAACAGCAATTATAATTCATTATTGTAATAAAGGGGGTGAGGCTTGGCTCTCTCCTGCATGTGGTAGCTCACAGCATCACTGTTGAAATGAGGCCCTTATCATGGGTGTTCCGACATCGTGAGAGGGGGTGTGAATGGGTGTGCAGGGCAGAGGATGAATGCTGACGTTAGTGAAAAGTCTGAACTTTCCCAGAAATTGCCAAATTTAGCTGAGAATCAAGGTGAGGAGAGTAGTGGAGTCTCACTTCTTTGGTCATCTGTTAATCCATTCACGGACAATACTGCTAAAAACACTGAGAAAATGCACTTCACCACTGTTGCAGCGTTTAAAAAAATTGCAAAAGGTGTGTGCTACAATTACAGATTAAACAACAAGGGCTGCAACTATTGATTGTTTTCCCTATCAATTAATCTGTGTTGTAAAGCTTTAGCTTCAGCCTACACCTTTCCGGACTGCAGGAATCTTAACCTTGAGTTATTGTGCTGTATTGTTTTTTAACTGCCTTTTTTCTTTGTTTCTTGCCTTATTGTCACTATTATTGATTGCACACATTATTTTCTCAGTTAATTGATGAGTCCTTTGGTCCATAAAATGTCGGAAAATAGGAAAATGTCCATCACAGTTTCCAAGATTTCAAGGTCAAATTGCTGTTTTTTTGTGACCAGAAGTTCAAAACCTCAAATGAGACGTTTTCACAACTGCCTGTCCACTCTGTGTCATTTACTGACCTCCAATTCATAGATACCGTGCACATCCACACGTGCCTTCTGTTTCCTTCCCCATATAATCAGTGTGCGTCTCTGGTATACTTTTAACTCTTTATCATTCTGTACATCCTCTCTTTGCTTGTGCTAATCTCATTCTTTCATCGAGGACAGAGACGGAGAGAGAGATAGAAAGAGAGGGGGAGGACCAAGGCCTGTCGGCAAAGTGAAGCTGCCAACCACAGAGCTCTGCATTAAGCCTTTTCACTGGCAGCTCAAACTGTCTCCAGCTTATGCCCACAATATAGTCCTCTCTTTTTCTCTCTCTCACTCTCTTTATTTCTTAGTACAGAGGTAACAGCTGCCTTTTCCAGCGGTTCACATTTGGTTGTAATCATTATATAGTGGCTTTGGGTGTATGCATGCAAACAGCACAGTTTATCTTGAAAGCTGACATGGTATCCTTTGAAGACATCCACTCCACTTTAGCAGAGTCTTCTTATACAAAAGCATACATTGCTTAAAAGGATGTGTTACAGTTGTATCTCTCTGTGTCACTGTTATCTCGGTGGTCAGGAGATAATAGAAACAGGCTGTTCAATCCTGTCGGCAGGCAGCAGTTGCTGTGAGCACCCCCACCTGCTCGTTAATGTTTTAGAGAAATAAAGCAGTCGTAAACGCACGCTCGCCATCACCATTACACTAAAGTGTCCGCAGTAAAAACACACAGAGCTCCCATCAACCCCCGCAGGTGCACCAGGTCACAGCTGGGGGACTGGCGAGGGTGGTTGGTCCTCGTTTTGCTCCAAGCAGGTGAAGCATTTTGCATCTTGTCTCTGCTGAAGAGGTCTTAGTTTTACGTCACTTCGTCACACAGCTTCAGCTGCTCATGAATGCGCAAAATCGAGGAGAATATAGAAAATCCCTCATTAGTTGAGTCACAGGACTGTTGAGCGAGAAGCTGTTCAAAACATGTGATCATTAATTGGACACATCTCGCCCCAGCTCCAGAGTTTCTGTGCTTTTTCCAGGTTAATGCTCTGCTCTGAGTCTCGTTCTGTACTATTGATCAGAGATACAAACAGGCTCTGCACAGTCCCATGGCAGTTTCTGCACACACAAACAGACACCAAGAAACCAAAAAACACCAAAAAACAAAGTTTTCAGTCTTTCATTCACATCCTCCTTTCAGCCATACCTGCTGTGACCAGACATATTTGACTTGTTATCTGCCACACTACGTAAAAATGCATTCTAAAGTGCAGTCAAAGCTAACATGTTTTGAGCAGTGTTTACACCTCTTGATTTGACTAACTCAGACTGCTGAAGCCTCCATTCCCCTTTATGCTTTAGTTAAGGTTTAGAATGCATTTTTGCACAGAACAAGGACTGTGGATTTGGTTCCCCAGCTCTTACACTGAAATCGTGACCAGTATGAAGAAGAGGAACAATTATAGCGACCAGGTGTGTGAGTATTGTTTAAAGACTGACTTGAAAAATGTGAGCCTGTCGTTCAAAGTACAACAAAGCTCTTTTCATTGCCCATGCATGTTTTCTTACTGATGATTATCAAGCAGACATGAATTGGAGAAAGTGATTCTCGATGCCTGACTGTTGTAAGCCTTGATGTGCAGGCTGCATTTGATTCCCATGGTGCCTGTGAGTGCTGTGGGAGCCGCGAACTTCTACGCTGATGATCCACAGGCACTTCATTTTGCTGAGAGGAAGTACTGCTGTGCAGAAGTATACAGCGTGGAATGTGTCACGTGACCAAGATTCTGCTTTGTCTCACACACCCATACAGTGCAATATGCAAAGTGTTAACACGGAGGGGGGCTCATTTAAAAATAGCTGTTCACTGTATCCCACTTGTACAGCATTTGTGAAGATTGATCTATGATCTTGTTATGGATACAGAAAATGTGAGAAAGAGAGACACAGAGCCTTTAAAGGAGTGGAACTAACCAGAGCTGAGGAACCAAAGCTGAGAAAGATAACCTGACAACCGTGTCTTCATCATTGTCTCCCTGACAATGATTGTCAGAAAACTGGACATCTTCACTGTTGGGTTGGTGTATGCGTGCATGTGTGGGTGTATGTTTGTTATCTGCTCTTTGTGGTTGTGTTTAGGCGTGCAACACTGAGACAGAAGAGGTTGTCTGTGTTTGTACTGGGGGTCATCTCTATTTTGACAGCAGGCTTCGACAGCCAGTAATTGGTTTCCTTTTCCATGCCTCTCAAAGCTCCCACAGAAAAAGCAATTTTAGGAGCCAATCAATTCAAATTCCAGCTCACTCAAGATAGAAAAGCCGGTGCAGCTTTAACCTCCTTTGCTGTCCATGAGATAGCTGGTCTGATAATCTGCTCCTGTACCCCCTCAAACCCCGCCCCAGTTTACACACACGCACATACACACACACACACACACACACACACACACACACACACACACACACACACACACACACACACTGCCCCTGTCTGTCTGTCGCCCATGAGGGGAGGCTCTCATTTCCGCTTTCTCTTGAAAGCAATTGAGTGTGATAATAGGAGTTTATACTGTAAATGGTTGGGGTGCATATTTAACCCAAGACTGAATGAACCTGGAAACACAGTGCATCTCTGTCCATGTGTCTCCTCCTCACGCGCACACAAACATATGCGCCCATGTACACACTATTCTTTACCTTCAAAAACACTCGGTACACGCATCCCGTCATCACACACATACTGTCACACTTGCATTAACAGGCATGCAGGCGCACAAATGAGGGCACCGGTACACAGGTACACCCACATCCATACCAACACACACACACAGCTGTGTTTGCCTGCTGGCTTCACCCCTCTGAAGGGAAGAAACACATCATTTAACCAAACTGGTCAACTGAGAACTAATTTCTCTTTTGTAGTTACTGCCTGAGGACCCAAGGGTTTGCAGAGTTTATATTGGCAATCAGCAGCATACTGATTCTTTGTGCAGAAACTCCTTAACAACTTAGTTTGGATTTTGATCAGAACGCTGACTCTGATACCTCAGTGCCCAGCTGCTTAGCACAGGGGAGATTTATATCACTGCAGCCTGGGCCCAGTTTTCATCTACCACACACACTGCCATTGTATCATCTGTGGACAACTTGACAGAAAGAGAACAGGTAATCAACCTGCAGGGTTTTACATCTTAGCCAATAGCAAGTATTTACAGCAATGTGCATCCTTCATACTTCTTTTGGTTTCTGCAACTTATTTCAGTTATTTTGGAGGCTCACTATATTTGCTAATGACAAAACTGACAGAATGACACTGTTCATAGCAGGAGTCATGTCATTCTTATTGACACCCCTTTAAATACAGTGGTACCAACATACGTCTTTTGAATCCATCAGCATGTGAACTATTTATCCCTGTGAACCTTCACAGTGCTAAGGATGCTTGTTGTAATCGTCAGTGAGGTTATTAGGCATATTAGTCAGCCCAGCTTAATTTCCATGTCATTTCGTTCCTCATTAAATCTTACTCGCACTCTCTCCCAGTGCGCCCCACCTCACCAACTTTTCCATCATGTCCAATTCCCCCACCAAAAAAGTTTAAACTACCATGGCAATGAAGGGCAAATGCATAATACCCTGGTGTCAAGGATTCGGGCCCATGGTGTTAAGTTACAGCAAATCCCCGCACAAGCCAATCTCTACCGTCCATCTGGTGCAAGCCCTCTGCGTCTAAAGTTGAAAGTCTTTGGCAAGTGGCTGGCAAAGTGACTGGGCCTCACAGTCATGGTGATTGTTTGGTGGGAGAAAGCGAGCGGTTCGGTGAATGATGCGGGGTGATGGCTATCATCTCTCTCTCTCTTTCTCTCTCTCTCTCTCTCTCTCTCTTTCCCTCTCTCTCTCCCTCTCTCGTCATGGCAAGAGGGGCTGCAGAGGCAGAGGCAGTATTAGCTCCCAGGCTGAGCCCGGCTCCTGTCACTGCCGCGATAGCTGTCACGCTAACACCCCCACCGCTATCATTGGAGCACTTATGAGCCTGTCACTCACCTGGGAGAGAGGGAGCAAAGGAAGGGGGAGGGAGGCATCAAGGAGGGAAGACTGTGCTGAGGGAGATATGTAGAGGAGAAGGGAGACAGTGGCGATGGAGGCGGAGCTCAGGAAGCAGGGAGGAAAGTGAGGTAAGAGAAAGAAAGATAAGGGAGGAGAGGGAGGGAGGGATGGGTAAGAATGCAAAAAGAGAGAGGAGGAGAAGCAGCTGAGTGGCATTAAATGATGAGGTCATCGAACACGACAGATGAAAACTCAAAGGTTAATACAAGAACCTGACTGGAGTCCCAAACACCTCACATGCATTTAGCATCTCCTTCTCTACTCGTTCAGCTGGATGCGCATCAGTGCACTTGACAACAAAGCAAGGACCATTTGGACATTAAAAAGAGACATTGATTCACCATCCAGGACAATGTGGTGGAAGCTCTCTGTGAAATTGTGAAATTACAGGCTTGAGCTGAACAGCATGATGTCATTTTTAGAAGAAGGATGAAAAGCACATTGATTGTTGCAGCCGCTGTTCCATCTGTGAGAGGCATCATGGATGGGACAGACGCACACAAACACATACATAAACATAAGTGCATTGGATTTAAAAAAAGCACAGATATTTCCTAACATAGTCAAATGTGCACACACATCCACATTAAAAAAAGAAGAACCAAGTTCAGCATTGCCTAACAGACATGTGTTTACATCCTGACATCAGATTCATATCATTCAACACACATGAACACACTCACTTCCTCACAGAGTATAAAGCACAAGCTCATGCAAAAAAGCATGGAGCCTAAACACACACACACACTCACACACACACACACACACACACACACACGCACACACGCATGCAGTCCTACAAAATAGGGTCGGTATCGGGGCATCACTGAATCACAGTGACCAGCATCGTGGTTGACAGAGCAGGCTGCAGACACGTTCGAGTTTGGCCCTTCAACTGACTGCAGAGCCACTGAAGTGAAACTCTATTACAACAGCCTCTCCAGCCACGATCCATCAGTGCCGACACAACACCCTGTGTGTGTAGGTGCGTGTGTGCACATAAGCGCGGCCGTGCTTGCGAAGACAGATTGTGTTAATGTGGCGCTGTATCAAGTACAAGATTCCCGATTGTGTTGATCTTTATGTTGCATTTCCTTGACACTTCTTTTATTAGCAAAACATATGACGGCAGTTGTTGTTGCTTTTGTGGTGGTGATGGGTATGTGGATGAGGAAAATGTCTGTTTTCCCAGACTTTATCCAATAAACACCTCTGAAGTGTGGCTTGCATGTTTTAACATAAGTCATACAGTCATAGACAGCTGTTAGAGTGAGAGTGAGACATTTTGGAAACGATGATTTTATGCGTCATGTCCTTAAAAAGAGCTGTTAACCTCACACAAACGTACACACATACACAAACACGAATAACATGAAATGGAAAAATCATTATTACTCTGTACACTGTACTCAGTCACAGTCAGGAATTTTTGATTGTAACAAAATTACAATTTAATTCACTGATGGTGTCACAGCACTTTGTACCTGGCTCATTGTGCCTCTGGTACTCTAAAAGGACGCCATAACTTCCCTGCCTTCAGTTTTCACAATAGCGTTTAAAAAAATGCTGCAACACATAATCCCGCACTTTAAAACTTGAATATGAGTTGGGGAAGGGTCCCTTTTCCTCATCAACACATTTATAAATGAGTCTTGAAAGAGAATGAAAGATTCAACAGGTACACATGAAGCCAAACCCAAAGTATTTGAGAGACAAAAAAACAAAATCCAGATGAGAAACCGAGCTGATGGACAACAGAAGCTCGATGTGCAATAAAACTTAACAAGGAAGTAAAGCTGATTTTAAAAGAAAACTCCTTTTTCCTCTGTCCAGGCTACAGACGGAGATGCAGGCACATTTGGGATTGTGCGTTACTACTTCAGTGATGAGCCAGACCAGTAAGACGCAGCTACACACACACACACACACACTCAAATAGTCCACACAAACACAGAATCACATGCATTTTTCATCTATCTGGCCACTTTTGAATGATTGTACTTTTTCTGCCACACAGCCTCGCCAGAGACAGCTGAGTTACAATGATGTTTGGCACTTTTCTTTAGGTCTGCTCTCTTCAGGCCACAAATTTACAGAGTCACACACACACAGAAACACACATAATCCATTCAGTCATTGTCTTCAGTATCCAAAGAACACAATTAGTGTGGCTTCCTACTAAATTTGTTTCTCTGCTACTCTCACAGAGCAGCAGGTTTGTGAAAGAAAAACATGCAGACTGAGAAGATTTTCTCTTTACAACAATGTTTTTTTTATTCCTATAGCAACATACAAACTTATTTTGTTTAAACAGGGGACTTTTCTCAGTGCTTTTGCACATTCATGAAATGCAGCTTTTTTTTATCTTATCTTAACTCGGATGACACAATCCTGACCAGCCATCATGAGATAAATTGCAATGTGCTTTTTACCGTAAACCCTTAACCATTAAATCTTGCCTATGATTCCACCTGCTTGTCTCTTGCAGGTTTTCATTGGACGATGAGACGGGCTGGGTCATTCTGCGGGCCAATCTGGACTATGAGTTGATGCGGCGCTTCACGCTGACAGTGCTGGCGAGGGACGGCGGCGGGGAAGAGACGACAGGCAGGATCCGCGTCAATGTGTTGGACGTCAACGACAATGTGCCGATGTTCCAAAAGGAGGCGTACGTGGGCTCGCTGAGAGAGAACGAACAGGCCGTCCAGCCAGTGGCACGAATCAGGGTGTGTTTAAAACACGCATGTATAGAGTAAGAGACGTATGAGGCCAAGTGTACAAGACTGTCCTGTTTATAGCTGCTGTAAAACACCCTATAAACATACACCTGTGGCCATCACTGATTTTAAATATTAATAGGCTAAACCAAAATCAATACTCTTAATGGTATTTTAGTGTTGCATAGCAGTTGTATGGCTGCAGTAAATGTTCTACATTGCTAGACCAAAAAATATTTATTTATTATTGATTGAAAATTCAATTATTCCTACAGCACGTTTGTAAATTGTAAAATTCAGGTTGCCAGCAGAGAGTCGCAGTGAACTGAGGTGCGGTTCATTTAAAAGATGCACACATGTAGGTGCAGCAAGCCTGTGCACTCAAGCAAAGATACCTGCAATAATACGGTGTGCACACATACAGCACATTCACATAAAACCTGCAACAGGAAGATCTCATACTGACACAAATACCACCAGTCCTCACGCTCACTAGCCTTTGGTTTCACTGCCCTCCTCCTCTTTGTTCCTTGTTTCCTCTGTGTTACTATAATCATGCAGTTATGTGTTTGTGCGCACTGTATCCAAGAGGAGCCGGTCGGCCCGGTGTGTTGGCCATCAGTCACTGCCACACAAAAGGCAGAAGTACATGGGCACAATGGTAGCTATTGGCTCGGTGTTTCCTTTGATTGCGCCCTCCAGAGAAAGGCTATTACGTCCCTTGTGGCAGTGGGTACAGCAGCGGCTTGCCCTGCCACAGTGCACTGTGGGGCGATTTGCCTTTCCATTGTTGGAGTTGAGCTGATGACTGAGCTCAACGCTTGGCTCACTGTGTTTGATTAGTCTGAGCTAACCTTAAACGCAGCTGATATTAATACACTGCCCGAGAGGAACGGGGAAGCCAGTCGCGCAATTCTGTGTGTCAGCGATTTGCCCTGCAACCTACTCTACACACACACCCAAAAACACAAACACACGCGCTACTCCGGAAAACGGCGAGAGAAGGAGGAAAGAGGACAAAGACTGAAATAGATGGTAGCAGAGGATGTGTTGAGACTAAGAAAAGAGAGGCTTTTCTGCTGTTTGCTTCTTCCTTTTTCCAAAAGCGCCTGGGAGGTTTGTGCCACCTACTACAGCACTTATGCTTTCTAACAGCTAAACCTTTTTTAAAAAAAATTCTCTACACTTCTTATTCCTTTGCTTCCTTAACCACTCATCTATTTGATTTGCTGCCCACAACTCCTCTTACCTTTGAGTGGTGAACGATCTAATATGAAACTATTTGTCGAAATTTGATATAGGAAGACAGTCTGGAAGAGAACAGCCACAGCTTAGGAAGTTGTGGGGGAAGAAAGGTATTGCTTACTCAACACTTTGGCATTAAATCAAAGAGTAGAGATATGCGTGTTGTGGAGAGATACAAGTAAGTGTTTTTGACAACCTGTCCAGCCTCTAGTGATGCCAGTGAGGCCTAGTAGACTCTCCTCACAGCCGGAGGACTCATGTTTAAGTTCCTGCCAACTTGAGAATAATGAGGGGGTGTCATCATTGTTGTTGATGTTTTTGTGGATTAGCCCTGCAAAGTATAGTTTCGTCTGTCCTCTTCCTGATTGGCTTGTCTTGGCTCGGTTGGTGTTCATCCAGTATTGACGCCCGCACCACTAATAGCCAGAATCAGCTTTAATCTGTCCAATAACATGCCATCACTAAGTGACAGCTTCCTGGCTGCACACACGTGCACAGACTCACACGCACCCATGCTGCGCAAACATACACGTAGAAATATTAGCACTGTCTACCGCAGCATCTGTCCTGTTGCACTGTCTGTCACCTTGTCTCAATCACTCAGAACTTCTTCTCTCTGTGGACTTTTGACTGTCACTGAGGCATATGTTAAAGGCACTCCCGTCTCCCACTCTCGCACCGCTGTCCGCCCACCCACAGGCAACAGATGAGGACTCCCCACCCAACAACTTCCTGACATACACCATCACTTCAGCCTCGGCCTTCCCCAATTACTTCAGCATCATCATGGTGGAGGGCTACGCAGGTACGCTCACCTTGAGGAGGATGAAGCCACACTCTATAGTATCAGTTTCTATCAGTGGTGGCGCAAGTATTCAGATCCTTTATATAAGTAAAGTACAAATACCACACTGTGAAAATACTCTGTTACAAGTAATAGTCCTGCATTGTTAAGTATTAAAATGGTTTCTACACCCCTTTATGCTCATACACATTTTAGTGTTTCCATTTAACCCACAAGTTTCCTAAGCTATGATGTTGCTGCTGGTCCCAAGTAAAAACACAAAACTCCACTTTCCTCCTCTCTCCCTCCTCCTTCCATCAGTGATCAGTGTGACCAGACCTCTGGACTACGAGCAAGTTCCCAATGGGATGATCTACTTGACAGTGATGGCCAAAGACGGGGGAAACCCAGCCCTCAACAGCACCGTCCCTGTCACAGTGGAGGTGATTGTAAGTACAACCCTGCAAAGTGCACACTCTTCCAAAGGTGGCAGCTGTCACTACTTGCACGCACTGAACCTCGCAAGCTTTTTTGCTAGACATCCTGCAGTCCACGTTCATGGTCCTCAACCAAGTGCAGAGGAAATCTAACTGTCCTCAAGATTTCATCAGAAACAGTCACAAGATCAGTGAAATTAGCTGGTTGAGAAACAGATTAAAAAATAACATCAAATATTGTGAAAAGAAGGATGCAACTTGATCCTTTTCTATCTATTCAACTATTCAGCTTGGTGTGCAATGGTCTTCTTCATGTACATTAGTATTGCAGTTTTCTGTTGTCCATCTAGTTTGTAAACTCTGTAAGCAGGGCTGCTGTTCAGTATAAGGTTTATGTGTTCAATCACTGCAGTGACAGCTTCTGCAGTGTCTTCCCTCCATATGTGGCAGGCAGCGTGTTTGTTTTTTGGCTCCAGAAAGGTACTTAAACGGTTAAAAACTTGTTTGTTTTTCTTCCCTCTCTTAGCCGAGCATCTTTTTAATTCACGCTTTTTTAACATATCTTCAAGCGTGGCATTTTTTCCGACGGTATTTAATGACTCTCTCGGTACTGCGGCAGACACACCCTGTGACAAATTCCTCACAGTCTCCCCACGTTCAAAGGCACGATATCCAAACTTTTGCAGAACTCTTTTCATTTAAGTTGCCCTCAGATGTGGCTCTGAAAAATGCAGAAATTTGCGAGAGGAGCTGTTACACCATGTGCACTGAAAGAACACTAAGCCCTCTTGTATTTATCTAAATGTTGATCCAGTGTGTTACAGGTGTCTGCCAGCTCATGGTGGATCATTTCATATGTCTTCGACTTCACTAACATATTGGATTTCAGTATTTTCTCACTGTATGAAACATTCTGAGTGGCATGTCTGACTAAGGCATTGTTTGTGGTTTTATCACAGCCTGTGCAGCTATCTGAGCTTCCAGCTCTGTTGCCTTTGTCAGTCTTATCACTAAACGTCTTATTTTAAGGCACTGGAGGAAGTCACAGCCATGTACTCGCACACACAATGGATCAGAAAGACTTGAGAAAATAAGAAACTCTGCATAAGGTTCTGGGTCCTAATTCTACAAGATTATCCCACTGTTTCTGCTGCATGTCTTCCTGCGAACTAATTGTATTCTTTTTTTTTGTAAATCTTTCTAATTCACATCATTTCTCTTGTCTCATGTGTAATAGACCATGTCATGTTGTCATCTACCGGCAGTCTCCTGTTACATGGTTCCATTTGTCACTTGCATAATGCTTTTCCATGCTCTTGAAGGTTTTCTGCGCTCGCTATAGCTTTCTAAACTCGGGTCTGACTGCGTTGATTTTGTCTCATGACTTAGTCGAAGGCAGTGAGGAGATCAAGTCGGCCTGAGATGTTTCGTTTGTAGTCACAATTTGTGTCAACAACAGCATGTTGACATGTTCATAGTAAGCTACATAATATTTTTTACATGAATATCTTTTTTCCTTATATGATAAGGAATTGAAATAAATTTGATCTTACAACACTGCATCTTTCTTATATGTTTCACTATTAGTAATAACATGTATCACTATAACATATTGCTGATTTTGTCACCTGTCACTCTTATTGAAGGCTCTAAATTTAAGTAGTCTAGTCCTCACTCACAATATATTAGAAATTGAAAAATAATAAGACCATTAGCTTCTGTGTGGTGTCATATTTCTCTGTTGCATAGTGAGAATCTTACTCTGCGTTTTTATTAAGGTCCTGATGGAGTTCATTTAAACCATTCATAATGTAAATGTGGTGCACATAGTGTATTATTTTGTATAACAGACTATGTCAGAGGTTAGCTTTAAAATCTGTTTCTGCATTTTTCCCTTGAAATTTAAATAGTAAACATGAAAGATTTTGCTAAGATGCTATAAATACGGCGGTAAAAATATAATAAGGAACTAGAACTCGTGTCTTCCCATCCCCACTGGCCCTTAAGCTCATTTCCCCTGACAGGCATCCATTATACACATCACTTTTTGTCATAAAAGAGGAGATGACAGAGTAGAATGGATGAATCCGGCTGGAGTATTCGTGCATACGCAAGGACAGTAAGCAAATCTATACACATCCTACACAAGGGAGAAATGTTGTGTAAAGAATGAAGGAATCTATGCTGGAATGCAAAAACCAGCAGGGAGAGACACGCACAATGCTGTATTTCCTCTATGTCTCTCTGTCGCTCTCTCTCTGTCCTCCACAGTGTCGTGACTCACACCACAGGGGTTTATCAGTAGCTGGCAGCATCACGCACACACAATGCTTTGCACCAGTGTAACACAGAGCCCAGATAGATAATGGTGCCAGTGACTGTTGTTTAAGTGTTAACATTTCTCAGCAGCTCACACAGTGGGGAGCCTCTCTGCGAATAGCCACACAACTGGATGTGTTGGTGTGAAATAGAGACTAATTCAATGAGTGGGAGGTTGTGAGAAATATAAAAGCTCTGGGAAAGCCCACGTGACAGTGGATGCGGCTCCATGTTGTAGTCATTCATTCCTGTCAAATCACAGGACTTGATTACCCTTTGTTTTAAGCAATGTCATTAATAATAATGTTTTAAATGATTTTCTCGCCTATCACTGCAAATGCGTCTTCTTTTTAATATCCACCTCGGCTTTTGCATTATGCCGCTCTTTCCAGGTCTAGATTTCCTCACTCCTGCGCTTCTAAAGCAATGAATGCAATGAACGGCACTGCACTGCCTGGCTGGGATTAGTTTAGTTTACTGCATTTACTTTATCTATGTATATATACATATTGATGTAATGAGATGACTGAAACAGAAGCCAGTGCAATTAACAACAGTTTTCAAACCTTAAAACAAAGTGGTCCATGAAGATTTCAGTTTAATCAGCTGATCAGCAAAATATTTTGTGCTCAGTGGCTTAACTCCCAATGTTAATCTCAGCGCTAATGTGTGATGGCAGCTTCAAACCCTTTTCAGTCCCCCTTTTTTTAGCACCATTTGCATTTTCTCATTGTTTGGCACGTTGGTTTGAGCTGTTGTTGATGTTTATACCTCCTCCAGGATGAAAATGACAACCCACCCGAGTTCAGCAAGCCGTCCTATATCGTCAAAATCCCAGAGAACATTATTGCCGGTGAGTCAATTTATACATTTGGGGTTACAGTTTAGTTGCTAGAATGCATTTTCTAGACTGCACAACCAGCACAGCACTTAAACACTCCAAACAGCTCCAACACCGTGTGTAGCACATACGGTCACCTCTCACTTGAATTGCCTTGCTATTAGCATACTCAACAAATAGCTTTGCTTTCTTGGGGGTATGTTTTTTTTTATGTTTTATTTTATTTGCGTCCTCTGGCCTCTACTGTCTTATTTGTTCTGATTTTGCATAATGTTTTTAAATGCTCAGCCAGAATGCAGGATATTGACTATTCAAGGCAAAATCACTGGCTGCTATATTCATTCTCATGCATGCATTCAGAAGACTCTTTTATCCCAGACAATAGATTAGTTTCCAGTCGCTAGAGGGAAATGAAATGTTTGAGCGCCCCTTTCTCTCTCTGAGTTCCAGCAGACGCTGGCCACTTTTTGTGTCTCGGCCCCGATTTGAAGGAGCGCACAGATGAGCGGCTTGGACCAAGGCTGAGGTTTAGGGGACTGTGGCTAAAGTGCTTGGCCCTGAGCTAGGGGCCTAAGGTTTGGGCTGCAAGGCTGAGCTCAGGGCTAGCCCTGCGGCTCTGTCTAGCCTATCATCCCCCTGCCTGCCAGGGTATTGATCAGGCCTGTGCCAAGAATGGGCTGTGCCAAACAAGCTGATAATCCACTAATCCATAAACCCACTCACTGCCATGCCATCAGTTGAGCTGTGGACGGGGGCGGTGAAGAAATTAGCTTTCTGAATGCCATTTCAGTCTGTCTCTGCAGCTTGTCTGTCCATGTCTGTCTTTCCTTTTTACTAGATTTCACATATTTTCCCCATAACTCTGTCTCTCCGCTCATTTTTTTTTCCTTCTCTCTCCCTCTCCGTGAGGTGTAACTTTCTTTCTGTCTTACTCCCTTCATCCCTCCCTCTCCTCCACAGGGGCGACCGTGCTGCTTGTGAATGCTACTGATTTGGACGCCTCGAGGGAGTTTGGCCAGGCCTCGCTCATCTACTCCCTGGAGGGCTCCTCTCAGTTCCGACTCAACTCGCGCTCAGGTGTGTGCGTGTGTGTGTGTGTGTGTGGCACATGTGCAAGTGTGTGTATTTTCTGAAAGTACACTTGTAATTGAGACAGAATTTTTTGAGCTCTGATTCCATTTTTTATTTCAAATGAGAATTTTTGGGGATCATCCCGCTGTCATTTCATAGTTGGCCTGAAAATGACTGCATGCATCTGTACTCCTTTAGATCTGTGTCTGTAATGCCTTTTTCTGTTGCCTCCTTAAGCCCATGACTTTGCTTGTATGCACACTGTGACTGGGATGTGTCTTTTTTTTTTTTTTTTACTTTTTCTTGAACTCATTTCATCCTGACACATTAGCAGCTGCTTTGACGTGACATGTCACTTTTTATACTTTTGATCATGTGTGTTTCAGGAGAGATCACCACCACAGCCCTGCTGGACCGAGAGCTGAAGTCAGAGTACATCCTGATCGTGAGAGCTGTGGATGGAGGGGTGGGCCCTCAGCAGAAGACTGGCATCGCCACGGTAACCGCATCCTTCTGATCCAACCTACACCTGTTTAATCAATGTTTAATCAATAATCATTTGGGGTGTATTCTATTACACGTATATCTTGTTCTTCCTCACTCCCACTGTGTTCAGGTGAACGTCACCATCCTGGATATCAATGACAACGCCCCTGTGTGGAGAGACGAGCCATACCATGCCAACGTAGTGGAGATGAGCCCAAAAAACACCGATGTTATCTCTGTGAGTGCACCTCGCTGGTTAACTAGCAGATGGTTAGCTAAATGATGATGTGAACAGCGCAAATGAACATAATGATTCTTATGGGATGGCTGGAGTTTTGAAGAAGCGGGGATTTGTTTATTGAGATGTTGGCCTCTACATTTTAATATGCAAATGTGATGTAGAGAGCAGTCCAGTATCCTTGAGTGGTTGTTTTTCCCCCCAAAAAGTGTGTTTTAATACAAAAATACTTGGTCTCAGAGCAGAGTGATCAAAATGAGAAGACTGAAGGTTGTTGCAACACAATGTTTATGTGAAGATCACAGGCATAATGAACATGAAAAGCAGTCCTTGTTGAAGGATGCATCCGCATGCACACTCTTCCTCTATTAATGAACAAATTGTCATCACTGCATAGGTCATCACAAAGTAAACACTCTAATGTTAGCCCAAACTCTCTCATTGTCCTGCTGGTGTCTTTGGCAGTGTGTTGTTAATTAAGCCCTGATTGTCCATTAATTAAAGAGGCGTCAGTGGGTGTAATTAAGGGAGTCCGATTGCTAATTAAAATGTAGCCTGCAGTCATACGCATAGCAAATTATTCAGCTGCTAGGCAGAAAAGGAAGCAAGAAGCCATCATGCAGAGCAAGACAGTGGGATGGAGAAATAATAAGGAACGAGAAATGCAGGACGCAAGCGCTGCACTGCTAATATGTTGCTGCGTTTTCCACTTATCCCTGCTCTCTTGTAGCTATTCCTCAGTTGAGTTCATTCATGGTGCAGCCAGCAATGCAATGCATACTGTATGTGATTCTGTGCTCAGTGGACAGACACTGTTACCCCTCTGACCATTTTTCAATGAATCAGACCACCCAGGCTTGCAGTCCTGTAATTGGCCCCAGTGTAGCCTTGGTCCAAACGGCGTTTCCATGGTGACAAGAGGCCACCTGCTGCGTCCTGCTGGAGCTGTCCAGCGAGCCGATGAATTTGGCTGCGGCACCCAGTGCGAGGATCAGCCCACTCAAATCTCAGAGCACCCCCCCATCGCCCCTGCAGCGTTTTACACTCAGCACCTATGCATACACACTGAGGGCCTCTGATAACTCATTTCAAAACAATATTCTCTTTTCTGCCACTCTGCAGTCAGACCAGAGCTGCAGTTCAATAGACAAGGCTAATGTATTTGCTCACCATCTCTTAATGTGCTCCGCTCAGGCCAGAATTGATTAGTTCAACTGGCCCCAGCTAGACACTTCTCCACATCTTATATCACCTACCTTTGTCTGTGCAGTTGCTAATCAATGGGCCTCTGAGATGCTGCCTACCATGTCTCCTTAATAATTAAGTACCTGCAAAACCTTTGTTCCTCTAATGGCCAATTAACCAGTTTCTAGCATTTTTAGTCAGCCTACTGAATAATTGATCAGCTCTTTAAAAATCGGCCCGAGTTTTAGTTGAGCTCCCGGCTTCACGCATTCATCAACCATCGCCACTTTGTGTCAGAAAAGAGACGTCACCATTTTTCTTTTAGCTGACTGATGTGTTAGAGCAGTTGGAATACGTTGGGTGCAAAGATGCTCTGGCCGTGAGATGGATGTTGTTAATGCTATTATCATTAATTTTACAATTACTGTTATTCTTTTGCTGTTAATTCATTCCTTCATTCTTTCCCTCATGTCTCCTGACATTTTCTGTCTTCATGTCCCCACTTCTTTAAGTTCTGGCCAAAGGATATTCAGAAAGTTTTTCTTCTCTCTCCCCTGTCCAGGTGTTGGCAGTGGACCCTGACAATGGGCAAAATGGGACAGTGATGTACAGTATCAGTCCAGAAAATCCCTTCTACACCATCAACAGCAGTACAGGGAAGATCCGCACCAGTGGGGTAACCCTGGACAGGGAGAGCTCCAACCCCAGAGACGCTGTCCTCATGAGGACCATTATCATCTCAGTCGTCGACCGTGAGTAATGTGTATGTGTGCAGTGGGATGTCAGTTTACATTTGTATTTGCCTTTCACTGAGTAAATTTGCCTGACTCATGAAACACCTAAACCATCTGTAAGCAAGTTTAAATAGCTTTATATCATTCTCAGCAGAGAGCTTTCAATTCTGAGTGATTGGTCTCTTTCTTCAAGCCTCATTCCTCAAGTTTTATGTTGACCATGAAACTTTTTACTGTGGCTAATAAACTCCTCTGACCGTGAGCTATGGTGTGTGTGTGTGTGTGTGTGTGTGTGTGTGTGTGTGTGTGTGTCTTTATGTGTCCCTCTGGCTCCCTCTTTAGGTGGTACCCCTGCACTGCGTGCATCAGCTAGCACCACAGTGTTTGTCAACCTGCTGGATCTCAATGACAACGACCCAACTTTCACCAACCTGCCTTTTGTGGCTGAAGTGCCAGAGGGACTGTCCATTGGATCCTCAGTTTTTAGGGTAAAATATTAGACCATATTCAAGGATGCTCGCATCAAAAAATTCAAGGATAAGATAAAGATTCAAAATTTTGAAATTTTCCTTTTAAGAGCAGTTTTAGGTGAACACTGGCCATAAGTTATTTTATGATGGGACATTTCTAAAATATGACTCCTGGCAATACTTCATGATAATTGCTCTCTCATTAAAATAAAACTTTCTGTTAACAAATTTATCTTTTTACCATCTGCATTCTTTTACCCTTTCAATAACCTCCTGTGTTCGTTCTTGGTCTTTCTCTCCCTCCCTCTGTCTCCTCTCCCTCTCTGCTCCAGGTCCAGGTGGAGGACCCAGATGAGGACAAGAATGGCTTAATTACTATGGCGTTACAAATGGGAATGCCTCGCCTCGACTTCTACCTGAACACCTCCACTGGCATCCTCACCTCCACGGCAGTCCTGGATCGTGAGCAGATTGGACAGTACCATTTGAGAATAATCGCATACGATGCAGGGAGGTTCCCTCGCACGTCCACATCAACCCTTACTGTCACAGGTGAGAGTCTGCATGGCTGACAATGACGAAAAAAAAAGAAAAGGGTTTGATTTCTGAAATGACTCCACGTAGGAACCTGCCAAGCCATGGTATGATTGGATTTGCGTGACATCAAGAGCTACTTCATTAGTGGTTAATCACTGACTTCTCAGGAATCTGCTGAGAAGGATGCTGCCACCTGCTGGTGGGATGTGAAAAACCTCAATATGTAGACAAGCCGTCTGAATGCTGTGAACTTCAGAAAAAAGGAATGGAAAAGCTGAATAGGATTTTCTAGCATTTCTCAATGCCAGAAATTTCTCTCGATCAGATGAGTCAGAGGCGTCAAAATATTTTCAACTTTTTTGTCGAGATCTGTTTCACATCCCTTAACTTCACAGAGAAGCAAGGACCAGCTGTAGAACAGCACACCTGAGCAAGAACTGCAAGCTTTTACTCATCTCCGAATCTGATGTAACAATAAAAAACACTTGCTGCACCACCCTGCTGCCTTATTTGTCCTCATGTACATCTATTTGTGTGTCCTCATGTCTTTCTGTCTGTGTGTTTGTGTGCGTGGGTCAGTTCTGGATGTAAATGATGAGACGCCCACCTTCAACCCTCGCGTGTACAATGTTTCCCTGAAGGAGAGTGTCCCTAGAGACCACATTGTAGTGCGCCTCAGCTGCTCTGACAACGACGCTGGCCTCAACGCCGAACTTAGCTACTTCATCACAGGTCAGAGGTCACAGTGCGGGTTGTTTTTGTGTGTGTGGGCTACAGTGTTGCACAGTTATGGGGACTACAGTGTGTGCAAGTACAGTACCTTTGTCCATCCATCCATCGCTGTGCGACTGTGTGTATGAGGCAAGCTCCTCTTGCATGCTTGTTTTAGTGTTATAGCTGCATTGCGTGTATGTGAATAGTGTGTTTAGCTAATATGCTGTAAATTAATTTGGAAATGTGTTTGTATTGTGTATTTTTAGGTGGTAATCAGGACGGTAAATTCAGTGTGGGCTTCAGAGACGGGATTGTTCGGACAGTGGTTGGCCTCGACAGAGAGACCCAGGCGGCATACACTCTGGTCGTAGAAGCTATAGGTGTGCCATGAATTCATACCTTTGCATAATGATGGAAAACCTTTATCATCTTTTATCATCCTCATTACACTGAGGATATGTGTGTGTGTATTTGTCATAATAGGACTTGTTTTCTGACTTGTTTTGTTTGTGATCTTCAAAGCTGCTCCTTTGTACTTTTGTGCGACAATTATGAAAAAAAGCGATGCCTGCACATCTGCAGTGATTTCAGTCTATTGCTCAACTGCCTTTGTTCCTGTTTGAAAAGAAAGAACAAAAACTCTGAGGTTTTCCTGTTTTGGAAACCACTGAGTCAGACTGGCTTATCTGCAGAGGGGGCCAGAGACACACGAGAGGGGAGAAGAGGCAGAGATAATGTAAAACTGTGCAAGAGCACAGAATTACACACACTGTCCCAATTTAGCAGCTGAAAATGACCCAAGTTTTACAGTTGTCCTGGCGTCAACTATAAAATTAGCATTAACCTGACTGATTGCAGCTGATGTGTTTGTGAATGTGTCTGTTTCTGTTCACAGACAATGGCCCAGCAGGCAGCCGCAGGACAGGCACAGCCACTGTGATTGTTGAGGTGCAGGATGTTAACGACAACAGACCCATCTTCCTGCAAAACAGCTATGAGACCAGCGTACTGGAGAGCGTGCCCCGAGGAACCAGCGTCCTCCAGGTAGAAAACACACTCCGCTAAACACATCCAGCAACAAATTGCACTTTCGGCAGTCAAACTTAAAACATCACTTTATTGCTTAACGGTCACAAAACACAAAGAATCGGTTACAGAGTGGTCCCTTTTTGGCTTTTTGGCAGGTTGCATTTGTCAGTGTTGGTAATTCCTCATGTGTTGAGACCTACATGAAATCATACTCTAAAATAATGCCCTGTATCTGTCTTAAAGTACATGAATGGGATGATTTCACCCACACTTCGAATGTGTTTGGATAGTATCTTTAAAACTTAAGTTTGGCCTTCAGAATAAAAGTCATTCTTTGAACTGGTGCCTTGCTGTGAGGTTTTTGTCTGTTGAATTGTTGTTCACAGTGTTCGTTCAGTTGCTTTTATACTCCTTTGCAAAACTTAAATGTAATCAAATCAGGTCCAGTTTATTTCTTTGCAGAATGATGATGATGCATCAAATCCGTACTGAGATAATTGTAATCAAAATGAGTTGTTGTCTCGTCAATGTAGTGCAGAGCTGTGTAAAATGTGTAAACCCTGCCATAATGGCTTTTTGACTGCCTAAATTTCAAGCACTCGCTTTGTTGTAAACCTAATCCACGTAACATGTAAACCACCCAAACCCTCCAGCCATAAAATACACACTTGTATTGCTTGTATCGGGGAGCAGTCAGTCGGCCCTCTGCATGTCTCTCCAGTCAGATTTCAGTGACATAGTCAAATAGACAAGGCATCGTGAGGTGGGGCTCCATGTTGACCTCTTGCTGTGGTGTCTGTCGGGCTGCAGACTGTGAAACATGTATGCTCTCACGCTCATGCGGCCTGCGATAGGGCGGTCGTCTGAAGGAGAGGTTGTATGATCGCCGATAGGAGCCCAGCCTCTTCCACACCTTGAGCTGGGGCTCACTGTTCCGGCTGCTTCCGCAGGTCAAGCTGTCCCCTGGTCCACAGCTCGCCTCCGAGTCCCCATCCTGTTCCGAAGGCCGGCACACAGCCAGAAAGGCCGCTAACCCTGCCAGCAGCAGTGATAATCCCAGGACCACCATGATGGTGAATTCAGGGTCATAGTTATCTGAAGAATAGGATGGGGGCTGTAAGACGGTGGGAGGGATGGTGGTGGCTGTTTGGTTGGACAGAGAGACATTTTCTGAGGTGAAGGTGAAGTTGGAGCCTGGTTCAGTGGTGTTCATATTGTCTCGGCCCTGGATAGAGAAAACAATATTAGATTAGAGGTCTGTCTCAGGATGTTGTGTGTGCGCGTTGCTGAGTTTGTCTGCTTGTGTACGTGTGTGTGTGTGTGCACATGTGGTCAGCCCCTGCCTCAGCAGGTTCTTGCCTCACTAACCAAGCCTAACCAAGCTGAGCAGGTTCATTTTCACTTCACTGGGATCATACACTGAAAGGCTTATGATAAACGTACACACATGCACAAATATGTTCAGAAACGCCTGCATGCACATGCAGATGTGGTGAGTGTTTGGCATTTGCAGCAATTATGTAGCTATTAAATCAAGGACTACAAAACAGTCAATGCTTGACAGGCTTTCTTCAATGTAAAACAAATTGGGTTTATTAAAATGCCCCTTGTAAAATGCAAGGCACCCACCTCTTCTACCCCAGTCTCCAATTATCCCCCCCTCATTCTGCACACCCCCATCTTCAGCATAGTAACATTTGTAAATGTCATCGTCCTTAATTCAGCGGAGACAAAGCATGGCTTATCGGTTTAAGGGAAACACATTGGGACGTGAAATTATTTTTAAGACCAAATGCCAGGAAAGCTGTGAAAAGGCCAGTGGAGCAGGATGGCTCGTTAGAGAGTCAGTTCATTAGTCAGCGCCTCCAAGCACATATGCCACACACACACGCACACACGCACACGCACACAACTATTCAAACACAAACTTTCTTTCCCACCCGCACTTACTGTAGACTGTACAGCACATATTCATGATTAGGCACGCTGCTCTTAAGCTTGGCAGCTTAGCTGTAAGGTGCTCTCCCCCTCTATCACCCCACATTGTTGCAGATCTGACTGCTCAGCTAGTTTGGAAACAAACTCATTTCTTAGCTGCTTTACAAGCACACTTTGTCTAACCTATTCACATTTGTAAAGTTTGTCCAATTATGCACTTGCAAGTTCTCCAGTTTCTTAGTAGCATACTTGCAAATGTTTATTAGATTTTTTTCCCCTTTTATTGCCTTTTGATTGCTGTCTGATTTATGGTATTTTTCAACCTGCTGTATATTCTCTATATTATCTGCATAATGGAAGAAAAAAATGAACGAGGAATGCAGTGACAGATCGTAGATGTCAGATGTGCAGCCTCTGTTCGCTAATATTCGAATCTACCTTCCAGATAAGTCCTAATCATACTAAAACCAATGCATGCAACAGTCTCCACATACTCACTTAGACAATGTGCAGTTACTCAAGCACATGTCAAGGGGCTCACTTGCCTTGAGGAGTTTCACTCTGAAATGAGACTCCATGGCAGACATAACAACTGACACTATACGTAGTATAAGAGATATTAATGAGATTGTTAGCAATCTGAGATGAAACATTAAGATTTGAAAGAGTTTGATTATGTTTATGCACTCTTTGCTAAGCAATTAACATTTCCTCTTCAGACTCAACCTTAAATCATTTGGAATAAAACCTGTCAAAAATGTATACTCACACCCACAGATTAGAAACTCTTTAAAGCAGCACCTCGCTTAATTCCAGTAACTGAGGTCAGACCTGTTTCTTGGCTCCACACACTTGTTTTTCCCCCCTTAAACTGCTGCTTTCCCAGAGACAGAGGCGAAAACGCTGGGGAGGAAGAGGGGACTGAGGAGGAAAAGGGGGTAAAATGTTGGGGACAGCATCGCAATTGAAATATCTCACTGTTGTTTTAATCCCAAGGATCTTAAGACAATGGTGTATTTTCTGAGCCATGCAGAGGCTTAGTGAATAATCTCTCAGTGCTTTCACTCCACATGCTTACACTTACAACATCTGGCTCTGCAATGTCGTCTTACACTTTATACACCCCTTTTATGGCCTAAGTGGTGCAGTCCGCTGTGTAATACCCTATTCATCACTCACCAATCTGACCCCCCAGCCTCTGTTTTCTCCCGTCTCCCCCTCCCCTTTCCTCCTCTTTCTCCTCTTCTCTCCACATCTCTTTATAAAGCTAATGAGACTGAAGTTGGGCCCCTCTTCACAGGGGGAGCGAGAAAGAGCAAAGCAGGACACACAGGGCAAGGGAGAGAGAGACTGCGAGAGTGTGTGTCTGTATTTGTGCGTAAGTGAGTGCACGTACATGTGCTCAAGTGTCTTGAGTGTGTGTCTCTGTATTGCACTTGAATATGCACTTTGTAGGCACCTCCACAGGTTTTGACACATCCACAGAGGAGCGGGGTGTGACATGAAGTCAGCCTCATCCAGTGCCAGCGGCTCTGTGCCTCTCTGGATTCAGAAGTCACTCTTATGACATGGCCCATTCACCAGCCGCCCAGCATGCTCCTCTATTTATCTGTGTATGCTGTGGAGCCATGCTGTCTGTGCTGGGTTTGGGTTTTTGGCTGCTTTTGGCTATCGGCCTGAAACAGTGAGACAGACACAGAGAGAGAGAGAGAGAGAGTGAGGTTCTGCCATAACAGACTTACTGCCAAGCCATGTTGGGGTTGTTGTGGCAACAAGACACTGGGCAGCAGTGGATGTGTGGTGAATGAGGAAGAATACCGATTTATCCATCTGTTTGTGGAAAAAAACCTATGAAATGTACTCTCTATCGTGTGACTTAATGTGGATAAACACAATAAAGAGGTTAGTACTGAGCATTCAGCTGAACATTGGGAAACAAAATCCAACTGCTCAATTCTCACATTCTCATTTTCACCCTCTCCACTGTCAGACTGTAAAGTTAAAGAAGGTTCTAACTTTGTAAAGGGGCGCCTTGTAAAGGGAGATTCGTGGCCTTGCTGCACTTTGTGGATGGCTTTTTTTTTATCTTCTGCATAAGCACAAACTTTCTGCTTGTGTTTGTCTGTACAGGTTCAAGCCACAGATGCAGACCAGGGGGAGAATGGCCGAGTTCTGTACAGGATCGTCACTGGTGAGTGCTGCTGCACTTTAATTTTCCTCACAGATGGCCTTCGCACATGGTCTCCTCGCTCACAAACAAATAAACTCAGAGAACAGGCCCTCAAGATGCACTTAATTGAATCATTAAATGTGGTTAATCCAGTCGTTGCAGAATGGGTGACAAAAACAGGATCTCCAAGCAAGAGTTTCCATAATTATAGTGATTCAAGCTTTTTTGTTAAAATTCTGCCAGTGGGCTGGTATGATATTCCAGTGCAGTTTTCTGGTCTAGAAACAGTCAGTGTGTATATGGCAGCTCTTACCACAGTGAAAATACCAGTAATGACAGGTTCTTGAAATGCTAAAAAGCTGAAATTATCTAGACGCAGAGACTAAATGTTTTGCTGAAAAGTGAATTTCTGTCTGTCTCACTTTACCCTCTCACTCTCACTCTCTCTCGCTCTGTGCGTGTGTGTGTGTGTGTGTGTGTGTGTGTGTGTGTGTGTGTGTGTGTGTGTGTGTGTGTGTGTGTGTGTGTGTGTGTGTGTGCGCGCGCTCTCATGCTTGTGAATGCGTGCATGCAGGGAACAGCAACAATCTGTTCAGCATAGACAGACAGAGCGGGCTGCTGACGAGAGGCCTCAGGGCTCTGGACAGAGAAACCAGCAGCTCCCATGTGTTGGAGGTGGAGGCCTACAACAGTGACGAGGGCAGCATGAGGAGCTCCGTGAGGGTGAGGGGGAGGAGGGTCGCTAGAGAGGGATGGGGAGGACGCTGTAACATGTGCACACCACTATGTGGAGCTTACCATATGTTGCAGTGTCTTCTTAAAAATGGACAGTCTTGTTGACCAGTAACATATTTAGTCCAGAAATGTGGACTTCAGAGGATCCAGCCCCTGAAATTGGACTCAGATATGCATTATTTATGTCTGTGATCGCATTCCCAAGATAAAATAGTCAAGAGCCTTTCCCAAAGATGGTTTTCCTCAAAGATAATATGTAAAGTTGATGCAGGAACATCTTCCCCTGCAGGTGATCATATATGTGGATGATGCCAATGATGAGATGCCGGTGTTTACCCAGCAACAATACAACCGTCTGGGCCTTAGGGAGACCGCTGGCATTGGCACCTCTGTGATTGTGGTGCGTGCCACAGACCCCGACTCAGGTGAGTCCATTTGTTTGACTTGTTGTCAACCCTTCAGTACCAGGTTTTATCCTCCATATCCAAAACAGAAAGAGACATTTAGCTGACTGACTTCAAACGTCTGCTCCTCTGGTGCTGGTGCGAATCAGGTGTTTGCAGGTCACCAGCTCTTACACTAGTGGGTACCACTCCAATGGGCAATATCAAGTCGCTTAACCAACACTTTATAACTGCGTTAGTTCACACTAACAAAAAGATTACTGTAACTGGCATTTAAATCGCTACTTCTGCTCCACAATACAGACTTCCTCTATTCACTTCCCATGCTGTCTCTTAGACACCTTATGACGCTGTGCGATACATTTTCCAAAGCATTACAGCAGACCTGAAACTGAAAATAACACAACATAGCCAACAGCACATTGTGTTGACGACAGGGCGAAATAAAAGACAGAGCTCTTTGCATATTGTTGCTATAGCTTCAGTGTAATCGTCCATGTAACTATTATAAACTCTCATCACTCTCATCCCTGCTCAGGTGATGGTGGAGCTGTTGCTTACGCCCTTGTGTCCGGCTCGGACCGCAAGTTTGAGGTGGATGTGAGCACAGGGCTGGTAACCACTGTGGACTACCTGGACTATGAGACCAAGACCACCTATCTGATGAACGTCTCGGCCACTGACCAGGCTCCACCGTTCCACCGAGGCTTCTGCACCGTCTACGTCACATTACTTAATGAGCTGGATGAGGCCGTGGCCTTCTTCTCCGCCAGTTACGAGGCTTCGCTGCGTGAGAACATCGCCACGGGGACGGAGGTGGTCCAGGTGCAGGCCCAGTCGGCCGACAACTTGAACCAGTTGACTTACCGCTTCGACCCTGACACGTCCCCTGCCGCGCTGGCCCTCTTCAAGATAGACAGCGTCACGGTGAGCTGGGGAGCAGTGGAGGAAAGGTCGCTGATGATATGAACACAATGTGCATGTCTCTTTCTTTGTGCACTTCAAAGACTACACCCACCTTCTGTCAAATATGTTCCATCCATTAACCGCAGCGGGATTCAATAACACCTCTTCCTCTGTGATTTAAGCCAGCACTCTAGTTGCTGCATGACTGTAAGATGATCAAACAGCTCGTTTGCTTTGAAGTCATTTGATTCCTTTGATGGATGAGAAATGGGGATTTTTTTTGTTGATTTTTATGATGCATCAGTCTTTCTCTATCTCTCTTCTTGTTCCCTGTATGTCACATTAGGGAGATTTCTCTCATGTATGGAATTTTTATGGAGGTGGAGATATATGCTGAAGTGTGTGGTGTTTCAGGGCCGGATCACAGTGACAGGCCTGCTGGACCGGGAGAGGGGGGACATGTACACCTTGACCGTTGTGGCTGATGATGGGGGACCTAAAAAGGACTCCACTGTGGTATGCTTCATTCTGAATTGGGTTTTTTGAGCTATCTATTGTGTACAACATTCTATTTATTACAGTGTGTGTCGTGTCTGTTCTGTTGTAGAAAACTTAATGGCATTCCTCTTTTATTCATTGCATCTCTCATGGGAAGTGCAGAAGGTAAGACTTGCTGTTCCTTTTAAAGGCAGCATGAAGTCACTTGTATTTTTAGGTTTTGGTCATTGGATCCGTCTCAGAGGTAAGTATTACATCAGTCTGGCCAGTGATGGGTTGCCAGATTAAAGTTGAGCATATCTCTTGACAGGTTTCAATCACCATTCTGGATGAGAACGACAACAGTCCAGAGTTTGACATCACATCTGATACTTCAGTGGACATCGCAGAAGACACACCGATGGGGAAAAAAGTGGCCGTTGTGCTGGGAAGGGACAAAGATGCTGGACTAAACGGGCTGGTGAGGATAAAGAAGGAAACTGGAAAAACGAGGACTCACTCAGACGGATGAAAAACATAATCTCAGATTAAAGTTTAAAGATCGTATGTGTGGCTCTTATACATTAATCAATCAGTATCACCCATGTCTTACCAGGCATCAGAACAGTGAGCATAACATTTCCGAGTTTGACTCATTTTGGTTAGTGTGTCTGTTCATATGACGTGCGCGCTATAAATGATTACTTCAGCAGATTACAGTGCACTAAGTGCAAATGAGGCTTGCCTCAGTTTCACGTCAGCTCACTCTGATTTTGACATCTCAGCATAGTGGTCCACTGAAGTTGCAAGCAAAGCATTTTTCTGCTCATTACTGCTTCTATACTTGCTGCAGACTGCTACACATTGTTATGATTTCTCCATTTTCTTTTTCATGCTTTCTTCTTCTTTTCTTGCACATTTGTTCGTGTTTGGGTATATTACTCCACGGGGGTCTCAGTTGTGCCATTGATTCTTTCGCATACGCTGTGATTTATGCACAGGGAAGTACAATTATTAAACTATTGATACGCCATGGCTAACTTTATGATTGGGTTTCTGACTGAAGCTAAGCTGTTGTCATAGTGGGATATTTCCTCTCTTTCACTGTCTCTTTCTGTCTCACACACTTTCTCCTTGCCTCATTCTGACTCATTGCGCTCTCTCTCAGGTCAATTTCACTCTGGTGGCAGGCAACATGGAGGATGTGTTCAAGATCAAGACAGTGAACCACACCTATGGGGAGGTTTATGTCAATGCTCCTCTGGACAGAGAGTCAGTAGACCGCTACTTACTGAAGGTCAGACGGCAATCGATTTTTAACCTCAGCACAAAATAAATTGATTGCGGCATTGGACCATCCAAATGACATGTGACCATTTTTTCAGGCTTTTAACTGATCTGATCATATCAGAATTTTATTCTCGTCAGTAACAAAACAGAGAAGTACACTCAATCTCTTTGTTCCCTATGTGTCCAAACACATGGTCAGACTTAAATGCTAGTGCACAGCAGCACATGTGTATGTTGTTACAGGTGCGTGCCATCGACAATGGCTCACCTCCCAGACACACAGACCACTCCCTCACCATCAACATCCTGGACGTCAATGACAATGCACCTGTGATTGAAAGTCAGAGGGGCTACAATGTCAGCATAAGCGAGGTAGGGATGCTGTCACGCACCACATGGAGCATGGTGTTTCTGTAGTTTTTTGTATCTCATTCTTGAACTGAACGTTGTCATAAGCACTGCTATAAGTGAAGATTTTCAGCTTGCACAATAATGATTTTTAGATATTTGGTCACAGGTTTGTGATCATTCTACTGTTACCAATCAATAATGAAGTTGTTTTGTAATGCAAATTGTAGAATGTTGGAGGCGGTACATCAGTCCTTCGTGTGATGGCCACCGACCGAGACATCGGTCCCAACGCCATGCTGTTTTACTACATCACTGCCGGAAACCAGGACCTGACCTTCCGCATGGACCGTGTGACCGGAGAGATGGTGACGCGGCCGGCCCCACCCGACCGAGAACGCCAGCAGGAGTACCGGCTCACTGTCACTGTGGAGGATGATGGCACGCCTCCGCTGTCGGTAAGATACAAGGGGTTGTCATTTGGTGGATTACTTACTGTGCAGCCCTTATGGGTCAGAAACAATAATACCTGAAAGGTGTGTTCAGTCTGAGTATCCTTGGCATCTGTTTTCTGCCTCTGTTTCCACCTGCCTGAAGCCAAACTACAAATCAGATATGAAGCACAATAAGAATGTGTTCGCATTGCCTGCACAGTAAATTGAATAGCTGGTCAGTGGCTGGTTGGTGTTCTGTATGAGCTGATCAACTGTGACAGTGCAGGATACACCTTTGTAAACAGGAAAGCCACAACTCAAATTTCAAAAAAGAGGAAGTGTTGTTGCTTTTCCTGTTTCGAAATGTCTGTAACGTATAAAAGGCTTTTTAAAAATGTGTTCATGTACACAGACAGAATGAGACACATGCATTACGTGACCGTTGCTTGTCTTGGGTGTGTATTTTGGATTTTTAACTAGCTCCTGCTAATACAAGAGGCAAACACTAATGTGAGACTGCAGAAAAAAAGCACTGGCGAGAGGAAATGGCCAGCAACAGGCATCCCCTCCTCCCGTCCACTTCTCTGTCTCTTCTCATAAAACAAGATACTAATATTGTTTTATCATTTTCTCTCCTCAATGCCAGGCTCCCTCTGGTGTGCACCATCTTAGAAGCACACAAGTGGAACAACCTTGTTCCGTCTGTAATGGCTCCCTAGGCAGCAAGTGCTTCTTCTTGTGTAGTGATAGTTTTGGAGACCTGCCAGTTCAAAGGAACAATGATTTCAAAGACTAGACACATTGGCTTTAAGGTTTAAGAGCTCCACTTTATTCTACAAGCTACAACCAGGACGATTTAAATGTAATATACAGAACGAACACACTTTTACAGCATTGCTCTGTGTGTGTTTAATACAAGTTTATACAGTACAAAACACATACAGAAAAAAAAAGGATGCAAGTATGCACACATACTCATACCTGACCACAAAGTTATTCTTGAAAGTATAACCCAATATTTGCAAACATGCACGCGCGCACACACACACACACACAAACCACACATATCACAATTACAAATCACAAATATGCAAACTTATGATCTCGGTTTGACTACTTATCAAAGTACTCAAATCTTAAAAAAAAAAAAACATACCTGCAGTACATAATACCCTGTCCTACACACCTGCTACACATCATTTGGAGGTGATTTCCGCTGAGCACCTGCTGCACACATCTCACCTCGACATGAAAAAACCACCAGTGGTTTCTCACAATCACGCACAAACACAGACTAAGTCATAATATCATTGCAATTGCTTGTCATTTTCTCTCAGTGTGCATTAATATGATTTGGTTAACATTTCAATGCCATTCCTCCACACCTGTGATTAATAGTATTTACTTCTTAGCATCCCATTGCACAGTCAAAAATACAAATGAACTTTAACATACAATATCCCGACAGTTCAATCAAGAAACATGAAGAAAAAAAAAAAACTGCTGGCAGTTATGGTGATTTCAATTAAGAATCAGTTAGGCTACATTCAAAAGAAAACCCATTGAATTATTAATCTGTACATGAGCATGAAGAGCAGTCATGAACGACTATCATCATGAAGAAGTGACAACTTTTTTCTACGTACTTATCACGTTTCAGCACTTTCTGAATATATTTAAGGCCACTGTGAAGTGCTGCGTGTCTGAGAGAACAAGAGGAAGGAGAGTATTACAGAGCAACAGACAGTAACTGAGGTAGGAAAGACGGAGGAGAAATGAAGCCGAGGCCTAGTGGAAAAACAGTGTAATGCCATAAAAACAAATGACTGTCAACTTGTACAAGAATACTGGAACATCGCTGACGGCTGAGCCTCTTTTGGTATGGAGCTATTTGAGCACTTTATTACAATGATGCGAGAGAGCCTTAGGGCCCTTTCACACCTGTGGTTTGGTTAAAACCTCCTTTAGTTCCAGTCCAGTTTCAGTTCAAACTGCCTTTACAAATGAAGTGAGACATGTTGACATGATGTCACGTGGACAGACAAATAACTCATTCACTGGACAGTTTTGGTTGTTCTCATCCTTCATCGGCGCTACCTTAACGTTTACTCCAGGAACTGACGGCAAGTGATAAATAATATTGATCACTTCTGTCATAAATGATGGAATGGCAGGAAACTGAACCGAAACAAGAAGTCTTGTATTTATATCCTGGCTGCTACGCTATGACCTGCCAAATTATACAGAGTAGGATGCAAGCAACACACACGAGGTTTAAACCCTCTTTCACTCTCTGATACACAGTTTGAACTGCAGCACACATGCTAGGTGTGAAAGCAGCCTTAGAGGCCACAGAAACGGTTTTATCCCTCTTAATGTGCCACCTCATCCAACATTGCAGGACCCCCACCCTCAACGCTCATTTCAAGCACCTGTTGGTCCACAAACCACTGTCAGCGTTAAGAGGGAACATCACACATATACCCAACACCTGCAACCACACAAGTGCTCACAAGCAAAAGTTTGCTTTTGGCTTCCAGTTGTTGTTGCAGGTGGAAATAGTTTTTAACCAAAAAAAAATGGAGTTCGTTCCCTCCTGCGGTCCAGACAATGTACAGACGACAGTCCCAGCAGAGGTTATTGTGAGACAGCTTGTAAGGGCAACATCGCTCTGGAGGCAGACAGAAGAGGAAGAGAGTTGCAGGACTGTCTCCAGATCAGCAGTTAGAGCAATGAATGAGATTTCAACCCCCTTTAAACCTGCAGGAACTCTGGAGACTCAGGGATGATGTCTGGAATAAAGAACAGTGCAGGTCAGTGAGAGCATGAAAACGATAGCAGCTACTCCACATGTATCACCCTGTACAACTGCACATTTTACGTCTGTGTGCTGACACGTGGAAATGTAGATATGAGGGAGTTTACGCATTTAGAATTGCACTTCCTGCCCAAAACATGGAAAAGATCTTATCAAAAGACACACGACAGCATTTCTTTTTCCAAACCTCCTACTCCATAGAGCAGCGCAAACACATAGAGAGGCTGGTTTCTCAGAATGAGATGTGTTTTGCAGGAAACACATTAAAAAAGGGAACAAAGAGGCCTTAAGTCCGAGTTGCGACATATGGAAGATAAGAGGGAACTGCTGCTAGTTAAATTCCGCTCAGCTGAAGGTCAGCGGGCCAAAAAAGATGAAGAAGAAAGCTGAAGTGTGGCTTTTATCCACGTAACACCAAACCTCCAACCAGGCTGTGTTTTCTGCATAACGTTTGGAGAACACTGAGGAAAATGTGCTCAGGCAGGGAAAGTCCACCTTGAAAATGTGTAGAATATGTTTTTTTTTGATAGTTTTATCAATATTTGAGGCTTTCTCTCTCAGGAACATAGCTGTAATCTGACATGCAATCAAGCAGTGGAAGTTTCAATCTCGCTTACTGTAAGCAGAGGTTTTCCCACTCTCAGCATTTTTACCCATTACCAGAATTCTATTTAAGCACATGGGGCAAAACTGCAGCATCTAAATCAGGAGTCACTTGGAGGCGGTGGCCCAGTTTGATCTTATGTTTCTGTTCGCCCATGTTTTCACACTTAACTGTTCAAGGTCATAGAAATGAAATACAGTGATGGGTTCAGGGTGGATTTTCAGTCTGGGCTGCTTCTGTCCTTTCCCTTGTACCATCACAGACCGTGCTGCCAGGAAATGGGGCAATCCACCTCAGTATGCTTGGAATGTCTGCGCAGGTGCCCAAGGAATCGGTAGAAAAACACTCAGGATTGAACCTCTTTACCGTAACTAATGTTTCAGTATTATTTCAAGTTGAGTCGGAGAGAACGGTTGAAGGGGCCATTAGTGTTAAATGAGAGTGCTGATGGGTGGAGAATGACTTGCGAGCGAAGCAAGAGAAGAATTCAGATGATGACAGCATTAGGAGCTGGTTTCGGTTGTGCGGGGGAGAGAAATTAAACTCCCTACGCCGTGGATTTTTTTTCACATCAGGCCCAGCTGTTCTGAGTGTGAGCGTGCAATTTTGCACAAAAATGTGAGCATCTTTCCGCCAACACAGGATGTTTTAAAAAAAAAAAAAAGCTGTTCTCTGATTGCATCAGTCTTTTGCCATACTGACTCTACATTATGAAATAGGTATTCCCAGAATTGTGTCCTTTTGCAATACTCTTAGGTGCCAATACTTAGGTATTATTAAACAGAATTTAATGAGAAGGGGCTCAGGTGTATGCGTTCAGAATATAGTTAATAAGAATAGAAGAAGAATGGGTTGGATAATGGCATGTCCCAGCCTGTGCTGAGTGATTTAATACTTATCATCTTGTTAAATAAGTATCTTTAATCACTAGATGGTGTCCTATCCTACTGAACTGTGTGTCACTTGTATCAATTTCTCTGTCTTGGCCTGAATACTGTGTGGTCTGTAGTGTGAATTGCTGTCGTGTAGTAAGAATGTACTGCATGGTTCTGTGTGTGCGTCCTACCTTCTATTGGGAAGAATACGTCGCCATGTGCAGGAGGAGAGAGGGGCGTTCCTGGCTCAGACAACAGGTGGCGTCCTGTTTCTGAGGACTGTCTGGTCATGATCTGAGACACAGTACGGGTCTTAATCTGTGGTGATCCCCCAAGAAACACAGGGTTCTCATGGCCAAGAGCCTCACTGTACACACACATACAAACAGATACACATATAAGAAAGAGAAGATTCCAGATGAGCAAGATGTTGCCTACATGATAACCAATAATCTGTTTCAACGCTCAGCTGTTGCACTATTAGAGGCTTTATGTCTGTCACTTACTATTATAGCAGTAATCATGGCTTTATTTCTTAAATGAACATGACATACTACACCAACATGGTTTACAGTATGCTGTGCACTACAGCTGCATGAATTAATGGTGGTACAGTCCATAAAACTGTGTCCCTTTATACCACAAAGTAATCCAATAGATTTCCTATAAAAATACGCTCCAGTGGCGTACAACACAGCGTACAGTGTGAAGGCAAGTAATGAGTGTCCTTTTTGTGGTACAGTAATTAAGTTTATGTCTCCAAATGAATGAAGTGAAGGTGTACTGATGCTTTAAAGCTACGAAGATCTTAACCACACAAAAGGTCACAGGAATTATGTGCGGGAATTATGTAACAGGCTTTGGTCTAATTGGGTTGTTTGTCTGAAAGTACCTTTTGTGTAAGAAGTGTTGTGCCACATCCAATGTACAAAGTATTATTATTCTGAAGAACAGCTGTGTTTTGAAGGTGGTAAATGTAACCAGCTGCCTGACACACTGTGGGAACACTTACCTGTCCATTCTCACCAGCTCTTGTGCACCTGGGAAAGAGGAAATGGGAAATGGGCCATTGTGAGCGAACTGAAACAGAGCGGAACACTACAGATAAAGTGTGAACGTGCTTCCTACTGTGTGAAATACAGTTAATTCACCTCACTGACAGGAAATATGGGTTGGACAAAACACTATGGGGAGTCCAGTGTGAGAGATTTATCCTTAGCACGGCATGGACATGGAAATGATTGTCTGTTTATGTGTATGTGTGTGTACGCGCGTGCTTGTTTGTGCATATCAGTAATACATACGTCTGCTCGACTGGGCGCTCTGCCTCTGTTTGTACACAAGCACCAGAATGAGAGGCAGAGACAGCAGAGCCAAGATGCAGGCTGCTACGGCCAAGGCCACTGGCACAGAGCCTGGGGAGGCAACGGAGAGAGTTAAATAAACAGAATAACTGGCCAGTCTTCCATTGGCTATGAAGGCTTGAAAAAGGTGACATACCTTCAGGTGGGGTGGGATCCCAGACAGTGCACTCTTGAGATCCATTTCTCCCTAGAAAGAGAGACCACATTGTTTCTCACGTACAGTATATCACAGTGCAGCAGTGGTTTGGGTTTCTGTATTTTCTGTAAGTAATATACGTTCCTTTTCCTAGTTAGTAGCTTTGCAAAAGATTCTATGCTTGATCTAAGCTTCTTCCCCCGCCAGTGCACCTCAACTAACTTACTACACATTCACACCCATACATTTGATGTCCTTACGTGGTGTAACTTGGAGAACAATGTGGCTGTGGGGTCTCTGCACGATGGAATTGTGCATATGTTCCTTCTGGAAGTCTAGGACCATACAGCAGTAGCGACCCTGGTCAGCACGTGTCACATTCTGCAGAACCACCCAGAAGCTATGCTCTGCAGATCCAAATTGCAATCCTGGTGGCAGGCTGTGGTTGTGAGGGGAATGACCGTTGAAGGTAATATAGCGTGGTAACACCCGTGCCGTACAGTGCTGGTCACTGTGGGGTGTGAAAAGCCAGCTGTGCTTCAAGACATCAGTGGGGTGCAAGGCGGCACCTCTCTGGCTACACACCAGTTTGGCAGTTGCACCCTCTGGACAGGTATAGTACAGGTGGGGGGCTGAAACACTCAGTGTGGAGTGGGAGTGGGACATCTCGCCTTTAGCTGGAGAGAAAAGACAAGTATGGAAGAATGTAGGTAACTTGTAGAACTGTTTAATCAACTTTGGTAACTTGCACATATTTATTAAGATCTCTGAGATAGACCTTTTAGTCCCTCCCTCCTTAGCTATGAAATACAGTAAACCAGCTCTACCAGTCAAAAGCTTTAGGTTAGACATGATAAAGTTTTGGGTTAAAGTCTGCTAATCCAGGATTTGTATGCAGTAGAATTTACAGGAGGTGCCTAAGAAGCTCAACCCAGGGATAACAAATCCCCCATACAGTGTGTGTGTGTGTGTGTGTGTGTGTGTGTGTGTGTGTGTGTGTGTGTGTGTGTGTGTGTGTGTATATATATATATATATATATATATATTACAGATGACAAAGAAAAACCTGAGGAAAGAGGGGAGTATATTTAGAAAAACATATGAACAGTCACATGTTTGTCATAAGTTTACTTTGAGGGCACTGACAGCTAGTTTTTCCAAAGTACATCCAGGGGATTTATATTCAGAAACTGGAGGAAACATTTAAAGAATGAACCATAAATAACAGTATAAACATTTAAATAGTAATATAGATCATTTATGGTAATGCACGTACATCATGATGTTCCTCACAAAATTCATGCTTTCAGGAATATAGGAGAGTGAAGTTTTGCAAAGGTATAGCCCTGATATAATAAGACCATATATTCACACAGGAAATTGCTTGGTAAATCACAGTTCTGTTCAAATTATTTCATAGCTGTAGTTAAATGGGATGAAATTCCTGCCTGGTACCAAAAGTCCCAACACAGATTACCACAGTGCAAAAACTATTTATAGAAACTACCAATCTAAACATGGATTTAAGTCATTTCGAAGCCCTATTTCTGCACTCTACTTGCTTCCTGGTTTTTGTGCATTTGGGGTTAGCACACTTTGTTTCCTGTTCTATATATTTGTACTGTGCTTCAAAATACTATGCTGGCTAAAACACATAATACTAACCTCCTGTGGGAGTTAAATTGCTGTTCTTCTCAGACAACTACAGAGAGAGATATATATAAGACCCCATGTGACGTCTGTTTCCCCATCAAAGTAGGGAAAGTGAAGAAATCTCACTGATGTTCTGCTATGGTCTGTTTCTACATTATACTCTAACCATTGCTGTGTGGTTGCAATACCCAGAGATTGCAGTGAAATAGCCCCTTTTTTTGTCAGAACACTCAGCACGTTGCTTTTAGGTACATTCAGGAAACAAAACAGACAGCTGTGAGGCGTTTCTTTACATATAGCATGAATGCTTCTCCCTCTCACATACTGCTCTCAACCACATCCTGTGCTGACTTCTGTAGTGCAGCAGTGGAATGCACAAATAGAGCAACTCTGTAAGGTTTGCCCTCAATGATTTTTGTCACTGATATAACACAACATAATGAACATATCCTCAGACTAAGCAGACTGAAGACCATCAGTAAACCTTGCTATACAATACCACTCTCTATGCCAGGGGTGCGCAAGCCTTTTCCCTCGATGGGCCAAAGCAACTTACAAAGCCACAGAAACTTAATGGTGGGCCACTGGCCAAAAGCAAACCTATTGTATTGAATTGTTAAGATGGAAAATGGCTCCCAGGTTCCCATAACGGTTCCCACATTCCACTGGCTTCCTACATTAAGTGTCACTGCCCACCGTGCTCACAACATAATTAGTGATTTCTATTTAAATTTTTAAAATTCATTTATTTCCCCCCCCCCTAGAAACATCTGGCAGGGCAACCTTGGCCCACAGGCCCCAATTTGGGCAGCCCTGCTATGCGCCCACACCACACATCCATAGTGCAGCATCAGCACACATAATGAATAACTCCCATATATAAAGCATTTAAACAACAGAGCATCTCTGTCACTCTCTGGCTCTCTCTGCTTAAATAGATCATTACCCTCCTTTGTCTGTAACAGACTGTGGTGTGGTTACGCATCCCGGAATGCTCAGCGCTGCAAAGAAGACAGGAAGCCTGCGTGTGAGTGCATGTGAATTACACTTATGTGTGGGAGTGGACTGCAGTGAAAGAAAAGCATGCATTCAAGTGTGATTTCTGCAGTTGCACCATGGATCAGACACACACATACACACACACACACACACACACACACACACACACACACACACACACACACACACACACACACACACACACACACACTGGACTGGTTTGTGCCGGGATCTGAGGAGTGGACTTCCTTCCTGAATTGTTCAGGCACACGAACACTCCTCCCACTCCTCCTGTTTGACTCCTTAATACTTCAACTGAATTTGAAGGGCAACAGCTGCTGCTGCTGCTGCTGCTGCTGCTGCTGCTGCTGCTGCTGCTGCTGCTGCTGCTGCTGCTGCTGCTGCTGCACTGCTCTGCTCTTCGTGGCCTGAAAATTTCAAGCAGGTTGCACCTCTGCCCACACCCCAATTAGTAATGATGTCACTGCAGGCTCATCTTCATCTGCTGCTGAAGACAAAGCACACACTGTTCCATCACAGATTGGACTGCAGCATGCTTGAAAGTTTAAACCCAGCAGTGGAGCAGCAGCTTTGTGTGATTCGGTATGGATTAAACCAGTGGTTTTCAAAGTGGGGGCCGCCAGGGCAAAAATCATCATTATAAAATATAATTCACCATCAAGCCCATCCCTCCCACTGGTGTAATCTCTGTCTGTCACACACACACACACACACACACACACACACACACACACACACACACACACACACACACACACACACACACACACGTACACACACACACACACGCACGCACACACACACACACACACACACACACTTAAGAGGTTTGATTTCTTTTGTGCTCTTCTTGTCTGTCAACAGTTTGTTGAAAAGTTCATTATTCAGTGGGAATATAATAGTGTTGAAAACATGTTAGTTAATATTCTTATGCTAAACAAATTTAATAATTATTGAATAGTGAATAAAAGTAAGAAAATCATTCTAAAAGTTGATGTTTCTTTACATATTTTGTAGCATTGTCGGTGGGTTTGCAAAGGGGGTCCCCGGCCAGAAGCTAATGCTGTTTGGGGGGCCGTGGCATGGAAAAGTTTGGGAACCCCTGGATTAAACTATGGTCTAAATTGGCAGTTGGCAGTTTTTTATGCACTACCACTACTTTCCTGAGGGGGCAGCAGAGAGGCAAGAGCCTTTACTGAGGAAGCATATGATTTGTCTCAGTCTAAATGTCAATCCCAGTTTTAAATGGCTGGTTTATACTCTGCTGGAGTGGAAATACAGTAGCTGACCAGCCAATGACCTTTTCTTTTTGATTAGCAGTGCATGTTTGTATATTCAGTATGTGCGCATCCTGTATAATTGTCACAGACTGTGAGGTACGTGCCATGTTCCTGTATGTGCAACTGACCTGTGCACTAGCCATTGTGTGCTAGGAAAAGCAATAGGAAGACCAGGGAGGGTGATTAAAGTGAAACTATTGCCCCCACGGCTGTTCCTGCCTGCATGATGGGACAATGGGAGGGGAAGCCCTTCTCCTCTCCTGTTTCACACCCACCCTCCTTCCTCCCTGCCCTTCTTTTTGACAACTCTGACCCCATTTATGCTAGCAGAGAAAGATTTCTGGCAAAGGAGTGAGCGTTTATATTGTAAAATGTGTTTAATATATTTTACTTAACTTTTGCCTGATTGAAACCCAAAGCATGATTAACACAAGGTTGCCAGCTAGGAAACACTATCATACATATCAGCTATATTTCAGGTATGGCTTACCGACAAGACCAGACCTTTTGAAAGTAGTTTTAGAAACAATGAATTTCATTTTTGAAAGCACGTTAGGTGCCATCTGGATGGAGTTACCACAGTGTCAGCTCCATTTGAGCTGTCTTGATGTGGTTCCAACCAGGTAAATACAGGCGGTGAGTTTTGCCCGTGTCGGGTACAGACAGGATTTCTGTCACTTGTATCCACTAGACATCTGTGTTTTGGCTCTGTTATACATCTAAGTTTCCCTCTCTGATCTCTGTTCTCAGGATCCTGATAGCCCCTCAGGGCCCAGAAACAGGCCCTCCTTTGTTTTGAGCCTGAATGCCACCTGTTTAGGACATGTTGCCTCTGACAGCTTTCTTACATTCAGACATGCAGCACTGCCTTAGTGAATTCATTAAACGTGTCGTCAAATCTGCCCAAATTACCCCAATTTCAACTTCTGCATTTAAGAGTTGCTAAGACAACACAGGTTACTGAACATACTGGTAAATCTAGTAACCTTTCACTGGCACAAGTTCTCTGTCTATGTACAGCGGCTGCCTCCCTGCCCCCAACACATACACCTCAAACGCCACCCTTTCTCACACCTACAGTAATGGTAATGAATGTCCAACCCATTACAGGGTGTTAATGAAACCAGCGGGGGGGTCCCAGATTATTCCCTCCTCACACACACAGACAGAATAGTTTCAGTTGAAGCTTCAAGCATAACAAACAGATGCATTAAGTACCTTTTTAGCAACAAGAATTCAAATATGGCAGCCATAAAAGGAAGTGGTTATGGGTCAGTGACGTGGGTCACCATGTTCAGAGATCCATGACTAATTTGTGATAAACTTGTTTGCCCAAGTGCTACATAATAATACACTTCCTCTAAATATACTGCACACACTTAGCTACGTTACCAGAGGTTTGTGTAATAAGAGTTTCGGAAACATGTTTACAACATCATTACAACATCATTTCTTCATTTAACTGCAGCAATGATGCAGCTGAAATCTCATTTTGCAAGCATTAATGAGCCTCTTGTACTTCAGAAACAGCAAAAGTGACTTAATTATTATCAAATAGTTTGTCTGCTTTTTCTCTCTTTTTGGGTCCTTTCTGCTTTTCATAGTGATTATATTGTTTTATTGTTTCGATTATAGTTTTCAAGTTTTAACCACCAACACATTAGGAGGCTGTTTTTGTTGCTGTGACTGGAAGCAGAGTCAAGGCTCCATCAGTGACGGTCAATGCTGTGTCCCCGGACTGTTCAGAGAATCACCACTGTGGGAGAAACATCTTTACTAGAAGTATGAAGGTCACTGGTGTTTGGGATTTTTTCACGTGTCATACTCACTGCATATTAATCATCAGAAACCAAAATGTCATCTACAAATGCCCGACAGGCTTTTGTGATACCCACAAAAATCACAGACCAATGAGAGAGCACCCTCCTCCTCCATTGTCTTCTTTTTACTCATGCACATGCATCTGCCCACACATCTGCTGCACGCCGACATGCTCGCTGCTGACTGCGAGTCCCAGATCAGGCCAGTTCCTATCCTCAAGATCAACACAGGAAACCATTTTTGTTCATCGTTGCACCCTAATAATGACTTATTCATCCGGGACAGGGGATCAATGTACCAGACAAGCTCTGTCACAACAGGAGAAGAAAGCATCTGAGACAGAGAAACTGTGAGCGCTCACATCCTGTGGGGTTTATTGACCATTTTTGACTGTGCCATTGTCCTGCACAGGGAGCTAAATGCTTATCTAGACGGAGAGGAAAAGAGGCACTGATTATTGCCCTGTTTATCTCGAGTCATGTTTTGTGGAGGAGAAAGCCATTACTGGCAGTGGCACAAACAGCTGTTTTCATCATAGGCTGAAAGGAAGGAAACTTCCAAACAAAGACAACATAACAGAGCTGAAAGGAGGGCACCATGGAGTCCTAAAGTTAGGCCTTGTAGGTCTTTTATTGGAGCCTGTTGAGTTTTATGGCCCTGCATAAAGAATATAAAAGAACATGGGCTACAAAATGTGCTTTGGATTAGTTTTAATATTGTCTTAAAACATTTCAAATAGAAATGTGTTTGTCTGCGGTGGATCAGCCTAAAGGTTCAGCAAACAGCTCTGGTTTCCTTTGACGGACTTATCATGTGAGCTTATCTAAAAAGACCGAATCCTAAAGCCGAAAACTGATAACCTCTGCAAGGTCTCACTGGCGTTTGAAGTGAATCAGTCTGCGCCCCGGAGGCAACAGCTGCTTCTACCAAGAGTCAGTTACCTAAACTTCCAGCAATGCCAAGTCCCTGGAAGAAAAACTCCCCGCATTTTGATTATATAGTTCCCAAGGAATTTCTGTGAAAATGCATCACCAACTGATTTCAGTCATGAGGCAAGTTACTGAACGCTCAGGTCACCAAAGTCGTGGCGCACAGGCGCGCACAGCGCAGGAATGTTTTCCAAGTTGGGCACATTTCTGCACATTTCAAGACTCGTCGGTCCAAAAACGTCCGCTGTTCAGTTTGCGGTCAAGTTATAAAGTTAGTTTAAGGTGGTTTTACACTCCGCTGCATCCCCTGGGAGGGGCTTCAAAACAGTTTCACGCCAGATGTTTTGTGTCAAAACAACAGCAGTGACAAGGCAAGTCTGAGAGGCTTTAAACCGCGTTCACTCCTGAAGTGTTTACATAGACAGCATGCGTGTGCGCCGTAAAAGCAAAATGAAATCAAGCAATGGCTGCAGCTGTTTCTAGAAAGCAGCAGACGCACACAGTCTCTGCATGGAAGCTTTTTGTCCAAACAGACGCACATATTGTGGGATATTATTTAAAAATAACAAAAGCTTTAGGCTGCCTGTGTTTGGAGACATGACACAAAATGACGGGCTGTAAAACAGTCTGAGGTTCAAGGCTGTATCAGACCTGTCAGATAAACCTTCACCCAGACATTCACTTCCCACTGATAAGCTGAACGCTTTGAACGTCCAAACTGCAGGATTTAAACTGTGAAAACACACACTATTGATCCCCATCAATGACCTCAGTCAATTGGTTTGTCACTAAAAGAAAGCTGTCAACGAGTTCACACACGCCCGACCAGCTGGATGAATCAGTGAAACAGCAACGCTGAAGAGGAGGGATGGTAGAGTGCTTTTTCTCTCTTACCTCCAGCCATGTACAAGAGAACAGAGCAAAGCCAAAGCCTGAGCTTCTTTCCCCAAAGTGATGTCCGACAGGGAAATCCCCACTCCATGGCCGTCTGGATGTTGACTGCAGCACAATGTTTGACTGTCAACTAATTCTTAAAGTAGCTTTTGGTAAACTTTTTTTTCCCCTTCAGTCCTTTAAACTTTACAAAGTCTCCCCACTTCCTACCAAAACACAGAGGTGGTTGACAGATCCTCGTTACTTTGTCTCCAAGTTGATTTGGTCTGAACTTTGCAGCGCAAAAGCAACATGATACGGAGGTGAAACGCTCCTCCCCCTGCTGTCAGCCCCTCTCTCTCTCTCTCTCTCTCTCTCTCTCTCTCTCTCTCTCTCTCTCTCTCTCTCTCTCTCTCTCTCTCTGCCCCACCCCATGAGTGGACCACTGATGAAGTATCAGTCCCCAAAACATGTAGGTACAAAAAGAACAAAAGAATAAAAAAAGTCTGCATATATTCTTATAAAGCAGGCACAAAGTGTTAAAGGGATGCTCCAGTTAGTGTACCTCCATAACGACATTGCATGCAAGGATTTTTAAAAAGGATGTTCAAAACTGATCAAAGCTAATGTTCTGTCCAGTCAGCTAAATGCCCTTATCTTGTAAACACCAAGCACAGAGTTTGTAACAAAGACTTCTGCTTATTATTACAGCTACAGATGACATTATGAAAGCGGTTTAACAGGCTGCGTAGCTCTAACCATGACCAAGTAAACTGATGTTCATGTCCAAAATCTGTGAAAGCTTTTTTTTTTCTTCACCCACACACACACCTCATACAGCAGAAATGATATTGTGAAATTGTAACGGCCTCTTTAATGGCTTCAGCCTGAGGGTGCCTTTCGGTTGGTCCATGTTTTCATGGAGGGGAGCAGGGAGGTCAGACTGGTGGAGCAGGAACTGAACTCAACTCTCAACCTTTATTCTCAACAGTGATACTTTTGCTTCTCTGTCAGGTGAAGTGGTTTCTTTTAGGATGCACTGCTGTCTCTCTTCCTCTTCACCCACATGAGAGATGAACTTTTTCCCAGAGTGCAATTTGTGAGTGAAATTTGGCTACCTTGCTGCGTCTTCTTTCCACATCACTTACGCGAGATATTTTTCTTTCTGTCTGTAACAAAATACGCTCCTACTGTCTTCTCCCATGTTAAAAGAATCGTGAATATCAGATGCTGATAATGTCACGTACTGTAAGCCCCTGACCAAAAAAAGAATAAGAAAAACTTGTGTATATATATTTATATTGTTATATTTTTTACTACTTTAACAGCTTATTTTTTACTAGATGTGTCATGCACCAACTTCACCAAAGCAAATACGTATGTGTAAAACCGTACGTGGCAATAAAGGCTTTTCTGATTCTGATCAGTGAAGACAGCAAAACCTATATGTTTCCTGTCTTGCAGAAGCCTTATTAGCCATACTGTAGTGAAGATCACTGTGTGATGATACGTCTTTCTACATTATAATGATGGAAGGACAGCAAGATCAAATTGAGACTCGCTGGCAGGCCCAGCTGACACATATGCAGGAAGTGAAGCACACGTCGTCAGCAAAGTTTTCCCATATCTCTCTCTTTCTCACGCAGTCCTCAACCACCATCTACGTTCACATAGTGGATGAGAATGATAACGCTCCAGAGTTTCCTGAGGAGGAGTATGTCACAGTGTTGAGCGAGGGGCCAGACACAGTGGGTGCCACCATCGCCACAGTAACAGCAATCGACCCAGATGAGGGTCTGAATGGCACCCTGCGATATGCCATCGCTCACGGCAACCTGATCCAGACCTTTCATATAAACAGCATCACGGTGAGAGCTGTTCTACTGCAGTGTTTCAAGCAACTGCAAAAAAAAAAAAAAAAAAAAAAAGAATACATGAACTTTCTGTGTGTGATGTGCATGTGTGTGCATTTAGGGGAGGATTACGGCCGTAAAGGAGCTGGACTTCGAGATCAGCAACGGGCACTATGCACTGGTCGTCACAGCCACGGACCAGTGCCCAAATCCTGCTCTTCGCCTGACATCTAGCACAACGGTAATTATGCAAATGAGACGCACTCCTCTACCCTGTTTTTAAAACAGAAATAAGATCTAACATTTTAGAGCTGAAACGACTGGTTGATTGACAGAAAAGCACTTCTCAGTTTTACTGGTCGATTACACATGAACGTCAGCTCTGTCGTAATTCCTGCGTCCTAGTGTCCCTGCGTCATGCGTAGAGTAAAACCCTGTGATGTGTGTTTGTGGAAAGACCCTTGAAAGTCAGTTTAAATTGAACGTCGAACAAGTTCAGGAATGTATCTATGCTATGACATTACGGTAGAGACAGCCATACATGTTAAAGCTGCATGTGGAAAATGACATTACTGTGAGTGTGTTCATCCTCTTTCTGCCACACATACTGAGCATGTCAGACGTGATAAAAACTCCCTTCCTCCTCAGGTGCTGGTAAATGTTCTAGATGTGAACGATGTGACACCCACTTTCCCAAGAGCCTATGAGGGACCCTTTGAGGTGACTGAGGGTCAGCCAGGACCCAGAGTTTGGACTCTCCGAGCGAGCGATGAAGACTCTGGGCTCAACGGCAAAGTGGAGTACAGCATCACTGGAGGAGATCACCAGAGTTAGTTCCAGATTGTTCTGTCGAGAGAGTGATGTATTGCTAAATCCTCACCATGTGTCTCTGAGCCTCTTTCTCTGTCCCTCATCAGATGAGTTCATGGTTTCTCCAGTGGAGGGTGAGCTTCGGGTGAGGAAGGATGTAGAGCTGGACAGAGAGACAACGGCCTTCTATAACATCACCGTCACAGCCCGAGACCTGGGAACCCCATCTCACAACAGCTCGGTAACACACGCAAGCAGACAGACCATATCCTCTTGAACAATCACGTTCTTGCAAGTTTCACATCTGTGCTGTAATTTGGCTTGCATGGACAGTAAAGCCCAATACAGCATTAAACACTGATCCTTATGAAGTATTCTTCTGGTGCTGCCCACAGACGGACACTGCTCCGACTCTCCAATGGTTACAGCAGGACTGCAGGGCAGCCTTTAAAATGTAAAAGTCTGTAACCTCCATGAATTCTAGCTGCTGTAGTGTTTATTTATCTGTGTACAGCAATGCCACAAATCGCTAAACAGCTTGCAACGGCGATGGATAGCTATGATGTTACTGAATGATCATGTAAAAATATTTACGGAGGGACCAGGTGAGAAAAAAAAAGAAGTGCTACTGCAGGTACTGGGAGGAGACTGGGGAGGAAAAGACCCGTGGATCATTCCTGCCTTATGAGATCCAAATGAAGCATTTAGCAAAGTCTGCATCCAACATTTCATAACAGCTACTGACTGAATATCTTTGATGGAATTCTAAGCAGTTATGTGACACAGATGTGATGTTTTTTCAACATTCAATGTAGACAGACAATCTAAATAAGAGCCACTGTGAACAGGCATGTTAAGTTTTTATTTTATTCTTCAGGTGGTGGTGGGGGTCCATGTCCGAGACATCAACGACAATGATCCAGTCATCCTCAACCTGCCTTACAACACCAGTGTGAGCGAAGGCGCGTCCATACACACTTCTGTGGCCAGAGTCCGAGCGCGAGATGCCGACAGTGGACGCAACGCGCTGCTCACTTACAACATCACTGCTGGCAACCAGGATGGAGCCTTCTACATCAATGACACGGTGAGATAAAGGGGTGGTGTGGAGGAACCGAACAGCACCTGAACCCGTGACGTGCAGGTGTTTGATCAAGCAGTAGGCTGTCAGTGTACCCCGACTTGGGACGTGTTCCTGCTCCCTTTCATCGACAGTCTTAAAGCTTGTGCAACCTTGTTCCAGATATATTAACACATTAGCAGATGTTGGCAGCGTACACATTTGTGGATTCAATATATTTACCAAGTATACAAATACTGCATTGCTACCAGGGTTCACAGCAGTAATATGTGATTAAGAATTTAGAATGAATCTCTAAACAAACACATGTTTTTTCCTCTTCCTGTCTGTATCTGTCAGACAGGTGTGGTGCAGGTGAACAGGCCACTGGACAGAGAGCGAGTGGCTGAGTACAGACTCACCATCACCGTCAAAGACAACCCTGAGAACCACCGCATCGCTCGCAGGGTAGGTAACCTCACTCTCCAGCTCACATAGCACTGCAAGTGTTCACACATGTTTCCAGTTTCACGGAGGGATCACTGAAACAATCAAATCACCGCCACTGACGTGGAACCTTTTCAAATCAGACAATCAGGAATATTTTGGTACCAGTTTTGCGGCAACCCCAAATAATAAAATTTAACAGTTTGGAACTCAGAAACTGTACAGTCTTCCCCAAATGTGAATCACTAGCACACAAGCACACGTCATTGCTTTAAGTTGTGAAATACGCAGCAACATATTTCTCTACCAGAAGTCCATTTCAGGAAATTGCAAAAGTAGAGCGATAAGACACCTTTCTTTATGCAGGGCTTTTGCGGCCGATAACATCTCCTGCTCTTAAGCACTATTGTAGTTTTTGTTTTGGTTTTACTGGCATACATCTTGTATCTTACTCAATCAATAGTAAGAATCTCATGGACACTATTTGCTGAAAGCAAGCATGTGAGCACGTTTCTATGTGCAACTGCAAGGTTTTTCATATAAAAATAACGTAGCATGCTTAGTGTTGCCTCTGTGGGAAAGGTGAGAAACTGTACTAACAGAGATGTAAAAAAACTCAGCCACCAGCACTGTGAAAGCAGCCTGTCGCTTTGTGCACAGCTCAACAACAGAAAAACCGTATCTCTATATCTATCTCTAAGTGAAGCACTTCATAGTTGTTTACTTCTTTGAGCGCTGATTAACTTACATTTCTCTTCCTCTCACTTTTATTCTCATTTTTACTTTATACATCATAATCCTCATGTCATTGTCATTCAAACCCATCTTCTGTCTCACACCACCAGGATTCAGACCTCTTGGTGATCACCATTCTGGATGAGAATGACAACAGGCCTACATTCACCAGGACCAGCTACAGGGCTGAGATCACCGAGAACTCTGCAGCAGGTAGCACTCAAGCTGGTGTGTCTATCTTTCTTTTTTCCCTTGAGTGGGGGCAACCTGTAACTGCAGCACAGGGCATCCTTGCAGAACACTTTAACACTGTCTCACCCACTTCCTGCCTTTGTTTACTGTATTCAGTGATTTTCTTTCCACTTTGAAAGTTATAAGTGAGATAGAAGGTCTGACAACTTTGCATTTTCGAATGGATTTGGTCACAGCGTGGACCAATCTGTAAAAAAAATGACTCACAAGAGCAGTCAGTTCGATTATTTGAATGCAGAGTATGAGTCCTAGTTTATCATGGTTATCAGAGAGGTGGCAGTAACACTTTACTTGTGTCTCTTGGCCTTCATTGCTGACAGAAAGCCAGACCTTGCATTTGGCAAGAACACTCTCAAATCAACTGTATTTGTAGCAGCTTCATCAGCAGGGGGCTTGCTGGCTAAGTATAAAAAAATGTAACCTGACTGTGATCATTTTGCTTCTCCACCTGTCCCTCTCTTTATCTCTTTCCATCCTTTAGGCAGCACTGTAACAGTGTTAAATGGGCCAGTTCTGGCTGAGGACAAAGACATTGGACCCAATGCTGTGGTGAAGTACCGCCTGCTGGGAGCCAGGGTGGACCTGTTTACTGTGGATGCTGATACTGGTAACATTGAAACTCCCTAGCAAGTCGACAGAGAGAATAATGGAAAAACCTGCGATGCAGATGTTAATGTGTCTGTTTGTCCCACCAGGTGTGATGCATGTGCGTCAGGGGGCCAGGTTGGACCGTGAGGCGTTTCAGGAGCCACGGGTAGAGCTGTTTCTGGTTGGGGAGGACATAGGAGGTTTAAACAGCAGCGTCCCTCTCACAGTTACCATCCTGGATGAGAATGACAACCCTCCCGTCTTCAGTCCATCCAGTTTCAGTGTTCGACTCCCTGAGAACAGCCCCACTGGTCTGTGGATTGGCTTGTGCATTATGATCTGTGTATATGAGTGGGCTGGGAGGAAATTGACTTGCATATAATCTACATTCACTGGGTTTAAGTTGTCACTGACGGGATAGTTCATTAACTGAACAATTTAAAGTTCCTTCCTGTGATTATCACACTTTCATTGAATTCCCCTGTGTGACGGTTAGGCTTGGGGATGACCACAAGAATATAAATGTGTTTGCGTCCTCATCATTACTTTGTCTCTTCCAGGTGTCGTGGTGACTCAGCTGTCTGCCACTGATGCTGATTCTGGTGCTAACGGCTGGCTGGTGTATCGTCTAGAAAGCGGCGCTCAGGACCGCTTTGTGGTCGACCCACTCTCTGGCGCCGTCCTGGTGGGCAACACTACCCTCGATAGAGAAGAGCGGGGATCCTACCGCCTGGTCGTTATGGCAACTGATCGTGGCACACCCCCAATGTCGGGCACAGCCACCCTGACAGTCATCCTGGATGATGTAAATGACTCTCGACCCCGTTTTATAGAACCCCTAACCATGATCAACGTCAATGAGTCCACACCACCTGGTGTGGTGGTGGCTACTCTTACTGCTGAGGACCCTGATCTGCATCCCCGGCTGGAGTATTACATCATCTCAGTGGAGGCAAAAGATGACGGGAACAACCCAGTGGATGGCCTGCAGGAGTCTTTTGGCATTGATTTACACACTGGTGAGACATGGATATCAGCCCAATTCACTATCTTGATCTACAAAGTTGAATTTTGACAGATGATGGTAGATTGTCAATATACAGAATAAACTGTCTTACTTTTGAGAAAATGTGTTTGTGAATTTTCAGGTGCAGTGTTTGTACGCAACCCGCTCAACAGGGAGCTGGTAGCTACATTTGAGATCATTGTGTCTGTCCATGACAATGCCAGTGATGTTATTGACAAGTCAGGCAGCGTTCCCAACGGTAAGTCCATTTTCTGACATGAAACCGCATCTTCATTCAATTTTCTACACATCTAATTTTCACTCTGTATGTCTCTTATCATTATGACCTTCTCCTCTGTAGCAAGGCTAACCATAAATGTGTTGGATGTAAACGATAATGCCCCTCGTTTCCGGCCCTTCGGAGTGTCCAATTTCACCGAGAAGATTTTAGAAGGAGCTCAGCCGGGCACAATACTGCTATCAGTAACAGCTGTAGACCCGGATAAAGGTCCCAACGGACAGGTCATCTACCAGCTGCTTCACCTGCCCCGAGGGGGATACGTTAGACTGGAGGACCCTTCCACTGGTATGACCACCAGCACATTCCAACAAGCTGATGCAGATTAAAACATTAACAGCAGTGCACAAATGTTCAAATTCACCAATGCTGCAGAGGCCTAAATGTAAAGTAGAATTCTCTTTCATTTAACGTGTTTCCAAAGTTTCGAATGTTTCACAAGTGATGTGTTACTTATAATGTCATTTCTTGCTTGTTTTCTTATAAATTTATAATAATGGTATTGCTCGAATAGATCTGAAACTATCACTGTGTTACAAATTTTTCAGGCAAGATTGTAGCCAACCAGACGGTGGATTTCGAGCAAGTACAATGGCTGAATTTCACGATTCGGGCACAGGACCATGGCACTCCTCCCAGGATAGCCGAGCTGCCAGTTTTTCTACGTATTGTGGATGTGAATGACAACAACCCTGTCTTCCTACAACCCTCATATCAGGTACTGAACGGAATATTAAGAAACAAATTGCACCCACCAAAGCAGAATTGAAGAGCGCTGTTAAAAAGGGTATAACCATTTACTGTTTTTGAGTGGCTATGTCTGTGCCTTGAGATATGTTGTATTATAAGAGGCTTTCAAGGCTTCATTTTGGCTTGTCGCTGCAGGAAAATCACAGGTGTAACTAATAAGATTGATGACCACACGAATGAAATCAAAAACAAACCACATAGTTTGTGTGGTTTCACTCATGTCGCTAGTTAATTTCTGGCCAAGTATTCTTCTTAAAATTGTTTTTCATGAAAAAATATTGAGTTGAGTCACATCTTGGTGTTAAACAACACAAGAGATCTCAGTAAAATATCTGAAATACATAATACTGATTGTCATATTATTTGGTTTATCAATCCAGCCAAAGTGTGTTTATCTGTGTTGGTAGGAGCCTGTGTTTGAGAATGTGAACCTGGGCACCACCATCGTTCGTGTCAGCGCTACAGACGCTGACTCTGGCCTCTTTGCAGTCATTGAGTACAGCCTGGTAGACGGGGAAGGCAAGTTTGCCATCAAACCATCCACTGTGAGTGAACCTACACACTAGCACATCAGCACGATCAGCATTCACACCTACACCCTACTCCCTGTAAGAGCTAGGTGTCATCCCGCCTGGGAAGTAAAGTTCAAACAATGACCTAAATGAATGACCTCAAGACAATCTACATATTTGACCTCCATGCTCCATTTCTGTCACACGCTCATATAAATGCCTTGATGCCTCCACCGCTCCCAGTCAGCGCCTGTACTTCCTTCCTAATCCTCCCCTCTCTTCTGTGTCAGGGAGAGATCTACATCCTCTCACCTCTGGACAGAGAGACAAAGGATCACTACACTTTAACGGCTGTTGCGCGTGACAACCCTGGTGGCAGCTCCAACAACAGACGAGAGAACTCTGTCCAGGTAGAGATCACTGACCACAGTGAAGAAAGATGTGTCAAATATCATCATATGCAATGTGGAAAGGACTCACAAAGTGCATTATTATAGTTTATAGACTATAGAAGATCAGTGTACACCAATGCAATTGCAAAGTAGGCCTCTAACTAAATACAACATGTTATCAACATGCCAGGCTAGCAATCCATAATGGTACGGTGTTGCCATATGGCAACGTACACATTTTTAACATTTTCTATTATTTATTAATCAAGTACAGGGTAAGAAACTACATAATAATGAACTTAACTCACCTATTATTGAGTGTATATTTTTTTCCCCGTTGAAAAACTTCGAGAAAACACTTTTTTGGTGAATTTTTAGGAGTCAAATGGTGAGGCTCCTCCTGTCGATGATGTCTGCAGAAAAGGGTTTCAAAATGGCCTCCAGAAAGTCATGTGACAAATTTAAACACTGCTAATGGTTTACTTAGAACCCCACCTCTTTTTTAATGCATTGCATCATACCTTGGGCTGTATTATCTGTGTGTAGAAGGCTTAAAATGGGGTTGTTGTCATGTGGCAACGCTGTACCATAGAGGGTTAACAGAGCACAATATAAACAAACATCTCTTGAATTAACCTTAAATTTCAAGAATCCTTAAATTTGGTTGTCTTTGATTATTGTAACCAGGAAAAATAAAGTATTTTACTGGCTGACATGTACTGTGCTTGTAAGATGTGATAAGTAAAAATATGCAGATGATAGTGGCCATGTTGATGTATTGGTCTCACTCTGCATGACCCTTTCTAAATCATGACCATGTCAGGTCCTGGTGACAGTTCTCGATGTCAACGACTATCGGCCGCGCTTTACGGAGCGAGTGTTCAACACCAGTGTGTTTGAGAATGAGCCCAGTGGAACATCTGTGATCACAGTGAAGGCCACTGACCTGGACGAAGGAGAAAATGGAGCAGTACTCTACAGTATGCTGGGGCCCCACTCAGGTACTGTATGAATATATTAATAAAAGCCTCAGTAGGGTTGCATTACTGAATATTCTGATTGAACTGGTCTACATGTAACTCTTTGCTTTTGACACAATAGAATCTTAAAAACCTCCTTAAGTTGTGCAGTAAATATCCCCCCTTGTGGTTCTTATTTATTACCTATTCAGTTAGTGAAGAGAAAGTTGCAAAAAGGCATGCACAGTATGCTTCAGCATTCATATCTATTCTTAGTCCCTGATCTCTCTCTGGGTTTTAGAAGCGTTCTCCCTGGATCCAAACACAGGGCTGGTGCGTTCTCGCCGTCTGCTTCAGTCTTCTGAGCGTTTCAATCTGACTGTGGTGGCTACAGACCAGGGGCGTCCTCCCCTGTGGGGCACTGCAGACCTGATCATCACAGTCATAGATGTCAATGACAACAGACCAGTGTTCATCAGGCCCGCCAATGGAACTATCATTCATATCTCAGAGGTAGCTGCGTTCACTTGTCTCTATGCATGTCATTGTGTACATCTGTGTGCTTTTCTTCATTTTTCAAATTGTATTGTCAATGATTCAATTTTTGCTTTGGACGCTGTTGCTCTTTTTTACTCCTAATCACAATCTTCATAACATCTACCTCACATGTGGGACTCATTGGAACAAATCTGACACCAATAAGTGTCGTGGGGCAATAAAAATGAGCCAGTGGCCCTCTGGGACTATTTGAATGAAACAGGAAATTGTAAAAGGACATTGACAATGAAATTGTATTTAAGGTAGATCAGTCACATCTGGCTGACATCCAGTCAGCTTCGTAAGGTCTGTATCAGGGCCGATACGAATACAGCATATTGGATCCAAGGTGCATTAATAAAAAGGCTTGATTGACATGGAGTTACACTAATTACCACAAACCACGACAGAGAAACAAAAAAACTAAAAGTTCTAGTGTTGGATTTACACATCGCAACAGCGACTAGCTAGTGAAGATAATGGAGCATTTACTATAGGGGATAAAGAACCAGGCACGTCCCTCACGAGTTGGTGGAGAACAAAACGGTACTAAAAGTAGAATGAATATTGGACTTACCTTCATCAGATGGACACAAATACACTACAGTGGGATGATAACAGGACTCCGTGTCCACTGGATTTGTGAAATAGCAACTGTTTTCCAACAAGTTCATGGTATGCCTGCAGGTAGCCAAAAAATCAGTTATCACAGGTTTAATTATATGAATTCTATGCTTTTCCTGTGCTTTTCCCTCAAATGTTGGATTAAGATCCACTTTCAGAAGTTCACACAAGCACACACTGACCCTCTTTGTCCTGCACTTAGGAGCAGCCCCCAGGCCTGCCAGTGTATGAGGTGCACGCAACAGACTCCGACGAGGGGGTGAACGGAGAGGTCCGCTATGCCTTCCTGCAGACTGGAGCGGGTAACAGAGACTGGGAAAACTTCCACATCGATGCCATGTCTGGAGTCATCACAACCACTGTGAAGCTGGACCGAGAAAAGCAGGCCCTCCACAGCGTGAGTCAGCTGTGTGTGCTGTATGTGCAGTTGATGTACTTCAGTGTGTAGGTATGTGTGTCTCTAACTGAGTGCAAACAACTTTCTCAGCTTATCATTGTGGCCCGTGACATGGGCCAGCCAGTGCCTTACGAGACCACACAGCCTCTTCAGGTGGCGCTGTTGGACATTGATGACAATGAACCTGTCTTCCTCAAACCGCCTGTGAGTATGAAACTCCTTGAATACGCTTCAATACTTCATAATTTGGTTATTTGTTCACAAGAACTGCTAAACTCTGAGTGTGTGTGTGCGTGTGTGCGTGTGTGCGTGCGTGTTGGTGAATTTGAACATTTATGCACCTCAGCGTGGCAGCTTGCCTTACCAGAAGCTGACAGTGCCTGAGCACTCCCGTCCAGGTACTGTGGTGGGGAACATAACCAGGGCTGTGGACGCAGATGAGGGCACCAATGCCATCGTCTACTACTTTATTGCAGGTGATAACGGTGTCCCACTGACACAGCAGCATGTTGTTTGATACTGCAGTGCATGTTAAAAATGTAATACAAAGATTGTCTTCACCGATTAAATTATTTATGTTAACCCATCCAAAGTTGAGATCAAGAGGAGAGGCTAATTTATATCCATGCAGTTTGTCTGGAAGCTCTTGTGTCCTTTGTGTCGTCAGATGAAAGTCATTTTACTTCAAAAGCCTAGGAATGATGAGGACAATTGTATAGATCCATCTGTCTTTTTCTTCTATTTAAAGCTAAGTCCTTTAGCTCTTGAGATGACTGAACACGCATCCTTTCTATCTCTTCCTGCAGGGGGAAACAGTGATGGAAACTTTGGCTTGAGTCTGGATGGAGAGCTGAAGTTGCATAGGGATCTGGACCGGGAGGAGACCCCGGTTTACTCCATCATTGTCAAGGCTTCCAGCAACAGGAGCTGGACTCCTCCCCGGGGTCAGAGGGCAGCACGGGCCAAAGCCCTGGACCCTGCCCGAGACCCCAGCCTGCTGGAAGTCCGCATTGAACTGGAAGATATCAATGACCAGAAACCACGCTTCACTAAGGCAGAGTACACTGCAGGTAATCTGCGTTCTTTCACCTATGTGTATGCTGGTCTGTGTAAAGCCGCCATAACCTTCCCTTTGCTTCCTTGTTTTCAGGAGTTGCAGCAAATGCCAAAGTGGGCTCAGACCTGATCAAGGTGGTGGCTATAGATAACGACATTGGCAACAACAGCTTGGTTCAATACCATATCGTTACAATCCGCTACTTCCAGTCACAGAGCAATGGCAGTGAGGATGTGGGCAGCATCTTCACCATCGGTGAGCTTCCTTATGTCCAACATTCAGGCTGAAACATTCATACACAGTTTATAGACGTGGCCTGTTCAGTTCAACGTACTGCTCAGATCTACCTGTTACATGTATGGGCTCGGATACATTTTCACTCCTTATAACAAGGTTTTAAAATAGGCTTGGACAATAAAAACTGTATTTTAGGAACATGAAAGACACGCAAGGCAAGTTCAAAAGCCTCACTACCTTCACTACCTTTGGACAATAATGGAGCTCTGTGTCACAGAGGAACAAGATATATCAGGCTGTGGATACACAGGCAATACTTATTGCTAGGATATATTCATTGTTGGTTTTGTGTTTCTCATAACAGAATATCACCAGACTTATCCTTTAATTTCCTGATCAGCACCATATTTTCCAATTTCAGTATCTGCACATCTAATTCAATTTTGCACATTCAATATTCAGTATATATAGTAATTCTAATATATATTTTCCATTTAAATTTTGCACATCCTACTTCAATTTTTGCACATCCAATTGCTTAGTATATGTATATATATTTGTTTTATTGCTGTACATTTTATTTTATTGTGTTGCATATTTCTTATTTACATATATCCTTAGCATCAATATTCTGTTTTTCTTATATTGCCTTTATATATGTATTCCTTCTCGTTTTTTCTTTCTAATTTTATTCTAATTTATAATTCTATTTTGTATGGAGCACTGCTACAAAAAACAATTTCCCCTCAGGGATCAATAAAGGAACTCTGAATCTGAATCTGAATGAAATGTTTATGAATCAGAATTTAATGCAACAAAATTGACTTTCAGCATGACTTGAATCTCACACTTCCTGTAGACATGTATTAGCTTCCTGCAGACACTTTGATCTTCTGGTGCATACAGTTCCAGTTGTCCCAGTCAGCCATGGTTCCTCTTAATTAGAAACAATATTCTATCCCATAATTTCTGCAGGCTTGACAGATGGCATCATCCGAACGTACGACCTCTTCACGGCCTACAATCCAGGCTACTTCCAGCTAGAGATCCTGGCGTGCGACTTTGCTGGACACAGTACAACCACCAATGTGAATATTTATATTCTCCGAGATGATCAGAGGGTGAAGATAGTCTTCAATGAGATCCCCGATTTGGTCCGCGAAAACCAGGAAGATTTCATCAACCTGCTGTCCAACATCACTGGAGCCATTGTCAATTTAGATGACATACAGGTTAGGCTTTTTGTCTGTGATATTTTTTTTTGTAACTTTTGTATTTTTGTTTGTGCTGTCTAAATATACGACCGCTTTGTCTCCTGTTCTATAGTTCCATGTGGATAAGAAGGGCAGGGTGAATTATGCTCAGACAGACATGCTCATCCACGTTGTCAACAATCAGACCAACACCATCCTAGATGTTGAAAGGTGCACCTTCCTTAATGAAATAAATCTTTCACTCCAAATCACAATCGTAACAGTCATGCACATAGTGTATGAGTAGTAAAGCCTGTCAGTCCTTTCACGCTGGCTTATAGAAACATTTCATAATAAGCTTATACACTGCGCCCTGACATGAGTTAACCTGTGTGTGGGTGTTTCATGTTTTGCAGGGTGATTCAGATGATCGACGAAAATAAGGAGCAACTGAGAAACCTTTTCAGGAAATACAACGTTGTGGATGTTCAGCCTGCTGTCAGTGACAAACTGCCCGACGACATCACCACACTACAGGTTTGCCAGGCCGGGAAACCCTGAGGCTGTTGTCGGTGTTTTGTGTTTCGGTGCATTTAAACTTCTTTTTCTCTTTCACAGCTGGTCATCATTATCCTGGCTGTGCTGCTGTGCTTGGCAGGAATTTTGTTTGTCACAATGAACTGGCACTATCGCAGAGTGTAAGAATCCTTCAGCAGTTTATAAAACAGGCGATTTGGTATTGATGTGGATTCATTTTGAATTTTGAGTGTAGTCATCTGAAATATGCTCAGTCATGGACCGTGTTTTTGTGCAGTCAGTCTGAGCAGCGATATCAACATGTTTACCTACTTGTGACTTGCACCTTTTGCTGTGTTGCAGACACCAGAGGAAGCTGAAAGCGATCGTTGCAGGATCGACAGGTGAGAAGCAGCTTCGCTGAGGGGACGTCCCGCCTGCTGTGAAACATCAGGATGTGGTTTTTATCACCTGTCAATATACAACATATAAGTTTATGGGCTGCACGGTGGCACAGCGGGTAGTGCGCGTGCCTCACAGCAAAAAGGTCGCCGGTTCGATTCCCGGGTCGGGCCTTTCTGGTTTGCATGTTCTTCATGTGCATGCGTGGGTTCTCTCTGGGCACTCTGGCTTCCTCCCAAAGACATGCATTAGGTTAATTGGTGACTCTAAGTTGTCCTTAGGTGTGAGTATGAGCGTGAATGGTTGTCTTGTGTGTTGCCCTGTGATCGACTGGTGACCACCCGTTGACAGCTGGGATAGGCTCTAGCCCCCCCCCCCCCCCCCCCCCCCCCAACCCCAAAAGGGATAAGCAGTATAGAGGATGGATATCAGTTTAATGCTTGAGGCTGCTGTCTTTTTAATTATCTGTCCTCTACCGTCCAGGAAACCAGGGTCTGATGGATATCCTGGACATGCCTAACACTAACAAGTACTCATTTGAGGGGTAAGATAATAGCTTCATTTTCCTTCCTTTCCTTTCCTTCCTTCATTTTACACCTTTTTGGCACACATTGCTTACAGGAATTGTACACTGAATATTGTTTTGCATTGCACAAGTATAGTTTTCTCTAAAGTCTCCCTCAGTAGTGTTTTAGTAGTTATGAGTTATTAGTTATGAAAATCAAAGACACACTTCAAGAAATGATGTTATATGTTAAAGGAATAGTTCAACATTTTGGGCTGTCACTATGAGGTTGCCAAGCAACCAGTCGAGACTCCAGGAAGTCACAGTGAAGAAATATTTTCAGTATGTAACTCCCCATTTAACCTCAATGTGTGCTTTGGCTTTGCTTCATATTTAGCATACAAGTACATGAGTGGTATCAATCTTCTCTTCAGGTCTTAGCAAGAATACAAATAAGCACAATTCCCAAAACGTTGCACTATTCTACTCCATCATCTAAAGAGTTCACTCATCTTCATCAGATAATCCTGCAGATCTACTGCAGAGCCCATGACACTAATCTCATAAAACAACCAAAATCGCCAGCCAAAACCACATTTTAGTTACTTTTGTTGATCCTCACACCTTTGCATTTTTTGGATGCTGTGTATAATGCTGTTTGCCTCTGCAGGGCTAATCCAGTGTGGCTGGATCCATTCTGTCGCAACCTGGAGCTGGCCACTCAGGCTGACCACGAGGACGACCTGCCTGAGAACCTGAGTGAGATCACTGACCTGTGGAACAGCCCTGCACGCACCCATGTCAGTACCAACGCTCATCTGACTTTGCTTATGTTTCATTACAATATGATATTTTGCCCCAAACTTCAATGCTGAGAGGTAGATAGTAAAGCTGTCTCAGGATTTCACAAGTTTGATCTGTTACTAAGATATTGCACTCAAAGTCAACACCATTTCACTGTGTGTTTGTGTGTGTGCCATCCCCACAGGGCACATTTGGTCGCGAGCCTCAAGCGAAGCCTGACGACGATCGTTACTTGAGAGCAGCTATTCAGGAGTACGACAACATAGCTAAACTGGGCCAGATCATGAGGGAGGGGCCTATCAAGGTGAGACACCTGATGTATGATAATCCAGGGAGACACACACACACAAACAAGTCCAATCTCAAAAGCTTCTTTTTTGCTGGTCATGTATTCTCTCCTTCCATCCTTCCCAAAACGTATTGGGGGACGAGGTCAGAGGACGGGACCTAAGACCTCCTCCAGTATGTCCTGAGAAGAAAACAAAGAGAGACCCCAAGGATGGGAAGACAGGCTTTTGAGACCCAGCAGTTTTGATAAAGGGCTAGACATTCCCGCTGTGGATTCTCGTTTATGATTACAGTGAGTGTGTATAAGGTGGATGGAGTTACAGACACTGTTTGATCCTGACTGCCATCCTGTCAGGGTTCCTTGCTCAAGGTGGTCCTGGACGACTACCTGAGGCTGAAAAAGCTCTTTGCGGCTCGACTCGTCACTGTATCCACCAGCCAGGGGGATCACTCATCAGTTACTGAGGTGGGCTTGGGAAAATCTGGTGCTCTGCGCCTGCTGCTGTGCTCTTCCTGTGTGACGCCGCTGGAGAGTGACCCTGCATTCCTTTACTTTCCCATTCTGCCGTTCTGTCTGCTGCCCTGACGTGGCACCTACTCACTACTTCTGCTGTCTCTGCTGCCTTGAACCAGGCTTTGGGTGAAATAGAGCTTGTACTTGCTTGTCAGCATTCAGCCAAGGATGGAGTTTACCACACAGAAATTGCCAGAAAGTTGAGACATTCACTGGTAATAGAACAATTTCTACACTTCCCCAAACTTCAGAATTGCTCTGATGTGGAAAGCCCCATCCATAGCCCTCCAAAAAAAAAACTCTTTGGTCTACTCTGGTCTACTTCTACTCAAGGGATCTACTCATTTTCTAACTTTTTCTTCCACTGGTTCCAGCTGTCTGTCGAAGCTTGCAAAGCTGCTTTGTTGTCAACCCCATGCGTTGTATAAACATGTTATTAATCTGTAGCATTCTTCACTCTCATCTTCTCATTCTTCCCTGCCTCTCCTCTCCTGCCCTCCTTCAACAGCTCATCCAGAGTGATCTGGATGATGATGAGGACGAGCGTCTGGGCATGGGTGGAGGTCGCGGCACTCTGCGGTTCAAGCACAAGCTTCCTGTGGAGTTGAAGGGCCCTGAAGGTGTGCACGTGGTCCACGGCAGCACAGGTACCCTCCTGACCTCTGACCTCAACAGCCTGCCAGAGGACGACCAGCGGGCCCTGGCACGTTCTCTGGAGGCCCTGAACGCTGACGGGGGGCTTTACTCTGAGCGCAACGCCCGCACAGAGTCGGCCAAGTCCACTCCAATGCACCGTCACAAGGACGGGGACAACCTGTCGGAGAGCCCCCTGGAGATTACAGAGTTATGACTAGCCGAGGCCTCGCTGGTCTGAGCGCAACCATGACTCGTGTGTGTCCTTGTGCCTCCACACCGCCACCCTGACAAGGTTGGGGAGGACTGGAGGAGGAGTGTGTGTAGTCTAGGGAACCCCATCTGCCAACCTCAGTGCATCAGTGAGACAGCCTGCAAGAGGACTTCCTCACCACTGGGTTGGTTTGAGTGGATCTTATGTTGAAGGTCTCATGTTGGAGGCTTCAAGAAAAGGTTTATTCAAATGGCCTTTAGGAGATGGAAAATCATAAGCAGGACACTTGTCTTCAGCAAGACAAGACCATCCGGTGTCATCGACTTTCATCCAAAGAGCGGGAGAGACTAAGTCTCCCTGTGGGAGAAGCTTGTTGAACTCTGACCTTATAATCGTCAAAAAGGTGCCTCACTCTCACTAATCCTTTTGAAGTCATACCTGGACTGCATACACTCACACGAACACAAATACACACACTAAAGAAAACAAAGCAACACAAACTCAGACCAGCGGATGGCCATCAATGGGACATTGAGAAAATGACGCAATTCCTTATCATGTTCTGATGTTTTTTCTTTTTGCAAGGCAATGCAATCAGTGTTGAAGGAGTGACGGCGGAAAAGTAAGACTTTTCTTTCCGATATTAGGTTAATTTTGTTGTTGGAAAATTATAGATGGACATTTAATGCAGACAGGAGCACTTCAAATATCTTCCCCAGAGATGCTTATATAGCGACGTCTTCATTTGACACCAAGAGCAAGAGAGGTCCTCGCCATTGCACAAATAGTACTACAGTAGTTTGATGAAGAGCTTTTATGGATCAATGGCAAAAAGACAAAACACTCCCAGTCTGCAGGGCAACAGTGAACATTCAGACCCTGATCCTGCTCTTGATTTTAGGCCTGGACTTAGTCATGTACAAGGAGAGTCCTCAGTAATAACCGAAAGAGCTGTCAAATGATGAATGAAGATGGAAGACAGATGAACAAGACTGGAGCCACATGCAGGAAAAAAAAACTTTGCATCTTTTATGAGAACTTTGATATACAAGGCAGTCAAAGAACACCTTGACCTAATAGATGGAATAAAAAATAAAATTATCCAGTTTTTATAAATGTTAAGATGGCGTTGTGCCCACAGACTTTACACTGCCACCCAAGGGACTAAAAGAGTTATGCTCAAAATGAGCCATGTTTGCTTTATTTTTTTATTTTATAGAAAATGTGATGGAATTAAAAGATATTTTTGAAGAAAAATGCTGGCTTACCAAATAGGTAGGGGATCATTTTGGATGTTTGGAGTATGTGTATATTGTGCTATGGTGACACGTCGTTCTGTTTTCCTTTATATGATGACTGGCACTGTTTCTGATGAGTGGTGTGTTTTTAAGGTTATTTTTTTATATTTCCCATTTTGTAAGTTTTTATTTGTCATTATTGTCACCAGTCTACGAGATCTGTGTTGGGAAATGTTGGATGATCTGTGATAATAAAAGAAATATGCAACGGCTTTTGACCTCAGTCACTGGGATGATGGGAGAGCAGCGAAGAACAACAACATTGCAACCGATGCAGCAGAACGAGCTTAAGCAGGATATTAAAAAGTCTGGAGGATGCTAAGAAATGTCTGGCAATGTGAGAAACCTTAATGACTCCTGATACTAAATATTTGTGACTATCAATAGGTTGCCTTTGGTTGTACTCACAGGTACAATTTGAACAGACAAAAGCATAACTGGCCATCTCTAATAATAATGTCAGTATTGTCCCCCTGCATGTCTATATGTGTCATTTCCTTTTACTTTGTGCTACATAATTCAGTTTTTCAGCATCTGAGGCAGTGTGACCGTTTGGTAAATACTGCCATCTAGTGGATGTTTAGAGAAAACTGCGAAAAGTTTAAGCACACCACTCCATCTGTTTATTATTATAACCAGGTTACATAGAAAAGCTTTCATCATCGAAAAATTTTGAGACTGAGAGGGCAGAGGACTCAGACTCCTCGGCTTGCGGCGCTCCCGGATGCTGCAGTTGTGCCGGTGGCTGGCATCTTCTTCAGTGTCTTGTTCAACTGCAGGGAGACAGAGGGCATTGTTGTTGTCTTTGACACACAAGATATAACTGGAAGGCTTATGTTTAAAACAAAGGTGTTTGGGAGAGTAGTGGAACCAATCACTGAAGAGCAGAGATTTTTTCTGTAGTTCTGAGTCATTGACTAAATACTTTCTTCTGATGCCTTTAAATAAATAGCGACCCCAAAATTCTGGACCTTTCCCCATTCTTTGCCAGAGGCGTGATGAATCACTACTCACCTCCTCAAACTTGTGGATCTGTCTGATGAAAAAGTCTCCGTAGCGACGAGCAACTTTTGTGTCGGCAATGTGGATCATGTCCTGTGTGTTTCAGAAAAAAAGCTCATCAAACATACAGAGCAACAGTGAGCCATATCATCCCCTAACATTACTCTCTCATCATCCTCAACACACCTTGTCAATGTAGAAGTCAACCTCAGAAGCAGACTGGAACTCTCCGTCCAGAGCTGAGATGCCGCTGGTCCAGACCAGGTTCTTCATCTTGTGTTTGAAGACGAGCAGCTGAATACGGAACTCCTGCTCGGTCATGTCCAGGAAGCCTGCCAGCTTGGCTACTGGCATGGTGGTGTACAGCTTCAGGAAGCTGCAAGGACACACTGTGACTTAGATGACATGTATGACACCTAACCACAACTGAGTCAGCAGGTTCCTAGAAAGTGTTTCTCAAGGACCAGATGGATGAAAAAAAAAAGTTTGGAGAAACACTTCATCCAGAATTTCTTTGTCTGAGTACCCCTCCATGCAGGCAGGTACATTAAAAGGGTCCCTGTGGAGTTTCAGACCTCTAGTAGCAGTATGGGGCTGTTTTCAACGGTTGGTTGGTTGGTTATTATTATTATATTATTATTATATTACTGGTCATCTCAGTTCTAACCATGGTGTCACAGTATTCCTCTAATCAACAGGTTGTGGTAATACAGCAGGATATGCTGCAATGCCACACACACGTTCATCTGCTCTACCTGCGAATGGTGGAGAGCTGGGCCTGCTGCTGCACCTCCTCAGCAAACACCTTCAGCTGCTGCTGAAAAGGCTCTTTGTGGTAGTTGGGATGGACATTGTCGTAGTTTGGCACCACAGGCGACAGAAACTTGGGACAGGCAAAGCTGAACAGCTCCTCAAATACCTGCAGGTCTCTGAGACGGAGAAGGGAACATTTGTATCATTTAAGACAGTATTGCTGCTGGGTGCCACAGTTACAGACAGTAACAGTGACAATAACAGTGCACTACAGGCATACATACCAGTACTAAATCCCTAACAACTTAATGGAGCTATAGCTGGCAGTGCTCAGACTCACAGGCAGGAAGATGCATGTGCTTTATTGTACATTTCAGAATCATAACAGTAAAACATCAAAGATCTTTTAAGCGGTAATGGAACACACATAAATAAAATAAAGGCAATAAAGAATGACAATAAAATGAAACAAAGACTGATCATCAAAGACAGTGGTTCCAACATACTGTGGTGAGTTTCTTTCTTACCCTTTCTGCATTCGCAGCATCTTGTCTCCGTACTTCTCCCTCAGCTGGGTGTGAATGCTCTCATCGATGCGCATTGGGTACATGGTGAGAGCGATGGCCAGCAGACCATGCATCTGCTCGTTTTGTTTGTTAATCTGAAAAACAACAGATACAGGTGTGATATATGCCTTAATGAACATGCCTGATATTTATTATTTATGCATCACATATATCTGAATTTTTTTTTAGAAAACTTTCAAAACAAAAACCTCATATACTAATTGGGAGGATCCAAAATTGGGAATCCATAGTTTAAGATTAAAAATAAAGAAATAAAAGACCCATCCCAAGTTGTCTACGAAGCACTGCTCAGACTGACCATCTCATATTTATATGTCGACCTCTGGAACATGTTTCTCGTCCTCTGGATGTACAGCAGGATGTTGGCAAAGACTCGAATGGCATCCTGGTAGCGCCTCATCATCAAGTAGGCAAAACCCACATAGTAATATGTGGTGATCTGGCACTCCGGCACACGAGAGTACATGCTCTGAAAGACAGGAAACACACAGATGTGAGGGTGTGGACTAGACAGAAGAAAAGGCAAGAAGGTGCAGCCTGTGAATACAGAGAAATAAATAGCACACTCAGAAGTATCATCCTTGGCAGTACTTAAGCAGGTCACTCTGTCGATCAGGTGCTCTAATTAAAGTCTTACCTTCTTGTTGAGCTCGATGTTCTCCAGGACTTTGATGGCCTGGTAATAGTCGCCAAGCAGTGAGTGCAGCCTCAGGAGCCCCACCAAGCTGAAGTAACCCAACATCTTGTACAGGGAGTGGCGCCCATATTCTCCGGCCACACTCTCTGGGTCTCCTGCAACACGCCAACAAATAATAACATGTTAGCTGCCTCTACAACACCTAAACTGAATCCACTAAAGTTACTTTTTCACCAGAAAAGAAAAAAACAACCTAAAAGTACAGTTGTACAGGACTAGAAATCTACCGTATTTGCGTAACTTTAACGAGGTGAAAGGCCTTTCATTTATATCACACAAGGTCTTAAAAACATTAAGGTTCCCAATATTTTACAACCCAACAACAAATGTTTCCAAAACATTCTTCTGTACCTCCGCTGGTGTAGACCTCAAGCTGGCGGTTAATGTTGCTTTTGTCCACCAGGGAGTGGAGAACATTTAGGACGCTGTGGACATTCCAGATCTTCGGGTTGTTCCTCAGGAATTCGATCTCCTCCTCTGACTTTTTGGCCGTCTTACAGCGGTACTGACTAAAGGACTGGAACTGGAGAGGAAAGAGCATTTAAACATACTTGCTACGGGGCATTAAGTAGGAGCAAGATAGCTGAGGTTAGCCACATGGGCCTTATTAGGTAACATTAAAAAATAAACTGTAGAGAAGTATGTGAAAAGCATGTTAAATGTACCATCCATCTGGTACTCGTTGATTAATACAAACCTAGAAATTACTGACGACTACTATATGACCTGGTCTTCATTTTATAACCTGTTCTTACTCATGTTTGTCTCTTGTGAACAAAGGACACGTTTAAAAAAAGAATAAAATGCACTGTACCTGGTAGATGAACTCATCAATGATGTCCCAGAGCCACTGGTTTGGCAGCTCCAGGGGGGCGGGGCCATCAGCATCTGTTTACAACAACAAACAAACATTCTCAAATAACTCATTTTTCATTAGTTTTAATTTCAAGATGAGTATAAGCGAGAGAAAAATGTAAAGATGGTTCTGGTAACTCACTGAGAATGTAGTTGAAGAGGTTGCAGTAATTGTAGTAAGACTCAAACCTCTGGTCCAGAGTGGGTCCTCCCTGATTATCAACAAAACATTTTTTACAACAAAAAGCCAGAAAGGTTTTCACACATTTTGCAGGTTCCTCAGTAACTGAGAGCGAGACTGATAAGTGCTGATATTGAACATTTACTCACGCTGACTTTGGCATAGATGTGTCGGTAGTACAGCTCCTTATAGAGGATGAGGAAGACAGCGTCTGCAGGAGATAACAGGCGAACAGTGGCATGAAACATTCCCACTGCTGAACTACACAGGGATAAACTCATTTATCAGTAGATTGTAAAAGCTGCTGGTCTATCAGTGAATACAACTGTAAACACTAACAAAACATAATTAATAACCATGTAAATATCTTGCCTTTAGAGCTGCTTTTCCAATTACATAAACAAGTATCAGCAACTATCAGTAGCTATTGTACACCTAAATGTGTATTTTATTGATCACATACCAGAAACCAATTCAAGAACGAAAGAATTTCCTCAGTGCAAAACAAATGATGACGTCTGTGAAAAGGCAAAATCAGAACAGATGATGGATGATACACTCACCATTGCCAACAAGTGACGCGATGGCCTCAGCCTCTGGCCAGGGAGAGGTCTTGAAGAAACGGTCAGTCAACTTATTCCAGCTGAACAGGAACAAAATACGCAAGGTAAGGTACTCATTGCACACAACATACAGCTCTAATGTCCCTGTTATAGAGGCAACATCGTCACCATGGAGAGGTTTACACACAGGCAGTCAAGTTTACCTGTTTTCATAGACGTCCTGGATCTCATAGATCTTCTGCTCAATGCTCTCGCTGGACACGCGGTTGGACTGCAGCTCATAAACCTTCTGGTCGATCAGGTCAGAGATGGTTTTGTGGAAATACTGCAGGAAGTTCTTGATCACCTCTGGGATGACATGGTAGGTCTGCTGTTCATACTGCCTCTCATAGGCCAGGTCTGCTTTGGGGTCACCTGCAAGGAGATGGGAGAATGAGGAGGAGACACTAACGCACTGTAATACCACAACATGAAGTACTTCAAATGTGTAAAGCTATTCATATACTGACTTTATACCTGATGGATTGTATATAACAGTATACAGGGGGAGTTTATACGTGAAAGATCTTATATATTAAGATAAATAGAGGTGTGTATACTAACCGGTGTGCAGGTCGCAGTCGTTTGGGTAGGTGTAAGGATCGTACTGTGAGGAGACAGAGCAGACAGACATTTGTAACTGATGCAACGTTAACGTCTGTCAAACAGGCAGTCATCATTAACGTTAGCTTGCACTGGCTGAATGGTTATCTGCTAGTCCCCCACAAAACCACATAAAGTAACATAGGCATCACAGAGGCAGTGATGTTATGGTTACAATCTCATCGGAAAGAAGGATACAAGGATCATTAATACCATGCTAGCTCATCACGACCTACTGTTGTGCCGGTGTAGCTGTACAGCTATCTGGCTAATCGGCTAAAGCTACCGGGCGAGTCATTGTTATTATCACGAAAGCGTTCAAATGTCTGAAAGAAAAAATGCGTCCTTACATCTTCCTCGTCGTGGTATGACATGGTGCTAGTAATAAGTCCAAGCGCATAAGATGCTGGAATGAAAAATTAGAAGGTGTGCTCGGCTAGCTAACGCCGCTAAACCACGCAGCTGGCGCTGGAGAGACCGGAAGGAAGAAGCTGAAACATCCGAGTGAAACACAGTGGCGTTGAAGCATTATGGGAAACTGAGTGTTTGTAATTAGCATGGTTTTTAGCATGGACGCTCACAAGTAGAGGACAGCTGGTCCCTAAACTTTCATGGCCCGGTTCTAGGGTCGAATTTTTTTTATTTTTGTTTTTATTTATTTTATTTATGTGTTTGTTCATCAACCAGTAACAATATTTGTGTTGAGAGAACATTATCAATAACATGTATGAAATTACCTTTAATGAATGTTTCTTGTTCACTCGTGCAGTGCAATTTTCTCCAAACTGCCACAAAATGCACGATATATTGCTGCAGAAGTCCAGAGCAAAGGTAGGCATTTTTATATTTTCGATTTCACTGATGTGTTTTCCTGTGTGCACCTTGTGTGTTTTTCTTGTCTTCCATGTCTTTAAGATACTAAGCATGTTGTTTTGCTCTCTAAATCCGGCTTTGACTGCAGATATTTTGACTTGTTTTAAATAATAACGTCAACGATGGTCTCCTTACAGCAATTCATAATCTTCATCACTGTTTGACAGGCCAAAATGTCCCAAGTTTTGGGAACCACTGTTGGATGATAACCAATCACACAAACAGAGATGATATTATATTTATGGAGCAAGATGCTTGTTTAGTTTTACCGTCATCGTATGTTCCATGGATTAAAAACTCGTGCTTTATTTGCAGCATTTGAATCATAAATTATTAAAATAAACGTGTGAGAAAATTCTTACAGTCTCACAATTGTGATTAGTTCAAAAAATCCAATTAAAAAAAAGTGGGAAAAAAATGCAGTTCATGATGTAGTGCAGCAGTAAATGCACAAAAAAGTGAAAATGGATGATTTTATGACACGCCTGCATGGTGAGTGGGCTGTGATGACTTGTAACTACTTGTAAATACCGTTAGGTGGCGTTATAGTCGCAAGGTGCCGTTTCCTCCATTAATAAAAAAGGCTCAGATTTGACAGAAGTTATCACAAGAGGAACAGGAGGAATAAACGCCAGACTAATCATGTCCCTGCAAATCTGGTTTCAGTGTTGATAACGCTATTTTTACATCAATGACGCGCACTGCTTTGCGCGCAGTGTGTGATTTGAATCAATCAAAAGGGCAGTTTGCTTAATTGTTTAAGTTTTTTAACATGGAGCTACCAGGTTGTATCATTCCTGTGTTGTGTTAACGCGAAGGACTTTGTGTGTGTGTGTGTGTGTGTGTGTGTGTGTGTGTGTGTGTGTGTGTGTGTGTGTGTGTGTGTGTGTGTGTGTTAGAATTTGTTGAGCGCACACTGCCTGTCGTCTTTTTGCTGACCCTCCCAGCAGACAGTAGCCTGTCTGATCCTCTCCTCTCTTTGCCAACATCACTACAAGGTCCTCAGGGAAAAAATATATATATATTTTTGTGGGTTTTGGTGGAGAAGGAGAAGAAGAAAGGGTGAAAGAAAAGAATACCTGACGTGCCTCAGCTACCAGCAGCAGACGGAGTCCCTCTAAACCTACACCTACCTACACCTTCCTACGTACCGACCGCCTAGGGAACTGCCTGCATCCGATAAGGGATCTAGTCGACAAAATCAAGTGTGGAGGGAGGGGGTGTGGAGCAAAGAAGTCGAATTGGAGAGAGGGAGAAAGGGAGAAGAGACACCGAGGGAGGGGAAAAGGTCAGGGACACGGGGGGGTTTATCGCACTGCCAGAAATAAGGAGAGTGTCTACACAAACGGTTTGGCAGACGAAACCAAGGAGACGAAGTGAAATAAACCAGCAACCCCGTCTCCACCACCAGCATTTTTTGCGCAAGGACTACTGTGGAGTTTTAAACATTTTCGACTTCTTCCAGAGGCAGCTTGTGTGCTTCGGTTAAGTCCGGGCAATAACCGAGGAGAGAATTTTGGACCGTGCGTAATTTGGAGAGTTTATTGCCACGCTGCGTCAGGATGCGCGTCTGTCCGCTGCTGGTCTTCCTCGGTCTGCTGTGCGCTGGACGCGCTCAGAAGTTCTCCGCTCTCACGGTAGGAAGAGCCACACAACTGCCAGAATACGTCTCTTTCGTATCCATGGATAAAACATGGTTTTAAGTCAAGGATATGATTATACATTCCGTGCGTAATATTTGGAAAGACAAATCTGGCAAATTCATTTTTCATGGCAGAAATGTAGCTCTGAAACAGGTCTTTTTTAAAAAGTCATTAAGTTCACAAGACTTCTTCTTGTGAGGTTTTTCCTCTAATTATCAGCGACATGTGGAAATAATTAGCATGAAGATACATTTCAAATCCCTTTAAAGGACGTTATGGCCCATGCTGACACTAGGATTTTTAGATTATCTCACCAAAACAAGAGTTTGACTATTTCAATGTGTTTCACATCTGGCAGATTCAGGCTGAATATACAGTAAGAAGGGATTCAAAACTCAATAGATCATCAACTTGAGAGGTTTACATTGGATAAAAAGGTCTCTGTGTTCACCATCAGTTGTGTAAACTCCATGTCACTGTGTTTCAGAGTCTCTGCACAGTGTGTCTGAGATGCTAGAGATTCTGGCTTGCCTGTGAAGAGCTGAATGGTGTACGGTGGTTTTTTGCCTTTAGTGCCTTCACCTGCCTGCCAGTTTCTCAGCGTGTCGGCCTCTCTGTCCTGTTCGCTCTTGTTGTGCCAGCGGCTGTGCAGAGGCTACTCTGCCAGTGTCAGCAGGTCTGCTGCTCCAGAGCACATGGCATTGTTTACAGCCGCAGCAGAGCAGTGCATCCTGTCTATTTAATCTTAAGCTGCATGAGAAAGTGCTTCTGAAATGAGGGGAATTTCATGGCCACGATCAAGTGCAGGTACAGTGCTGAAGGAGGAATAATAGAGAGCGGAATGTGTACTGTCACAGGATTCACCCCCTGATTTACAGGTTTATGTGACAGCCGCCTCCCTCAGCACCGTTATTTATGGTCCGCGTGAAGATGCCTTAATATCCAATTGGAAACAAATGGCCATGAGTCGTTAACCTGCAGGTGAAGGGTCGGAGATCCTTTCTCCCTGACGGCATTATGGAGTTGTGGAATGTGGGAGGAAGTGTGGCACTGAGCAGATGCTCCCCTGAATTATTATACACACATTTACACACACAAAGTATACAAATACTTAAAGAGTACAAATAATGTGTGTTCCTTTATTAATGTTTCATATGAACCCAGCAGCTGATGTAAAGGTGACACAGATGTAGCTGTGTAGTGTTTCTGGATGTGACACAGCATCCAATGTACTCAGGATATGACTGTAAGAATGAGAAACATATCTATGTCATTTTGTGCTTCAGTGGTAACTGTGTCTGTGTCAGACCTTTCCGCTGTGGTTCATTACACCTTCTTTATTGGAATAGCGCATGGAGCACTGGACTTGTACTTTTGCAGGACTTTGAGAGTGATTAATGGCTTATTGTTTGAATGACACAAGAGAGGTTACTGTTGGTTTCAAGAAAATGTCTCCATGTGATATTTTGTGCATGTTTGAGGTCGGACAGGCAGTAAAATATATGGGATATTTGCCCAGGTTATTCACCAGGCAGACTTTTTCCATGGTTTATGGAAGTATGAAATAGTGTGTGAAAAGATGAGGGAGCATAGAACATTGGCTCCCTCTTTTGCAAACCTGGAGAAAGCCATTTTAGCATGAAATATGGCCTCCTTTGCCCCCTGTGATTTCATAAATTTGTGCACCTGCCCAGAGAGATTTTTTTCTTACCACTATCAGAGGCTTTTCACACCGCCTCTCTTTCTTTTAAACATCTTTCACAGCAATTAAACGCCTTTTCCTTTGATTGAGTTAGTAGCCTGGTTAAAGGCTGTCACTTTCTTCCCTTTCCACCATGCTGGAAACTAATGATCCCCTTTGCATCCTAGCGTCCACGCAGGAAACTCCCGCCAAGGCCATTTAACACGTTTGCCACGGCTCTCAGCTGGGGCCCCCATTGACCCTGCGGGGCCGTGGTGTGAGGGGCCTCTTAGGGTGCTGGAAATGGGGGCCTCCCAGTCCAGAAGGCCCTTATCAGCCTACAATGTGCTCTCTGCTGGAGTCTCGCCTCCTCCATTCTCCATTCAATCCCACAATGCCGCAGAGCCAGGGGGAGGTAATAGGATTTGATTTTTTTGCTGGTTGGTCTTGGAAAAAAAAAATTTCCCTTACACTCCTCCTCGCCCTCTCGCCTGTCTCTTGTTCCTTTGCCAACCTCTCATATTATTTGAGCAGATGCAAAAGCATCTTCCAAGACCGATCACGGAAGGAAAAAAAGGAATCATGAAAGGAAAGAGCGACATAAAGACAAACAGAGATAGTGAGAGCCAACTGTCTGGAAGTAGACAAGAAAAGGATTTGAGCAATAAATGGATTTGAGTCACAATATGTGTTCTGTCTTGTATGAGTCTCCTTTTATGATAAATCGGGGTGGAAGCTTGTGCATGTGAGGCGGAGGCCATCCATCACTCTCCACCGTTTTGCTGCGAATGGCAATGGTGCAGGCTTGGAGTAACTGGAATGAGACATCAGGGGAGTGTCAGGGCTCTGCCTCAGCCTCGCCCATCCATCACCACAGGCCAAACACACAGAGATCTGCAGTAGACAGCTAACTACCATTAGGAGTACACAGGAGGAAGAGGTCCTCAACACACCATTAGTCTCTGACGCTTCTTCCTCTCACTGCTTTCACGTCTTATTTGTTCTCCTCCTTCAGTGTGGCCAACTGTGGCTTTGAAATAAACACTTGGATGTCTGATTGTGAATCTGGGTGGCTGATTTCATGGGTGGCTGATTTCATGGCGAGCTGTGTTTTTCCATGCTGCGTTCTTGGAGCTGTATCGTAAATTCGCACTTGGCACTCTGCTGTGTGCTGTACAGTGGACATCTAGCAGGATGCTGGGCTGTTGAATAACTCTGTTTGGGTTGTCAGTCCGCTGGCCTGCAGGGGCTGGTGCTGATAATGCTGGTGTAGTGTGAGCGCTGGGGTGGCCAGCATGAGCTGTGGCGAGGCTGGCGGTCCACCACCAAGCACGGCTGGATGCACTCAGACACCATCAGAGCTGTTACTGGCTTTGGAAGGTTGCACTGTTTGCAAAAACATCCTCAGACCAGCCTGTCACGCCGGCTGGACTTTATGTGAAGGGGTGACCTGTGAAAGAGAGAGTGGAGGGTGAGAGGAGGTCACCACCGGAGAAGGATGTCCTAACTGGTGTGGGAGGACGGGGAGAGAGAGGGAGGGTACCGACGGGAGACTGTCAGTTAGATTCAGTGATGCAAATCCAAGAAACTCAGAGACACCAACAAGGAGGGGCACGCCGATGTTAGACCCCCGGTACCTACAGAGAAATGGGCACAGAAATGAGTAGCTAGAAAGAGAACGAGAGTATCCCACTCAAGTAGTGCTGATCTCCTATGCCATCTATCATAGTAGATATTATATTGTATCCTATCAAAGTATAACAGCAGTACTCATGACCCATCATTACACATTACAGCCCTATACATGTGGACGTGAAAGGGATTTTTCCTTCAAAGATTGTTCAATTTGAAGATTTTAGTGGTCCCAAGACCTAAAAATATCTGGTATCTGGGGTGCTCTGGAGGCCCTAGGGACCAACCATGAACCTCTGATGTCCGGCTGGGGACCATTTTTTACATGAAAATCCTTTCTCTCTGCCATTTCCTGTCATCTCACTACTGCAAATGATGGCTTCAAATGGCCAAAAATCAATTTTTTTCTTTATCTTGTGACTCCTCAGACTTACCTTAAAACCTGTTCAGGGGATCCAAGATAAATATGCAGTCCACCTCTGTAGACTACACTGTAAGAGCTGCCTTGGACAAATGAATGAAAATACTTCATTAATTCCCCTGAATCCCTGAAAATAGACAAACATTCGCACATATTCTGTTATTCCCGAAGGAGGGCGTGGTATTGCTCTCCATATTTCTGTCTAGATAGATAAAGGATGGGTGTTGAGAGTATGGGACACAGGCTCTACACAGCTCTGCACTGACAGGATCTTCAACAGCCTTGGAAGAAAGGGCTTGTGAAAAAAATTTTGTTTTTGAAAAATTTCATTCAGAGCAAAAGACTCGACTTCCCTCCCTCGCGGCTCCTCTTCCGATGTGTTTGAACGGGCCTCTCATCTCTGATCCCCCCCCCAGGAAGATTTATGAGCAGGGTTGACAGAGTGGGCTGTATCTCCCCCCCCGGCCCACGGCGAGGCTGCCTTCCCTGCCAACCTTCTTCCAGGTGCATGCAGCCCTGCAGCCCTGCTCGTCTGAAGGCAGAGGGCTGCCACCAAAGATCATCTCTCACTTCATTTGTAAGACGTCAGACACAACAAATTTTTTTATAGGCGATCATCCCACTCTTTTCTTCCCTGTCTGTATGTCACCATACCCCTTCTTTTAATAACTCATAACAGATTTTTATGGCTTACCTTTAAGTGAGGGCTTTGATGTGTGTGATAAGAGTGTGTGTCTGTGTGTGTGTGAGTGAAAGAGAGAAAGTGTCTGTCTGTCTGTGTCTGCTGTGAATAGTTGACAGAGCGGGCATTCAGACAGAATACTGAACAAAACTGTCATAAAACAAAAGAGTAGACCTGAATGAACCATTACAGTGGCATAGGCGCAAATATTTTTTATTATAAGAGAAGACAAGAAGAGCTCAGAGAGGTGTTTATCTTGGGATATGAGTGAAAACAGCACCTGCATAGGCATGGAGTTTGTTTTTTTCCACTCAGACCAGCTCATTATTTCACCAAACTGAATGAATCACGCAACCTTTCTGAACACCTCACACTGTAGCAGCGCAAAGCTCCCTGACATTTAGTTTATTCAGCCTCTCTATCATTCACTGTCTTTTCATTCATTGTAGCAGTCACAGCTTGTTGCCAACCCCCTCACCGCCGCCGCCGCCCCATTGTGTGGCCTGGCGAGGGGGTTTCATAGCACGATGGCAGATACAATGGTGGCATTGACACAGGTGATCCGATGCGTTCAGCCAGGAGTCTCCGTCCTTGTTTCCCTTTTCATGGCTGAGTAAAACATCCTCAGGAGTGATTCCAGGTGAATACCCGTGCAGGTGTTGGCACAGACAAAGAAAAGAGGAAGCGTCAGTCAAGTCCTCTCCAGCCCCTGAGACAAAGACAAAGCATGGCTGTACCCTGACAGGCTTGTAGTGACAGCCTCATCGCTGTCTGTGTCGTAATGTGTATCAGTGCTAAGGATGTTGCACTTGCACAAAAGTTTTGCAACATAATGAACAATTTGGGTGGCTTTGGCAATGGACACCTGTCCTGTGACTGACTTTTTGGTGTAGCAGCCTGTTTTTTGCCCCCTTCACAAGCTCCAACCCTAGTCCTCATAAATCCCTCCACAGAATCACACCTGTTGTTGTGGAGATTAAAAATGTTTTGGTTCAGACATAACCCCAAAAAATGGATCATTTAAGCAAATGTTTTCTCTGCTTATCTCCTGCTTTCTCACTTGTGCAGTTCCTGCGGGTGGATCAGGATAAGGAGTGCAACATGGAATGCAGCGGAACTCCTCGCAAGCCCCTGTGCGCCTCCGACGGCAGAACCTTCACATCTCGCTGCGAGTTCCTCCGAGCTAAATGCCGCGACCCCCAGCTGGAGGTCATCCGAGGGCCGTGCAAAGGTCAGGTCATGAGTCACGCTTCAGCGCCGCCTGACGCTCTCAAACGCGCGGAGGGGGTCACAGTAGAAACTTGTGGGTTAAATTCATTTCAGCATAATTGATTCTTTGAGTGCTGGGAGGACGAGTCAGGTTGACACAGTGAGAATGGCCGAGGGGGTTGTTGCTGCCTGGCTGGTTTCATAAGGCACGCCATTTGTACTGATGAAATGTACATTAATTTGTCATAATGCTCAATTATTTCATTTTCAGTGGAACATGTTTTTGTTCAGTGAAGGGTTTCATGCTTTGTTACAACAGAAATACACAACAGCATTATGGAACCAGCAGCTTCCTCATTGGTTCGAAATGAGTGCAGCTTTCTAGAATCAAATTATCACGCAGAGACGAGGGCATTAGAATGAAATGTCTTGACAAGAATTAATGATCTCATTTTCATCATACTAGATGTAAAGCTGTACGTATGTGACCGATGGAAGACTGGTGATGAAAAGCAAAAGGGGAAGGAGAGCCAGTAAGGTCAGGCGGCTCACAGACTCCCTCATTGTTAGCCGTTGTTGGAAGGAAGCACCCATACACCCCAAAGCTGCAGCTCCGAACCCTCTCACCCCCGCCCCACTCACTTACTCTATACTGCCAGTTCATCGCTCTGCAGACTGGGGACAATGCCCCATTCTTACACATTACAATATTAGATCACTAATGCAAGGAGTGTGAGCGAAAGGGTTTGCTCAAAAAGAAGTCTCATATGATGGAAAAGCATTCCACGATTTTATGCCCGTGCTGGGTCTCTATGGCAACGTCTCTAAGCGGACATCTGGATGTGGCGGACAGCGCCGGGACACAGAATAGAGGATTCCAGCTAAGAAGCTGAAAGGGACGAGAGTCCATGAAAGTCGTATTGTATGCGTCAATAACATCGGGTCTATAAGAGTTCGGACCCCCCTCTGTTTCTGGACGGCCGGGGTGAAAGACACAGCAGCAGCAGCAGAGTCAGCAGCCGAAAGAAACCAGAGGGCCTAAAAGCACAGAGATGGGATTGTGTTTAAGGATGGTGAGACTGGCACCACATTTGTTTTCTATCACTGCGCTCAGATGATTCAAGTGTCCTGTCATTTTTTCCAGTCAGCTTTTTGGTTGGAGCCCCCTGGAGAAGGACGATGGTTTTGGGTTTTTCCACTGGAGCTAACTTTAGAGCTCCTCAACTTGCTGTTTTCCTCCATCCGGAACATCCAGCGTCTTGCCCCCTCTCCTCGCCAGTGACAGTGACACGCGCGCACACACACACACACACACACACACACACACACACACACACACACACACACACACACACATACACCAGGCAGAGAGAAACCAGTGCACATTCCCTGCATGTGTCTAATGGGCAATCTACTGTAAGCCATGCCAGCAAAGCACAACCTCCTGCCCAAACTGGTGATCGTTTTTAAACCTTGCATGAGTCATTGTTTTAATGTGATTTGAACCTGCCAGCCAGACAGGCACTGCATGGTCGCTAATGTGTCATACCAAGTTACCATCAAACCCATCGCTATCCAAAATTTCCTGAGAGTTTGCACAGCTGCTGCTGTTGGCCAGGTGAGATGAAGCAGCTGGGGAATGACAGGATGAGCCATGGCTCTGACACAGAGATGTGAAAAGACTCGAGGTGCACATAGGTGAAAAGTTGCTGACCACATTTATATCGAGAAATAGTTAGAGGACGACTCGGGCTGAACGGAGGAGACGGCCAAGGTTTCGGGGGAGAGTGAGGCAGATTCAGAAACATTAAGGAAGGGTCAGGTTTTCCCTGTGCATCAGCCCTTTTCTTGGGTGACTGGAATGTTCTACAGCACGAGCTGCCTCGCTCAGTAATGGCTTTACCACCAGGCACTGTGCAGGCTTGCCTGACTTGTTCCTCATAAGATCGGGGGTGTTGGTTCTATTCCCAGCCGCACGAGTATCTGCCGCTTCCGAAATGTCTTGGATTGTTTCCCCTGCGTCTCTCCTCTCCCTGCATTTTTCTTTCATTCTTTATCAACTGTGAGATTCAACATCCTCCGCTGACTTTTTAAGCATGTTGGTTTCATAGTTGTGGAGCATAAGAAAATAGCTGAGCTGTGGGCTGAATCACTGGTCTCTGTGATGTGTCGTGATTCTGGTGATTTGTGGTGCTCCTCAGATACATCCAGATGTGTAGCAGAGAAGAAGTACACAGAGCAGCAGGCCAAGAAGCTCTTCCCGCAGGTCTTTGTGCCTGTGTGCAACCCTGACGGCACATATAGTGAGGTAACAAAAAGCACAACATGAATAATACTTGTTTTCAATATGAGGCATTAGACGAGGGAGGCCACTTTTTGCAAGAACTGCTCTTTTCTCATGTATGAATTTAGTTGCTAATGAGATTTTAACACTGTGCCTTCACATTTCATTCTCACTGATGCCACTCCTGGTTTACTTTTAGCTGACTCCGTTTCATTGCCATTGTGATTACAGGTTCAGTGCCACAGCTACACCGGATACTGTTGGTGTGTCACCCCCAATGGCCGACCCATTAGTGGCTCAGCAGTGGCCAACAAAAAACCTCGATGCCAAGGTTGGTAAAACCCCAGCAACCTGTCTTACAATGGGCAACTTTCAATAGGACAAAGTCACGGATACTGTATTTACAGTGCACTAGTACAGGCATCTCATGTTGTGATAAGCCAGATGTGTGCCATTTAAAATGGCTGATTTGTTCTAGAATGTGGTTTCTGTAATTTTATGAAGCAATGATGATAGATTGAATTCAATGCAGCAAAGCATGACATTCCATGTTTGTGGGGGGTGTAATCCTCAGCCCTGTGGGAAAGTGGTCAGTGTCTGGACTGATGGCCACATGGTTTGAGAGCCACCCGAGGGCTGAGCGTTGCTCAAGGCATGGGGCTGCGGTGTAAATAAGCCAAATACAAAATCCCTGCTGCAGAGTTGAGCAACAAAGTTAAACTGTAAGGAATGTAAGGAGGATGGCGTCTGCCAAACAATCAAATAACCAATGCCACATGTCCTCCCTGTGCGTCTCTGTGGGCTGCCTCGGAAGTGTGCGTCTCAATAGTGAGAAAGCTCCAGAAGTAGCAGTAGCAGCAGCAGTAGTTGTATTGTAACTGCCAGCTGTGCTTTGATCACAGCTCCATCAACATGCATCGAGTAAGTGATGAAGTGAGCCAGTTCAAATGAATTAATAACACTTGAAAATATAAAAGGCAGAAAACAGTTTTCAGCTGTGGTTCGCTCTTTTATTAAGACTGGTGGCTGTTTGTTCCTGTGCCACAAAATGAGTCCAAATTCTTGAAGTATGCCAAAGATTTTTTCATTATTGAGGATTGCACGAAAAAGTCCTGTGGTGATGAATTTGAATTCATTTGGACCTGTTGCTTTTCAGGTTCTAAACAAGAGAGAGCTACCACAAGAGAACCAGGTAAAGCAGGTGAGACCTTAACTCAAGAAAAATTGACTCTTTACGTGCATGTGTACTGTCACGTTTGTCCATGTGCATGTGTGTACCTATCTAAGCATGCATGTACATGTGTGTGTATTCATTTGTATCTCTGTTTGCCTGTATCTGTGTCGAAGATGTGCAGGGTGGGTCTCCTGTTAAGGCTTGCCTTTCTAATATTTTGTCAATTTGGAGAGTGTGAGCAGCCTGAAGGCTGATATAAAAGCAGTCTGTTACTGAGTAACAAGTCAAAGGAGAGAGCTGCGGTGAGCTTTAATGCACACCACCTGCAGCTGCAGCGCTTATAACCGCCTGCTGTCTTTACCAGGCAGCCAAACGGCCAAGGAGCAGCCAGAGTGGAGGAAAACGGACTTATCATAAGCTCTTCTTCTCTAACTTCTCTCCCTCGGTCTTGGTTCTTTTTCAGCAAACAGTGTCATAAGATACCAGGAAATGTTCACGCGTTATCCTCCACCCTACTTTCACTCTGTCTCTCATCAGCATCTACCCTCCTCCAGATATAGAACCACTAAGTTTCCCTCCAGCTCCACTCCAGATACTGTATATCCTGCTCACATCTTCTAACAGATGATTTGTTTAACTGATGTGATTTGAAGGTTCACAAAGAAAAAGTGTAATTTGGGTCAACTCCGATCGATTCCTTATGTGTGTGTTTGTGCGTGTGTGTGTTTGCATGCATGGATGTGTGTATGAGTGCGTGGGAGAGAGAAAGTGCGTATGCATCCACTTGTGTTTGTCACATGGGTTATTCCTGTCAGTGTGACATTTATGTCTGCGCCTCTCTCTCTGTAAACAGTCTTGGGTATAGTGTCTGTCTGAGCCCAGCCAACTCATTACACATAGATCAAGTGGGAATGAAAAATTTGAGAGAGGAGGAGGGATGGTGGGAGAGGGAAAGGAGGTGGGGGGGGGGGGTTGTGGTTCAATCTGAACTGGTTGGATAAACAGGGTGGTGAAAAGCAGAATAAACTGTAGATTTGTGGTGTGCCAGCACTGAAAATAGCAGTGATTGCATCAATATTTTGATTCAGCAGAAGCCCATCAGCGCCTAAGCATTCCACAGCAGCCATTGCTGCACTTTTATTGTCACAGTATTGGTAATGTTTAACACCGAATGCTTTACCATAAACCCATTTCTGATGCTTGACTTGACAAATTCATTCACATGCTGGAATCATATGCAGCTGACGACTGACAAACAGCAGTTAAACTAATGCTGTATGACCACAAATAGCGCGGGGGTTTCCTGGCAGATGCTAAAAGAGGTGTTACAGTCATGTAAAAGGCCACAAAGTAAAGATAGGTCATTAGTGGTTTATCGTAAATCCGAATCATAAATACACTTTTTGAAATGGCATTTCCATCCGTTAAGTGAGCTAAGTAATAACATGTCTGCCTCAGTCAGTCACACTGACTGTATGTATTTTTATCCACCAAGCATGCTCGAGGAGATGAATGGCTGGCATAACCAACTCGCATTAAATGTGAAATCCTGATTTTGCAATGGAGAAATCATCGTGAAAGAAAAGAAGTTTCCCTGTTTGTGGAGCCGACCATTAGAAATGCCCTGGCTCATGCATTAACAAAGCTTTACTTTGAGCAGAATGAGTGACCCACGCTGAGGTTAACCACACCTACGGCCGTGGTTTCACCCTAAGCGGCTCAAAACCTCCATCCCCGTCTCCCTCCTACCGCACATCAAACAAACAAACAGAGACCAAACAAACACTGAGCTGATTCTCACACTGTTAATTGGCTTGTCTCAGACTTATTGGCTGCTGCATTGTTCACCTCTTGTGTCTCTCCCACCTTCACACAGCTCTCATAACTCAAATGCAGGCAATGGAAGGATGGGGAGGAACATCAGGGACAACTGGTCCTCATCCTCTCCTCATTCATTTTAACTGACCTCAATCTGTCCTCCATAGCATAATGATCCCCCTTGTTGCATGAAGTGAAACCCTGGGAATATATGACCACTATACTCCTGATTTTCCTTTTCTGTTCTCTTACTGTAAATCACCTTTTTCAGTTTTCAACACACAAACACACACACCGTTCTCTCTTTCTAATTCTCACCTCTATTCCTGCCTCCATCCCTCTTGGCCGGGCAACGTGCAAACCTCACATAGTTAATTGTTCTCTAATCTAGCTTACTCTCGTAATTGTAGTCTCCTTGCAAATATTCTCCATTCTAAATGCAGATGAGACTGGCCTAGTGGTGGATCCACAGCCTGCTGCCGATGAAGAAGGTGAGTTTTTATCCGTCAGACTGTGAGTAAAAAATGGTTGATGCTGCGCCCGTGTTTACTGAGACACCGCTGAGTGACTCAAAAGCATAGCTTCAAAACATCCTTAAAAGGGAAAAGGACGAGGCAGCGACAGCAGCCTGCTTCAAAAAGGTCATTGGGGAAAATGTGATACAACCCCTATTCCAGCAAAGTTTGGATGCTGTGTGAAACATAAATAAATCAGAATGTAATAATTTGCTAATGCTTTTTGACATACACTCATTTCATAAATTTTTGGTCTGAATTTGATGTCAGCAACACGTTTCAAACAAGTCGGGACAGGAGCAACTAAAGACTGGGAACGATGTGGAATGCCCCAGAACTGGTGAACAGGTTCATTGGTAACAGGTGAGAGTATCATGATTGGGTATGAAAGGGGCATCCTCAAACACAAGCAAGGATGGAGCGAGGTTCACTACTTTGTGAACACATGACTGTATAAAGGATATGACCAAATGGACTCAGGAGCACTTCAGTAAAACTCAGTCTGTAAACACTGTCTGTTTACAAATGATTGCATCCTGTTTTTATTTATGTTTTACACAGCGGCCCAACTTTTTTTGGAATAAGAGTTGTAGAAGAACATCTTTAAATTGATAAATTGTAAATGTAAAGGAAAAGCTAAAAAGCTGATTTGACACCACAAGGAACAAATACAGGATCCTAGTAAGTGCTAAAACGTAGTGAAACAATTGCACAAGTAGAGAGGAATGATTAAGTTTGCATATAATGAGTAAATGAGCAATATATAAGTTTGCTACATTAGCTAGCCACCATTAGCTTCTGGTCAGATCAAATGAGTAAGAAACAAAGTGCATAAGTGTTTTGAACTTGAGCAAGTTTGTGCTTTATTGTGTAAAAATGTAACTTTTCCCTTGAAGATTTTCTTCTTTCAAAAGTACCTTTACTAAAGTACAGTTTTGAGATACTTCCTTTTTATGCTAATGCATACTTCTACACCACTTCATTTTGTAGTAAATATGATGTGCTTTTTACTGCAGCTGCAACACTGAAATGCTACTTATGTTATTGCATCCATCATGACAACCCAGATACATGGTGATTTAAACCTTTGAAAGGGTGAAATCTGCATACTAAGCACTTTTACTTTTGATAATTTAAGTACGTTTTCCTTCTAAGACATCTGTGCTCTAAAGTTTGAATGCAGTACTTTTAGTTGTAATGGAGTATTTGTATATTTATTCATTTAAAGTCTAAATGGCAAAATGGCAACAAAGATAATCCATCACTGTGAATGGGACGCAATCACATGTTGCAAAGTAGTGTTTTCTGATTCCATGTCAATGTGATCATTCGACAAGACAGGAGGAGACTCAGTCAGAGTTTACCTACCTCTCTTTCTGCTGATATATTTCTGGCCACAGCTGTCGTGTGCAACTTACTTTCCACCTCCACTCCAGCAGTTTGAGATATGATAACCTTGATGTGCATTTTACAGTCTGTGATTTTTGGAACCACCAGGTTTGGCTCACATGATATACGAGTGTGTTTTCAATTGAAGCTAATAAAGCTGTCGTGGTGATTTCTTTCAGACATCATTTCCCAGTACCCCACTCTGTGGACGGAGCAGGTTCGCAGCCGACAGAACAATAGAACCAAAGCACCATGTGAGTTTCAAAGACCACTTTTTCTTTAATGACGACGATCGGGTGTTTGCAAACCTCAACTGAAAGCACGCTCTGTGTTTTTCCTGCTTGTGTGAGCAATCATGGTTTGGGGCTGTTCCTGTCTTTTAAGGACAGATGGTGGCTTGTGAAACCAATACATCTTGGTGTTGGAGTGCGTCAAGCTTTGAGGATCTGCTTCTCTGTGGTTCTTTGCATTGCAGCGCATCTGTAATTATCAGCACATGGCACAAACAGAGGATCTCCTATTCTTGTGGCTCGCCCGTTGTGCTCTCCTCTTACATATATGCAGTTTATCTTATTGTACAGATCAGTTGCTTATTTGCCTTTGGGGGAAATGTGTTGCTTTCTGCATAAAACAATGGTATTTTGAGGCCTGCATAGAGATGAGAACCCTGCGAGCATGTGTGCATTTGTGTGTGAATCTCATTATCATAATTTACAACCAATAAAAAAAGTCTGAGAAATGCAGCATTGATGGTTTTGATTACCATGTGCTCTTTGGGGTATTGGGGTGAAAAAAAAAAACACCCGCCCCAACAAAGAGAGCCCATACGGAGGAACTGGAGCGAAAAGAGTCGGTTGAGAAAGTGGGGAGGCATTTCATTTGGTCTCTTTTGTGTGGGTAAAGATCTCTAATGAAAATAAACAAAGAAAAGGGATATCCATAATCCCGCAGTAGCTTCCGAGCCTTGAGGCGAGCAGCGAAGGGAGGAAAGAAAGCCCTCATGGCCAGAAGAGCTCTACTTTCATCCCTGAGTTTAATGCTCAAATCTCTGTTGGAGAGCTGCACGGCAGAGAGGGAGGCTGCTGCACAGGAAAAAAAAGTCTGATTAGATCCTGCTGAGGCTCTGCAAAAGCCCATCTTTCTCCCATCGAGGCCACTGCGTTCTCTATACATATGGATAAAAGAAAGGCTCACCAAGCGTTGCATTTTTCCCTGGGAACTTTGAACATGTAAACACGCAGATCCCTGGTACTTTACAGTACCCTGCCTGCAGCAGTGTGTCAGTGTGTGTGGGTGTGTGAAGGCGAAGGCTCGACTGACCACTGTTTCTGCCTTTGTCTTGTCTGTTTCTCTCTCTGTCACACACATCCACAGAGGGCAGTTGAGTGTCCAAATATTTACTTAACTTGGGGCATAGGGAGCTGTACTTAGTCATTAGCCCGTTAATGTCCGTAAACAGTGCCACGGGGGGCTGATATAGCAGTCTACACACACTGTCTCCGAGCACTCATCCTCCACCCCTTTGTCTTCTCCGGCTCCAACCTCCTCCTCCTCTTCAGCAATGCTTATAGTGTAATGAGACAGCAGTGCATGCATTTGGCTTTTAAACAGAAATGAATTCAAACATACTGCATGTTGTGTAAATCCAAAATGTGTTGATGAGGAGTGACTCTTACTCTTAACTTTAAACAAACCCCCTTCTTCTTCACATTGAGTGTGTGTGCCTGGGGCGTGTATTTGCCGAGTCACACAACCTAGACCACCTAAGTGAACGCTGTCTTTAGGGGCGGTATGTGTGTATGTGTTGACCACTCCACTGACACCTCTGCTGATTCTTTTATAACCTCTGGCCCCTCTTTCCAGCCTCATCATGTGACCAGGAGCAGCAGTCTGCCCAGGAAGAGGCGAGGCAACACAAGAACGATGCTGTATTCGTACCAGATTGTGCCCAAGGAGGACTGTACAAGCCGGTCCAGTGTCACCCCTCCACCGGCTACTGCTGGTGTGTGCTGGTGGACACTGGACGTCCCATACCTGGGACCTCCACCAGGTGGGAGAGACTTCACCTATAAAAAACTCAAATGTTATATGACCATTCTGGAGCTTCTGGTACTTTCCCCGTAATTTACAAAGATTCTTGCAATTTATTGATTATTATTTGTAGCAAACAACCCAGACAGCTGTTACAGCAGAGTGGCCAGCTGAGAGACAAGCTGTCCAACTGGATGACCCTGCCTCATGCTCTTTGTTGACAAATATCTTCTGCACGAAAAATGTCCAAGAACTATTCTGATCATTGTCTTTCCTCAGGTCTGAACATCTGCATGTCTGCTTACTTGATAGAATGCTCTCGATTTACTGGAAATTGTTAGAAATAAACCTTCAGAGAACAAAAAGACGCTCCTCTATTTGAGACTGCACATAAGTCTGACATAAGCAGGCAGACAGTCATCTCCATTGCAGATGAGACGGAGTGACTCAGTGGTCTGGTGAGCGGCAGGTCAGAGGTCAGTCAGGCTGGCAGAGCGGGGCACCAGTGCGCTCTTATTGAGCAGAGAGGCTGGGTATCAGATTAACAAGGCTTCAGGCAGCGTGCCAAACAGCACATTAGCACACATATGGAAGCGTGGATTTTCCCTCTTCTCTCTCCTTGTCCCAGGCCAGCTTTTGGCGCGGTCGCACAGCAGCAATCGGGGCTCCACCGGCTCTCCAGGGGAGTCCGTGAAAGCTTCCTTGTGTCCCACGCTCCCTGTCTGCCTGTCTCCCTCTATCTCTCTCTTTCTCCCCCTCCCTCCCCCTCTCTGTCCTCATACCAGCCCCAAATCCCTCCCCTCTTTTTGGATGTGTTTCACAGCCTCTGGTTTGCCACAGAATAATTATTTGAATCCCTGAGATTTAACTGTATGGGGTAATTGCAAAACATGGGATTCCTCTCTGACTTTACAATGAGGGTCGTTTTCCTGTTAAAAACAATCCCTTTCACCCATTTCACTTTGAATGAACTGCCATTTTCTCACAGGGTGTATTCTCTGTCACAGGTATGAGCAGCCAAAGTGTGACGGCAATGCCAGGGCTCACCCAACGAAACCTAAGGACCATTACAGAAGCAGACATCTCCAGGGTAGGACTCTAAAGACTGAACTCACTCTCTGCTTTTCCTCTCTGTTCAGACCACATGGTGAAGTTCTTCAGCAGTCGGCTTCCAACTGCTGCCGCGCTTCCAAGGTTGTGATAACAGAGCGTGTGTTTTTTGACATCATTAGTACTGTTGGTCGAGGAAATGCTTGATAAAGGCTTGAGGATTGCCAGATACTGCCCCTCACTGGTCAATAAGGAAGGAGACAGAGACGGATCGGGGGTGGGATTAATCTTCAGCTGACATGGAAGATGGAGGATAGTGTGATGATAGCACGGAGAAGAAACAGCAGGCAGGAGAGGGAGAGATGATGGATGATAGGATGCCAGAGACAGGTAGTGATAGGAAGACTGACAACAGTGTAGATAACTAAATTGAGGTCGGGAGAGGAATTTGGAGGTGGTGGCCATGGGTGGGCTTAGTTACAGGTGAGGCTGTGTTTGCTGTGTTAGGTGGATGTTTGCCAGTCTGGATTTTTAGCTTCAGAAGTGCAGAATTAAAATGTCTATAAATGAAAAATGACAGAACTGAGTGCCCTACTGATCGAATTACCCTCAGCTGTACAATAGAGCCAACTATGACTTAATGCAGTCCTTTAAAGTACTTATTTTTGTGAAAATGAAAGGAATGACTGTTACAAATGTCCTCTTGATCTTCTTGATCTTCTTCCAGTTTTAACTTTGGCCTAATCTTCTTACCATAGTATTGCATAGACACAGTTTTACACTACAGTGGATTAAGCGCATTCACCTTTGTTTTCATTGCATTTCTGAATACTAGATGATAAATGTGATAGTTAGTTTCATCGGTAATTTCACGACTTGTCCTCATCATAAAACCAATGATGGCAAAGTCCAGACATAGCTTTCAGGTGTTGCATACAACCATCTCACTGAACGGTCCTCAGCAAATTAGCTTCCTTTTTATTTTTTTGGTGGTTTGGTAAACACGTTAATAATCCAGCAGCATATGAACAGAGCTGCCACTGTTCCCGTCCCATCCACAACTGTTTATGTAACAGCGTGCCAGGCCAGAGCTGTGCTCTCTGCTCGCAGGTGCTGCATTTAGCAGCAGAGCAGCTAACTCTGTCTCTGCTCCACATTAAGGATTCTTGCACAGTATGTATAAAACAGTGAGGGTAGACCAACAAATGTTACTCATCTCTGCCTTTCAGTGGCACCGCTGGTATATATTATTGCTAAGATATTAAGCAGGAGTAATTACAGTGTGTACCTGTCAGCAGAGAGTGTGAGGTGGCGATGGGGTAGAAAACAGCCCCAACTATCCCATGAGAAAGACTTCAAGCCCAACCAAACACCTCTTAAACATATAGTGGTGGGACAGAAAACAATATACTTATTCAGCCATGCAATCACCGAGCGCAGACGCTGACACGCGTACACAGGCTTCATTCTAAACCTGTCGAGAAAACCTGCACCGTATCAGCCAGGTCTCCAATTATAAAATACACCGGGACGCAGTCAAAAAACACAGCATCATGTTTTCTTTATGAGCTATTGCGTCAACGGCTGTAAACCCTGTTACTGTACGAACCAGGGATAATTATAAATGTTGCCTTCACATTGCTGCAGTCCGTTTGCTGTTGAAGCGCTGGTGTTGAGAGGTTTATGGGGCGAGATGCGAGAAAGGAGAACTTTGCCCTGAAAGGGGCAGGAGAGGAAAGCGGAGTATTTGGCCAGCTCTCTCCCCAGAGCGGGATCATGGGATAGCGTTGGGGCAGCCACTGGGAGCTGCGGCTGTGAGTGCTGACAGGGCTCTGCCCCATGTGGCTCCATAGACAAACACTGCTTCTTATTGACAGTAACACACGGGCACACACATTCAAACATGCATTTGCTGGCCAACTTTTTACAAGCAGCACATATATGGAGGCATATCAATAGTGCTGCAACTCTTTTCAACATGAAAAAAATGTAATGATTTGAGGCTCAACTTGATCCCATCCTGCATCTGTCAAACTTGGGCATTTTCATTATCACGAGTGGAATAAGACAGCAGTCGTTCACTGCTGCAGCCTTGAACTGAACGGAAAATGGCCAGACTCAATTTCCTTTAAACGACAGCAGGAACATTTGTGTCCTGCCCCTCAGCTAAATGGTGTCCAGACAGACAGACAGAAGGTGATCTGTCCCGCCCCCACCAGGAAAACCTTTGCTGCCAGGAGGAAGGGGCTGGAGCCTCACCTGATGGCTTCCCGTTTGAATGAACTGCAGACACGCTCAGATTCCTGCAGCATTACGGAGAGGACGTGTGCACTCCATGAAAAACACTAAGCCTCAAACAAGTCCAACTGCATCCCACAAATCTCTCTTCAGTCAGAAGCCAGATAAAAACACTTTGCCTTCTGTGGTTGAAATTGTGTGACTGTCTAGACTAATTTACCACAGGAGGCTCCACAAGGCACTGGTTTGGCCATTAACAGGTGGGTCAGATATTTTACTGGGCTAGAGCCAGAAAGGGCATACTAAAACTTAAGTGCAAGTCTGTTCAGCGTGCAAAGGAGACTGTGGAAGAGTTTGAACTCAGCTCAGTGCTAAAGCCTTGCGCTGCTTGGGGAAAGGTGGAGTGGAAGTTGGGTGTTTATGCCGATGCTGGTCGCCACCTGTTAGAGGGGAGCGAAGCATACTATTATCTCCAGCACAGGAGAATCTGGCCCCGCAGGCCTGGGCCATAAAAAGAGTAGCAAACTGTGGAGAATTTCTCCCTCTCCACAGGCTGAATAGCAGAGAGAAGCCGGACTGTGAGAAAGCAGAGGAGAGCCGGGAGGGGAATCCAGGAATCTCTCAGGCCTCCGTAGCCTTCAGCTCTTCCAGAACAACCTTGGCCTCCTTACTCTTAAAACTATATGGCCTAACAGACAATTACTATCATTAGGGTCATTCCACCCCAGTTGTCCCTCGTTTTATTTTTTTCCCGTCATTCTGCATATAACAATGCTTACCTTAAAGCTTTATGGACTAATCTCTTTCCTGGATGAAATTTCAAATAGTAATTTAATGTAATAGTAATGCTGAAGATCAGGTGTTGAGCTGTGTCGGTCACTGGATGCATATCTTAAAATCAGGCATCCTTCAGACCAAATCCTGAGTAACAGTGTGTCTGTCAGGACTGAATTTAGTCCCCTTGATGTCTCAGGTGAGTCTCAGGTGCTGTATGGAGCCTCTTGTCCGTACATACAATATTCAGTAACATCTTCTGTGCTCCAGCTGTCAAAACCACTCAGGGGCCTCAGGATGATTGGCAGGTACCCTCTTCCTTCTCCAGATGAGGGGAGGTCTGAGACTTTATGAGAGGGAGGAAAAGACAACTATGAGAGTCTTGTTTGGGTTTATTCTCTCCTCTGCCGTCTTTACTGTATGTTAAAACTACACTGCCTGTTATGACGTCCCTCCCCAAACATTTATTGGGCCACCTATGATGGCAGCATTCCATGTTGTTGTAATGCTGTTGACTGGGGGATAATTTTTCTGTGTTTGCTGACCTATTTGCAGACTTACTTCCATATGAACTGTATATGAATGCTCACACATACTCATTCAAGTGTCTGTGGTTTGTTTTCCAGGCTGTCCCGGGGCAAAGAAAACAGAGTTCCTGACAAGTGTTCTTGATGCACTGTCGACAGACATGGTGCACGCCGTCACAGATCCAGCATCCGCCGGAAGGTATGACATTCAGAAGTGGATCTGTTCGTCTTAACATTATTGGAAAATGATCAAGTGATGTGGGTGCAATTTGTAGCTGCTGAACTGATATCTGTTATTTAGGATGGCTGAGCCCGACCCCAGCCACACCCTGGAGGAACGGGTGGTCCACTGGTATTTCAGTCAGCTGGACAAAAACTCCAGTGGGGACATAGGAAAGAAGGAGATCAAGCCTTTCAAACGCTTCCTGCGCAAGAAATCCAAGCCAAAGAAGTGTGTGAAGAAGTTTGTGGAATACTGCGACATCAGCAACGACAAGGCGCTATCTCTGCAGGAGCTGATGGGTTGCCTTGGGGTGACCAAAGAAGAGGGTGAGCTAAACAACACAGCCTGATGTCCGAATGTGTTCTCCTGCACCAAATCAGCCTTCGGACTAGCTTATTGATGGATAAAATATAATGATCATGGCAGTCAGATGGTAAATTAGAATAAGTGCTACATGATTTACGTGATTGCATTCACTAATCCCTCCCACCAAACAGTAATTGTCCAATCATAGCTTAGGGGAGGTAAAGAGGCAGAGTCGAGATTTGGAAGCGATGCATTTGAGGCCTCATAAAAAGGTTGGAGGGAGTTTTTTGCATCACCAAAAATACAAGAGCAACATGTAAGTAATGGATTAAACAGTATTTCATCATTACAGCACTGGATGTGCATGAGATCATGTACAAAGTCAGCCAGAAACGCAAAAAATCCTGGGACAACAAACTGATGCAGCTAACAGTGATGAGCTCGCTAACTACAGCTAATACAATCTGCTAGCAACAGTTGTCACTTCAGACGACAAAACAACAGTATGTCTGAAGTCAAGGACCCATTGTTTTAAAAAATAGTGAGATTTTCAAGCAGTAAAACTGCCACTGGTGTCATTGTGACTTGCATACAGTGCTAGGTTGAGACAAGTGTACTTAGTGGAGACGAGGATCTGATGCTTGAACTGACCCACAGTATTCCTCATATTATGGTTCTTGAGATTTGTATCACTTTTTGTCTCACAGGGGCCAAACCAGGAGAAGGCTTATCTTCCAGTAAATTAGTAAGTAAACTACTCCCTCCATACTAGTGAATAGAAGAAATTAGTGGCAGTCTGACTGTGATATTGTTTCATCTCTGAAAGCGTGGACTGAGGCAGGAACGTACAGCCTTTAAAAATGTTGTTAGACTGAGTGCAAAGAAACAAGGAAACGTGTCAAACTCACTTCGGTTTTCTCTCCTCAGAATCCCTCGAAGAAGCAAGGCTAAGCCAGCAGCTGAGATTTCCCCTCCCGCATGGAGAATCTGCCCTCACCAATCGGCAATAATGGAAACCATAGTATTTGCACTTTGTACTTTAAAAAAAAAAAAATGTAAATTCACTTTGTAGAGATAAGGTATTTAAACAGACTGCTGAATCTGTGAATGATGTAGTTAGCTTTTTATGTCCTGACAAACAAAAATTATTTAACACATACAATGTATGTGTGTCTTTGTGTGTCTAAAACGTATACTTTTCAGAGTTGTACAAGTTTTCATGTCTGATGTTGCATTTTGTGCCCCCTCCCTCAGCGTACTGTTCCTCTCACGTTGATGATGTTAAAGCGGATGGATGGATGGTTTGCTATACGGCTACACTAACTTAGACCATACCGCCTCCCATGTATTGACCTATAGCATCTCTTCTTGGGCTTTGTACAGCAGTTTGCAAGAATGTTTTAAACATAGATCATAAAAAACGTCCTACATGTTCACATGTATCCATGTTTATTAGAAATAAAGAACTCTTTTATACATTTTGTTCTCCATGGTTCTGTCAGGCTTAATGCGTCAAATAAGGTCAATTGGGTGAGCAAATGCCTTTCTTTCTTTCTCTCTAATCCAATTAGTCGTCTATGTTTTCCCTCTCCTTATATAAATCTTGTAATGTCTCTGCCTTTTTGTGTTTTCTTGCTGTGTCTTCAATAAAACACCTTGTTGACACAGTCTTTAGGAGCCAAGCATTAGTCATACATAGCAAAGGTCGTGTATCATCCCATTTTCAGACAGCTTGCCAATTCCCCCGAGGCAACACTTTAGAATTGGAAAAACGGATGGTACTTATTTCTGCTCTCGTCATAGATTTCCCACATAGACTGAAGACAGATAAATGGACCAATCTCGGCTGTGTGCACCATGAGTGCCCATTACACGTATACAGTAAATGTACACTTGAACCATCAGTGACGTTTGACTGGATTCTTTCTTAAAGAACAACATTGAGTTCAGGGCAGCCTCAATACATTACAGTACTGTACATTGTTCCTGCCTGATTATGTTGGGGCTAATAAACGCTAAACCATGGCTTTTCACACAGAAAGTCCCCTATAGGGCTGAGCGACTGACCTCCGACTGACCTGCTCACTCAGGCTTAGCCTCTAATTTATGATTAACACGTTGGTCTCCTTTCTGTGATATAATCCAGCCCAATGGTCTGGTTTTAACACCCCAGGGGAACACAGAGGAGAGATTACGACTGTCTGCTCTGAGACAGTGGATTAGAGATGGATAACCTATGGCCTTCTTAAGCACTTTCTCCATCCACAGCAAAGGAAAAGAGAAAAATCTGAAGCAGCAGGTAGTGTGCAGCATTCATTCTTTATTTTAACTCGGAAAATACATTGAGGTAGAGACCTCATTTACAATGTAGCCGAGTAAAACAACAAAAACAAAAGCTCTTAGACATGGAAAAAGCCAATGACATACTGTAAGACTTACATAAAAATGAGTAAGAGGAAGAGCAATAAAAGCCATAGAAGAAGGACCCATTTAAAATAAATAAGATAAATAAAAGCAACAATGATGAGTAAAAACAGTAAAAATGCAAACCATTAATCAAGTAAAACAGGAGCACCTAGAAGCATAGTATGAAACAATTAAGGATATAAATTGCCCTATGGATAAAAATGAGGAAAGCTTTAAATGGCTCTGCATGTTGTTCCATGTTGTAGGTGTGCAATATGAAAAACTGGATTTTCCAAGTTCAGTAAAAACAGCTGGCACCTGCAGCATGATCCAATCACTGGACCGAGTATGATAAGAACCCACATTAAAAGAGAGCATAGAACTAATGTAAGAAGGTAAAAGACCCGTAAGAGCTTTATAAATAAATAAAACCCGGTGTCTTTCCCGTCTTACACTGAGAGAGGGCCACCCAACCTTAGTATACAGGTCACAGTGATGGGTGTCATAAGTATCTCCAGTGATGAATCTCAAGGCCGAGTGATAAACAGAGTCCAAGGACTTCAGAGTGGCAGCAGAGGCATGCATGTATAAAATATCACCATAATCTAAAACCGATAAAAAGTTGCCTCAACAAGCATCTTTCTACAATGCAGCGGAAAGGCGGGTCTGTTTCTATAAAAGAAACCAATTTTCATTCTCAATGAAGACACAAGCTTGGAAACATGACACTTAAAGGTTAACTTTTCATCAATCCAAATACCAAGGTACTTATACTCTGTCACCGTTTCAATATTTGCACCATTCCTGGTAGAGATGATGAAGCTGTCAGGAGTTATATTTTGTGATCTGGAGAACAACATAAATTTTGTTTTGTCTGCATTGAGAACCAGTTTATGATTAAGTGCAACTTGAACATCAGAAAAACATTTTTGGAGGGAATTTAAGGCAGAGTGTGCATCGTTTGCAATGCAGTACAATATGGTGTCATCTGCATATAAATGAATAGCAGGGATATAGATGTTTCTATCCCCCAGAAACCAAGCTTTTCTGTGCATCTAAAATCATTTGGTGTTCCTTTTTCGCTTGCAGTCATTTAATTATAAACTCACAATTCAGCTCCACCTTTTTGTAACATCCCTAATTTCCACCCATGTTCCTGGCCTAAATTCCCCTGAAGGGGATGTCAACGCCATGCCCAGAACAACATTTGCTTTTCCCAAACAGTCATGCAATCTGTTAATGTGCTGGTCACAGGTGTAGCAGCGCAGAAGCTACACCTTACGGCTGCTCTCCTCATCCAACAAACTCATCAACCTTCACCTAAACCTCTAGCCAAGCCCTCAAATGCTGCTGAAGCTCTAGCCTCCACCCAACACAATGCTAAAGCCTTGTCATGTGTGATTTCTTCTCCCCTGGGCTGAGATGCACGTAAACACCTTTTACGATTTGGCTGGATGTCAAGCCATGGTTTTCCGAATATGTTCCCCTGATGGTTTGGACTCTTGCCTGAACTGATGGAGTAGCTGAAGAAAAGCATCCAAACCTCTTGGCCCAGTTACCAGGACCATCTCATGATTGGCGAGGCCTCCCCCTCTCCTGCTCCTCAGTCCTGCTTCCTCACTTCTCTCACTCACACATGCAAAAACACACTCCCTGAGCACAGAGATACCATTCAGCGGGATTTGTGGGCACAGTTTGTGTGCTTTAATGGGCAAGAGGAGGCACCCGATCTCACCACTGGCAGGGCCTGCGGGCTGTGGACTCATGAAGAAATTACTGTCAAAAGCCATCAGGGCTTTAATAGGCTCTGGCCCAGTGGCGGCTTCTCCCTGACCCTCGGAGGGGCTCTGGTCTGTGGGTAAACAGCGTGAGGACGGCCTGCACCCTGGGACCCTCTCTTAATCTCTTACTGCTTCCCCTGGTGTGGCCCACACACCCCAGCAGTCGAGCCAGCGCCACGGGATACCGCCAGTCATTACACTCAGGAAAGTTGATTGCTAGTAGAGGTGTGACTTTTTAATGGCCGTTGTGCAAAAGAAAAGCAAACGGTGTTAAGTGTTGTATGGTACTTGTTCCACTCACACAAGGAGCCTTTTCACAAACTTAATCTCCCCTCACATTTCATTTGTTACGGGCGAGCAATAGTGAGGCGTTGTGGGAATTACGCAAATTCACGTATTTCAGTTAGATGAGAAGATTGATACCACTCACATGTCAATAAATATAAAGCTACAGCCAGCTACTGTTTAGCTTAGCTTAGCATAAAGACTGGTAATGGAGAAGCAGCTAGCCTGGTGCCGTCCAAAGGTAACAAACTCCATCTCCCAGCACCTCTAAATTTATCGTGATATATCTTGTTTGTTTAATCTATATAAAACTAAAGTGCCAAAATGACAGGTTGTGCTTTTAAAAGAGTTTATGTGCAGGATTACTTATTGGCTGGGCAACCAGCACAGACTCTTGGAAGTTACTGCTCCTGCCTAAGAAACATTTCCACACATACCCCTGCAAAAAAAACCACAACTTTTTTTTACACTTTGTTTTTTTGTACAGATTAAACAAACATGATATAAAGATTTATTTAGTGAGGTTTAGAGGAGCTGGTAGGCAGATTTTGTTACCTTTGGACAAAGCCAGGCAAGCTGTTTCCCCATTTCCAGGCTTGATACTAAACTAATCTAACTGGCTGCTGTCTGTCATACATATCCTACAGAGCGGTCTTGGAACTCTTGGAAACAAGGCGACAAAGTCTATTTCCCAAAATGCTGAACCGCAGTTTTAAGCAAACACAACAAGACTCTTTTGCAAACCACATAATGTGTGATCAATGATTTTGTCTAGAACAGCCAAAAATCTTGAAGAAATACTGTACGGTACATTCTGCTTATACCACCCATCTATATATCAGCATCAAGTATGTGGCAGCTACTGTTGTTGTCCAGACTGCTTCCTTGCTTGAGATGGACACAAACAGCATTAGTTGTCCCTGACAAAACAGCCAGTTGAGCTCGATAAAATGTTACGCCTGAGATAAAGTGTCTGCAGTGTCAAGGGAAAACCGAAGGGAACGTCGTCTTCTGTGCTCATAGGCTGAATTGTGCAGCTTTCTCATTTATGTGTTCCAGCTGAATGGGGTGGCTGCCAAGTTCAGGATCTGGCCTGACATCAGAATTTCCCAGGGTGATAAAGAGACTCTTGTTTGAAACACAGTTAATAGACAGTGGGAGAGAAAAAACTGTGATACTCAGCGAGCGATATGGGCAATTAGAGGAGTGAAATTTCCAGTAGACAAGAGACAGAGTTGTGTATGTGTGCATGGCCTTCACACCCACAACACCCAGTGATTACACACAGACACACATTCACAAAATGGGCAGAATAGAAAGCAACGTGTGGCATATACTCATTTCAAATCAATAATGTTAAAACCTGAAATAGACAGAGCAACCACAAGTGTCTGGAAAGATGCAGTGATGTGTTACAACCTGATTCTAAAAAAGTGCTTAAATATATTGTCTTTGTACTGTTTTTATTTATTTATTTATTTATTTATTTTGAGTATATGTCAAAAAGGATTACAAATGATCATGCTTGGTTGTATTTATGTTTTACACAGCATTCCAGCTTTTTGGAATCAGGGGTTCTCTGTGTCCACGTAGCCTTTTCCCGCCAAAACGAGCCTACAGATCTGGACATAACAATATTTGCTTTCATGCTTGAATATTTGGGGGGATTAAAACCTCTGGGCCTGGGAGCCGGAGGGTGGGTGTGCATATGGGGGGTACTCGTCCTTTAATCTCATTCTCACAGTGTCTACCTTTGACATAGCACTATCCCATTTGAGCCTGACCAGGGCTGAGAGGGAGAGCCGCGAGGAAGGGGCAACAGTGGGAGAGAGAATGAGGCAAAGAGGGGTACTGGAGGTAGTCAAGGAGGGAGGGAAGGAGGTGGGGGGCTGTCGGGTCTAAACTCAAGGGATTAACAGGGTGACTTCTCCTCTGGAATGTTCCACTGACAGCCAAGACCCGCCCACCCACAGCTGCCTGCTACAGACAGGTGCACGGCCGAGGCGAGGCGGGTGGTGGGTGGATGGGTGAGAGAGACAGCGTGGCTGAGGTGGTGGGGAGGAAAACAGACTTCCATATGTAGCTGCGGACCGACAAGTACATCAGTAAACAATTTCGCGAAAGATCTTCTCTGGAGCGGTTCAAAGCAAACTGGTCCATCAACCTCAGCCGGGGCGTGGAGAGATTACACCACCTGAAAATCTGTTGCAATAATAGCAAAAAGATTATTACACAATTCAAAACAACTCTGGTAGTTTACACACCTCACAAACAGGCCATGAATTACAGTCAAAATGCTCACAAACACCCTCCTAAACAGATTTAAAAGCCAGCTGGGTCTGTGCTCTGGTAAATGTGGAAAACCTACACTGAGCCTCACACACACCCTCTCTGTTGATCTTCACACCAGAACAATGCCTATGTATCTCAGTCCAGTCATTTAATCAGCATGCTGTATACAAAGCAGACCTGGCAGCATTTGGTAACACACACAACACTATGTGAATTCATTTGTCCTGTCATAATTTATGTTTGGGAATGTACGAGAGCTTGCCCATGCTTGCTGCGCAGCGTTAAGTATTACTTTGCAGAAATAGGAGACAAAGGATTAATTTTCTGCACTATTTTTTTTTATTTTTACGTTGCATTAATTCAATATCAGCAAACGCACCGCACTCTCAGCAACATCCTCAGGTTGTGTCAAGTAGCAACAAAGAACAATACTGCTGCTGATCTGCCACAATCCCATGTTCAGAGGGGAGGAAAAAAAATCCCTCACACGTTTCCCTTTGAAGCTGGTGGGATTCCTGTAGGTGGTGTGAGCGTGATTGTGCTTCTAAGATGTTTGATTGATAGAGGGTCTGTGAAATCTGACTCTTTGTTTTGTTCTCTCTCCGGTGACCTGCCCCGCCATGTCTCCCCTCTTTTTAGAAGCAGGTAGTCTATCCAAACATCAGACGAACACCGTAGGACAACACATTGCTCAGGTTGTGGATCTCAAGCCTCTGTGGGGTCAAAGGTGATAAACCAGGGTCATTCAGGCATCCAGGTGGATGCTCTGGAGGAGCGTCATGGACTTCTTGTTTCTGAGTTACCAGCAGCAAAAAGAAAAAGAAAAAAATCTATACAGGTGAGGTGTAAAAAACTTACTTCTGCAAATAATTGAAACAATAAGTGTTAAAGCTTCATTGGTCTGTTAATTGGTCGGCCCACTACTCTGGTCCAGACTGAATTTTCTCAGCAACTACTGGACAGATTTCCACTGAATTTCATACAAGAGGATGAATTTGACTGACTTTGGTGATCCTCTGACTGGTTGTCTAGCTCCACCAGCGAGTCAAAGTATTCTCTAATGTCAAATATGTCAACATTACTGGATGGACTGGCCCATTTTATACAAATATTCATGTTCCCCACATGATATATCTGGAAGACTTTGGTGATCCTCTGTCTTTTCCTCTAGCACCACCGTGGGGTTGACCTTTGTTAACAAATGTTAACAAGTTAACATGCTAAATTAGGATGTAAGTATTCAGCTGTGTACTACTTCACAGCCATTGTCAGAAGTAGGGCTGTCAGTTTAACGCGTTAATTACATTAATTAATTACGCTGCAAATTAACGCGCTATAAAAATGAACGCAATTAATCATGAGTGGCAAGTCAATGCGCAAGCATTTTAAATTTGGCCCTTTGAGTGACCCGTAGGCTGCAGCGACAGGTCGCATCTTACCTGCGCCACTAGTCAAAAGCAGGGTGACAACAGACATGGATGCGACACCGGAGAGCGAGGCAAGCCTACTTGGACCTTTGAACGGCAAGTTTATTTATAAAAAGAACAAAGACGGGACTATTAACAAGAACGCAGTGATTTGTACCCTGTGTAAAAAAGAATTTTCCTATCACCGTAGCAGCTCCAGCCTGAATTATCATTTAAACGCTAAACATGTAGTTGCTGCTAATGCCGCTAGTGCTACCGTGAGCTCACTCCGCCAACCCACACTTGCTGAGTTAGGAAAACGAATGAGCAAAGCCACGACAGAAAAACTGACAAACTCAATCGCAAAGTGGGTTGCTGCTGATTGCAGGCCGATTTCAATCGTGGAAGACGAGGGCCTAAAAGAGGCGTTTCAGATAGCGTCATCTGAATTTCATTTATGAAGCACACTTCACCAATAAAAATGTGGATATCAAATCTTCTCTTCTTGGTGTATTCAATTGATTAGTCATGCACTACAATTTTGTACTGTCCTAGAATTCAAATTCTTTATTTGGGGACCTTTAGCAGATATGAGATTAAAATGCGATTAATTAGATTAATTAATTACAAATCCTGTAATTAATTAGATTAATTTTTTTAATCGCCTGACAGCACTAGTCAGAAGTCTTATTATCTGGTATATAACTGATATACTATTTATATCTGTTCTGTCTTCATTTCCAAGGACAAATTCTATTGCTATTGCTAGTTCAATAACAACATTTGCTCATAAGAATCAGTAGGTTTATATTGTTATATCACATCTTTTTATACCTAAACTTGTCAAGTATCGAACAACAGGAAATGAAAAGATCTCCACACCTGGATCAAATTCAATGTTCCTTCCCTTAAGTATTCAGATTAAGTATTCAGTACTCTGAAACCAAGGCTACTTCAGATCTATGGTGCCTTACAGTCTTTGCAATTATACAGGATGGATTTTCAGTTGGCCGCAGTAGTGAGGAAGATGGTGTTGACAAAGCAGGTGTGTCTCTGCCACCCCACCATCCAGGCTGTTTTGGGCAGATCATCCAGGCATGTGTGCAGACCACCAGGCAAGGCTTTGTACTTTCCCTGGAAGAGTCTGACTGCTGAGCTCCGGCTTTAAACAAGTCCGGGACAAAGCAGCAACTCATCACATAACTCTCCTCCAGTCACTCACTGCACATAACCAGAACAACACAGGAGAAGATTAATAGGTGATCACACAACTCACACACTCGCTAGATGTAACAGGAAAGCAGCTCGACAGGCCGACAGTAAACACATCCCATGATTCTTTCCTTCATTAATCCTGCACACTCTGACTAACCCCACATCTGTAATTGAAGTATGGTGCCCTCTATTGACTATCACCAGACTGTTTTCTAAATGTTGCTGAAGTCAATTCTTGCATTGGACGGAGCAAAATTCACCAAAATTCTAGCATGTCACATGAATCCTAAATGTAACACTTAAGAATCAGACAGCGAACATATCTCCCCCTCCGCCTTCCCTTCTGTCTCTGCATAAGGTTCTCATGCTGCTCTAATCTCTCTCCCTCATTTTTCAATGGTGAATAAGGTGATTTAATGATTTATTAGATCTGCCGAATCCTGCAAAGCTACAAATCACCAAGACCTTGTGGTCACATTGTTCAAACGTGGGGAGCAGTCAGCCGCTGTAATCCGCGCTGAAATGCCCCTGAAAGAGGCTGTTGTTGGCGCCCTCCCTCCCCCCCTCCACCGGCTGGAAAACGTTAGAAGTCAGGTTATGTGAATGTCCAGTGTCAGAGGGCTGCTTAAATGGCATTAGTTTTGAATGTCTGTATCTGAGCAAAGACCCGCCATTCTACTGAAGCTGCCTCCTATCTGGGTGCTGCAGGCCTCAGAGTGGGACTGGGGTTATGAAGAAACACTGCTGCTCCTAGCAGGCTGGTTAAGTTACACTGCCTTCAATTTAATACAGAGTACTGAAATGAAAGAAGGAAATTATGTCTCAGCAAGTCTTAGAAAAACATGTCCATGCATTAATCTTTAGTTGGCTCAACAACTTTATTGCATGTCTTTACAGGTCTGTGTGTCAAAGAACTGATTTTAAAATGCTCCTGTTCACTTATAAAGCACTAACTGGTTTGAGGCCAAAATACTTGCATGATCTGCAGCTCTATTATGAACCATCCAGACCCCTCAGATCCTCCGTGACAGGTCTGCTTACCGTCCCCAGAGTCAAAACTAAACATGGACAAGCAGCATTCAGTTGTTATGCACCACATGTCTGGAAACAAACCCACTCAGTTATTTAAAACTGAGGCTTAAAATCTGTTTGCCTTTTAATGGATGAAATCATTCATATGTCACACTGCACTGTAACTGTCATTCCTCTGTTTATTGTCTTTTATTCCACATTAGCCTGTTGCTGCCTTCTGTAAATATAAAGAGCTCATTGTAAGTTAATGGAAGCATAATGATTCTTATTTTCAGGTGACTGAACACTAATGGAAACATAATAATGAATATTATATTTCTGCCAAAGCATCCCCCTAAATCCTACACACTGGACCTGTAAGATACATAAATATTAATAAGTGAGCTTCAGAGGTGCTGGTGGGTGGAGCTGGTTACCTTTGGATAGAACCAGGTGATGTGTTTGCCCGCCTTTTCTAGTCTTTGTGCAAAGCTTTTTTTTTTTTTTTTTACATTGTTTTGTATTTAAATTAGAAAGTGTGCTGTGTGTAATGTGATAAAAATCAGGGAGAAAGTCAGGAAAATGGGAGGAAGGATTTGACACATTTTTCTGCTCATATGCCAAAAATTGGGGGTTGGAGTTTGGATTGATCTTGAAGAGGAGGAGGGTAGACAGGTGTTGATCCAGTTTCCTTCCAGGACGTGGACTGACAGAGCAGGGATGAGGACAGGTGAGGGCACCTGAACACATACAAAAAGAAGAGTCAGGAAGGCAAGCAAGCAAGGAAAACTGATCAAAAGGTAGCAGATTCTGCTGGGTCTCTGTCATTACCGTGGAGATCAATGGACAATTCAGCAAATACTGAGTGGAGAGCCAGGGCTTATATACTGTGACGGCTGGTGAGCCCTGATTGAATGATTGAATGCAGCTGTGCTCCGGGAGGAGGGCATCGAGCCTGACCTGTCAGCCACGCCCCTGCAGGGAGACACACGAACACTAGACAGACAAGGGAGAGACAGACAAGAGACAGAGGGAGAAGGGAAACACAAGAAACAAAGGGAAAGCTGGGGGGAACTGCAGGTCCTAACAGAACTGTGACAGAGGATAGCACACATACAGTATTAATTGTATATTATGGAGAAAAAAAACTGCCAATAAAAAGAGATGGTGTGTTAAAATGGTGTGTAATGTCATCCATTACTCCCCAAATCCTCAAAACCACCACACCTGCAGAGGTGTGGCCATGTGATGAAACCTCCCTTTAAAGGTGACAAATGACAATGCATGTTTTGACAAATTAGACAAGGCGATTGTGGCACTATCAGAGCCTGGTGATTGCACACAAAGCGCTTCTTTGAAAACATTTTTTCCCTTCACTTGGCCCAAGATTCAGTGACATCTTTTCAGAGTAGATCCTGGGGAGCCACTGACGCCCCAACCCACAATTACACATCACCCTGCGCTCCCATCGGTCCCATGCCCTACCACCAACATCCCTATCAAAGGCTTGGCATGGTCTGTGGACAGATGAAGGGAAAAATGTGACCACAAAGAAAAAAAAAATGAGGAAAAGAAAAAGATGCAAGAAGCCAGTGAAGTGTAAGGGAACTGGGAATAGTGTTGATGGAATCAGGCCATTATGAATCAAACAAAAAACCTGTTTGACCCCATGATTCATCACATTTGGAGTACAGCACACTAAGCTGAGAAAATAGAAAACCCACTGTGAAAGAACAAGGTGCTGCATACTTTACCAGGGGTTACATGAGTTTTATACCCTTCTTTATGCTTTTCTCGGTCAAGACTGACAGAAAACAAAGATAAAAAGATGAAAAAGAATGGGGTTTTTAAAGTTGCTGGTGTCTGAGTTGAAAAGGAGAAACATGCAAAAAAAAAAAGTGTGGGTGGGGGGAAGGAGAGGTGGTGTGTGAGGGGTTGATGAGGTTGATGGCAAGAATGAAAGATGTGTTGTTGACGGAGACAGCATCCGAGGTGTCAAAGCAAACAGGACTAAGCAGAGGGGCCACAGGTGTGCAGCCTGCTCGGCTGACTGCAGACAGGCTGCAGCACAGACAGCCCTAAGCGCCCAGCATGCATACCATACAGCCGTGTGCCCTGCAGGACTCTCTGACTGGCCTCCTCCATCCACCTGGATTGGCTGCACGGACAAGGGGGGGAAAAAAAGCCGAAACATTGTTGTGAGGTTCTACACATGGACAATGACACATTACAACACAGAGGAAAAATGTGAGGGATCTTTTGCATCTTGTAAATATAATAAAAATCCTAACTGTTTCTACTCTTTGCAACTTTCCAAAGCTCTGCTGTTAAGGAGTGTTGTTTTCCTATTTGTCGCAGCAAAGTAGCTGAAATCCCTCATCTGATTCACTGAGTATGTCATGGACTGAAGTGCACTGTGAACAATGAACAACGTGTCACTTCTGCTCCTAAACACTTCCACTTCTCTCCTACCTGAAGCTTTCAGTGTGCGATTTTAACGCTCCAGCCCTCTACAATGATTTCTCTCCCTCTCTCTCACTCCCCCACCGCCCCCACCCCACCCCACCCCCCCACCCTCGGAGGATAAGCTGTGGTTGGGCCCTGACATCCCAAGTAATTTACTAAGTCAACACAGAGTGAAGAGGGCCCGTGTGCTGCAAAGAAAGCCCCTCTATGCAACCGCCGTGGTCCCTGAGGAGACATGGCACACCACAGCACAAGGCTGCCATGCTGGGAATCATTTAAAAAAGAATAAAAGTATTAATGTAAAGTCTGTACATAAATACAACATAAATAAATAACAAATGTATAGAAATGTATATGTTTCAAATATGTCCAAATGTACACAAAATCCGGACAGTTTATCGAACATTTGACGCAATACTTATTTCCATTTTCCATTTCTGTTGTGTTTTTTCTGTAAATTCCACTCATTAATATGCTGCAAACTTCCTGTAAATATCCTGCATATGAGTCTGTACTATTTACTGTTTAGAACCTACAGTTATCATCTGCTCTCAGCTCTTTGGGTTTCATTTAATGTACACATGTTTAACATTGTGATGTTTTTTTCTTAAAGCATCCTGGCATTTTTGCCTTTGACCAGCTCAGTGATGAGACAAAGGGAGAAAGAGTGGAGGGATGACATACGTTCAAGGTCAGAGGTGGAGGTCTCCAGTCACATGACCCGAGATTCATCAGGTTTTATTTCAGAAAATCTTGTGTTCCTTAAAAGTCCAAGAATGTGTTCATATTGCATGAAAGCTTAGAGATTAAATACAATACTGATGCAGCACGTGTTCATCGTTTACTTCCTGCCTCACATAACATTCTAAATGTACAACAAAAAAGAAAAAAATACTTTTCCACAAGGAAATGTAATGGAACTGTGGCAAGTGCTGCTCTACATACAACAATTTATCTCTGGTACAAAAACGGACTGTACCAACCTTTAAAGGATTTAACAGTACCATGAGGCAAAACTTCACCCATGAACATGAATGTGCAAACACACACACACACACACACACACACACACACACACACACACACGCTATTTCAGGTGCAGCACTCTCACTGCAGGCTACTCCTTGTAAAGGGGCCTTGGTAATCACTGTGTTTGCTTTCCCATTAGGCCGCTCTTCAGATGTGAGGGCTACCTGGGCCCGTTTACTCCCCGAGGAGAGCTTTTCACTCCTCTCCAAAATGCATTATGAAGAATTAGTCACATAAACACCCGTAAATTAAGAGTCAGACAAACGCCCGAAGCGCCTCTGGATTCACTGTGGAGTTTAATATCTTTCAATGACTTTCACTATTTCCACTTTTAGCATGGCCTCGAGCAAGGCACTGCAAACCAAATTGCTACCGTACAGCTGCTCAGCGTTCGCCTGCTGGGACGCTCCCAGGTGTGAATGTGTGTAATTCTACAAAATGCAAAGCTGCTGAAAAAGTATGCATCCTCAGCACCACATTTCTTTAGATAAATAAATGTTACAAAAAAGGGAAGCCAGAATGGTTTTGCTTTGAGTTTGTCTTCCGTTTCAGCAGAGCACAAAGGGACTTGTTCTGAATCAATAGAAAAACTCATGCAGGTGTTTACTTTTGATTCTCAGTCGAGATAATCCACTTGAGTTTGTTTGCAGCGTCTCGGAGGTGAACACAGAAGCTCCAGCCACAGATGTGCATCGTGCACTGTGGGCCATCGCTGCAGATGTTCACAAGAGGTGGATTAGGGAGATAGAGGCATCTAGGGAGGTGATGGAGCTTTCAACAATGAGGGCTCTGAGAATTTACTGCCTGGATCACCGTGGACAGAAGAATGGGCTGCTTCACTAGCAGAGAGCAAGCTTTATGCAATGACGGACGATGAGTCAAGAGGAACCCCGTCCTGAACTCAGCGCGGAATGTTTCATTTACAGTCACCCACATGGACACCCCGGCCTGTGCCTCGTCTGCCAAGACACAAGAAGGATGGGAATTTCAAACAATGTAGATAATTCAGAGCTCAAACTTCCCCCGCTGCACAAAAGGTCTACATGCACTCAGATAGACAGAAAGGCACAACCCACTCTCTCTCACTTTGTCTTCCCTTCCCACACTCTCAGTACCTCTCTGTTATCTCACTGTCTCCGTCTCTGTCCTCCGCCAGTGATTTGTCATCTTTAAATGATTCCACCGAAAGAATTCCAGGCAGAAAATCACGGCATGACATCGTTTTTACCAAAATTATTAAATAAACATTTGCACTGCAAGCAAACAGGATTTTCATCCACAAACCCCTCCTTGTGTGTGTATTTTGTTTAGGCCTTGCACCATACAGTTTCTCGGGCTTTGAGACAATATTTTGACTGTAGTAATTACAGCATATGAAATGTAATCATTACAGTTGTCAATAAAATCAGGTGTGACACTCACTGTTGGCACCTGAAGATGGAGTTGCAGTGTTGCCATGCTGGGATTGAACCCAGCAGAATGAAGTCTTATCTTTATGAAAACATCATAATGTAGGTTATGTTGCAACTCTGATGAATGTCTGGCAAACACCAGCTGAAATCAAAACCATGAAAGAGGCATCGACCCAGGTATGTTTTTCCAGCCTCAAGTTTAAACTCTCCACTTAATCCATCCGGTTCAAGATGCAACTCTGATGAGTCCTTACAGACAGTACGCTGGGTCTAAGCCCACCATAGCACGGTGTGTACTTGTTTTGCTCTCAAGAAAATATCAACATTCAAGAAATATGGGGCTTCATTATGGCTCTTTTTACATGATGTAAGCTGAGTAAAACCCTGCAGTGTTCAGTGTTGGGCAGTGCTGAGAAGGCTCCTCTCTGGGCTAGGTCATGTACAAGCCACGGTCATCAATCACAAACAGCAGGGACTGCGTAGCGATGAGCTGGCGAAAGGAGTTGACGGCTTGACATGACTTGGCCTTCAGAGCCTCCTCGAATTCCAAGCCATCGCTGACTGAAAGGATTACTTGCATAATCTAATATTTGGTGGCACAAGAAAGCATTCATGCCTCAATTCGTGCTAAGTTTTTATTGGCTTTTTATATGTGATTTAGTTACTGTACGTCTGGCTCCCAACCCCGCTCCCAATCCTGATATTTTTCTTTGCATATCATTAACGCTTTTTCATTAGAATTCAAATTTGTCAAGAGAATCCGAATTTAACTCTTTTTCAACCTACTGAGACCTGCCTTGTAGAGTGTCTTCATCCTCCAGGCAACACAAGCCCTTACTCCACGCTCTCCATTGTGGTTGTGAATACTGCGTCTCTTCCATGTACATAAACTCACTTTAAAAAAAAAGCTTCTGTCTGTCTGAGCCAAGTCAGAGCAGCTGAGCGATGTAAGCATTCAGTGCCACAGGGCGCAGAGTGTGTGGCAGGTTGATGACTTGGAGTAGGGATACACCGTCAACAGAAACAAACCATAAACATCAACACATAACTAGACTTTAAATTTGAGTTTTATGAACATGTAAAAGTGTTTGTTATCTATGGCTGAAACACAATTAGTCAAGAAAAGCAGGAAAACTCTCACCTGTCTGGACTTTGTGCTCACATGAACTAACACAAAAGCGGGGTAAGTAACTTTTGACGGGTTGTAACAAGATCGTTATTTTCCTGGCACTGGCAGTCTCCAGTGTTGCTTTTAATGGTATTACAGACCGATGATTATGACGCAAGGGCGTAGGTTTGATTTTGACATTGGTGGGGACGTACAAGTAGTCCGTGACATGTGCCTCTTCAAAGCTCAAACATTTTGATGCATGTCATATGAACAGTGAGGAATAACTTCTTTTTTTTTTGGCTGCCATCAAAATATGATTAACACACACACACACACACACACACACACACACACACACACACACACACACACACACACATTAACATGCTCCTGCTGCAGATGCACACGGCCGCCTGCTGCATAAACAAACTATACATGTGAAAAACATGATGACGTAAGGATGACGTCAAGTCATTTAGCCTACATGCACTCTAAGTTATGGAGCTTGGCACTTCTTATAACCAGATGTAGCTGCAGGCTCTCACATGATAGCAAGAAAAAAGCAAAGCCAATCCTACCAGCAATACTGAATTAGGGAGTGAAGAACATCACAGCTGTACCAAATTCTACGCCCTTGTAAGAATGTGATCAATACCCATTTTTTGATTCATAAAAATATTTGCTATTCTTTCTTGCTTCTCTTGCAGATGAGAAAGACAGATGAGCAGTTATGATAAAGACATGGCACCCTGGCACTTTCATCTTTGTCACATCGTGGTGATGACATTATCTGTTACTCATCCCGTAGACCAGATCCATGAGAATAATCTGCCATTCTTTACCTATGCCACCGTCTCCGGCACTGAGCAGGGGGGAAGGAGATGTTACGCCATGACCCACAGCGGTGAGTTTACATAGCTCAGATACCCAAAGAGATACCAAGGCCTCTTGCCGTGCACATCCCCGTCACACAGAGACCTGATAGGAACTAATCAGTAAATGGCGGTTTTAACTGTCAGGAGGATCTGATGTGAGCTGGACCTCACAGGATCTCCACCATGTTGTCTGAATGTGGGACCGATTCTATCACAAGCCTTTCTTTCACTGTGTGAAGGCCAAGTTTCACAATAATTTTTATGGTACACTTTTACAGCCCATTAACATTTAAATTAATGTAATGTTAGTAAGTTAAAAATGTCACTCTTGGCATTAATAAATTCTATCATTGCTTTTGTATTTTGACTGTTCCTGACCACATTGTACAGCCACGTTAGCAACTCTGTGAGGCTCTACGTATGCACAGTGGTGCTTTGAGCTAAATGCTAACATCAGTATGCTAACACGCTAAGATGACAATGCTCACATGCTGATGTTTAGAAGGTATGTTCACCATGCTCACTATCTTTAGCGTTTGCTAATTGGCACTAAACACAATTCCCCTGAGGCTGATGGGAATGTCATTAGTTTTGTGGGTATTTAGAGGAATAGTTAGAGGATCACCAAAGTTGCAGAAATTGGAGAAAAAGTGGATCACCAAAGTCAGTAGGATTCACTCTCTGGGGACTCTGAATGTCTGTTTGGCAATCCATCCAGTGTATTGAGATATTTCAGTATGAATGAACCAGCCAAGAGACCAGATTGCCATGCCTGGAACCAGTTCTGCTAACTGTGGCTTGAGTTGAATCAAATTGCAAAAGTATCTAAATAGTGTGTGTGAATAAATGACTCACATCTCAAACCGCTGTCCCTGTTTTATGCAAATGTGCACACCATTCCATGTTGAATTTAGCCCTTTAACACAAATAAAAGGGCAAACATTCAATTAAATTTTTCCCCAAAAACGTTCTCAAGACAGTGTTGCAAGATCAGGACCTAAAATAAGGGTGAAAACAGCAAAAATGCAGAAATTCCATCACAGATCTCGGCACATTTTGACAGCTGAAGATTGATGTCAACTTTAATGAGTGTTATTAGTTGAGGAAATCAGCAAAAAAATATTCTGTTTCAATACAAAACATGTGTTGCTCAAACAGCTGGTTACCAGATGTTGTGCAATCCTTGAACTGTCTGACAGACGAAAATAAAAGTTTTCCAAAAATTTCCCCTCAGATAGTTACACAATAAGCTTCTGGGAGTTAATTCCTAACTTCAGCTTGATTGTGTGATTGTTTGGTGTATTTTTCAGCCTTGAACACTGTTGAAAGAATGGTTCAACATTTTGGGAAATACTTGCCAAGAGTTAGAAAAGAGGCTCAAGACCACTTTCATGTCAGTACAGTTCATCTGAAGCCAGTTAGCATAGCATTGCACAAAGACCGAAAACAGGTGGAAACAGCTAGCCTAGCTTTGTCTAAAGCTAACTAAATCTGTTTACACCACCTTACCTTAGGACAGAGCTAGGCTAGCTGTTTCCCCCTGTTTCCAATCTGTAAGCTAGAATGAGCTAACCAGCTGCTGGCTCCAGCTTCATATTAAAATTGGCTTTTTTGCTTTAACTCATCATTCTGAAGTAAATGTTGATTACACAATGTAATGGCTATAGAATAATGTTACCATGGACATTTAGATCCCTCCCTATAAGCCTCACTTTTACATTGTACATCTGTCTGCCACTGGGAAAATGAAGGCTTCATTAATGGCACAGAGGAAGTGCACCAACCACAGTTGTCCTAACTGGACTGATCTATTTGTTCACAATCAGTGGACAGAAAATGTTTTATCACTGTCTCCATTGTGCAGTTTCTTCCATTTTCTAAAATCATGAAATTTGTTTTTCTCAACACAGACTAAAGGAATTTCTATCTGCTTTCATATCTCCATCACAAACTAAATGAACGGATAAACTTGCACTGTTTCTCCCTAATGTTTTCTTCTACTCCCCCCTCCACCCTGACATCAACCCCGCTGTAGTTACTTGTTTGCATGAAGCAATACTCAAACTATGTTATTACTCCATTCAAAATGATGACAGTTTTAATTTACCTCTTCAGTGAACATGCTTCTTGCTTCTCTCTTATTTCCAAAGTGCTGTTGATTGTTCCTTCATTGAAATTTGGAAACAAATGCAGTGTGTCCTCTGTAAGTGGTAGTTGCCTATTCCTTCAATGACATTCGTAATGACAGTATGCATAAAGATGTACAAGTCTGTTTAGAGTAATGGTAAGTTTTCATTTTACATGATTTGCAGGACGCATCTGAAAACATGTTTTACAGCTTTGTGATTAAATGAATTCTTTAGTCTTTTAGTCATAATCACGTGACTTTTGTCTGACAGTGTATTAAATCAGGAGCACTAAGAATCTGTAAATATCTTTATGTGCGAAACAAAATGCAGGTGACGCTTCACAAATTAACAGAGTCAACATGTGGCTGCTGTGAGACGCTGTTAGCGACAGTGCACAGGGGTTTCCATGCAGCGCAGAGAGGTGACAGAGTTTCTATGGTTGGCTCACCACACAGACCTGCTCTGTCCCGACCCGCGGAGCGGCGGGCTCCCTGCGTCAGACCTGGCCTTGGAGAGAAGGGCTATATTATTGGTCCTTGGCCCCTGCCTCTCCCCTGTAGTTCACAAGTTTTTCACCACAAGAAAATGTCAGGGATGGAGGGATTTTTTTATTTCGCCCCAAAATTTCCCTTTCTAATCACGCGTCTCAGCTCTTGGCTCAGGCAGCAGGGCAACTCACCACCCAGCCGTGTCCAGAAACACGTCTGTGCTATCAGCCACTCCATCAAAATCTATTTGCCATCCAAACACAGCAATAAATTAATTCAGGGCTGGGACATTGATTTAAATAGTCGTCTGGCTGTACCTTTTCAAATACCTGGCCTGATATCTGATACTGGGAGGATTTACATGAGTGCTTTGTAGGCTTACTCAGGAGAAATATATGACCAAAAAAGGCAGTGGAGACCTCTTACCACCCCTGCCCATGACATCAACCAGCATCTCTCCTGTCATCCTGCCATGGCCTTCATTTTTAGCTAACTTCCATAAACACAATGAATGCTGAACTTTCATAAACATAATGCACGCTGAACCTACAGAGCAGTGAGGACAAGCATGGATAGAGGTGTTAAGACATCCAAAAAACAAAACTTTCCCCACAGCCTCCACTCACTGTCATTTTTTATGTGACTTGAGGGGCTCCACAGCTTGACCTTTTGCTCCCAGATATAAGGTGCCATGTCCTGGTCAAAGGAGGACATCATTCAGTAAAAAAACAAGACTTTAACAGTCTGCAAGTACAGTTTAGAGCACTCCTTCAAATATGTGAGTGATGCAGAGGAATTTGCAAACATTTGCTGCACATTCTCTTGTTACAAACACTCCTAATCCTCGCTCTCTCCCTGATAGGAGGGTAAGATAATTGCTTCTCCTCAGGGAGAGATTCATAGCAATTGCTTCTCTTATTGTGCCGAGGCCTGTTTGCCAAATTGTACCTTAAATGACAGATCAACTGGTTGATTGGATGTTTGTAAGTTGGCTTCTGAGATGAAAATACAATAAAATAAAATTCTGGGAAAAAGAAAATGCTCTAGAGCAAGCCTGTCTTCCCTGTGTGGGCCGCTGCAAATGTCTGCTCATAATTTTAATGACACGCAAGTTACAAAGGTTGTGGGGAAACACCTCAAAAACAAAAGGTACATTTTTTCAGGGGACTTTCGCTCTATGATGGCTCTGGGAAAGCGGCCCCCAAGCCTTTGTTTGTGCAAAATCAAACTTTAATCTGGTGCTTTTGATAGATGTAGCCTTTTATTTCAAATGTTTATGGAAATACCCAACAACAGTCTTGTGTGGTCCTGTGTCTAATGAAACACACTCACGTATGCCTCTCCTAGCCATCAGATCAGTGGCCAACACACAATGTTCATCACGGAGTGTGGTTTCTGAAGGGGCAAGCACATGGTGGGCATGGTGTAGAACAACTGGGTTTTCCTCCTCACCGGGGACCAGCACATCTGTGAATGCGGGTGCTGGGGAGGCTTGCAGTCGCAGCTCGCGGCTCTGCAGGCCAGCTGTGTTGGTGCTGTCAGCCTCATCCTCCTCCGGTCCATCTCCTTTGGGCCACATGAGCTCCCATGGAGGGCTTCAGGAGGATTAGCACACTAGAGTAGGGGATGAGGGGTTCAGGAGCAAGTGTTCAGGGGTCAGCCTGAGGTTTTACATTTTGATCTCCTCTCAAGTACAAGTCTGATGTATTATTTTGATTGAACCAGCTTACACTGATACAAGCCTTAGTTCATCAATCAATCAAATGTAATTTACTCAAACCCTAGTTCACACTGGGGATTCTGCCTGTCTGAGATCACCTGAGTCTGGTATTTTTTCTGAGCTGCAGGTTGTTTTGGTTTGGGCTGACTGATGGGGCTTGGGGGGCAGTGGTCACAAACCACACAGCACATTGAGTTGTCATCAGTGTTCAGCAGCAATGCTTTTATGTCTTGGAAACAGAGAGCTGAAGCAAGACCCTGCCTTTTTCCATTTCTGAACAAGGGAAAGGGGGGGTGGGGCAGTTGTGTGCACATTTGATGAATAACAATTCTGTGTGGACAGACGGATTGTAATGCCACCCTGAGGGCACACACAATTCTCTCACACTCTTCACAGGTGGAAAAACTTCAGGTGATTCTGCAAATAAAGAGGCCTCTTAAAATTGCACACCTGCGTGGAGACAGCGGCTGCAGCACTTCAGAACTCAAGCTGTATAGCCTGTGGTTATATTCCTATGAACCCAAAACTCAAGGTTACATATCTCAGCACAAACTCATCTGATGAAGATTTGATGCCGGAATCAGATGCTGATGAGACATGAGGGAAGTTTAGACAAGAGTTTGGTTTTCCTGAGTCTGTGTTGTAAACTGCATTGTGATAGCTGGATGTCTAAAGCCACGTCTGCTGGTGTTCCTGTGTGCAAGAAGAAACTTGCTCCGTCAAAATAGCTGCCCTTCACAAGGAGGAGAGGAGATTTAGTTGTCGCAGCCAAACCAGGCTTTTATGTCCCCGCCACCATCTTGATAAACGTATATAAACAGTGCACACGGGACAAAGGACACAACAACTGGCATTGTGTCGTTGTTCCCTATGACAGCAGAGCTCCCCTTCACTGGATGGTGTTCAGAGATGCTGGGTTGGACAACAGACTTCCTCTCTATGTGTGCATCAGTTTGTGCGTGTGAGAGAGGCTGGATAAGGGACTGTTTATTTCAAATTCTTTCCTTTACACTTTTGAAACAGGATAAGGCTGGTTAGTTGAAGAAGATGTGGTAAACAAGACAATACAAAGGCTTAGTCCACATGTGCATGGGTATAATTTTTTTTTAACTGGATTTTTCATTTTTCATTCTAAAAATATGAAAATGCAAAAACACAACTGAAGCGATGTCAAGAGGATGCCAAACTAGAAGGCGGAGATATAAGCACTAATTCTAAAGCCATGTTGGCCAATCAGAAGCCTGAAAAAGCTAATGTCGAGTTGGCTGCCTGCAAATCAGACTATGGCGTAGGCATCATCTGCCCTCACCATAGTAGGATTTGTAAATTCCTGAGTTTTTGTCCAAAACCAGCCATGTTGGTGTCGGGGTCTGTGTTGGATTATGTAGCAGTGACCTCCGTAACGCATTAGGACACCTCTGTCCTTCAATAAAACTGGAAGAGTAATCGTTTCTGACAACCTTAACCCTGCAGGAGTTAAGCCTATATGACCACATTTATCAGGTTTAATGTTTACTATGGTTCCCATCTTAGTTTGGCGTGTTGGCATGCTAACAGTTTCTAATTAGCACTAAACAACGTACAGCTGAGGCAGATGGTAATGTCATTAGCTTGGCAGGCCACTTGGTCAAAAACAAAGTAAAGTACTGAACAATTTAAAACTTGGACTTGATGATGGTGCTAGAGGAACAGTTAATGCATCAGTTTACGCCAGTGATGGACAAAGAAGGCTAAGCATCTCCATAACTTGAATCAGAGTAAAAGGCACTCATGGTCAAATATTACTCCAATACAAGTGAAAGATGTTCAGTCAATTTTTTTACTTGAGTTAAAGTACTGGCATACTTAAGTACTAAGTAAGTACATTTTCTTTTTAATGTCAACATATTACTGCATTGTTGCCACAGTGCATTTACAGGACCAGTGTTTTGAATAACGCATCGCTAAGTAACATGTTCCTGTAATTCCACTTTACTTCTGGCAGCAGTGGATTCACACTGGATCAGTTTCCAATACAACATCTTAGTGGGCAAATCTATAAAAATCCATAAAAAGCTGTTTGATTTGACCAACCATAGCATTAAATCTGCAACTACTAGAAGCACAAACAACTTTGCTTGAAATGTTTATCTGGAATTAAACAAATGTTTGCATAGTCTACCTCAACACGCTTTCTCACGTTAGACTGCAAATTTTTGTGGGCAGGGATGAATTTTGTGCAGTAAACTGAGCAAATGTTTAAAATGAAATGTCAGACATGGGCTTCAGATATGGCCATGGGTGCTCTGGTGGTGAGGAATCATCATCTTTATTTGGCATCGCCATCGTTACAAAACCAAGTTCAAACTGAAGTGTTCAGTAAATGCAGCAGGCACTTTGAACTTGACTGACAGGCGCAGGCGGTTTACTGTGATTGGTTTTTCTTGTGTAACGAACACAGCATTTGGCCTATCACTTCAAAGCTGTATGCTGTGTGATGTAGTAGTACCATTATTTCATGAAACATATCTTTGGCCAGCTCCATTGAACCAAAGTTATGCTACCCAAAGATTTGCTAACTCGACTACTAAAGTACAATGAACGTCTTTGACTAAATGAAGACATGTCAGTACCCTTCAGTCTGTGCTTTGTGCACATGTTGAGACTGTTGCTCAACTCTGTTGTCCATAAATATAAAAGAAACTGTCTGTTTGGCTCTTTGGGCAGACGCAGAGCAGAGACGACAGCTAGCAAACCGCAGCAGACTGTGATATTATGTGGACAGTCTAAAACTATTTCATCAATTAAATCTGATCTTCCTTTTATTAACAGATGTGTACCTCCTCAGCAGAAGTAGCGTGGCTCTGCAGGGCTCTGCAGACAGGGTCAGCTAAGTACAATGTCCAAGTCTTCCACAGCTCAGACATGTGTCTCCCTGCCTATGAAAAGATATGGGCCATTCGAGACTCACCGTGAGTCTCTCTTGTATGGACTTTGACACTTTTACATCCATGCCTGAAATGTAGCCCTCCCCAGGTAAATGATGTCTTTCAGACCCGAGTCTTGTTAATTCTGTTTTTCTCCTTCTGAAGCACAGACACATATACTGTACACACATAAGTTATCTCCAACTTCTATAAAATACTTGTGGGTGAAGCAGGTGTAAACACATAAATATGATAAAAACATCACATGACATTTACGTCAATTGTGCGTGGCACACTGTGCCCCTTGACAAATCCCCTTGAGGATCCACAGGAAAAAAAAAAAAGACATTTTCCTAACAGCCCCCCCAGCTTGTCACATAAGAGGCATAGACCATCTACTGCTTTAAATTCTCTTTGGGAACTTGGCTGAAAGCAGCACACTGCATTCATAGGTAAGGTAATGCTAAATCAGTTAATTTAGACTGATGTCTTTATGATTTGCAGGAGTACAGCATGGAAGCCAGTCTCCCTTACTTGCTGAATAAACAAAAATTTGTTCAGCTCAAATAAAATTTGATGAGGAGATAATTTTGCGAGCATAGAGCATAAAGGTCTCTCTTATGTGCAGGGGTGCTGCACTCTGAAGGCAAATGAACTGAAAGTCTGAAGTGGTAGTTCAGCACACGAGGGACAAGATGATAGAGGGAGATTTGGCTGATCTGGTCCACCATTGGGGACAGGCCTCCCTGTGCCCACAAAACTGTCAAAAGTCCTTTTAGTAGCTTCAAAAATGATCCAGTGGGTCTTTTTAAACTTACAATACTCAAAACTACCCTCACAAATACGTTATAAACTCCTCAGAATCTCACTGGTATACCTAAAGGAACCAACTTTATGGCTGGTTTGATGAAAATCCCACTAAATTATTTAATCAAATATCCCCGTTGCGTTACACAAAGTAACCTTCAAGAAATTCCAACGACATTGGACATTCAGCATTTTTTGGCATGAACAACTCTCAATCAAAGCAAAACCCACAGAAACAAGCCTCTAATCTGGGATTTCATCAGGAGATAAATCCTGGAGCTGCTCCACTGACAATGAATTGGAAGCTGACATGGTGGATTGTGTGCAGTGACTGTGTGAGCTTTTGCTCTCAAGTAGCTTTGACAGTTACTGTAGTCGCTACCAGTTATGAGTATCTGGTAAAACCCTGGGAACTGTTTTGTGCAAAGCAGCTATCAGTCAGTGACGAGTTATATTTCTTGGACGCAGCTTTGACTGTGGATTTTGTTGGAACAACAAATGTGAATTCTGTTTTCTGTCTCAGGACTTAAAGATCGAGGACTTCCCAAACAGCTTACTACAATCCTTGACATGTGGGATATAGTTGAAGCGTTTTCGATTGGAAATCACTTAAAATAACTCTAAGCATTCAAAACACCCAAAACCACAGAGATGAATTCACTGGAATCCTTTCTTTTAAAAGGATATATCTATTTAAGAAGCTGCAGATAAAGAACAGATGCATCTCAGTGCCAGTAAAACTCTCTTGGAAATAAAATCTAATTCCATAATCTCCCTCAGTAACTCATGAGCAGAGATCTAAGCAATCATCTGGTGAGTGGCCTCGTGTTAACATCAAAAAGTAGGTTAGTGTGTGTGAGGTTCACTCATTCACTCATTCTAGCGTGTGATAATTGTGTTGTAGGTTGCAGTCCTGCAGTGGTCAGAGGTGCCACAGCGAGGGAGGCTCTGTTGGCAGACGCAAGAGGCCGCTTTGATCTCTCAAATTCCCTATCTTTGCCTTTGTTGACGACAGAATACCTGGGAAAGGGACGCTCAATCAGAGAGCCTGCATGGGAATCCCCTGACACACAACAAGAACAAAACACACGCACACACAGAAATATGTGAAAATACACAAACCCCCGGAAATAGCTCAAATTCAACAACACCCATCATAGGAATCCTGCTTCTTCTTAAGCGTGCATCAGAGTGTCTTATGTATGATATCAGATTTTCCTCCTTTGAAGTCATAAGCTCATAATGCCTACATGTGAAAAGGTTGTTTTTTTCCATGTACGCAGAGCTGACAACAGATTCACTCCCCGGCTCTTCCTCTCACACATGCACACAGATACTGGCTCAGTCCCACATATGACAACACCCCGTGTTTACCCCCCACGCATCCTGTTTGTGGCAGCATCTCCCATTGTTCTTGTCTGTATCTACCTGAGCAGGTACAAACTCTTTGTCGCACTCTTTCCACTGCAGCTGTTTTTAAGAAGCATCCTGGATACAGTAAAAGGGATCCTTGCCCATGTGCTTTTGTTTTGTTATCAACATTTGGCTGCTTTATCATTTCTTAAGTGGATGGAAAAAAGGGAGGGAGGATGGAAAATCTGCTGATAAATTCAGAACACAAAGAAGAAGCCACACAAAGAGAAACCTCCAGTGAGACAAAACTGTTTGGATTTAGCTTTGCAAAGTGGTAGGTGAAGAGGGTTTTTCTTTTCTTTTCTTTTCTTTTCTTTTCTTTTCTTTTCTTTTCTTTTCTTTTCTTTTCTTTTCTTTTCTTTTCTGGCAGGCCAGGGTGGATGAGTTTAGGAGAGCCTTGCTGACTCTAGTACAAAGCCCCCACTGCCAATGAAAAAAGGGCACCTTTTGGAGCAGCACCCCAGCTGATGTCACCCTAGAGGAAGTGCTTTGAAGAGGATGTGGGCAGAGGGACATCCAGGCATCACAATACAGTGTTGTATGTCAGCAGCATTACAAGGGCATGACGCTATCCTTGTGAGGAGTGGGCTTCACAATATAATATGAGCACCTTGATGAGGCGCCTCTCAAAGTGCACCATCAAAGTGTCGGGGATGTGTTATTGCAATCAGGGATGCATAAACAAGCAATTTAGCTCCATATCTCCAAAATAAATCTGTGAATTTGTGATTGGCTGCTTGGTGAGTGGGCCAAACAGGTTTATCTTGCATACCAGGGTCACTCAGTTTAATATTTCCAGGTGAGAGAAATATGCATCATCCACAAAATGTATGGCCCGTCCAGCAACAATATATCAAAGTCTAGAACGAAGATCACTGGATTGAGAAGAAGTGCGACACTGCCCTCTAGTGTCTGAATTCACTGTACAACTACACGTTGTCAGTTTAAATTAAAGACGAAAATGCCATTCAACCATCACAAAAAGTGTGTGTGTGTGTGTGTGTGTGTGTGTGTGTGTGTGTGTGTGTGTGTGTGTGTGTGTGTGTGTGTGTGTGCGTGTGTGAGAGAGAGAGAGAGAGAGAGAGAGAGAGAGAGAGAGAGAGAGAGAGAGAGAGAGAGAACTCACTCCCCTCCTGGTATTTCCTTTGAACCCTGGCTTCAAGATAAGTGTAGATATAAGCATGAAAGGACCCCCCCACTACCACCACCACCACCAGGGTGGACAGCAGCACTGTAAGAGAATAGTCTGTACCCTACCTCATGCTGCCACTGCCTGTGATGAGGGCTCAATCACTCCCTCATTTATTTGTTATCAGATTATTGACATTGAGAACAAGTGCTTCATTCGTCTCAGCTGGATGAACCACAGCTCAGGTGGAAAGAAAGCAAGAGTGATACTTGTCCTATGAGTCATGGTCATGTGGATTAGTCATTGCAGCAGAGATCAAATAATGAACAAATGAGATCAGTGATATGATTTCATATGGCATGTAGTTAATGACAATGAAAAGGCACACACCTACAGCAGACTAATATTTAAGCCGTGCACACAAACAGATAAAACTTTTATTTTAAAGTTAAGATGCAGCTGTTAATGCTGACATCGAACACAGAGTTAACAAGCACTAGCTGACAAACTAAAGCACAGTCAGTGTCCTTTTATTCAGGATCCCATTGCCTCGAGCGCACTATCACTGGCGTTCATCTTTGTGGAAAAGTATTTTCATTTGCAGTTGTGCTGTCACATGTTCTATCATGTAGACTTGTTTCAGGCTCTGCGAGTGTTCTTTCACCCAATTTTTAGTTATCTGCCATTAAAGGAATGCGTAAGATTTATCTTTGATCTCTGTCATATACATCTTCAGGTGTGTCTCCCCTCCCCTCCCAAAGGCATAAAAGAGTGCCATCATTCTTCTTCCTCCAGCACTGAGCTGCTAATGAGCTCTTATTGAACACTGACACAATTAACATGATTTTAACATTCAGTTAAATTCTTTTTATGGATGACTGCTCATATCTTCATGGGTGGCCACATAGATCTTTCCACATGTTGTCCATAATAATTATATTGAGCTCTAATTTCCACTTTTCTCTCACATGGAGTATCTTGAGCTAAGTCCGATAGTAATAAAGTTACATGAATATGAAAGCTATGATTTAGGACTGTTTCAGCAGTATTTTTAGTATGAATTACATTTTGTTCAAATGGCACAATGAAATACTTAAATATTACGTTATGCAAGAGGCTCAAACACGGGCCAAGGGACCTCTGGGGTCCACGTGCAGACCAACAAACCCTTGCGTTCTTCACCACTAGAGGACAGTATTTATCCATCACAGGTTTGCCAGCAAAGTCAGATTTTTCTGTTTTCTCTCTCTTTCTTCACTTCCAATGCAAAATAGAAAACCCACTACTGAACGAGATTGGTAGTTTTAAATCTAGACTTGTTCTACTGAAGAGGTGAAAAGGGGACTGACATTCTATAGATCCAATTAATGCAAATCTGATTTAAAGTTGTGAATTTTAGACAAAATTCTAGCTACAAGTTCAGTCCTTTTACAACATCTACACTCTTTTCTGCCTCAAAGCTGCTTGAATACATGTTTTTCAGATGATTTGTTTTTTGGTTTGGTGGGTAGTTGTCTCATGATATGAGAAAACATAGTGTATTTATGCTCACATTTACATTCCCTCATTTCACTTACTTGCACAAAACTGATCACATGTCTCTGGATACACTACGACGGGAGAGAAGGGTGAAAACAAAAGAATAGTGTAAATAACATAATAATATGCTCATCATGTCATGTGGCATTAGGCAGATGAACTCAGACAACATGCCTGAGCAGCTCCAGTGGGGACCTGAATGGGGAAGATTAGTACCAGATGTTCATTGGGACCCAGTGGCCAGCCAACGAGGAGGAGGGCCATTTGGTCTGTGGGAGGAGTTCGCTCTCTCCTCTGAGCTCAAGATTTATCCTAACAGGTAGTTTAAAAACCAAACAGGGTAGCAGCACAAGCAGCAGCCTAAGCAACAGCAGCAAGACAGTGACGAACGAAGGGGTAATCCCGTTAGGAGGACGTTTCTTTGACCGCATTTGGTTTCTGGATATGCCCGGACGCCGCTCTTCGCCATGCTGAGCAGGAAGGGCTCTTGTGCGGGGATGATGAGCGCTGCAGCCGGAGTAGACCGCAGCAGGGTCGGGGAGCGGCTGCAGGCTGCTCTGGCCGGGCTGCAGGAGCTGCATCTGCTGAAGGACAGACAGAGCGACATGGTGAGCTGGGCACTGAGGATGGACCGAGAGGAGCCGGTTTCTTCTGTCCACGCAGGCCCGGAGGGTCCCGTGATGATGGGCGCTGAGGAGCAGCGGCTGGAGGCGACCCTGACAGCCCTGAAGCAACAGCTGGTAGGAAGTCATTTAAATCAAAAGCCATAAAATAGAGTCATTTAAATGCCTTCTTAGGTTACTATTCGCTTACTATTATGTTCAGGCAGTAGTTTGGTATCACCATAGTTTTTGGACTTCAACATAGTTCTTAAGTATCATAACATCTGTGTGCTCACAGTCACAGACAGTTATTGTCTAAAGAATAAAGTGCTTGAATCTTGCAGTCATCTGATGCTCATGTGCATTCCGTCTTCAATTATTACCGGACACACTTTCATGCTCGCAGCTGGGGGTAGGAAATAGGAAAGGTGTCATAAATCAAGGTTCACTGCAGGAGTGTGTTGTGTATGTGCGCGCTCACCGTGCATGTGTAGACTGCGAAGGGAGGCAACTTAAATCATTAACCACTAACGCCAGGAAATAAAAGAAATGGTGGTGTGTCTTTTAAATGTGGATATTTTCCTGTAAATGACTCTCAGTGAGGGTCTCTGTCATGACAGGCCCCTGAGTGTTGGAGACAACTGGCTGTGTGGAGGTTTCCATGACAAGTTTTTCCATGCTGTTCTAACCATTTACAGGAAGAACAGAGATAAAGGTGCAAATGCATCAAAGGATGCATTGTAAAGTACTGGGACAACAGAAGGTTCAAATTGTGTTTTACATTCATGCAAAATGGATTAATTGCAGACTTACACAGCCTATCTTTTAAATCCACCTCTAGCTTTACTTAATGATCCAAAACCTCTTCCCAAGATCTTTTTTTTTTTTTTTGCTTAAACAGAAGTCAACTGAGCTAACTAAAGAATGAAACATTAATTAAATGATGCATTTTGCAGCCATTGACCCCGCAGACCTCTTTTTGAGAACAACTGTAACAGTAAATGCCCAGCTCTTAACTGCAGAGCAAACAGTCTTTCAACCCAACCCCCAAGCTCTCCTTCTCTAGTAGTTTACACAATGGCCAGGCCCTCGCTGTGGGGGAGAAATGAGTTACCCACCACTGCTTCTTCCATGCTCCCCCATGTCCTGCTGGGGTTAATCATCAGCCACAGCTGAGGTGCTTTTGTTTTCCTGATGGCTGTACATTAGAGCATCTTTTATGTGAACAACAGGCTTCGTCTTAGTAAGGTTCCAGCAGTGCTAAACTTCATCCCGACTCTCTGCTTAATTTTCCCCTCCATATATCTGCACAGAAAGTTTATGTATAATTGCATGCAGGTATATAGACAAGGAGCTTAGTGGCACAACTTCCCATTCTCTCATTCCCTCCCTTCCTGAGAAAATCTCATAAGACTTGCCCTTTGGTTTCGATAGTGTCACACATATTTGTAGGGGATGGTTAAAATCAATATTTACTGTCTGTTTCACAGTCTCGTCTTCGGAAACAGGATGTAGGCCTGAAGACGCACTTGCAGCAGTTGGATCAACAGATCAGTGAGCTGAAACTGGATGTGAGCAAGGCCTCCACGGAGCAGCTGGAGAGTGACAGCAGGCCAAGTTCAGGTGTGTACGCACACACTCAAACAAAAAGACCTGCAGCTGTTTACTTGGCAAATGTAGCAATAAAGTATCTGCATCACATGATGTTGGATGCTGAAGAAAATACACAATGTGAGTAATCGTTTCTGCTCTCTCTAGGCTTCTATGATCTCAGTGATGGTGGCTCTTGCTCGCTGTCAAACTCCTGCACATCTGTGTACAGCGAGTGTCTGTCATCCTCCCAGACAAGCCTTTTTCTCCTTCCCTTGAGCCCTGCTAATTCCCACATTAGCCCTCCATCCCAAATTGATGCGTGTCGCCGGCGTTCTGCTGACGAGAGCACTACCCAGCCCAACCCTCCGCGGGGCACAGGCCTCCACCTGGGCAGCAGCAGGATCCGAGCTAGCGCTACGGGCACCGAACAGGCACGACCAAGACCTGTGTCAACAGGTAACCAAATCTCTTCATCTCTAATTTAAGATAATCTCTTGTGTAGTAATGGGAACCATGCAACGGTTGTGACTAAGCAACTCAACATGTATTTGTTTGCATAATTGCATGTAATTTTTCAGTGGATGAGTGATTTAAAGGTTAATCAGTATTTTCGTGTTGCCTATCAGGTGATCTTGATAGCATGATGGCTCAAGGGCTGGGCTACTACAAACCTGTAGACGCAAGAAAACCATCAGTGTGCACAAACCTGAAGACCTCCGCAGTGGATCCCAAGTTCCAGACCAATTTGGTGTCCCGCAGTGGGACTGAAATGTACCACTACCCCAGCCCCCTGCATGCTGTAGCTCTCCAGAGCCCAATCTTTTCCAATGGGGGTGACACAGCCACACCTGGACCTCCAGGACCACCAGAGAACCGTTCTGATACCCTCCAGAGGGCACAAATGGGTTATGAGAGCAAGACCTTGGGTTACATTGACAAGCTCCTCCTCCGCAGCTTGAGCAAAATCCAAAGTGAAACATGCACAGAGACTATGCAGACACAGAGTGACTATCATAGGAGGCCCACTGAAGTTATAACTGTGTTTCCTGAAGTGTCACAAAAAGAGTTGTCTATGGTGTCACCTCCTCCAGCCCAGACCACAAACACTGTCCCACTAGACAACGACCACAAGAGACACTGCATGACATATTCCAGCCAAGAGCTAGCTGATGATGCAAACCACAAACAGTCAGTGAGAGCCCTGGAGGTTTCTTACCGATACTCCTATCCAGCTGCCATGAGGGCGCACAGCTCTGATGAGGTTACCACTTCATCCCTGAGGAAGAGTGATAGATCCCATGGAGAGTATGCCAGTGTGGCAAGAAGTAATTCAGAGAAAGCAGATGAGGACAATCCAGAATCAAGGCCTCAAGAGAGGAACAGCCAACGGCAAAGATCAGCTGTGGCTCGCAGCTCCAGCACAGAGGAAAGTCAACGCTTTGAGACTCACACAGCTTCCCCTGAGTTTGTGCATGCCAAATTTGTCCCTGCTGGATCTCAGAGGGTCAAGGTCAGACAGGCAGACCGTAAAACCAAAGCTTTGAAACTGAGAAGAAAAAGCAGCGAGAAGCCTCGAGCAATGAGGCAGCAACATGGCTATTCCTCCGGTGAAAGGACCAGGGAGGCCATTGGTGGAACCAAGGGGGAACAGAGAAGATCGGGAAAAGGAAAAGCGACCCAGAAATGCACCACCTGTCACACAGAGGAGCGCAGACAGGGCTCAGGCTCAGACTCAAGCCACTGTAGTCCCGGACTCATGTACACCCACAAGGTCCATCCTAAGCCACATCCCATCCCTGCTGTTACAAAGTCCAGCAAAAGCCGCAGACTGCAGAGCCTGGACTATGAGCAGCCTGCAGAGCAGAGGAAGAGGAGGCAGGGGGCTGCCAAATGGCCATCCGATGTGGAGATGTTCCAGGCATCATGTGCTCAGCGTCAGAGGTCAAGAGATGCCCATGTTCAGGCACCAGGGAGCATGCAGATGGTCCGTAGTGTTAGTGCCAAACCAGGCCAGTGGATAGGAGCTCCCCGATCCTTCCAATCCTCTAACTCTTTTCTCCACAATCTCAATGCCAGATACCCCCCAGCACCCTTCCACATGTCCAGCCTCTACCCACCCAGGTGTGAGTCTGAGTATTCAGCAGAATGCGCCTCACTGTTTCACTCCACCATCGCTGAAAGCAGCGAGGGGGAGATGAGTGATAACACCACCAATCGCTTTGGAGATAGCGAGTCCAGCCAGAGCTTCCAGTCCTTCTCAGACTCTGACAGCAGCCTGTCCCTGGATGAGGAGGACCAGGTGGACAGCCAGGGGGAGGAGAGAGGTCTGGTGTGGGCTGAGGCTGCTCTGGGGCCAACGGCCGCTGGGCTGCCCCTCCAACAGCTCCCACGCCCCGAGCCATCAGCATGCCGCATCAAAGCTTCCCGAGCCCTAAAGAAGAAGATCCGTCGGTTCCAGCCTGCCTCCCTGAAGGTCATGACCCTGGTGTAGCAAAGTCCCCCGGGCAGAATGAGCACTGTTGGGAAAACACAGAGAGCTGCGGGAAATGCTTTCAAAACTGTTTGGAATAATCTCACCTGATCCTTCAGCAACACCTTTAATCATCACTGAGAAGCAGCAATTAAACTGGACTGCATTTGTGCACTGATAGTTTTGTTAAAACAAAAAAAAAAATTAAGAAATGACAATGGTTGAACCTGAAACTGTAAAAAATGGTGCACTGTATAAAACACGTATAAGACAATTATTACACTTAATTTGTAGATATTTATGTTCTAATTAAAGTTTCTCATGGCATGTGGGTGCATTTGACAATTTCATGGACATTTCTGTCATATAATTGTATGTAACAGAGAAATAAAACCAATCTTTTTACATTTCTTCTTGCAAATGATGGTTTCTTTTCAGATTATTTCTTCATTTTGCTCATTGATTACAATGATGATGCAAAATGATTAAACAATGTTTGCAGCATCTCATCTGCCAACTTCTCTCTTCTTCTGATGACTGTTTATCATCCATGTTGAAAAAAATGACACATAATCCCTCCAAACGTCCCACTGAGCCTGACCAATTTAGCACAGATACTGCCAAGGGCTCCTTATCTGGTTTCCTGATTCTGCCCAGCTGTTCGTTTAATGAGATGCAGCTTCAACAATCAACCAGACAGTCATGTTTGATTAGAAGGTGAAACTTATCAGCCTCGGTCATTTAAATGTAAGTAAACACACTTGTGCTGAAGTACTAAAACACACTGTCACACTCCTACGATTTCACAAGCAGACATTAACATGATGTTAGTAGCAGCTCGGGTTTCTCTGGAGGGAGTGGAGGTTTTTAAACAGTTGGTGTATGTGGCAAGGGGCACACAGGATTTAGAAGGAGTGACAGATGATAAGAGGCTCCTCATTTCTGAGCTGTCATGAGGAGATTAGACAGTGGGCAGCTGCACAGTGTTGCCCAATAATCTCATTGCCAAAATCTGCCTTGGTATCTTTCCATTAAAATCCTTTCAAAGACGAGGTGAGCAAAAGGGCACTTGAGAAGGTAACTAGTCCAGTGACCGGCCTCCCAAACATCAGCACTCTTTCCCATACATACGTAATAATGTTTTCTCCCATTATGCAGCCACTGTGACCTTAGAGTTCCCAACTAAGAAGCTTATAGGGCCGACAAACATTTTCAGCATTTCATCAAATTTTCCTTTGAAGTTGTGTTCCCTGCTGATTTAATCACTGTGGAGGCCATTATTTTTAAGACTCTGGGATAATTCATTATTCATTTTCTTTTTTTTCCCATCCATCCATCCATCCATTATCTATACCGCCTATCCCTTTCGGGGTTGCGGGGGGCTGGAGCCTATCCCAGCTACAATGGGCGAGAGGCGGGGTACACCCTGAACCGGTCGCCAGCCGATTGCAGGGCCACATGCAAAGACAGACAAACATTCATACTCACACTCACACCTACGGACAATTTTGAGTCATCAATTAACCTAATGAGCATGTTTTTGGTCTGTGGGAGGAAGCCGGAGTACCCGGAGAGAACCCACGCATGCACGGGAAGAACATGCAAACTTCACACAGAAAGGCCCCGCCTGACCCGGGGATCGAACCGGCAACCTTCTTGCTGTGAGGCACGCGCACTACCTGCTGCGCCACCGTGCAGCCTCTTTTTTTTCCCTTTAACCAGAAATGTTCAGTTTGCTTCCAAAGGAGAAAAGGCCTCTTTCTTTCAAGCAAACTACTCATTAAAGGGCATATGTTAATTCAGCAGCATTCTTTTCTTTATTCATCAAACACAAGACTTTTGTAAAGGGCAAAAATCCCATTTTATGTTGAGCGAGTTGCTACAATTGAAGCAACTTATTAGGATTTGTACACCCAGCTGACCTCTGGCCTCTTCACAAGAGTGAGGGCGAGTGGTCGGTGGGATTAGTGCTGCTGTTTTCGACCCAGCTCAGAGGGACAATGACGGGCGCTGGACTTGTCTTTGATGTTGAGTATAGCAGGACCGTGTCGGCTTGACCTTGTGCGTCTGCTGACCTTTCCAGCGTAGAGCTGGCTCATCTCTGAGGACACATCACCCCACAATAGAGAGGTCAGGGGCCTTTTTGTACCTCGCCGTCTCTGGGCTTGTCTTTTTTTGCGTTCAACACGTCTGTCATACCGACTTTCTTTTGTCTCATTGTTCAAGTCTGTTGTAAGACAGTGTGTCTACTGCACGATCCCTTCATGCTAAACTTTGCTCTTTGAAATACACATTGGATGTTTTTTTGTTTTGTTTTTTTGTAGAATCGTCAGATTTACCTAATGTAATTAGATGCTGGATAAAGATAATTCAGCGAGGGAATGAAACCTCTGCAGGTTGAATCAGGAGCAGCAACCTGTGCAGCAGGTGTACAAGTGCACCTGCAAATAGGATTTATAGGGTATAAAGTTTAGTGCAGGGGGAGGGGGTAATAAAATAGTCCCTATGGGTGGCAGTCAAGTCATACTGAAGGACTACAGATGTCGTGTGGGATCTCATTACATAAAAGTGTTCTGACTTTGACATTATATACATGAGAACACAGGGGCAAACGGCTTAATCAAGATCATGCACCGTCAGCTGATGCCACACCTGCCGATAAAAGATCTTTTAACCTTTGCAGTTTGCTTTTTTTACTTTTACAGCAGTTAGGATAGAATATAATATGTACAATAACAATAATAATAATGATATATCAAAGCAATAAAGCTACTGAAAGAGCATGACTTAACCAGCCAAATAAATATAACAGATCATTGACTTCACACTCACACCCAGCTTTCCTCACATGCGCTTTCCAAATCAGACAGCAGCAAAACATTTTCAGCGGCCAGTGAGATAAAAATAGGTGCAAGTGTCATGCCAAACTACTCTGAGTACAGGCATACGCTGAGGTAATGCAGTGAATGCACGCCTCTGAGCTGCTTTAGACAGTGATCTCATTACACATCAGGTCACCGTACTCCACTTTCCTTCTGTTAACACACATATTGTTTGATGAACAAAACCTTTTCATTCAGATCTCCATCTCAATTATCAAAATGTATCCAAATACCAAATCCAGCATTGTTCAGTAGATTTGACAAGTCTGACACACCGTGACATTCGTAAAACATGAAAAACATTGCAAACACACGCAAATCAGAAAGCAGAAAAAGGAGTAATAATAAGAAAGGATATGCTGCAGACAGGTGCTAATTAAACTTTGACTTGGTTGAGGTCACAGTTGGAGGAGGGGTTCTCCTCCTGCGTGGGCATGAGGTAATCCCAAAACCCAACATGCCCCTCCCAGTCTGTCTCCACGCTCAAAACACACGACACCTCATCAAACTGTCTTCATCATTGTTGTCTCAGCTTTATTTCAGCAATACTCAGGTTTTTTTTTTTTATTATTTTCATTAAGCTTAACACTGCATATTGTGTATTTGTGTTACATTTTGTTATCTGTGTATCTTTACGTTGTCATCTTACAATTTTTTCCACTGGATGTTCTTGGGGGTGCCGGATCGCAGATACAGTAAGCTGTGGATTTAATGAGAGGGAGCTCAGAAACTCATTACCACCCTGATGAGAGGAGCTTTTCCACTCCTTACCCTCAATGTACCCCTGGAAAAACAGAGGCGGCCAAGATTATCTTTAATTTGACACTTTAAATATTCCTCACCAAATCAGATCTGCTCATGAAAACATGTGAAGTCATACAGACAGATTCAGTCGTTGGCTTCAAACTTGTTCTTTAAAAGTTTTGTGGACAGAAAACAGTGTAGATTTGCAGCATGTCTTGAATTTATACCAACAATGGAGTAGTTTCATCTGTAGTGAAACCGCTGAGATTCACTCAGCTCCTCCATGACCCGTTGCATGGGGGATGGGCTCTCCAGTGTGTGAGGTGGCTTTTGTCCCTTTGCTTACTGTACATATGAATGGTGCTGGACCGGAATGTCCAACCTCATGAATGTCAATTGTCTGAGGCCTGAGTTAAGGAGCAGGCTTCTCTGGTTGTGTAAGAGGACAATAGAGATAGAGGAGATGAGGAGATAGAAGCAGGGGAAATGAGCAGGAAGAGATGAGCTTCCAGAGACAAGTGTGAAAGACCGAGAGCAACCAAGACAGAGCATGAAGATGAAGAAAATGGAGAAAAAAGCCACAAGGAGATGCATGATGCTTCACTCCTGTGAGGCTTTGCTGGTCCTTCCTCAACCACCACCTGCTCCTCTTTAAGCACATCCTGTCACTTAATACCTAATCCCTTCATTCACTCCAGTGTGTTTACTAACCATTGTCTCCACTCGCTTCAAGCTGTGGTCAAGAGGTGGTTCAAAAGTTCGCAGTGTATGAGAGCACACACTCACGGTAACAGAGGGCATTGTGAGTGTATTCGCCCCTGCCAGGCAATTGTGCGAGACAGAGAGAAATCCCTGTGCATGCAAGTGAGGGAGTCTGGCCTCTAGCTTTGGAGGCCAACATCAGTTGCTTTCTTTGACATGAACAAAGCGAAATGTGGGCACAGATAATTGAACTACAGTGCACTGCCTAATGTTACCAGTCAATCTACTGTAAGAATAGCAATTTTTCTTTTGATCTGCTTACACGTGTTATTGCAACACACTGTATGCCATATTATACAGATTGCAACATGCCCATTCTAAATACCATGTATTATCTGAACAAGGCTAACAGTCTGCAGCCACGCTAGCAGCTCTGTGAGGGTGTACTTGAGCTAAATGCGAACATTCTCATAATGACAACACCAAAATGATGGTGTTTAGCGGGTATGATGCATCATGTTCATTATTTTAGTGTAGTGTATTCACACCCTTCACACTAATCAGCAGCTAACTCAAAGCACAGCTGAGGAATGTGATTAGTTTGATCATAAATCAAAGAATTTGACACATTTAAATTATTTATAGGCTCAAAACTGATTACCAAAATTATTACAGTTTTTACAATTAATCCCGAGTGGAAAATAAACCTCCTCCAACATCCAGAGGTTGTTGAGGAAATTCACTCAAAGCCTCAAATGTTGACCTCATGGTGATGCTAGAGGTCAAGTCAGTGGCTGACCTAAGTTGCACGATTCATCCTCTGGGGACCAGGAGTGTCTGTGCAGAGTTTCATGGAAGTTTGCTCAATATGCTGATTTCAGGGTCAAACCAACCATCCCTCAAGCATTGCGAACATGGCTAAAAATCACAGTTGTGTGGTTAATGTGAGCGTTGGCTGTCTGTGGATAAGACGACAAGGTTGAGAAACAAAGGAGCGTAACCATCTCAACAGAAAAACAGGCAGGCCACAAGATTATACAAATGAGTGGGATCTGAAAAAATAAGAGTAGTAATCTTTCAATCCTTCCTTCAGTCCTTCAAATGCCTAAATTTACTCCTCTTTTGCTGAAACATGTCTCAAAGTTTACAAAAACAGTCTAGTTGACTCGTAGAACAAGCTTTCGTGCTTGGCTAGGCAAAAATAATTACTGCACAATCGCCTTGCAGCTTACCGGGATTCTACCCAAAGTGTGCAATTTTTAAAAGAAGACACGAGCTGGCGAGGAACAGTGGTAAGTGAGGAAGATTCAGATGAATGCACAGTGTTTCCCCTGTTATCAGTCCGCAGTGTCTCCGTGAGGACGTCCTGGCTGTTTTATGAGCAGGATGTCCTGCATCAGCTCAGAGGACTGCCTCTCTTTTGTCAAGCCTCAGGAACTAAACAGCGACACTGAACCGCCCTGGCCCCACCTATCCTCAGAGAGCTGCAGTTATCTTGCTCTATCTTGCTTTTTTGTTTTTTTGTTTTTTCTACAGTGGGGTTTGTCAACTGGCTCGCCAACAAAGCCACCAATCCTCATTATGAACAACTCTTCTGAAGTGGTGTGTGTGTGAAGGAGACATCAAAAGAGCGGCGAGAGTGACAGCTGGTCCTCCTCTTGGTCAGGACCCCTGATAAGATCAGAGTGACAGGAGTACATGGGACCCCACAGGTACCTCCCTCCCACCGCTGCACCCTCCTCGCTGCTCCATATGGCCACTAACAAGTCCCTCACCTACCAACATGTCAATTCCCTTTTGGCTCTTCAGCCCTTTTCTTGCCTCTGAATAGGTGAACATTCATGTTGCATGTAGTTGTATTAGAAGCATGTATGTTCAACCACAAAGCTACATTTTATCTTTGTTTTCTAGCTATCTTTACCAATCGCCTCCACACTATTTGTCTGCCCTTCACGTGTGACTGCTCTCCTTCCACAAGATGCCATAAACCCGTTGGGTGTGCGTTCACAATGACCACTTGAAAGCTGGAGCTTCCAACAGCTTCAAGCCTAATGGACTCTTGGCTAACGCCTATAAAAACTGTTTTAGACTTTTGGCAAGGACTCCTGCTTGTCTCTTTCCAAAGCATGTGCTCCAGTTAAAGACGGGCTCAGCTGGCACGTCTGAAAGAGTCAATATTCTATTAATTTTATGAGCACAGAACCGTTTGGTAAGCTCACAGTTTTATGGCCCTTCTTCCTCCTCTTTCACTTCCATGATTTTTCCTTTTGCAATTTCTTAATTGCTTCTTCGTGGTGTGGGAAAAAACATGATCAGGGTGGAAATAATTAGCTAAATTAAAATGAAAAGAATCACATAGGCACATTCATTTTTCCAAAGCATGGTATACCGCCCAATTAAATTCTATTCAGCTGGGGGGAAATTGCTTGTTATGGGCCAAACTGCAGCATTTCCTTGGGGTCAGTAGTTTGCTGTTTGGTTTGTTTGCCTTTGTCTCTCAGGTATAGTTAGTGGTTTAGCTTGTGTTCCCTCGTCTGAGACAGGTCCCAGCTCGCAGGTGCAGTGGAAAGGATCCACCAGTCAGAAATTGTGGGAGATAATAAGGCTCTTTCATCAACACACCCTGACTCAGAATTATATACCTCCTTTCTATCCTCTTGTTTTGCATTAGTTTTTATTTCACTGTTTGTTTTTTTCCCTTTTTTTTTGGCATGTCCCAAGGCAAAAAGCAAACAAACACGAAACCGCAGATCATATAATTGTAGTTTCAGCCGGCTCCACTAACACGCTGTGGAACACCCTGAGGTCTTGTCTCTGGACTGATTTGGACAGGCTGGCCCCTATCTCAGAGCAGGGGTCAGAGGTCACGCAGGGAACAGACTGATCCTCCATGCGGTATTAAGTCTCTGCACCTACAGGAAGCACAATGAGAACAGACAGGTTCAAACAGCTGTCAGACTAACCAGTAACCATTTAGTTGATCATAATTGGTATAAAAGCATGCGTGGCTTATAAGGCATGCATGAATCAAAACATTAGAATGAGTATTGAGATGCAAACATGGTGATTATCAGGGCGGTATGGTTTACACCAAAATATTTAGAGTTACATGTCATGTGAAACTTGATAATTTCAAGATGAAGAGGGCAAAAGCCTGAAATGATGCATGGTATTGTCATTTGTGTATCTTATACTGATGAATGGGTCTTTGAAATATGACACAAGTAACTGATGGGGGAGGGCTGGCCTTAACCCTTTGTAATGGGGTATTAAGGAAAGTTGAGGGGGAAGTCTTACAGACGTGAAACGGATGTTGTTGTGAGCAGGGGTAATAGGTATTAAGAAAGGATTCATTAGATGACAAAGCAAAATGCTATTATTTCATTAATTATATTGATTTTCAAAGGCTGAATTGTGTGTTTTTACAGTGATACCTAAAGGCAACATATGGCAAGTCCTCCTTTATCTGCTCTCGGCTGTTAGCACCACAGCTTCCTGGCATAAATATGTTAAAAGGGTGGCAACTGAACTTCCCTTTATGGCTCTTAAGATAAACATTAACACCTGACAGTGAATGTGCTTCAAGATAAACCTAGATTACTATTTTTGATCTATGCTGTTGTAGCAAAGATGAAGGGGTTTCTGAAGAAATCCTATCACAAGCCGGCCATGGCTAATGTTTCATCATGTTCACAACAAAGAAGTGGATAAATCTTCTAAATCTGGACCGCAGCTCTAAAGTCCCCCCAGAGGCCTGGATGATGACATGTGGATGATATGTTTATATGGGCTGTATACCGAGGCAGTAAATCACCACAGGCCTGCAGTGTAAGGAAGGATGACAGTCTATCTGGGGCCCCATGTGTTTTTGGAGAGAAGGGGGCGAGTTTGGGGCTAAACTCTGTCACTTTGAGGGAGGTTGACCTGGCAGGTTTGACCCCAGAGTTCCTTTGAACAGGACAACCCAGGGTGACACTCTAGGCCAGTTTGTTGAGGGATTTGCACATGAAGGACAGAGGATTTGGAGAAGGACTGCAACTGAGATCCATCATCTTTTTTTTCCTTTTGTCATGTATCTTTAAAATAAAAACAGATGAGGTTCACATGTATCAAAACACGATTCCTTTGGAGAGCAGAAGACACGAGTGTTTGAGCGTGTTTCTGCATGTACTGTATCCTGATGAGGTCAAGTTTTAACATCAAAGCATTCTTGAAACTCTATCTAACTTCAGTTAACCATATGCTCAGTGATAGGCCTCGACTACACAGTTCACAGAAAAGAGGTTAATTGATAGAATCAGCGTCTACATAGCGGGTTTATTATGAATAAACGTACATTATACAGTCTTGATAAAAGCAGCACTGGGTGTAAAAGGTCCACAAAGCATTTGCCAACGCTCTGCTAGTACAAAGTACTGTCAGTGTGTGGGTGTCAGAGCATTTATAACTTAGCAGACAAGCTGAGATGAGAAGCAGCTCTATTTTTCCAGCTGAAGTGCTAATTTTAAGCAATATAAGTTTGTGGTTCTTCTATGCAAAGGTAGTGAGGTGTTCTGGTTCAAAACAACAATTATAGTATTTTCCGTGGGAAGTTTGCACAACATGACCTCAGTTAGGATTATGAAGTCACGCTACCTCATGGCGCCACTTAACAAATACTATAATCATTAAATACATGAGACAAAACATGACAGATAGGGTGACAAAGGGCTTGGAGGCTCCTGTCAGGCTGCTCTCCAGCAGCAGCACTCATTTAGTACACTTTGACACCGCTACACTGATGAATCCTTAGCAGATTTACTCTATTGATTGGTGCTCGGTGTGTTTTAGTTGGATCAATGCACAGCCCTTTTCACTGCTCTTTACAGCATATCCTCCCTCCATGAGATCGATGACAGCAAAGACATCCTCAGGATGTGAACTCTCCTCTGGTCATTCAAGCTATTAAAACCAAAAAGAAAAAGGCATGAAAAGCAAGAGATGATGAGGGAGAGACAGTTTGGGAGTGAGAGACAGTCCAGCTTTGATGCTGGCTCTGTGGATCTGGCATCCAGATGACCTGTGCTTACAGCGCAGATTAGCCTTGACAGTTGTTTCTGGAGAGAGAGAAGGGCTAATCTAAAGTTGTCTGGAGATCCTCAGCCGTGCAACATAAAGGCCAGAGCAGGTATGCTGTGTCAAAAACCCACAGAGCAGTTCTGGAAGCCTTATCTCAAACTCCAGTGTAAAGATCCTTGGAGCAGATTAGTGTGTTTACATTTAGTTGAGATTTTTATCCTGACATTCCTTCAGAATTAGGCATGCTGTGAGAGCCAAGAGTGGATTCCTGTCTCAAACAAATTCTGTGTCCCTGCAGTGAGAGGTTTCTTATTTTGGTGGTGTGACAGACAGCGCATAAGCTAAAGCTGCACGCCCTCGCACAGAAGGGCACTGCTTGGGCATATCTCAGTGTGTATCCACCTAACAAACACCCAGGCTCTCCAGGAGATCCACTATGTGTTGTCATGGCAGTCCTCCAAACACAGTAGGGATGTATTTAGGGGCTTTGTATTTCCTGTGTTTACCAAGCGTCTTGGGCAATCCTGCAGTGAGGCACAGGATGCTGGTCTCCACAATGGCAGCAGTGAGGTCTTTGGATCCTCTATGCAGGAGCAACACACAGGCAGGGAAGGGAAGCTAATCTGAGATGACAATAGTGTGCAAGGCCTGAGCCGTTATGTCACTTCTCCATCGTACTGGCTAGAATGCTAATGACAGACATCCTCTCCACTCTTACCCTTCCTCCTAATCACTTCTTACCTCAGCCATCGCATCAGTGGGACTCAACATTTGGCGCATACTTACACAGAGGTGCCATAAGTGGATTTGTAAACCAGGAAACCAGGCTGTATTTATAGAAGGATCTGAGTAAGAGTCAGAGGACAGTGATCTGACCCGCTATTACAGCAACTGCAATCTGGGTTGGAAGTCTAAGTGGCTTTTCCAGGTGTGAGATCAATTTCCCAAGCATTGTTCCTTCTCACCAAGCACGCATATGCAGCAGTAATGGACTACTGTGAAGCCTTAATGCACCATTAAGTTTGCTGGAGTGGTGGCAGGGGAATGATTGCCATCAATCACCTATTGTAAACATCAGCTCAATTAAGAAGTAATGTGTGCTGGTGTTTAGCATAATGAAAGGGCAAGCCTGCTCCCCTGTTGATGAAAAGATCTTAACTGTTTCTTACAGAAACACAAGTCAATATGGCGCTTTGTAAGCTTTCACAGGAGAAGTATGAAGGAAGAGGCCATTTCACTTTTATTGGTTGAATAGAACAACAGTAAGTTACAGTTATAATGTTTCTGCCCTTGTAATAAAATATTCAGAATCAGAAAAAGCTTTATTGTCAAGTGTGATTTTACACATACGAGGAATTTGTTTTGGTTGGTTGAGGTTGGTGTATGACACATCTACTAAAAATAAGCTATTAAAGAAGTAAAAAATATAACAATATAAATATATATACACAAGTCTGTTTTTATTTTATCTTTTTTTTCAGAAGCACAGTCTGTTTTTTCAGAAAGAAGCCCAAGCTGAGCATTAATGTAACACATAGAGTTATGGCAATGTCAATGTGACATTGTTCACTCTGTTAAAAGTTGGCTGGTAAAAGTAAAAACATTAAGTTGTCCAACACTCTTCTTTATGACCAAATATGACACTTGTCTTTCTTATCAGCCTTATCACCAGCATGCTTACACGCTAAACATTCTGTCTGCTAAACATCAGCGTGTTAGCATGTTCGTTGTGAATATGCATGCTGACTTTAGCATTTAGCTCAAAGCACAGCTTTGCTAAATGGTGCATCTGTTTTAGTGAAACTCAGATTTCTATGAAAAGTGTTTTCCAATCCATGGAGAGTAATGTGTAAAAACGTAAATAATGCATTACTGTTTCTCGTGTATTTAAAAACAGACAAAAACATATAATGAAAAGCATTGGCAATTGCATAGAAGTTGGGGAAAATAAAGAGAAGAGTGTTCTCTGAAGACAAAGAGAGAGTCAGTTCAAAGAGCAGTCAGCTGACTTTTACTTCACTACACATTCCTAATGCTCTGCCATTTCCTCATAACAAATCTGACATCGCAGCCCCCTGCAGAGTCCCATCCTCCATCCCTGGATGAGTCAGTTGTCTAATGAGGGGCTTAGATTCAGACCCACTGCTTATCCACTGTCCAGGGCCTGTCTTTCCCATCATGTTGTTCAGCCTTTATGTGCTTGCTTTTTTTTTTTCACTTTATTCTCAGAAATGCCTAGTCATTATAAAGTGCATGAGTATTTTTGAGTCTTCATAGCGTGACACAGGAGGGGACTGAGCCTCAGCCTCCTTATTAGCCTCAGGCCACAGCATAATACGGCTGAATTTAACTTGATTTGCTGTCAGTATAAATGTGCTGGAACAGGACCAGTCACCTTGTTTCAGTATATTATCCTCAAAATGAACTAAAAAAGAAACTGATATTTAGTGTAGATTTATAAAGCATGCAAGATCATAAAATTGGACTTAACCTAGCTGTCAGCTTGTCTGTTTGGAGACTTGAGACACAGAGTATTAAAAACCATAGCTCAGAATAATTAAATCAACCAAGAGTCTACTAAAGAAAGCTTTTCATTTTATTCTAGATATGTAATATGGATTCTTCATAGTTTGCATGCATTTTCAATGCTAAAGCTAAATGACCTCTACTTACTCAGTATTGCACAATTGCACCCGTCTTCGTCCCACTAAAGTAATTACAGGGTAAGCAAGATAATCACTCTGTACTCTTCTAATGATAATGCTCAGATAACAGGTCCCAAACTCAGGTTATCAACATGTAATTAATCCATCATGCTGGCAGAACAGCGAATAAGAATCAAATAGGCCAATTCATCCAAGTTTTATTTATTCACTTTAAAAAATATTTTTTTAAGTAAAGTTTATGGGCTTGGATCAACACACTTCACACAGCTCAGAGAGAGTGTGCTCTGCTCTGAGCAGACAGTGATAAAACGAGGCTCTTTTTACACTTAAACACAAGTTCCTCTTTACACACAAACACAACATGTCTGAAATGAGTTTTGGTGTGAGGCCTCTACCTCATGGTGTGAGGTGCTTTTTTCATCTAACACCCTTTCACCAAATGTCAATTGGCAAATAAGCCCAGCCCACCCCCAAAGAAGACCCTGATTAGGCTAACCATTCTCTTTATAACGGGCGGCACACAAGAAGATGCTAAATGTAGGCAAATAAAGAGTTATAGACCTTTAGATGCTCCCAGCGCCAGATAATACTAATCATTTCAAATCCTGCAAACACACAGCAGCAGACAAAGACACACAGATACACAAAGCAAACACACACAACCACTATCTGCATGACAGTTGTCTTATTTATTGTTTGCTTTTTACACAAAAACGCAGACTCTGAATGCTTGAAATGTTATCATCCAGCGATCACAATATGAATGGAGACAAACAAGTTGAGGAAATACGCTAACATATCATCCGCAGTACAAAAGGTCCTCGTCTCTGACAAGATAAAGACACAATGCGACCAATGAGCCTCTCTACAAGCCTCTGGTAAGTGGACAGCATTCCTTCATTGGCTTCTTGAACTTTCTCTGCTGCAGGCCTTTTCAGCTGCTCCAACGCTGCTATTGTTCCAGTGTGGTCATCAACAATGACTTGGGTGTGTATGTAGCTTGACTGCAGCTCCACGCTCCTCTGATTCTTGTTTTGCTATCTGAACAGGCCTGGACAACACACCCCACATCGCTAATACTCTCCCAGGGAAGGCAGGAGACATCAGACAGACCTGTGTGAGAAAACCAAGAGGTGCACGTCGCTTGACTGCCAAACAACAATTCAGTACAAATAGAGACCTTAGCCTGTATGAACCATGACAGTTAACTGATAAAAGTTACATTTCGCTGTTTGTAAAAGCCGAGGCAAGAGCAAATGTTTTCAGAGGGACAAAATCTCAGTGAATCCATACTTTGTTTGACTGAGATTGTTTTTATTTCAACTAAATCAGGTGGTTGTGTAAGAGCTTGTAAAGCTGTGCAGTGAAATTAATACACATTTTCACTGCCTGAAGCGCTGCCTCAGGCTTTAATTCAGCTTCTTGACAAGTAATGACCCAATTACCTCAACTCAACATGTCCACGTAGGACAGCCAGTCACTGGGTTCATCCCCACAGGTGTCCAGAGCGCAAGCCCAGAAACATCAAAAGACATCCTTTATGATCTTTCTTATGGTCTACTTGCTTTGCCCATTCTGTTTACCAGAGATGTCTTTCTCAATGCCAAATGAGGCATCGTCTGAGAATCTATTGCAGGTCTGCCTATATAGATAAAAGCTTTGTACAGGCCTTTGGTTTCACACATTTACAGATGACTGCATTGCTGTTATCATATACTATAACTCTTTAACTTATTCCACACAACTGTTTTGCCATTGAGAAGATTCAGTCAACCTGTTTGTCAACTCACCTGAACGCAGTGTAGGAAAATAATAAAAGAAAAGAGAGGGCAGCAAAAGTACAGGTTATGTGACTAATTGCATGTTTCAGTGACAAGAAAGCATTTCCCATGGAATCCTATGAGAACTCATTGTGTGCTCCGGCTAGTTTTAAACAGATTATTTGCAAAACTACCTTCTACATGTCCAACATGTAATTATGTGGTATTAAAGTGGCATACCCAAAATATAATGGAACTGTTTTGTTTGAAATGCATATCATGCCGGACAATAATCATGTAAGACAAAATGCACAAAACCTTGTATGTAAATGTGCGACATATATTAAATTGACACTATATGTGATTCTTATACCGTGTTTTTTTCCATATTGTATAATATGGGGGTTTTATTTAAACCCACCTCTGAACCAGATGCATTCACTGATTATTTCCTCCTCTCCCTGGCTGACATTGTACTAATCGGTGTACTAATGAGTTTGGCTGGAATGACAACCTGCAGACTTCCTTGGCATATGGTTGCTCGTCCTTGCTCCAGACAGTAATGAATAGCCACTTTAGCAGACCAACTGAGCTAAGCACCAGAAAAACAATGCACATCCGATTGTTTATAGCATCTAATTTGTGTCCAAGACTCGGGCTGTGCCGTCCATCCTGCATCTGCACCTCCGGTCTATCTACACAGTCTGAGGGGACTACCCTCCCCCTGCTGCGTCCACTCCTTGTGCTGTGTTCCTGGAAGACCGCAAAGAAGTAATCAATGAGTCATGTGTCCTGATTACAACCAACTCCCTAAGGGGCATCTTCAAAGGGCTCCAGAGGAGATGGAGAGAGGGAGCAGCATTGCCCTCCATGGGGTAATTACAAGTTGGGGCTCCATGGTTTCTACTCTTTTTCTGTGGAGAGTCAGGCTTAAAGACAGACCGGTTAACAATTCAGCCAGTCCTGTTAGCGCAGCGGGAGGCGCTTCCAACCACTGATCACCAACTGGTGGTGAATACCATCCAAACTTATACAAATCCATGCGTGAGCAGACACAAAAACACATGCTGTAGCACAGTGTTTATTGGGTGAGAGTAACAGATGAGGAGAGCAGTGACAAAGGCACAACAATACTAAAGGGAAAAGCAGGGAGACATTTTCAGGTTTGGTGCAGCTGAGTACATGCGTGTCTATCCCAGGAAAACGAGCCAAGGGTCTGAGTGTTTATGAGTTAAAAGGGCCATAAACTATACAAACACAATTAAGCACTGTCTGGACGCCTTTGGGCCTTCTGTTTTCCTCCACTACAAATCACATGGCTCTTTACTTTGTCGTGTTACAGTAAACCACATTGTTACAGGTCTGAACAGAGTCAGCAGGATCAGTTTGCCAAACAGCAGACTTCATAATGTTATGTATGTTAAAAGATTTCCTTTTCCCCATTTTCATATAAAGACTGTCTGTTCTGTCAGCACTGCAACTGAAAGGGCTGTAGAGTTGTAATTGCTATTATTACAGTTTGATCAGCCGCTGCATAACCGAATGCAATGTTATGCATCTGTTGTCTATTTAGATGTAATCCTTTATCATTATGACTGGGAAAGGTGGTTAATTAGTGCTGAAAATGATGACTACATGGAAAGTTCACCAGGAGTGGTAGCATGGAGACTGTATGGCTGATGGTGTCTTTGGGTTAAGACTCCCGTAAACCCTGTCTGCACGGTAGCAAACAGAGAGGGGTGATCAGAGACAAAACAGTCATTTGCTTGCTGGAATGAGGGAGAATAATACAGCAACTGTTTCTGTGTGTGTGTGTGTGTGTGTGTGTTTACTTGCATGCAACCTGTGTTATGGGTGTATGGGTGTCAGTCAGGGGATTCCCGTGCAGGTCTTCTGGATGAAACTCTTCCTGCAGGTCCTCAGTCCTCAATGCTTTTACTGATTGAATTGTTCATACTGTCGGCAACAGAAGAAGTTGCTCCGCTGTGCTGCACTGTTATGTGCCATGTAAAATGCTATTAGCTGTTTTCCATCCTGTCATCATCTTTAGCTATGCCAGACTGTAATGCCTTAATTTCCCACAATAGTTCATACAGCAGATTATTGAGTGTTCTTTGCAATAAATTAAATCTTTGCAAGTGTGAAGTGTTTTATTTTGACGGCTGAAATGCAATTCCATCTTTGGGCATATTCGTTTACATGTGGTGTAATAACACACAGTATACCATTTCACACCAGCACACAATAATTTATTATCCGCTACTGCCCTCTTGTGGGAAAAACGTATATAGCCGATATGTGCACGTGATCTCAATATGCCGTCAATATATTTTCGCTTTCTATAATATTACAGGTGATAAACTATTAAGTAGGTGTATTGTGTAACCTACATTAACAAATAAAATGTGGTTCTGCGCTGGAATTACATTCAATTAAAAGTTCTGCAAAAACGTCGTGCGCTCTATGGGGTGAGAAAAGTATCAAATAAATAAATAACCCAATTCAATATTTTGAATGGCTGGAAATGTACTTGTCTGTTGTATGTTATATACCAATACCAATAACGTAATTCAATTTGGAAAAAAGTTAAAATTGCGTCGAATTTCCCATTAAATCCGACTGATGTTCACGGCCAATAATTTTTACAGGAGGCCCGTTTATAATCTGGCAGCTTTTGCGGTTCATCCAGAAGATGCCATATTCACTGTAGATCTTATATAGTCTTTTTGAATGTTAAGTTACAAAGGCTTAAAACCATTTACAAGTAGAAAGTGCATTTCTTATTTAAATCGATCTGTCTTATTGGCTGCTTCAGCAATGAGAATCGTGTTGCCCGGGTTTGCGTCAATGGGAGCAGACTGCGGATTGACAGAAGCAAGAAATTTATGTAGTAACAATAATACCACCAGTTTGCGTCATTGCTCGTTTAAACAGTTTCCATGCTGTCAGCTCCTACAAGCCGAATACTGGAAAGTCACCTCATATCAGTTATACAACGACGATTAAGTCTCCCTCAATGGAAAACCACTCTCTCCAGAGGGTTATAGCAGTTGACATTGTGATATGTCTGACGCCCCGTGAAGGCAGCATCACACCCTAATTTTTCCCAACATCCGGGACCTTTGAAGCTAACCAGTGTGTGTGGAATCTGGGTAAGGAGGGCAGTGGAGAGCGGTGGAAAGGCGGACTGATGACAGCTGTCAGTGTGGACAAAAACACCACCAGTCTCTGAAGAGAAGCCGGATGGATCTTTCCTGAACCTGCTGGAGAAAGGGGACAACACCTTGGCAGTGTCGCGGGTTAATAAAGGTGTCGTGAAGGTAACATTATATTTTTGGGGTGGGAAATACTGACGGGAGGATCAATGCCAGTTTGCCCTGTCTGCCTCTCATGAGAGTCGAGGTTAGCCCCACTGGCTATCCAAGCTAACTACCCAGCTGAACTGATCAGCTAACTAGCCTTGGCTCCCGGAGATTGTCGTCCGTGCTGGGGGTCATTGCCGTGGAAAAGACATGTCTGGATAGTTCTCGTTTTTTGAAAAGCGCTAATTTCAGCGGAGTGAGAATCTAAAAGAATAACTTTTTAATGAGAATTTGGGGAGGACGAAACGCTAGTTAGCACTCTCACTTAGCTTACCAGTGAGCTGGCTAACCTCAGTCAACGTTAACGTAAGTATATTTAGCTAGCTAACGCTAACAAGGCAGTATACTGGCGTAACTTTAGCTTTAACCTAGCTAAGGTACTTGCTATCCATTATTTCCCAATGTGCACGATAACAGTCATCGGGACAGTAATGTTGGCTTTGTTAGTGATTGGAAAATTGTCCGAGTTAACGCAAACATTTCATTACGTTAACTGAAGTTTGATGGTTAAAGTAAGCCAGTGGTAACTTATCCAGCCGGTTGATCAAGGATTGTCCGGATTCATTGAGATGATCAGACTGGTCATTTTGAATTTTGGATCCACGGAGTCCTAACGTCTTCAAGGAGTTCTCATGCTTCGCTTGAGTCTTCTGACTCAGCCGGGTCCTAAACTAGGCGTTTTCCCTAGTCTACCAGCCAGCGAGAGGGCTCTTTTGTCTGTGTGATCTGTTAACTTTGATTGTCTGCATTTATATCGAACACGCGTCATCTGAATACTGCTGCAGCTGTTAAAGCAACACTTATCAAACATGGGTTCAGATCAATTTAAACTAAAGAATATTGTTAATCAATTTTAGTATTCCCTCCAGAGACCTCATTAGCTGGTGTTTATGGGGATGTTATGCTGAAATGCTGATTTGCGAGGTTGCAGTGGTCATGCATGTCACAGGAATGTGGTTCATGTCAGCCACACGTGTTTATCTAAAGCCATTGTTGGTGCCATACATGAGTGACTGTTTGTTGCAAGAAAGGAAGTAAGAGATGGGGAGTGTATGGGTTGTTAGTGAGAGTGCATAAAACCTTAACACAATGAAATGTAGTTGAAACTGGACACAACTCTGATGCATAATGTCAGACTTAATTAGCCCGCCTTAATGGGGGATCGTTTGCCTCACAATAGTGATACCATCCTTGGTTTTGGGGGTTGGCCTCACTCAGAGGATAAATACTTGAACCTAACACCATTTCATTAGACTAGAGTTGTCCTATCTAGTCTGGTGTGCATGAACTGATGAAGCCTGCTCGGATGAGAGGCGAAACGTCTTCCAAGACAAACTGACAAAGTCCAGTTGCAAACGATTGAATGACCTGAAGCTTACAATGACCTGGATGAATGAGAAAATTCACAGGCAATGTCAGACTATTCTAACACTTGGCTTTGTTTGCAACCTGTTCAAGTTAGTTTCTCTTGTGTCTTTTTCTCTAGTCATTTGCATACAGTTCTGTGTATTCTCTGGCCTGACTCGTCATCGGTGGAGCTTCAGTGGCAAGAGGCAACATGGGGACACAAGGCTGTGGTAGAAAGCGTGCCCCTCTGAAAGATCGCTTCTCAGCAGAGGATGAGGCTTTGAGTAGCATCGCGCGAGAGGTAAGTTCATGCTCCTTCACACACGTCTATCCGTTTTTGAGCAAGCCCAAATGGATCGAGGCTGTATTGTTCCCACATTGCTCCATTCATGCATTGTTGAATCAATGCTAATGTGATTTTATCCAGTTCAAACTTTCTTGTTTATCTTCACCCAGATAATGGGCACTTCATGCTTTAGTAGAGGATTGATTTGTCAGTCACAGATGTTAATTTGGGCAACAGCACCATTGCGTTTTAAAATAAAGGGAACATGAGTAGACAGCTGAAACCATTATCAGCGCTAATATGATTGGTTGACTCTGCACTATGGCTGAATGAAATGTTATGCTGAAATATTTATTAAAGTGACTTTACAAATGGAGAAAGCATAGCCAATTTTGATGATAATTAAGTAAACTGAAAACTCTGCAATTTGATTGGATTTGGTTTATGCACTTCAACAGCTGCAGATAGTTTTTTTTTAAAATTGGGCATAGATTCAGATTTTAATGCAGAGTGCAACCTTCCTGATGATATGTCATGAGTCAAACTTTGTGCTTGCTTAGAGAATTCACTGTTCAACAACCAGGTGTTTAGTCAACTTGAGACGGAAACATGTATCTATTACACCATAAATAATGTTAATCTGAGACATGGTGGTCAAAGTTGTGTCAGCAAATGGGCTTCTGAAGCACATACTTACAAATTAAGCAGCCGAACCTGAATATCCACACGTGTTTCAGCCTAAGCTAGTGGAGACAGCTGGTTTGGACCACAGGGAGATTGACTTGACGTGCAGTGTTTTCGTTTGGGGGGGAAAAACACAGGCCGAGGAGAGAGGCTGCCTTGCCTGTAACGACATGCCCTGGGATTATTCCATTTTGTTCCACAGCAGGACTGTCATTCCTTTGCCTCTTTTCAGAATGGAGAGGTTAACAGCATGAAATCCAAAGATCATTTTTCAGAGTGTAGGTTCGGTAGGCATGGGTGAAATAGCCACATTGGCTAAAAAATTTTCTGTGAAGACTTAAGGTCAAGTAAAGTCATTTCCTGCTTTTACAGGTAGAAATGTAATACTGAACAAGTCAGCTTTTTTCCTTGGCCCGTTTTAAGAATGCTGCATCTGTGCTGTTTAAAAGCTGTTCAGTGCCTCATTCATGGGCACTAAGCACAAGGCTCCATTTGCTCTCTTTATAGTCATGCAGGCTGATCATAGAAACATGAGTCATCTGACCCTCCCAGTCAGGTCCTAAATCTGAATCTCTTTGTGGAGCAAAACAGAGATTAGATCAACTGTGCAGGGAGTTCAAGGGGTCAGTGTCTGACTTGTTGCACATCACTGCCTCCCAAACAAATCTTCAAAACACTGCAGCTTCTGCCTCATGTTGTCTGCACCCGATTAAGAAAAGTTACAGCCTGCCTGCCTGCGCTTGGCACGGATCACTGCCGAGAATGACTGTGAATTTGAGCCTGCACCGTCACCAGCCCAGTTCTGAGGCCTCTTACATTACCGGGCAGTCAGTTCTTTTTGAATACCAGCAGCTTGCTTACAAATCTGACAGTAGCCAAGTGTAGGAATTAGATGATCATCTCATACCCGTTGTCCCTCAGATTAGGATCTAAGGGAGCTAATGGAACTTCAACAAGGCAATCATTGACTTTCCTCAGTATGCAGAGGGTGTGTGTTTTGTCTAGAAGCTATAGTTCATAGTCCATGTGATTTTATTTGTGATCTCAGTCTTTATTACAATACAGCGTTGCACTTTCTCTTTCTGTCTATGGTTAGGAGACCGTTAAGGCTGTAGAGAACAAAGACATAATAGTGCCTGTCAACAACAAATGGTCAGTTTGATCCCCATACAATGCACGCCTTGCAACACGTGTATTTTATGACACAGGTAAAATTTCATGTTTTTGTCTCATTAGAAGGAAGTAATCAACATTTACAAGGACGGGCCAGAGGTAATTCCAGTGTTGCGAAAGAGAGCCGAAGGTTGTCCATTTACATAACACTGAAAAGTTCAGTGCACCTATGCATCTAAACAAATCTGCCAATTATTAGGAGCTGTTTTTAGTTTTTACATACCTCATATGCAGTCATGGCTTTTTGATGATGGTATTGACAAGAAGTTTTAAGTTGATTTGGCAATAAGCAGAGTATTTGTTCTTTAAACTGCATTTACACATGTAGTTTTTATTGATGATGTTTGAAGTATTCAATTTACAAATCAGCACCTTCCACTTGATATATCCATTGCAAGTTCATCTCTTACAAATGTTGCTGTTAATACTGGAATATTGTGTTTTTTGTGATTTTTTTTTTTCATTAGTAATTAATCTGCTACTTTTTAGATTTTTGAGCAGTTGGAAAATAACTAAATACATTTATAATAAATAAAATCTGTTTTTAAAATGTTGTGTACAGTGATAAGAACTACCTTAAATGTGGTGTTAGCTGGTAAATCATAATTTCAGTGTGTCTACAGTTCAGCGTTGAAGAGCTCCAGGTGATCTCATGGTGGATTGCTGGACTCTTACTGCCCAGAGTGCTGGAGGTGTGTTTGATGGTGAACTTCTGCTGCTCAGGTTACCCTCCTAGCCCCATGATATGGCTGTCAGAGAGCTGGGGCCGGATGGGCCAGGCTATAGATAGGACAGAGACAGAGAGCTCAGCTGTGCTGCTGTGCAGAGCAGGTCACACTGTCAGACAGCTCAACAGGTGCAGAGCACAGGGCCAGCCGTCTCTCTTCGCTCTCTCTCCTCATGCATTGGCAACTTTACTTCCTTTTTCACCTTGTACATAGCGTGTTTGATTGTATGGCCAACACTTAGACTCCACAATCACACAGCCGTAGGAAATGGTTACAAAACTGTCCCACATGGCCTTTAGCCATAAGCGTCCAGCAATTATAGTTTAGCTTTCATGCTGTTTTGAAAAAACTGTCTTCACACATGAAAAGAAAAATCATGTGATAGTATTCCTTGGCTCACAGTTATGATAATTCATTTTAAGACTTATCTAAGATTTATTTAAGATCTATCAGCTACTAAAAAATGCACATTTTTATCTCATGGTCATAACTATATCTCACGCATCTCCCCAACTTTGCTTAGACTGCATCATTCCGGTTCATAGATGTCACTCATTGCCTATCTTGGCAAGTTAATTGAAGATATCTTATCACTGTAAAACAAGATTGTTGCTATGCTCGTGTTTGAAACTGAGGTATGTCCAAATGAATTCAGGTCACTTCCTCCTACTATTGAGCTCTTAGCCTAACCTCAGTCACATGTGTCTTTTTCTGTTCTTAAAACATATTTAGTTACATGAAATGATTTCCTTTTACACAACACTAGATGTACAAGTAAAACAAACCTGGATTTTGGTATTTTTTCAGCATTGCTGTAAAAGTGTTTGTTCACTCCAGGCTGTCACTGAAACAGGAATAGTCTATACCCACAGGCCGACTATTCTGGCAATGCAGATAAGAAATTGCTGGAATGCTGACAGTGTTTGTCTGCAGTGAGATACTGTCCACACCACGCACTGCATTAATGGACTGTCTTTTAGTGCTCCACGAGCGCATGTGCCTTTCTTTGTTGGTGGAATGTTTAGTTTCAGAGCATGTAGGGAATGTAATTGGTATCATGGACGTAATGGAAAGATAGTCCACATAGTCACCTGTGTGACTCCTCAGGGCTGTGTACTGGCTCTCCTAAATTAGCTCCTTGTGCTGAAGTACTCTGTAAAATTAGCTCCTATTCATATTGTGACTCAGTTGGGGGCAAATTGTGCGATGACTCTCCTCACTTTCCCCCCAGAGGAGAGTTTATTGGGCTCAGTTTGGCTTTGACTTGTTTGTGCTTCATAAGGTTCAGCTAGTTAGATATTGTGAAATCACCTCCATGTTTACATACTGAGCACAACCGCACTGTTGTGACTCACTTTGCTTTCTGTTGATACCGTACTCCTCTGTTAGTTTGTTTGTGCACTATTGGTATGTCCCCTATGAGGTCTTTCAGTCACCCCTCCTGAAAGTGATGGTTAGCGCATGGTGTTGGTGATGAGGCATCGCAAACACTGACCCTGGACAGGACTGCAGAGCCGTGACTCACAGATGAAACTGGTCAGCCATGGCACACCGTCCATCTTATAGCCAGACAAATAGCGGATTTGTTAGGCTGATGATTAAAGACTAAGACATGTGCTGAGTGGAGCGGTTTACAGTTGAAAGATAAACTAGCTAGTGTGTAAACTATGTGACTGAATCACTATTTCTGAATTGCCTCAAATCTATCTTTGGCATTTCTATACAGCATTTTCTTGGTATTTTTTGGCTGAAATATACAGTGATACCTGTTCAACTTATATTGGTCTACCTGACTGATTTACTGGTTGGCTTCCATTTGTTTTTGACGACCTGCATTATTCCTATGTCTCTAAAACAGTGTGGCCTGTTGTTGTGAATATTCAGTTGCTTTCAGAAAAGCACTTAAAAGGCAATATTGACTTAACAAGTTAATACATTGTCAGCAGAAAACGTACTATAGACTTGACACATTATTCAGATGCTGTGAAGAACGTTCCTCTAAACTTGAGTGAAAACAAAGCACTTTTGCATATTTTTCTTTTCCTTTTTGTTGTTTTGTTTGATTTGATATGTCAAAAAAAACAGCACTGCAGTGTATTGTTGAATCTATGCAGTGCTGCCATAAAGTCAACCTCATCATCCAAAGGTTCATCAATCAGGTTCCAGCTGGTGAAAGAAGCTGGGCTCTCATAGGCCTCGACAACAACAGCTGAAATCAAGTCACGTGTGCATTTTCCACTGTCTCTGTTCTCTTACAGGAAATGGGTGAATTATCCAAATAAGCTGTTTGCTGTTCTGTGTTTTTTTTCCTCTCTATCTGACCGGGGACAACAGATGCAGTTCGCTACATCTGGTGCAATTACTTTTCATTGTTTGCTTTCGTAGCATACTGAGAAATAATCAATAATCAATTCTCGGTGCTTATTCTTTGCTCTTGATGGGCGTGTCCTCAGAGAGGGGCACCTTTTACAAGTTTTCTGTTCATGGCTAACAAGTGTGTTCATGTTGTGTCTCACAGGCAGAGGCAAGGCTGGCAGCAAAGAGGGCCGCTCGGGCAGAGGCCAGGGACATTCGAATGAGGGAACTTGAACGGCAGCAGAAAGAGGTATATAAGACAAAAAGGACTGACTGGCAAAGATATACTGTGACCATTATTCAACTCATTAAGTGAGCTACTCTAATGCCCCATAACTGCTGCTCTCAACATGGAAATGGGCCTCTTTTTTTTTGCTTTACATGAACTCAGGCCTATTACTATAGTAACTCACTCAGTGTTTGTAAGCTGCTCATCTGCGTCCATAGTCACCAGAGCAGAGGAGCTGTTTGGCTTTATGCCTTGAAGGATTAATCTGACAGTTCTTACACAAAACTGTACCCACAGACAGAAAAATGAAAGTGCTGCATGTCCACAGATGAAACCAAAAGTTCTATTCCTGAAGTAAATGTCACCCAGTTTTTACATTTCAGCAGTTTTAGTAAAGTATGATTGTATGTTTTTCCTGGCACTTCCTCCCCCTGTCCAGCTTTCTTACCACTCATCCAGCGGTAGCAACAGAAAATGGGGTCAAATCCACCAGTGGATGGTAGGCGCGTAGAGAGTGCAGCAGCCTCTCACTCCACTAACAGCCTGTTGTGTGGGATTGAGCCTCGGTCAACCCTGACCATTTAGCTACACTTGACTCACAGACTACACTGTACCTCACTGTGGAAATATGCCTCAGCGGTGTATTTGCTTTGGAGACACCGTAATCTGTGACTGTGTGTATTTGTAGAGCGAGCATTGGCCTTTGACTTTATTTAGAGTGGGTGAGTCTGCATGCAAGAAGGTGGTTTGGACATCTAGCTCTACTACTCCAACCTCCAGCTACTTCAGAAATGATGGATGCTTTTGGATGTTAATGACCAACTTTTGCATGGAGTTAATATGTATGAATGCGTGTTGGTGTGTCGACACAGGAAAGAGAAGCAGAGATGTTTATCGTGTGCTGTTGTGCTGCCTTTTTAAAAGAACAGATGAGATAAAAATGTGCAATATATTATCTGTTCTTGTGTATCATTAATCTTGCTGCTGCTGTGCTTTAAGAAGATCCATTTGGTTGTAAACACGATGACAGAAGTTGTTTTGCATAGTTTGGGCTTTGCATAGCAACTGTTGAGTATTGCAGTGACCTTACTCATCCCTGCGATTGAGCCTTTCTACTTCCAATCTATAATCTTAATGAACTTTTCCTCCCTTACTCCAGGCTGACACAGAAAAAGCCAGAGCCTCTAGTAGTAGTAGATCCAGCAGCCGTCATCGCCGGGTCTGTATCTCCCCCACACACTTCCTCTTTGTCTGCCTGTATTTCCTTTCTTCTTTCTCCTTTAATCCTGCAGTTAATCTCTCATCACCCATGTTCCTCTCTGTCTGCTTTTCTGCTGTGACACCGTGTTTCCACATCAACAGGGGCTGGATGATGATGTCATGTCAGTCCGCAGCTACAGGGTGCGTACATGATACATCCCTGCCAGTTTTATGAAGACTGCATTCTCATAGGGGCGCACTGATGTGTGAAAGTCATTGTTCCTTTGAGGAAAGCACTTGTTAAGTTATTACATTTGGGTGAAGCGCTTCTATTTGGGTCACAGCATAAAGTACGTGTCCAAGAGTGGTTTTCCCCTGATGTTTGCTTTTGTGTGTTCTTTTTTATTTGAAGTCAACCTCGTCGGCAATACGCGATTTGGGAAGTCGATCCAGTTCCCGTAGAAAAGATGCTTTGGTGCGTTGTGTGTGCACGTGTGTGAGAGCATAATACTGATGATTGAGTATGTGGATTCTCAGCATGTAACCAGAGTTCAGGCAAACTTTATTGTGCAAAGCAGAACTAACTTAGATTCCCAAGGATGTGCTCAGTGGCAACTCTTTTCCGAATTCAAATTTTCTTCCCTCAGTCTGTCTTATCTGTGTTTTTCTCCACTTATACCCTTTTCATATCAGAGGTTTACATATGACAGATTTTGTCGTACCTGGAAGAAGGCATGGTGTTGAGGCGACTGTTAGAGACAGTGTTTGCTGTGTGATGTTAATGTGCTTTTTTGTGCCTTGACAAGATCATCGAACAGCAGTGTGGACCCGCATAGTATTTTCTTTATTTAATAACATCACACGACCATTATAATGGGCAGATGACCACTGACCTTCCTTTACTGCGGCCTTGGCGAAGTGTAGAAAATAAATAGTTTGCTTGATCAGTTGCTGTGTTGGATTATTTCATCTGTTGAACAACTGAATTAGTGTTGGTGTGACACATGAAACGTATGCTGCCAGTGCAGACCTAACAGCAGGCTAACAGCTTCTTGTTCCGGTTATAATTTTTCTGACTCCTGTTCTGTCTTCAGTCTGATGGCCTCGCCTCTAGCTCCACCCTCAAGAGTTCCCGCTCCACTGTATGTACCTATGTGATGAGCATTTGTTTATCAGTGCCTCTATGCTTTTTGCCCTTTGTCTCATTTTAGCGTCTTATACTTTTCTTTTTCTTTTTTTTTTTTTTACATTTTATTCGGGGCTGGACAGAGTTCTGTGTACAATGACCTGCATGGCCATAAAAGGGCTTCATCCAGCTCCTCGAAGAAAGACCTGCTGGTCAGTGTACTCCGTCAGTGTTGATGTCTTTGCTGCAGCCTCAAGCATGGAGGCAGTGTAGACTAATCCGAGTGGCTTGCGGTGGTAATTTACTGTTGCTCGATTGTATCCTGATAAGATTGACTGTTCATTGTCTTGTGAGGCATCACATAGATGTTGGCCAAGCTACGTTGAATGTATCGAAAACAGATCTGACACTTGAGGATTAAATTTCTTATGTTGTTGTTTATTTGAGGCCATATTATGTCGCTACCTTTCCAGACTGGACTGTACCATGATAAAAGGAACTACACCAGCCTAACGAAGACCAAAGCACCGCCACCTCCCTCCACTTCCACCTATCTGCCTCGGGTCGGTCCTCCTGTCAGTGCTGTAAAACTTTCATTCATTGTAGTTAAAGCATACTCACTGAAACCAGAGCCAGATGAAACAGTATATTACTGTCGGCATGGTCTAGTTTATTAGATACACCCAACAAACCTGTTATATAACTGCAGTAAAGTACATTGTTTATATCATAATAGCATAAAAGCAAAGAGAGGATCATACTTTTGTAGCTAGCGTAGATGATGGTCTCCAGTATGTCGCAGAAATCCAAAGCTCAGCTGTTAGATTGAGATCTCTCTGCTCTAAAACAGTTCTTACGCTCATTTGAATTCATGTAAATTGCTGACTGACAAAGGTGGAGCTCCACCAGTATTAAAGCAGTCGACAGGGCCAGGGTGTCACCTGACCTCACTTCCCACAACACTTTTGGGCCTAAATGTCGCCGGGTCAGCAAAACATTCATCCTGTTTCTACTTGCTGCAGCTCCTTAGAATCACTCCACCTCACATTCCTGCTACAGCTTTCCTCTGTCCTTTAAAGTGACATTTCCCTGCCCCCCTCCTCTCTGACAGGCCACCACTTCCTCATCCTCCACCACTGGCACAGGGCTGTCTCGCAGCTACAGCACGGTCAGTTTCTGTCCACTGAGTGACCAGCATCTCTCTGCATGCCTCCAGTTACCTACAGTAGAACTTCCCCCTCTGTTGTGGCCACATATGTTTGATAGGATGCCCAGGGTACCAGGTCTGCTTATATTTAGCTCCTGGACACTCTTGAACACTTGGCTGCGGCCAGACATTTGTGCTTCAGTTAGATAAGGAGGGAGTTTGCATTAAGCCAGGGCTTTTGCTGAAGATCACTGAAACAAATGGCCTACTTGATGTTGCAAATACAGTCTTTCTGTTTATTGCATGAGAGAGAGTAAGCCATTCTACTCAGCCTACTTGGCCATCGCGTTAAAGACTTATGCCCTCTCTTGTGTGTTGCTGAGTCCTGCATTGTCTCCCACGTGTCCCCTCAGGCCTCTATTTATGACGACACCGGTCTTTACGGCTCGGGGTACAGTTCAAAAGCTGTAAGTCCTCTGAATGTTTGTCAAACAGCGTTTGAGCAGTGTCACCACCACAGCAGCTTACTGTTGTGCTTGTGGCCTGACATTTTTCTTCATGTTGATCCCCTGTCCTGTCCTGTCCTCCTCCCCCTCCACCTGCAGCCCTCTGAATACAGCTGGTACTCCTCTGGAGCCAGCTCCACCCGCAGCAGCCCTGTGGTGAGCACCTTAGAACCACCGCCACCCTGCACGATATCAGCTAACACCACACAGATACCCACAGCTAACAAGCTCCTCCTCGCTCCCCCTCAGCACCAGGCCTCCCTCCAAACTGACTGCAGCTTGCTTTAGGGAGCAACATAGACGATTGACCTTAAAGTGTGTGATTTAAGACTTTCTTCTGTAGTGCCGTGCAGGCTAAGGTGTTGTTGCAAGATTGTCTTATCTGACTTAGCTCCAGTCGCTGCCTTTGACAAAATTGTCATAATTGCATGAATTGGCATTTCTTCCATGGTTACAGTCTTTGGAGTAATCCAATAATCTGTTTAATACGGAGAGTGTTTGCCGTTTGAACAGTGCGTGCGTGCGTGCGTGCGTGCGTGCTTCGACATGCAGCCATCCTACATTATTTTAGCTCCTAACCATGTGCGTGTGTGTTTACATGTATGTGTGTGTATTCCTCTCAGTCTTCCTCAGATGATGACACTGTCAGCAGCGTGTCCCAGGAACGCATCAGCAGGGGCCGCAGGGACAGCGTGGTGAGCTGTAGGGGCTGCGCCGCACGAAATCTAGACTGATGCCGCAGTAGATACGAGATAATTTAGTAATCAAAGCTTTTTCAACAACAACATAAGAGTATCAGCTTAATGCCTATTGTGCATTTTAAATACTTTGAAGAGTGATCTGTGGCTGTATATGTCATTGTTTTCCTTCAGTCCTTTTCCTCTCTGATGATGTTTACTCTTTGGCCCTCTGTTATTCTTTACTTCTCTGCCTCTGCTTCTGCCCTCTTCCCCCTGTGTGCGGTGTAAGCAGTCGTCTGACTTCTCGGACATTAGTGAGTCGGCTGCTGATTATTTCAGCCGCTCCAACCGAAGAGGCAGCATTGTGTCTGACCTCGATGATTTGAGCATTCCAGATTTGGACGCTGTAAGTAGAGACAAAGATAAGTTCACGACGGTTTGCTGGAGGGTGCAGTGCAACACCAGTGATGGATGAATTATTTAAGTGCAAGTGGTGCATGATTAAAAATAACATTTGGTTTTTGAAATTTATCCCAGAGTCTTTATTGACAACCTTATAAATGAGTTGAGTGATGTATGGGTAGCTGAAGTGGATGTGGCTGCAGTGCTGCAGCAGCATGGACTTAGAAAGGAATCTTCTTTAATGGAGTTGTGTGATTCACTCAGTGTTTCATTTACTTGTCAGCACTTAATGGTCTGTGAACATGCAGCACTTAAAGACTTACAGACTCATACTAACTTAAGGACTAACTCCCTGCTTTAGAGACGAGGAAACGGCTCCAAGCATGACCACGCAGGACGGTGCTCCCAGAATAGTCTGTGCCTCTATGTCTTTTTAATATTTCTGCTCTTTCTTTCAGCTGGATGAGAAATGTGACAAGCAGTATTCAGATTATAGTCGGGTGAGTGCGCCTTAATTTTATATTTTACTTTGCTTTTTTCGTTGAAAATCTTCACCAGGCACCAAATTTTCATCAAGGAGTTGTGATACATTTGTTTCATAACTGAGCAGTTACATATAGGGCTCACTGAAGCAGATTTCCTCAAGAATGTAACTACACACTAGACCTATGTGGACACCACAGTAACACTAGACAGATTTGTGTTTTGTGGTCTGGCAAAGCAATTTCTTCTGTTCACTGCAACTTTTACTCTCTACCACACAGTGAATAGGAAAATGGAAATATTAATGCACAATAATGCATGTTTGTGCAGTAGTCTGAGTAAAACCTCACACTGAGCCATAAATTGAGTTGTATGACGTATTAGGGAGCGACCGTGTAACCACAGCACAACAGCAAACAAACTCTCTGGCTTTTATACACACGGCCTTTGGAGTGAGAACGTTGGTCAAGTTTATGAAAGGCAGTTCTTGACAGTACCTCCATCACGGTATCACGTGGTGTTGAATAACGTGCCGGGGTTGCGTTGCATTGTGCTGAGCTGCTTCTGTGTTTTTCTCATTGGAGTTCTGTGTCACTTCATGTGTTCCTAGCCATCCTCCCGCTGTGCCACCCCAGGCCTTTCAGCAGCCACACTGGCGTCGCTGGGTGGCACCTCGTCACGACGGGGCAGTGCAGACACGGGTAGCGTCTATGACCCCGACACCAGCCTGAGTGAACTTAGGGTAAGGTGTACAACACAAACAGTGTCACCCGTCTACACATCAGACTGCATAGAGTGATGCTAGCATATTAATGAAGTTGTTCTTGTTTTAGCTCTAGATGTCACATTATCATAGAGCTTAAATGCTAAAGTTCTATGTCTGAGCAAATGTATGTGTATATCTTTTCCCTCTGCATATGAACCTCCCACAGCATTTCCTCCGTTGTGCCCTCCCTGCTGTTCTTGTCTGCTTTAACCGTTTTTCTTTATGTATGCACGGGAGGACTGGATGTGACATGTGTCCTTTGAAGCTGTTCCTTATCTGTGTGCGCTGGTCATGTGTGTGCCAGCTGGACTGTCTTTGAGATGGCAGCGTGGGTGCTTTATCTCTCCCTGATACTCCCTACCCTCTCTGATACCCCAGTTCACCCCAACCATTCCTTCCATCTGCTCTACAGGATATCTATGAACTAAAGGACCAGATTCAGGATGTAGAAGGGCGGTACATGCAAGGGCTTAAAGAGCTGAAGGTAGAGGGGCTTGAGCTCACAGCATGCCTTCTCTTGTTCTCTGGGAGCAGTATGGCGTCACTAATTCCCCACCCCCTGCCTCCCCACTCGTACCCCTCTGTACCCCCACCACTCATAGCTCCTAACACCTCAGCCGTGTCTTTGCGTGCCCAGTGTGAATTGCATAATGATCCTCCTGTTTGCATGATCTCCCCTTCACTTCCTGTTTTGATCCAACTCGCTGGTCGTGGCCTGAAATGAAGACACTCCTAAAAGTCAGCTGGGTTCAGAGCTGTAAGAAGAAGAGTTAGAATGCTCCACCTGCTGACAGATAACAGTCATGCTTTCAATTTTGAGACTCCTCTTCCAGCCAGGCTTTCTTTGCCACAGTGTTGGATGGCCTACTGGCTGACTGACCTGTGCAGTCACCTTCAGCAGCTTCAGCAGCAGGTTCCTGCTCTTTGAAAGGACTCCCCATTTTATAATGATAAGAGTAGTTTACTAACAAACCTGACTCCTGGCTTGTTCTTGGTAGAGTTTGATGCACTTTAGTTAGATTTCTTTTCATCATCTTGTTTCCTGGTTCACTTGTACTTCTCTCTTTCAGATCCCCTTTTCATATCCTTGCCTTGTTTCACTCCTGAAAGTGATTCAATGCGTTTTAAATATGGTGTGATCAGTGTCACCACTTGCTCATTGCATATTAGTCCCAAATGACTTATTTAAAATAAAATAAAAAACACAGAAGGTGACACAGGATTATGCCTTTTTTTAAGTCTTGCATTTAGAAATAGGAAAATATGTGTGTAGTGTGTTTGGCCAGTGTGTGTTAAGTGTGTTACAAACACCAATTCTTTACATACCTGGTGCATGTAGGTGAGCTGTGCTTTAAACCACCTTTCTCACTTTATGACCGTGCTCCCACCCCTATCAGGAGTCACTTGCAGAGGTGGAGGAGAAGTATAAGAAAGCCATGGTATCGAACGCACAGCTGGACAACGACAAAGCCAACCTCATCTATCAAGTGGACACACTAAAGGACGTCATAGAGGAGATGGAGGAACAGATGGCGGAGATGAAGAGGGAGCTGGAAGAAAAGTCAAAGGTGAAAAATCTGTCACTCAAATGAAAGCTCTGAAGCGTATGATCATGTGAAATCACCTGTCATGAATCAGATTCATGAAGTTAAGTTGCAGAATCTTTATACGAAAGCGCTGTGGCTAAAATATTCTGTCTGTGGTTTCAGGAACTAGAAAGACAAAAGCACACATGTACAGTCCTGCAGCATAAACAAGAAGAACTGAAAGAGGGAATCCGCCAGAGAGATGAGCTTATAGAGGTACGGCTGCCCTTGCATTGGAGAAACAAATTGTTCTGCCAGCGTGACCACATCACAGCGCTGTTCTGTTAACACCTTGGAAGGTGTCTGTGGCTCTATGCAGGCTGCTGCAGAGGCACTGTTCTGCAGGAACTAGATAAGGATTGATTGGCAGTGGCTTGCCTCTAGGTCCTCTCCCAGTCTGTCGCTCATTGTCCTGTCCAACTTGAACTCTATCTTTCATTCCTTTCTCAACATTATATCCTCAAATTAGTGTTTTCTCGCTGTTTCATCTGTTTCTATCTCTCATTTTTGTGTCTGTGTGTATTTATGTGCATTTTCACTTCTTTTGCCTTTGTTCTATTCAATGTTTTCTATTGTGTTCTTATCCTGTACTGTGTCGTCTTGGTACTGCTCAACACCTCTCCAGGAGAGCCAGCGAATGCAGACTAAGTTAGATGCCATCACCAGAGAGGTGTTTGACCTGCAGGAAACGATAAACTGGAAGGACAAAAAGATCGGGGTAGGAGGTCCCACATGGGTGCTCTGACAGTACGTGAGAGGCAATAGGTGGTCAGACATCCGTTTTGCCTCTCATGCTGTCTTTGCATGATGGAGACCCTTAGGCATTAGCACGTACCTGGACCCATCCACATTCACAAGTTTGGATTTTTGCATGTCCAAATGACAGCGTTTATTCGGTTTGGATCCCATAACCTCGGCTAACCATGCAAGTGCTCTGGCACTGTGTTAAAGCCTGCAGTGGACAGCCTGTGGCATAAGAACATTTTTGTTTTGGATAATCATGTAAGCTTAAAAATGTAGATTTTCTAGCATGACATGCATGGTTCCACCTGTGGATCAATTCATGAGCTAGGCCATGAAGTCAGACGTCATACTTGTGTGTAGTTTTTGCACAGTCAAAAATATCAACCTCCTCACAGACTCTGTGTCCTCAGTCCCTGTGCTCTTCCACGTCCTAACTTCTCCTAATAACATCCTCTGTGTGCATGCAGCCTGGTCCTCATCTGTGTGTACTGTGTGTTTCTGTGTCCTCATTGGCTTGATGGACACACAGTGCATGTTTGTGTGTGTCTTGCTGTAGCATGTGGTGTTGCATGTCTGTCCAGACTCTATCCAACTTCTCCTCTGCCTCTTCTCCTCTCTCTTGTCTTCTCTCATGTGTGTGGCCAGGCCCTAGAGAGGCAGAAAGAGTACTTTGATTGCATTAGGAATGAGAGAGATGAGCTCAGAGATGAGCTCGCTGACATCAAGGGGAAGGCCAAAGCTGGAGAGGTAGGTCTTCCTAAAGTTCCAGAAGAAAAACCAGGATTAGAGGAGTGAGTTGCTGGTCCTAAACTACTTTTTTATGTTTTTCCTTTTGGTTGGAACTAAGCCAGTTAATTCTTTCCCTTTTCTTTTCTAGTCAGTGGTTTGCGCACTTGCGGGTTTTACATAACTCGTTTGGTACATGTTAATCTGTACTTGACCATGATTACAGTGTGCTGCATCAAAATACCGGTGGATCTGTTGTTTTTAGAGAGTATAGATGTCATGTCACTGGACGTAGATGTCACCATGGTAACTTCGTCCAGTGGCAAACACACAACAGTCATCTGCTGTTGTGCATTTACAAGAGATGTTGTGCAAATGACTTAACAACAGTCACAGAGAATATACTGCAGAAGGCTCCACACATTTCAACATCAGCAGACCACTGACTGTTCAGTATGTCATACAGATCATCGTCATTTACAGAGGCCTCATCAGTGCATACCCTTTGCACTCGTGAAGCCGGTCCTAAGTCATGCGTGTTCTCGCACCACAGAAACACGGGCTGGTCATCATCCCAGACGGCACACCAAATGGAGATATCAGCCACGAGTCTCAGTCCTCAGGGATCACTGTGGTCTCCCAGGAGGCCGCCCAGGTGCTGGAGTCTGCAGGGGAAGGCCCGCTGGGTGAGTCAGACAGGCCTGGTACAGCGCAGACCATTTACTCACTTCATAAGAATTCATTTTGATTGCGGACTAATGAACTGTTTACGTGGATGCTGAATAAACCAACACTTACAATAAGAAAAACAACTGGGTGATCCTGTGTTTTCCATTCCATTTGTCCAAGTAGGAGCTTCTGCAGAAAATATATCCCTCCTGCAGCTGTAACACACAAAGTTCTTCTTCCTGTTAAGCTAAACTGCATGAGTTTAATGTATTTTCCTTGTGTTTTGTAGATGTCAGGCTACGGAAGTTGGCAGAGGAGAAAGATGAGCTGCTGGCTCAGATCAGGAAGCTGAAGAATCAGCTGGAGGAGGAGAGACAGAAACACTCAAAGATGGACAGCACGTACACGGACGGGGAGAGGATGGAGAACGGTACAGACCTGCACTTTATCGAGATGCAGAGTAAGTTGGCCTCCTAATTTTGTACCAGCTCTCACATGAAATGATCTTCTCAACACTTTTTGTAATTTCAAACTCATTGGTTTCTCTTTTGTTCTGCAGGAGATGCCAACAGACAGATTAGTGAATACAAATTCAAGCTTTCTAAGGCGGAACAGGAAATGGGTACAATGGAACAAAATGTAAGTTCAACAGAAATGTATCGTTAAACCAAGTAATAGTTCACATTAGATTATAGCAATATTCTCTTCTGTGTCCCTTTTCCAGATTAACAGACTTGAAGGGCAAGTGTCCAGGTACAAGACATCAGCAGACAATGCAGAGAAAGTAGAAGACGAGCTTAAAGCAGAGAAACGGAAACTTCAAAGAGAGGTAAAGAAACGGACGCTTTAACGCTTTAAGGTGTGAGACATCAGCAGGCTGAGTGTAACGTCTTTCCTGTCCCCCCACAGCTGCGCACGGCTCTAGATAAGATAGAGGAGATGGAGATGACCAATAACCACCTAGTAAAGCGCCTCGAGAAGATGAAGGCCAACAGAAACGCCCTTCTGTCGCAGCAGTGAGGCAAGGCAGCGTCACCACGGAAGCCCTTAAACTCGCACCTCAGACCTCTGACCGCCATCTGGAGCACATTTCCATTTTTAGCTGTAACACGTCAAGATTTGTAGCTAATCCAAAACACTTAAAAACCTTGTAGCACAGGCAAAACGCTCAACCATGTCGCTTTTCAAAACCCGAAGCGTCGGCTTTGTCTGGCACGCTGCCTGTGTTTTTGGAGGAATGACTCAGAAACTTCACTAATAAAACTCTAAAGTTGCTGGGAGATACATCTGAGGAAACTTCTCTAGTCACTACTTAATTTTTCAGAGCTTTGTACTACATCATGTTATCCATGAGATTTTATTTCTCTCTGGCTGGGTGCTTGGCTGTACTTTATTTTTTCTTTTTGATAAGTTGCATGAATGAGTATAATGTTGCTTTTGAACTCAATCCTCACGGCTGCTCCGGCCCCCCGCACCTTCCCGGCTTCCCACTCACACAGTGAAGTGCCTTTTCACACTAGGAGACTGGAGGGGTCTGCACCTCTCAATGAAACAATAATCGTTTTAACAGGTACAGAATGGTGTATTTAAGAAGGTGCAGTCATTATTTGAAAATGTGTAGAACCAACTGTGTCTGCTGCGGTTTCATTGACATTTTTCAAATATTTAAAAGATTTCTTGAAAATAAATGTGTAATTTACAGAACTGTGTATACAGTCTCTTCTCTTTGCTCCTTCATGACTCAGCTCTGCTGTTTTATTCTTCACTGTTTGCTCTCCAGATTAGTTTTTCTCTGAGTGGAACAAAGGTACAGTTAGGAGCTTGGTTGCTCCAGCATGAATCATGGAAATACAGTTTATGGTTTCCTTCTCTCACTCATTCAATTCCCGGGTTGCAAACTTCTAACCGTCCATAAGGTCTCTGGAAACATTGGTGGTGGTGGTGTTCATTTCCTTCACCCTGAGCTCTGATCCCTCCACACTGCACGTGTCTCTGTCTGACAGGCTGTAATAAAAGTCAACCCGTGTGCTGGCACATTTTAGGTATCGTTCTGGGATTCATGACCCGATTCTATTTTTCCTGGCTGCATGTCCCGAGTCTTACTTTTAGAAAACTATGTGAAGGCTTGGCATGTTTAAATAGGCTATTCAGAACAAGGATTTCCTGCCACACACATCATGGAAAATGGTTTTTCACTCAAAGACAAACATCTTTCATACAAAGTACTTACATTTATTTACAGGTTACATCACGTATAAAAGAGCAGCATGTGTGGTTGATTAGTTTTTCAGTCAGATTTTCAGATCTCATTTAGCACCTCTCAAACACTTTATAGAGATCAGGTAAGTTGGCGATCTGCAGCACAGTGCCGTCCTCACTGAAGCTCTTCGGAGGACTGAAAAGGGTTCGGAAAGCTTTGAAGATGATGTGCTCAACTTTCCAACGCCATGAGTTCACCTCGCCATCCTGAAATAAGCGTCACACATCACATTCAGTTTGTCGTTAACATTGCGAAGCAAAGGAAGTGAAAACGTGAGCCTGGCGTTCTCCATACCTGCTCCTCTCCAGGCTCGGCCTCCAGGATGTACTGCTTCCTGATGGAGTAGAACATGCTGCACTCCCTACTGAAGTCTCTGAAGCACTCCTTTTCATTGTCCCAGTTCACCTGCACAACAAAACCAAGCAGGAGGCTTTAAATGCCGTTTGTGTTTCCAGAATCCCGTCATAAATGAGACCTACAGGAGGCTCACCTCAGTGGCCAGACGCAGGATGAACAAGGGGAGACCCTCCATGACAGGGGTGTACTTGTCAAGCAGTAACGGCAGCCCTGTTAGATTTCCTTCCTAGAACGCAAGAGGGTTTACAGCATGAGTAATAAACTCGTTTTACTGAAACATGACAAAAGACACCAGCAGCACAATTTACCTGACATGCACCACCTGTTCCAACTGACCTGATCTATCTCCATGGAGAAGTAGTCCTCCAGCATCTCAGCCTTCTTCTTCAGGAAGTCCACTATGTACTGAGCCAGGCCTTCTTTAGGACCATCCTCCTCTGTCCAGCCGCTCCCCTCAGAGTCCAGGGCCAACATGGCCAGGTCATAAAGTGGAGCTGGTGTCTGCATCAACCATTAAAATCACAACCTGCGCAGTATGTTGGAATCATTCACAATCACTGCTTCACTTACTGATAGTCTTAGCACACCGAAGTTCCCGAAGTCGTAGATGAGTATTTGGTAGAAAAGCTCCTGGCTGTGACAGAGACAGAGAGTGAAATGAGACATAAAGCAGCAGGTTGAAAACACCTGCTGTGTATTCGCTGTGGCCCTCACCTGAGGTTTGTGGTGTTGAGCAGGTACAGTTTGGTGTGGTGCTGGATCAGAGTCCACTGGGGGTTGACGCAGCCCACAAACGAGTGGTTCTGCAGCATTTCTTGAAGACCTGGAGAAAATATGTGCAAAAGCTGTGCCAACAAGACCTATTTGATCTAGTTCGAGCTGTAGACTGTTCAAACAACTACAGAGGAGGTATGAAGAATTGAAGCATAAAGTACAATCAGTGGGATATGTAGCGGCGTGGCGGAGGGGAGAAAAGGTGTGTTGGTGGTGTTTCTCATGAAAAACATCTTCTTTACCCGTGTGTGTGTTCTCCGTGATCTCAGCTCTGAGCTCCTTGATGCTGTTCAGTTTTATGACTCGTCTCTTCGGCGTGGCTTCAGTCGCGTCGTCCTCGTCTATTTCCTCCTGCTGCTGCTCCTTCCTGGCTCGCTTCCTGACACGCAATAAGCAACACACACTGCTGTCACACCTCCAGCATACACTACACTCTGCGTGACACCTGTATCCTTCAGAAAACTCTACAAAGCAAAGCAACATGTACTCGGCAAGTTACGGCTGCGTGAATTACTTCTTCAGCCACACGGGGGCAGAGCAAATCCACAGTTTGATGACTATAACCTCACCAGTGACTACTGAGAGAAATATGTGGGTCTTAAGCTGCTGGGTGTCTGACTATTCTTCACCTGCTAGTCCCAAGCTTTGCCTCTTTGCTGATTAGTGCTCAACTTGCAGTGCACCCGGGATTTAACGAAACCACTGGAAAAAGCTGGACTAGTGGGAGCAGTGAGACTGAACCACAGTGCAAATGTGCCTGCTGTAAACCAAAAAATAATAAAAAAAAACTCCAGAGAGCTGCAAAAGGTGTCGATTTGGTGTGGGTTCATCAATGTAAGCAATGCCTTTATAAAAATAAATCCTAATAGGTGGAGCTTTAAAAACAGATTAGTTTTTCAAGTACAAGCAAGCCCTCAAATCCTTCAACAATACAAACTGTCACATTGTGATACCACAACATGCAAACTCATCAAAGGTCAGCACCAGGTAGACACAAGGTGACACTTGTTTCTGATTGGCCCAGAGGAGGCAGACGTCATTTGTTGTGATGCTACATGCTTACTTTTGCATTCTTCTTCCTGCTTTCTTACTCAACTTGTCTGCTGCTGACAAATGTTTAGATTTGCTAACACAACAGGATCAATGAAACATTGAAGACCTGTCTGGATCTGTCCGGATGACTCATGATGGTACTGAGTCATCCGGACCCCCCCCCCCCCCCCCCCCCCACAGGGCACGATGAAATCTAAGAGCAATTTCCACAATATCCCATAATTAACATTCTTTTATTACACCCAGTGCAGCGCTGCCATCATTCACTCATGGAAGGAAGTCGGTCACCTTTGAACGGCATTAGCATCGTCCTCGCCATCTTTTGGCACCTCTGCCTCCAGCTCCACCAGGGCCTCCAGCATGTCTGCATCATCCGTCTCGTCCATCTTTTCACTGTCAGGCTGGGCGGTTTTGGTCGCAGCCTCCCTGCTGCTGGTGCCAGCTGGTTCAGGATCGGGAGGCGGCTTCTCTTTCGGCTGGAGGAAGGCATCCAGCTTCTGCGCCCGACAGTCGGTCCTCACCATCTGATGCGCGTAGACTCGCTCGCTAGACTCTGCTGCGGCGCTGGAGGACTTGACCTCACTGCAACCTGAGGCTGACAGCCCAGGCAGCAGCGTCTGCACAAACACACAGAGTCATGTGTCATAATGTGTCATTTCTTGTACCTCTGAGGCAAAAACAAATGACAGATGATCCCTAGAAGGAGTGGATGAAAACAATGTTGCATAATACGACATGGAGATCAATTACCACGGTGACACAGCCGGCGTATTCGCAAGAGATATTGACAGTCACATCACACCTGAGTGAAATATGTACGTGACGAATTGGAGCCCAGAAGTTTGCTCTCGATGTGCTTCTGAATGCTCTCGATGACGCTGTCTTCATGCAGGAAGTGCACCTCGTGTTTTGTGGGATGGACATTGACGTCTACGTTCTGCGGTGCGATCTCTACGCTGCGGTGATCAGAAAGCACCGATGAGCATCCAATTTAACCATAACAGACTCATCAGAAAACAGACAAATGCACGGCAAGTTACCTGAGGTACAGAAAAGGGTGCGTGTTCTTGGGGAGGTACGCAGCATAAACTGTCTCGATCGCTTTCTTCACAGCGCTCGACTCCACCAGACGATCTGAGGCGTCACACATCACACGCTCCGTTTAGCAAAGACTGAATCATCTCCACCAGCGAGCTACGTTCCCTTGAACTTTTCTGTGATACGTACGGTTGATGAAGAGGATCAGGATGCATTTCTTGACGGAGTAATTCGCGTTAGAGACGTAGCCTTTCATCTTATAAGCCAGCTTCTGATCCTCACAGCCCACTTCAATCAGCTCCCTGGGAACATGCCACAGAGCCAGTCATGCAGCGAGCGTTAAGGTGGCAAAAGGTCACACGCCCGCAAAGAACGTCAAAGCATTATTATTTTTCTTTCTTGGTTGACTTATACCTGCTGACTGCATTGCCAAAAACTCCTCGAATATTATCCACTACAGAAGCGTTGGGTAGAGTCCTCACATCTGCCACAGTCTCTCCTTGCTGGAAAAACAGACCACATATCATACTGAAAAATCTGTTGGACACACACACACAAAAGAAGCACACAAAGAAAAGCAGTACTAGAGTGACTTGTTTTTGTCAGGTGTTCACCAGAGAAAAAGAAATCACATCTCACCTTTTTGACAGAAAAACTTTTTCCTGAGTTGTGTATGGCGTACCTTCAAAACAACATGTTCATTTGTGAGTTATCCAAACACGGTCAAAAGAGCAGGAGTCACCAGACACAAGGAGCAAAGATCACACACCTGCTGACCACTTCTACGATCCTGGAGTACTCATCACTGGGGCTCTTCAAAGCTTTCCTCCTGGTGGACACATTATAGAAGAGGTCCTCCACCTGCACACAAGGAGGCCAAACTACTGTAAGCTCTAAACATCCGTACTCTGTAATGGTTGATGTGCTGCACAAACTCACAAGAATCTGTGTTCCCTGATTGCCGGCACACGGTTTAGGAGGGCCTTTTAGTTTGCCATCGCTGTAGCTGGCTCTGCACGATACACAAGAAGAGAATCCCTACAGCACAAGAGCTCTGCCATTCTGGTCACTTTCTATCTATTATAATGTTAATGTCATCTAGGAGGCAAGAGGAGAAGCAGATGAGTGAACTACGGTTTACAATATCAGCATACCTGTAGGCGCACTTGGCATCGGCTGTCTTAGTCGTGATGGTCACATGTGCGACATGGCTGACACTAGCAAGGGCCTGCAGGCAAGAACACAGACAATGAATGTGATGAGCAACAGAACACATGGCAGCGTTTAATAACCTGGAGGCTGATGCTGCTCACCTCTCCTCTGAATCCATAGGTTGCAATAGCTGAGAGATCCTCAAAAGTCTGAAGTTTGCTGGTGGTAAACCTTTCACAAACGATTTCCATGTCTTCTTTCTGCCACGGGCATAAAACAGAGAGCTTGGTCAAAGAAGAGCACACTCTGGGCAGAGGAAAACCAACACAAAACTGTGTCTAACCAAATGAGGGCAGAGGGGACCAGGCTCAGTGTTAGACTGGATACCAGGGGGGCACATAGCTCCCCTCTGTCATGCCTCAGCTTTTTGGCATCTTGGCCCCTGTCACCCACCCTGATGCCAGTGCCGTTGTCCTGAATCTGAAGGAGTTTCAGCCCGCCGTCTTTCACCGTCACCTGGATGTTGGTTGACTTGGCATCCAAACTGTAACATTTCAAAATACAAATAGTAGTGATTACACAGCCGTTACGTTTTAGTTGGAATTATCCAATCAGCGCGCAGTATCACAGTGCTACAGGTGTTGATAAGCGGCTTCGCCACAAACGCGATGGAAACAATGTGGCGCCTGTCACTTAGTCACTTTTACTTTCCCCACTGCTACTTTTTGAAGCCATTAGTCAAAACCCGAACATCAGCTCACGATAGCAACATAAACCGTTTCACGTAGCGAGTCACTTACCAGTTTTCAATCATTTCTTTGACGGCGTTGGCAGGACGCTGGATAACTTCTCCTGCAGCAATGCGGTTGACAACAGTCTCGTCGAGCCTGCGGATAACTCCTGCCATATTTACAGAGCTGCTAACTTAGCTTCAGAGAAGTTAAATAGCAAAAAATAGCTGTGAGTGCGCATATATATTGAAAAGGGGCTATTTGTGTAAGCTAATGTAGCATCACAACTTGAACTAGAAACAGGGAACGTATGGGACTAAAGACGTAAACAAACATTGAGGAGTCTCACTCTGCCTCAAACTGTCATAGCACAAGTCATCATGTCATTGCTCAGCTTTCCAAATACCAGCTGTATGAGCGCTATTGAGACAGTTCACTTGCTTCGCTTCTCCAAAAAAAAAAAGCTGAAAACACGACGTTTATTCATTTCGCTGCGTGATTGTTGATTGTGAAACAATGTTATTTCAGCCTCTCTTTTCTCGCCATCAAGTGATTCATCTTCTCAACAATATACAATCTTTGATGATATTGCGCGGGGAGAAAGCGTGGTGGGCGGGTTCTGCGTCCCGAGGATGTCATTCGCTCAAAGTCTTCTTCTCTGGTAAATATTTTTCGAACATGGTAGCTCAAAAATTTGTACAGCGTCCCCCAACAGTGCCCTAAAAAATATATCTTTTTCCTTCTAGACATATTAACAGGATCTTTCCACTTTACACCACACCCTTTCTTTTTCCACAACGCAAAAAGAATAAAGGGTCATTTCTATTAATATGTTCTATATCTTTCTGCAGCTGTCAGACTGTACAATAAAAACTGCTCCAAGTAATCAGTGCAATAATCTGTGCAATAATCAGTGCAATAATCTGTGCATAACAATCTGTAAACACTATTTACAACTTCTTAGGATGACGTTATTCTTTTATCCCACTCTTTTGTATATATACTTGTTGTTTTGAATTTGCATTGCACTTCTTCAATACTCTATCCACTTTATTGATGCTGCTGTAAATTGGAATTTCCCCTCGTGGGACTAATAAAGGAATATTGAATTGAATTGAATTGAATTGAATTGAATTGAATTGAATTGAATTGAATTGAATTGAATTGAATTGAATTGAATATATACTGTACACACTTTTCTTTTTGCACAAAGTAGCATATCGAAAAATCATAATCTTGCAATTTCTGTGGTAGAATAATAAACAAAGAATTACTTCATATCTTTCTTCACTTACATGCTATAATACAGCAGTAAAAGATATACTGTATGTTTGTGTCTCTGGCATGTCCAACTGTGGAATGTATCACTTTAAAGTGGCTTCTTAGACCATAATGCAAAGTAGTAAGATAAAGTTAATTGTCCCCCTGGGGGAAGTCTCCTGCTTAGTCTGCAAAAAGGATCGGAGGACAGAATCAATTACAGATCAATACTTGTTCTAACAACTATGGGTACCAAGAGTTACAAAACTGTCCAGGTGTTATCAATGTTTTACTGCCTCTTTCAAGAGTGCGCAATCAAGGATTTTAATGTATAACATTAACACAATGGAAAGTTCAAATTCCAGGTCCATTAATCTATACACACAACACTCCAACAAATCCTTTCTATGCAGAGTGAATTCACTCCTACAGGAAGATTTAACCCACTGTGCCTAATCTCTCGTGGTTACTATGTTATGTCAGTAAGGTAAAGTAAAAATGAATGTTTAATCTTTTAACATGAAAAACTGTTGGTATTATTGATCAGTTATACAGTTTTTCTATATTGTTTTCCTCAGCACATTTGCTTGTTCGGGATTTACTATAATCTTCAAAGTCCACATAGTTGGCCAGACCTCTTTTGTGTCTCTATTCCTAACAGAGCCACTTGTGTTTGGGGGGGTGATTTTCTATCAGCAGAGCTGTGGTGGTCCAAAATCTGCAAAAATAGAAAAGTCTTCAAAGATATTTTGTGATGATGTTTTGTTTTTGTTTTTTTAAATGAAATCTGATCTCCACTACAGTTTTCCTCTGCGAGTAGGTGCAAAACTTATGTTGCTAGGGTGCTAAGCTTTGGCTTCAGGCATGATGACCTCAGCACAATGAAATGCTGTGAGTAGGCTATCCGGGGAGTGGCGCTGTTTGGACGTCATGACCGGGCTCCTCAATGCAGTCCAACCTGAACTTAGTTCTGGATTAATGTGAGTCCTCAGAGGATCACACTATCCTCAAATGTCATCATGAACAAAACAAATAAACTAAGGACAGGTGGTAGAAACTAAATCTGTTTTTAGTTTCTTACAGCCTATATTTAAAACTCTATCCTAATTTTTCAATTAGATATTTGAGTCAGAATCAAAAGTGAAATGAAAAGAAAGACATTTATTATGCATATTTGAGAAAGCCATAGAGATTTGATTTGTTTTGATTCCACAGTCCTGCTTTATACAGTCCCGCTTTGGTAGATTTGTAGGAACAGATAATGTGAGTGTAAAAAGTAAAGGTGCTGTCATAATACTCTCAAATTTGGTTGTCCTTTAAAAAGCTACTGTCAGTTTTTCAGGCTCCATATCTGTATTTGTCTGCAGCAGAGAGGTCTTGGAGCCCGGTAAGAAGATTCCACCACATCTACAGCAAAACTGAATTTCATTTTAACTTCAGAAAGCTTATTTGACGTACTTCTGACCTGTTATCCCTCTGGACCTTGCAAATCCCACCACATTCCTGGAAAAGTGTCTGAATAAGGGAAACAGCTATAAAACTGGGTGTTTCTGTGTAACATATACCACATTTTAGTATAAGCCTTTTTTATACCACATTTAAGTATAAGCCTACACCAGGTAGCCCTGAGAGCTAACTTGGCACGGTTTGGTAGTTCAGCAGCTTGTTCTGCTGCTCTTTGGGCCCCTGCCAATACGACTTCAGTGCCACGAACTAGCTTACCACAGAAAGACAAAAGCAAGTACCACAACCTGAAAGGTCACTGGAAGTATGAAAGGAAGTCACCTTGGAACCAACAAAGAAGAGGCAGAAATGTGATAAATCCTTGTATGCAGTTGTTTCATTCAGCAATGCCCATTCAGCTGTGTCACCTCTTTCTGCAGCTGAACCACAGCGTTCACTCACAAAGTCGGGAGTGACATCACTATAATGTCAGGCACATTTTCCTAAATTAACTATGCTCTCATTAAATCCAGATGTGTGCTACGTCACTCTGGCATCAATCACATTCGCGTTTAAGTTGTTCCACCTCTCACTTTAGGGCTGACGGAAAACACCGGCCATTGTGTCGTCTTTGCATTTAAGATGTATTGGGGGATATGATGTCTATCCTGAGACACAGGTCCCTGATTCAAGACAGGACATTCTTGTATGTGCTGTGGCTGCAGGATGTGCCACAGGATGCAATACAATAGAACTGGAAAGAAACCTGACAAGTCAAAAAAGCGGATGGACACAAGACAATACAGCAAAATAAAATGTAAAGCATAGTTGCTGCTCCCTGCTCTTCACCTTCTCTACTGTCAGGCAGCGATCACGACATAATTGTATGCAGCTATTCTCCATCTAGTCTGTGTAAATGTACTCCTTGAATGGATGAAACTGTAAACAATGTCTTATGGAACGCTTCAACCAACAGGAGTCTGGGTGGGGTCAGAACTGGTTGTGTATGTATCTCACAGACCACAAAAGGTCTCACTGACTCTTTTGTTGCTGTTGTTCTCGTAACAGTTTTATATCTCCTTTCTTACTGCAACTCTGATTACAACAGTTTCAAAGAGCTGCCACTGCCACTCCTGTAGCGACCTGCCACACGCAATGAAAGCCACACACAAGCATGCATGATACTGTGACTGCACACACAAGCATGTACGCATGCACACAGTACATGCACGCACACAGAGCAGAAACTAAGTGCGCCTGAAGAGGATTCTTAAAAAGAAATTCTACATTTTTCGGTTCAAAGTTTTTATGATAACCCACAGATACACAGAGAAGAATGCACTCCTGATTACACAAACATGGTCAACAAGTCAATGACAGTCAAATCAGATACAAATGCACACCTGCTGCTTAGCAGCACGGCCAGCATGTGCAGGGAGATCAGCCCCCTGTTGCAGTCGTCCGAACATGGCCTGCAAACACAGCTTAAAACCAAGGTGCCCATCCTGAAGTGCAACCTGGAGCCTTTCCACACTTCTGTGTTGCAGTGTGTCAATACATTCCACTCTGACAAGAGCCTGTTGTTTCTATTGCTGTGGTTTTGTCTCACCTGCATGTTTATGTCTGCTCCTTTCTCCTCCAGCAAGGTGATGATCTCTGGCAGGACACCCCCAGCCGCCAACGACAAAGCTGGGGGTGATGACTGCCATCAAACCCTTAACAGGGCGGCTAAAAGGTGCACAGTGTCTCTCAGAGACACAAAATGTTATGGGAATGCAATCACGTGTGGAATTTGCCATGGCTTCTCCAAGCGACAAATACAGAGGAGCCTGTCTTTCCTCTGATAAGGGTAGACTCTCACATATTCACTTCTAATGAAAAATCAGATTGGATAGTTCTCCTCTACTTTTTAAATCATGTCCAAAAATTTCATAATCAATTTGATTACTGGCTGCACGGTGGCGCAGCAGGTAGTGCGCGTGCCTCACAGCAAGAAGGTTGCCGGTTCGATCCCCGGGTCAGGCGGGGCCTTTCTGTGTGAAGTTTGCATGTTCTTCCCGTGCATGCGTGGGTTCTCTCCGGGCACTCCGGCTTCCTCCCACAGACCAAAAACATGCTCATTAGGTTAATTGATGACTCTAAATTGTCCGTAGGTGTGAGTGTGAGTGTGAATGTTTGTTTGTCCTTTCATGTGGCCCTGCAATCGGCTGGCGACCGGTTCAGGGTGTACCCCGCCTCTCGCCCATTGTAGCTGGGATAGGCTCCAGCCCCCCGCAACCCCGAAAGGGATAGGCGGTATAGATAATGGATGGATGGAATTTGATTACTATTAGATTATATGTTTATGGATTATGTGTCATTGTCAGCCATCAGCACATTACAAGTAATAGACCAGTCCAAGCCTCGTGACTTGTGCAAATTCGTCATCCTCTTAATCCTGCCTTCATTATCTTGTCGGCAAGCATGATCCCACCTCCTTGGGAACTGCTCAGACTTCCTGTTCGCTAAATCAAATGATGCATCTCGGGTTCTGAGCTGCTGTCCTTCCCTTTTCCGTTGTTTTCTCATCCCCTTCCCTCTGCTCAAACAATCTTTCTGATCTCTCCTTATTGGAATGTCAAAATCCTTGAGACATGTTGTCAACACAAGATGAACGCTTACCGTTCAAGTAGTTCTACTGACCAAAGGTGCAGATGATTACATTCTCTAAAGCTTGCACATTGATAATCTGTAGATACTGCTGTGCTCTATGCTAGACGCAGTACTTTGAGATAAATGCTGACGTCAAAAAGACAATGCTGACATGCTGTTTCGTAGGTATAATGTTTGCCATGTTCATCATCTTAGTTAAGCCTGTTTGCGTACTACTGTTTGTACAGTAAAGCTGAGGCTGATAAGAATGTCGTTTTGAGAGTGTGAAGTCAGAGAGCAAAGTACTGGACAAATTAAAACTTTGACCTGATGATGGCGCTAGGTGTAAGGTCATGGGATCACAAAGTTGATGGAATTCATCCTGAGGGGGACATCCATTTAGGCCCCCAATTTGATGGAAATCCATCCAAACTTACAATATCCTTAAAGCGGCGCTAAAGGAAAAGTCAGTGTAGCATCACAGTCGGGTTCATCCTCTGAGGACCATGAATGTCTGTACAAATTTTCATGCCAATCTATGCAAATATTGTCAAGATATTTCCTTCTGGACCAGACTAGTAGACAGACCAGAGGACCAACATTGTGATCCCGAGAGTAATGCATCTAGTGGCTGAAAATCATCTTTTCTACCACCTGTTTGGGCATGTGAGCGCCCACATTAAGAAAGACCTGCCAGCACCAGCCGAGCTCCACCCTAGAGTTGAAGTTATGCTTTCCAATAAGAATATTGAGGCCTATTGCTTTGAAGCCACATAGTTATTCTTACGTTACCTCCTTTGCTTTGAAAAAATGAGAATCTGAATATTTTATTCTCAGTGTGAATAGTTTAAAAACGATTGAAGCCCAGTCTTCTCAGGTTGGCATCTGTCACATCTGCACTGGTGTGAAAGATGGCGACAGTCATTGAGCAGGATCATGGTCTCTATGACAGTATTTGGCATAACGGAAGCATTGCCCCATTTTAACAAAATGTTCAGTTTAAGGTAAAATATCCTAAATTTGCCCTCAGGTGAAGTACTCAGTACTCAGTACTTTGAGTAAACAGATTTATTCTACACGGCCTCTCTGTAGACATGGTTATCAATCTTTGCTGTTTACTTTGTGTTTACCACAAGACACACTGCATCCTTGCTCAACTTCAACAATAGCGGTTCCTCTGGAGGGACGTTGCGTTCACATTATCCACATGATTTACACTTTGTGTGTGTGATTCATACATTCCTGGAGACATTATATGAATGGGGAGGATTCCAGCTCTGATTCACCATTTGGCTAATTTTATGTTTCAAAACCATAGCTGTCAGTCACAACAACAGAGGCAGGACACCACGTGCATATTTAGCTGAGAGTTACAGGGGTTAAAAGATTGCAGCGGTGAATGCTGTCCTGTGGTATGTTGTGTAGCAACTATCTCAGTGAATATTCACTTGGACGTTTCTATTCCTGCTGCTCCTCTGTGTGCCTTGGGTGGTGCCTGAGGGAAACAATGGAGGATTGTCTTCAAGTCTTCACTTGAGCAACTATGTTTACATCACTTCCTCTACTTTAGTTACATCAGATTTCATCCTGACAAGGCTATTTCAGGTTTTAGTCTGGAACGACCATTAAAGGGAAATCACTGTATTCAGCCTCTCCCTCCCTCTCTCCCCCTCCCTCTCTCTCTCTCTCTCTCTCTCTCTCTCTCTCTCTCTCCTTTCACGGTTTAAAAAAACATATGCTACAAGGTCCTATCTTGGAAATACAGATGACCTTCCTCCAACTTCAAAGCCAGGTTTCCACATGAGTGCTCTTATGAAACCACAGATATATCGCAGCCTGTCTGGTGAGGTAATATCATTTCAGCCTGTGGCCATTATTGCAAATGGGGCAAGAGAGATTGTTAATGAACCATGTAAAGAAACAAAAGAATGCACTTTGATACAGTGTTGGCAGAAGAAGCCTTCTGCACAGGCTTTGAGGCTTTGTCCCAGTTGCCTTCTGCTGCTCCGCTGTTTTGTTTGTGTTACCTGCTACACCTTCAAACAAGGATGGCAGGGTAGACTTTATAATGATCATCCTCACCCATCCTCACTCATTATGTTAAGAGGTTTGAGGTTTACCAATTAAATCCCTTCTTTCCATCCAAGCAATTAAGTGAGACAAAAGTCATAATATACTCTTCACTACATTGTCTGATATAATTGCCATCTTTATTGCTGTTCTGTTACGTAACAACATACTAGTCTTTTAATTCAAAATGTTTTACAGGTCTGAGTATATGGGCCCTATGGTGTCATCACTTAATGGCTGTGTAATTAAATATTAAATAAGCAAAACTCAAGAGACTCATCCAGTTTAAATGGTAATACGTAGGCCTAGCCTGTTTTCACCTTTTCCTTTAACTCCATTTACTATTTCATCTCCAATGCTATAATAGCCAAGCAAAATCCTATAATAGCCTTTAAGAATTAAATTTAGTAATTTGTAGCTATTTATCTTCCTCCAGCAAATATAATTATGATTAGGTCTTAGTTCTTAATACCTATAATTAGGCGCCACCCCTTTTCTTCATAGTGTCAGAAGTCATCATTTAAGCAGCACTGGATGAATTTACGATGTGGCCCCTGGGCAAAAGCGAGCCATGTGCTCCTGCTTACTGCCCAGTGGTTGTTCTGTATACAATATGCAGAAGTTAGTAATTTGACAAAGCAAAACTTTATTCAGGAACATGTGCCATGTAAGTAAATATAAACTGACTACAAGGGCTTAAAATAATTACCTTATCTTAGTTTACACTGTGCTTTAGATGTGCATATTACTGCACAAATTTTCAGGTAATAGCATCTTTGTCACATAATTGGAGCCTCAGGCCCCGGGGCCCCGGGGCCCTGGGCCAATAGCCGCATATAACCTGTTGGTAATCCAGTGGCTCTATTTATGTTTTTTCTAAACCTGGCAACCCAAGCTTTTATTGTTATTGATAGCTGATAACTGCTCAAAACACGAGTAAATAATTTATTAACCATTCATAAAGTCAATAGTTCATAACGTTTATGAAAGCTTTATAGGCTGCTCCATTACAAAGCGCAATCCTTTAGGCAATAGCTCCATATTCCATCTTTCTATACTTTGATCAAAAAGGATGAAGCTATATGTAAGGAGCAGCAAAGCTCGGTACCGGCTGACAGCTGCTCGGTCAGCAGCAGACAGATAAGAGCTGTGTGGAGTTCAGGAGTTCATCATGGAGCCTCACGAGCAGCAGTGAACCAGCAGAGGACCTGGAGACGAGGCGGGGCGAGGGCGGTCGACAGCAGTCTCTCCCTCTCTCTGTGTAACACACTCGCCGACATGCCTCAAGCGTGACAGTAAACTGGTTGAGCTGGGTGACGGGGAAAAAAGAGCAATGTAACACAACTTTCGACAAGTCCCACCTGTACCAGAGGAGCGACGCAGCCGCGAAGAAACAACATGGAGAAGAAAGCGAGATGGGTGGCTTAAAGTTTAACCGACGAACAGCTTGACGAGTTCATGTCAGCGGGGTGAGTTTTCTCTAAGGCCTGGACGCTCCTTTACGGGTTTAGGGTACGAAGTTTAACATATGGCGAGCGTGCGCTGACTTGTGCTAGTGTTGCCTGGCTGTGGAGAAGCTTTCTGACATGTTGTCTCGGTCTCAGAGGGGGAACAAAGGTTTGTGGACAAAGTCTGGATTGGACTTTCAGCTCTTAACGGTGCTTAGCAGTCTTTTAATGGGTGATTTATTGTCGCGGTAGTGGGTGTTTTGTTCGAATAGGGATGTTTCCTCTCGGTACTTCTCTTTTAAGCGCCTTCACATGAACTTGCAAATGGAGACTTTGGGTTTGTGGCCACAGGGAGAAGCCGCACCCTGAACCCACTGTCCTGTGGTCGGATTCCATCTCCCCTCATTCACTGTGCTTTCACTGCTTTCAGAGGATCACAGCTGGGTCTCTGCTGTACGAGCTACAGATGTGAGCAGAAAGACTTGAACCCTTCGAGTCAGTGTTGAGCTGTAGGTCTGGGTGACATGGTTGGAAAAAGTATCATGATATTATGTCATAATGTGGCAAATGGATGCAGTATCACATTTGAAATAGTCCGTCCAACTAACTTTGTGTCACTGCTGTGGGCTACATCCGACAAAACTCTTTGAACACACAAAGTAATAACTTCGCTGTTATATTTGATGAGTTTCTAATCACGTACTGCTTGTCATCATTAGCGTGCTCAGCATGATGTGATTATGTCACCAAATAATTGCTCTGTGTATCTGTTAAGACATAGAAAAAACACAGATATTTAAAGTTAAGATGCCGGAGGCAGCATTAGTGCTTGGAAATAGTTTCCTATGTACATTTTGCAGTTGCTGTTCTTGTTATGTTACTTTGTGATGCTAGTACAGATGTAAATTCACCACGTCTCCTTTCACCGTCGCCTTCTCTTTAGACTACATCATGGCACGTCGCTCTCAGTGTTCCTCTGCAGGGGATAACCCCCTGCACCCCAACTACCTCCCTCCTCACTATCGGGAAGAGTACCGTTTGGCTATTGACGCACTGGTTGAGGAGGACTTGGATGGATACTATCAGTTCCTTCAAAAAGCAGATGTGGTGGACTTCCTGTCCTCACCTGAGATTCAGTACATTCAGGAGTCTGTTCAGGTCCCTCAGCAGAGCAGCCACCCTGAACAGCGTTTTCTAGAGACCGGCGGAGATGGCTCCTCAGACACTTACTGGCCGATTCACTCTGACCTGGACGCACCAGGTTTGGACCTTGGCTGGCCTCAACTGCATCACTTAATTGGGCCCACAGAGGTCACCACTCTGGTCAACCCCCCCGAACCTGACATGCCGAGTATCAAGGAGCAGGCCCGACGACTTATCAAGAATGCTCATCAGGTGCATGTTTCACTTTCTTTATGGGACGAGGTTTCAATGGAAACTTGTCTTTGGAGTGTCTTTGTCCTGACAGTGTTGTTTTTACACGGTTCTTGTTTGCATCTTTTATCTTCACAGGTGATTGCTATTGTGATGAACATGTTTACCGATGTTGACATTTTTCAAGATATTCTCAACGCTGCCATGAGGAATGTTGCCGTCTACGTCCTTCTAGACGAGCAGAACGCCCATCACTTCCTCAACATGGTGTCCAACTGCAGAGTCAATCTACAGAGCATTCAAGTGAGTACATATTCCTTTAGAAAATATTGCATTTTGGTACAGACATTGTAATCAAGTTGTGTTAGAGACAGACTAACACACTTGACATACAAGCTACACAAAGCACACATTGGGAAATTGTATGTCCACGTTCAAAAATAGCAAGGCGTTATATCAAATACATGGTACCATTAGATTCCAAATAACTTTCAATTTTTCATAAGTCTGATGTTTAGAATGTCAAATGAAGGTTGAACTTGTGATTTTTTTGCATTAAATCAACATTGAAAGTCAACATTGTTTACAAATTAAGGCAAATATGTGAAACCAAAAATGTAGATGTCTGGACAGTTTTCACAGCAAATCCTGTGTTTCCACCTCTAACAGGAAACATTTTCAGGGGCTTATCCTTCACATGCTAAATATAGTCATTACATGGGTTCACAGTCTTTCTCCTTCCGTATTGATAGAGCTTGTATAAAAAGCTCAAGTCCAGCTTTTGCTAGAAGTGACTCCTCATACAGATATAGAAAACAGCCTTCTCATTATGAACATCACTGGCTGTCATCCACTTCAAACTGATGTGAGAGAGCTGTTCATAATTAGCTCTCGCATCTTGCCCTGTCCAACAATGTTAAGCTTACATTTTCCATATCAGGAGTAATTCTGTCAAGCTTCTAGGCTGCCTATGATGTTTTTTATGGTGTGTTGCTGTGTCTTGTCATTCGCTTTATATGCTGAATGTTACCTGTTTGCTTTTACTGTATGTGCCCTCCATGCCTCTTGTGTAACACTATGCCGTGTTGTCCTTTGTAATGTTCAGTTCCCTCTGTCATGTTTGTTTTTTTATGCTCAGATGAAAATAAGCCGTATGAACAAATCTCACACGGATTGTAAAATCTTTTCCCATTGGTAGAAATCCAGTCATTACTGTAAAAAGGGAACTTGAAATGTAGCCATTTTCTATGTCCTCATGTGCAGAGTGGTAATACTAATGCAATGCTGCCACCTAGTTTGGATTGCAATTAAAACACCGGGACACTACTTTAGCTTAATATTCATTTTTGGGTGATTTGATGTGTGTCTTGCAGTTTTTGCGGGTGAGAACCGTGTCTGGCATCACATATCACTGCCGCTCAGGGAAGTCCTTCAAAGGTCAGATGATGGATTCCTTCTTGTTGACAGACTGCAGGGCTGTGCTGAGTGGAAACTACAGGTGAGCCTGTTTAAAACTGCCACAGAAAGCCACACCTCTACGTATTACACCACACAAGGATTTGAATGATTCGTTTGTGTTTTTAATATTGTATTCAGTTTATATCCTGTGCTTCTAATCCTACTTACTGTCATGTCTTTATCCAGCTTCATGTGGTCTTTTGAGAAGCTCCATCGCTGCATGGCACACCTTTTCCTGGGACAGCTTGTAGCGACCTTTGACGAAGAGTTTCGTATCCTGTTTGCTCAGTCCCAACCACTGATGATTGAAAATGTGCTTGCTCCAATGGAAGATTATAGCGTTTTACAAAAGAAGCTGTACCCGAGTGAAAGAATTTCACTGTACAGAGAACCAAGGAAATTTCGACCAATGGACACTGCTCATTCAGAGGAATGGGCGAGACATTCATGTGATGAACGTATGGATATCGATTGGAGAATGATGCCCCTAAAAAAGAAGGAAACTGTGCACGACCCTGCAGATGTGTACAGTAAGTTTCCATTCCAGCAATCACGCATGGATCTGTCGTTGGAGCAGGGTGCTTCCAGGATGCCCATGATGGAAAGTCCTGCCTTCAAACGTCACAGTTATGCTGAAGGCGTTCATGGTAGATACTCTTACCCATTCCTGCCACAACAGGGAATGCCAGAGCCTGACAACCAGGGAAGGCAGTTTCACAGGGGGCACCAGCCTTATCCAGGACACGACCCAGGAAAAGAAGCAGATTACAGTGCCTACGACAAGTTCTGGAACCAAGACTATCTTTTAGCAGATCAGTATTCTGAATCTGGCTTACCACCAGAGATGGAACCACCTGACAACTTTGACCCAGTGCTTAACTATTTATCATCGACCAGAAATGTAGACTTTGACCAGGGCTCAGATAAATTACCACCTGTGGCAGATTTGCCTTTTAGTTCATCTCAACCTAGAAGATTGAGTTTAGGCCAGCCATATGCCTGTCAAAGATCTCCCACCCCCACTGCTCCTACTGAGCAGAAGTCGTTTTTCCTGGAACCTAACACTGACCGCAAGGATCCTGTGGTGAAACGGGGGCTAAGAGACTGGAGGATTAGCTCATACCTCAGTGCATATGACAATCCAGGAGATGAAGGCCTGCCGTTAGCACCGCCTAATGCTGCAGATGCTTTTGAAGAGCCCTCTAACCTCACACAGCAAACAACACCAGGCATAGATCTATCAGTCCCTAAAATCCCCAATGTCAGAGAGTTTAAGGTTCCTGCAATGCCCAGGGCAAGTCAGTTGACAATTTATACCAAAACCGCTGCACAAGAGCAGACGAAGAAATTGCCTGATGAACCTACAGCTGTGGCAGTGGACACTAAAACAACCCCGACACCTTCAGACTCATCATCCATAGCTGAAGGAGAAAAGACAGAGGAGGCAGAGCCAAAGGAACCAAAAACTGCTGTTGTTCATAGGGAGGAGTCGTTCCGAAGGAAATACAATGCAGCAGTACAGAGGAGCTCTAGGTTAAGATCCTCTCTGATATTCAGCTCTCTGGACCAGCAGCATACTTCTCAAGATCCTAAAACTGCTTCAGGCCAACAGGATGAGGACAAAGACAAAAATGAGGCTGAACAGACAAAACAACCTTTTGTTTCTCAGGGTTTGGGACAAAGGAGATCAAGAGGACCCTTTGATTTGACCCGTTACATGAAGTCAGCCACTTTTGATAATTCTGCCACAGATTCACCCAAACCAGACGGTGGAAATGGTAAAGTGGATGGTAAGGATTCATCAACGGATGAAAACTCAAAGGATCTACAAGAGTCATTAAAACTGCCAGTTGGAGAGAAAGCAGATTCTTCACCATCATTGCCCCAATCCAAGCCTTCTGATGCTGAGCTGGCCAAAACCGATCAACCTATAAAACCACCCAAACCTTTGCTCACCAGTCCATTGTATGTGGATATGAATGATCCTGATGCAAGGCTAATGTTTTTCAAAGAACTGGCAGCCAAACGCAAAGCTGCTATGGCTGCAGAAGCTGAAAAGAGCAAAGAGAAGGCTCCAATGAAACCACTAACTGAACTAAAAAACAGTGCTACTGTTAGAAAGGAGGGACCTGTACCACAAGAAACTGCAGAAAAGATGGCTGACACTGCAGCGTCTGAGGATTCAGAAAAAAATGCTACTGCAGAGAATGAAGGGAAAGCAGCATCCACAGAAGCATGCAAGTCAGTCAGTCCATCTTTAGATGTCAGTGATAAGACTGACAATGTGGACAGTCGGGTCGAGAATGATCCCAATACCAGCCAAAGGTCTAAAAAAGAACAAAGCAGAGTTTCAGCTGATTCAGAGAAGATTGAGCTGAAGAATAGCCAACCAGCTGCAACTCTGACTGTTTCAGCAGGACCAGAAGCACCTCAGAGCAAACCATCAGAAGAACCAAAGCTGTCAAATCCAACAGTAGACAAGAGTAGCCCCAGTCATCCACCTACACCCACAAATGCTACTCCTCCTAATATCCCTTCTCTTGCACAAGGTACTGATGAAAGTGAAAATCTGTGCCTTGATTCTACCTCAAAGGAGTCTAGGTCACTCACTACCAGTTCAGTGGAGGTACCAACATCTCCTGCATCTGCATTGTATTCTGACATCCCGAATCCTGAATCAGTGCAGGTAGAATCCAGCATCTCCTCTTCTCCACCGCTATCTGAACAACACGCTGGGTCAGAGTTCAGCTCTTCTAAGCCATCAACACAAAGCTCTTCCGCTGATCACGCTGTGCCAGATTGTGGTTCACAGATCCATCCAAACCCTTCACCCTCTATCTCTACTCCTCCTTCTTCTCCAGCAGAGACCATATCTTCTGATGTTACTACAGATCACTCAAGCTCAACCCTAATTTCCCCAATATCACCCCCAAATGCACAGGGAACGGTCGGCCCCTTAGCCCAATCAGTCGTGGAACCTTCACAAAAATCTGCGACTTCTTCCATCAGCCAAACAAAATCTGAGCCTCCCCAAGCTCTAGATTCTGTTTCCCAGTTGACGTCATCTGAGACCTTTTCAGCAGCTGAATCTGGACATGAGGAATCTGACATTTCTAGAGACACATGTGCTGCTGGTTCAGAGCCAAACACATCCTCATTACAGTCCACAGCAAAGACAGACTCTGAAGAATCTTGTGCTCCTAGTGCTCCTACACCTTTAGAAAAAGATGTTCCCAAATCAGAAAACCAAACTGTTCCACAAGTTGTTGGAGAGGAATCTGAGGTTCTTGGATCATCAAAGGATGTCCAAGCTGATAGCTTATCTCCTAGCCTTAGCCCCCTATCGCCTGAATCATGTTTGCCTAATGTAGCTGATCAGGAAAGTAAATCCCGATCTAATCAAAATGACATTATTATTCCTACTCCCTCCCCAGCACACCCTCCACCTGAACATTCTTTAGTAGAGACAAGCTCTCCTGTTCATCCAGACGTAACTCCTAATGCTTCCCAGTCAGAAACAACTGCATATCTTCAAGATGCACCAATGAAAGTGGCCCCTCCCTCTGAACTTAACTTGATACAACCTGTCACCCCCAGCCCTTCTGAAACACTATCATGTGCTACTCTAACTGACTCAGTTGGATCAGTTTTGTCCCCCGAGGCTGAAAAAACATTGTCTGCATTGCACAGCTCCTCGGATAATGACTCTCTTCCACAGCAGGTTACAACAGATTCGATGCTCCCTTCAACAGAAACTTGTAGTCCAACTGAGCCTACCTCAAACACCCCCATAGAGCCTGATCTGCCATGCAAAACACCTGAATCTGTGTCTTCTGAAACACACCCCTCAGAGCCACCGGTGCCTGCTGGAAATAGTGATATGGACAGTCGGAAAGAAGTAAGCCAAGAACCAGAAACGCCTGACCCTGGTGAGAAAAAAACTGATGATACTGAGACCACAAATAAGGTTCATACAACTAATACACAGGAATCTGTCTGCAGTGAGAAAACAAATGACCAAGAAAAGCAAAATAACTGCTCCCAGGTGCTAGTGATCACATCAGAGGAAGCAGTTCCTCCATCACCACAGTCGAAGCAGCCAAAATCTAACCAGTCTCGCTACCTCTCATCAACAGCCAACGTACTCTCAAGCAGCAACCTCAGAGATGACACAAAGCTGCTTCTGGAGCAAATTTCTGCACAAAGCCAAAGCAGGAATGAGGCTACCAAAGAGCCCGTCACCGATGATGAGAAAGAAGATGAAGCTGACAAAAATGCCAAAAGGGAGAAGGAAAGAGGGATGAGATCATTCAGCAGAGGGCAGCAAAAGTCAAGTCAGGAGCGCGAGAAGCTGCTGGAGAAGATCCAAAGCATGAGGAAGGAGAGGAAAGTCTACAGTCGATTTGAGGTAAGAACGCATTAGCACCATTGTTACTGTTACCTATTTAAAAGTACATTTTTCCTGCCACTGTACATTTTGTGCATTTCTTTCACAGATGGCACCTTAAATGGGATCCAAAGAAAGCTGAGAGGATTAACAGCGCATCCAGTACGTGTAAAGAACAGCAAAATCAAAGCTGAAGTTATGACCAAGACACTTTCTGACCAAATGGGCTTTCACCGGTTTACCGCAAGCAAGGCATGATATGCGACAAAGAAGCAGGGTGAAAAGGGTAAATGTACTTATAATACAAAGGAAAAGAAACCTGATGCCAATCAGAAGCCTGAAAAATGCTATTACCGGAAGGCTACCTGCTAGTAGTGATCCAACTAGGTCTCCTCCAAAACTGACACAGGTCTGTGGCATGTGAGTGTTGGATTATGTAGCAGTGACCTCCGTTGCACACTCTGATGCCTCCGTTCTTCAGTGAAAGTGGAAGAGTAACTGTATATTTATGTGGAAGCATGCAAAAAGACCTGTTAGCAAGGTTAACACCAGCACTATTTTGACCATATTCACTGTTGCAGTTTCTGAATATCTTCACCCTGAAAGGGGTTTTCCAAAAAAGGTCCATTTTCAGTGACCTAAAACTATGTTTGTGTGTGAATGAAATGCCAGAACGCATGGGAAAAGCTATATTTTGGACTTGTGGACTAGGCATGAGACTTTATGTTTGTGATCAAATATATTTTTACTGACTGCATGGGTAAAGTGCAATGTTTGCAGCAGGTTGTTTCTATGATGAGATCTGTCCTTGCCTTTTCGTACAGCGCTGACAGACAGTTGATTTATATTCACTGGTTTTAAGACAAAATGTGATGTTAAAGTGTAATAGATTATATCAAGTAGGCTGAGGTCGCAAAGCTGTAATATACTGTGGTTTATACTGTAGTATTTCATAATCATGGTAAACAACGTTTTGGATAATTCCATGTGTTTGTGAAACACGTGCTAATATAAATTCATATCCTTGCATGACTTTTTGTTGTGGTGGAAATAACTTGTAGCTTTACATCTTTGGAATCTGAATGAAACATGGAATTGAAATGGTGAATAAATCTAAGATTAAAACGGAATTGCAGGTGAAACACGATGCATCTACAATATAAATGTGTAAATCATGTTACGCCATGTAATATGTCAAATTTTTTGTTTCTTCTTTCTGTTGAACTTTATCCAGGAGGAGTTTTTCAGGTTGCACCTGGTTGCCTTAAAGGGTCAGTTCACCCAAATTACCTAAATCCCTCAAATATCCATCCATCCATTATCTATACCGCCTATCCCTTTTGGGGTTGCGGGGGGGCTGGAGCCTATCCCAGCTACAATGGGCGAGAGGCGGGGTACACCCTGAACCGGTTGCCAGCCGATTGCAGGGCATCCCTCAAATATTTTTTATTTTATTTAGACAATTTGTGAGTGTTTAAACATTAATTTTGGCCATGCAAAGCCAATGCTACTTGCATGGTTAAAGGGGTGAGTGACAAAATATGGGGTTATTTGGTTTGTAATTTGCTCGAACTGACCCTTTAATTGTCTCTGAAAATCTGCCTTTGTGAATCAGAACTTGTCACACCTGTACACAGAAACAAGAAATTCTGAAACTGCAAATAATTTACCCAACAGTATGTGGAATTTTGCTCTGAATGTTCAGCTTTTATAATGGATTTATGATACAGCAACACTTGCCAGTTGTAAATAAAATGTATTAAAAATATGTTTTCTTATGTGTGTGCCTGATGTTGCCAAAGGAAGTTGCAGAGAGAAGCTGAAGTGGTTCAGTTCATTGCATTGGGAAAAATGCATAATTCACACATATGTATTGACACTTCATCACAGATATTTTAATTTGTGGGAAAAGCAGTGGTGTTTGCTGACAATAATCTTTTCAACCACTAAGCCGTGACAGTGAGCCAGCATGGGCAACACCGGGACACTGAAACTGAATCCACTAAATGGAATCAGTTAACATTTTATTACTTGTGCTTTTCCCACTGTGACATGTCAGTATGCTTTCAGTGAGTGGAGATGTTGCCTGGATGCTGCCCACTGCTCCACTGCTTACTATGCATTTAATGCACAAAGTGAATTTCCCTATGATGATCAATAAAGGATGACATATACTTAATGTATGAATAAAATGTATAATAATGGATAGCTTAATACAAACATTTTGTGATGGATTGTAGTTGACTGCAAAAACTACATATTATTGAATCATCCATATGTTGATAACATCTTGGGCAACATGTCACGGTGTTATTAAATTACTTTTTTTTTAATTTACTTAATCCTGTGTCCTGTGATTCCCAAGCCTCCAAACCTCATGACGGTCTCACCACAATGACTTGTCCTCTAGCACCACCCTCGGGCCAAGCACTGGTCACTCCATGTAAATGTCATTAGAGCACTAAATCAATTTTTTTTTTTTTTTTTTTTTTTGGCTTGGCACCAATGAAGACCCAAGACATGCAAAACTGTGTGTTTCATCTGTCAGACAGCTGTTTTCTGACATGAGCATTACAGCTTTCCAAGGCTGCTACCCTGCAGCAGACTTCCAGTCTTAAATAACATGACACATTTAGAAAGTTGAGGCTATTTTGACCTTCAAACACTGTTACGTTCTATCATTAACTTGATAGAGCTCACATTAGCTCTTGAAGGCTGTGATCTCCCAAGCAGAATAATGAAGAATTATTTTTTGTTTGTGTATGTGTGTGCATCCGTGTGTGTCAGGGCTGCATTTCTACCTAATTGCCTAATTTATATTGCAATGAACAAAATATGGTACTGTCTAGTTTTCACGTTGAAACTTTGACCTTGACCTCCACTCTCTGTCTCTCCACAGAGAGTGGAGGTCAAGGTCATCTACCAAGCAGCATACCTGATGCCAGCTGGAATTTAGTGTGTTGGTCAAAGATGCTGTAATAAGTGTAACAAAATAGGATCAACTGTTTTTCGAAAGATGTGTCTTGCTTAACTTGAACTGATTTACTTAATTAACATGGAGGGACTTTTCTTGCAAAACGCTATGAAACCGATTACCGATTCACTGTGAATGAACTTGTCACATGTTGCAGTGCGTTGATTCCATGTGCTTCATAAAAAAACAGTGGGCCTCTTGTTTGCAAGAGTCGCTCTGCCTCCGCCGCTTGCAGATGTCTTCATAAGCTCTTGCTGAATTATACTAATCTTTAAAGAACCCTCGGTGCCTGAAGTACCTCCAGTTTGAAGGGAAAACTCAGTTGTTGCTAGTGTTTAGTTTATTTTTGCTGTTTGTTGGGGATCGCTGCAAGTTTTCATTAGAATGGACTTAACCCTGAGGAGAGTGTACCACATCGCAGTATTCAGCTGGTATGCTTTCATTGTGAAGTGTCTCGCTGCTAAGGATGGAGAGGAGTTACCACCAGGAATCTTTGTTTATGGAGGACCCTGGAAGTACCTTACTTTTTTGAATTTGGTGAGTACGTTAGCCATATCATGTATCAGTAATACATGAGTGCTCAATATCTATGTATTGCAGATATGAAAAAGGATATTGGAAAACAATAATGCTGCTTTTTGATATTTTAGTTGTTACAGATGACATTCTTCGGTCTGGCAGCGGTGAATGACCTACAACCTGGGAAAAAGTCAGAGAGCGTTCTGATCAAATGTAAAGACCTTCTCTTCTCTGTCTTTGCCTTCCCTGTGGGCATGGTGAGAAGCAGGTTTTTAAAAATAATCTTAAAATAAGAATTGCTCTCCACATTAACTCTTTTTTCTCTGTTTTTCAATGTCTTAGTTTGTTGTTCTCCTTTTCTGGGGGATCTTTGCCTATGACAGAGAACTAGTCTACCCAGCGACTATTGACACCTTCTTCCCCCCCTGGATTAACCACGCTATGGTCTGTAAATCTACATTCTCAGCATTTGAATAAGCTTGATTCTCCTGTAACAAACCATCACACCTAATGTGTTATTCCTGCACTACTTTCTCAGCACACGTTTGTCCTTCCTGTGTTACTTGGAGAGGTGCTGGTGCAGCCTCACATCTACCCACAGAGGAAAAATGCGCTGGCAGCATTGGGAGTCGTGGGCTTGTCTTACTTGTTTTGGTAAGTGTAGTCATCATACACAGTAGAGTCATGGAGAAGCAGCTCCGAAGTTTAATAGTGCATAGTTAACACACAAATATCACAGCATGTTAAAGCAATTCAGTTATTCTTGATTTGATATCCTAAATTTGAGGCTAAATGAATCTTTCATACATTTTAATGTAGTTGAAAGCACAGCAGAGTTTAAATGTGTAGCACAGTGTTCTTACTGTTACCAGTCTACACTAGTCCAGTGCAACAGTGTTTATTGGTCCATAATGGAAACAGCTTGAGGGTAAAAACCTCCTTTGAACCTCCAATAGTTCTGGCTCACGTACTATAAAGCCACCTACAGATCCTCATGTATGTAATGGTACAAACCATGCATATGCTGCACGAGAGTTTTTCCATAACAATCTCACAATCTGTGCCCTCAGTGTCAAACAGTCCAAACCACTGAATATTTGCAAGAGACAAGACAGTACAAGATGATCTGATAGATCTGATAGACGCTGATACCGATCGTTTCTTTTCTTTCTCTCTGAACATGTTCCACAGGATTGTATGGGTGTACTTGTCAGTTGGGATTTGGGTGTATCCCCTTCTGGGCCACTTCAACACTGCTGGTCTGGTGGGCTTCTTCTTTTTCAACATGTCAGTGGTGACATTGCTCTACATGCTAGGGGACAAGCTCAACAGCCATGTCTGGAGTAAGAGACAATAACTTCACAACTGCAGATACATGAAGAGTGGTGTATTCACTCTAATCCCTGTCTTTGTCTGTCTACTGCCCTCTCTCTTGTCTCCTTTAGGTAAGGACATGAAAAAAATGACCCAAGGAAAGTAACTGAACCTCTCTGCTACATACAAAAGCCGAACTGTAATCCCTTAAAGCCGAGACTGTGTAACTTTTCAAAGAAGAGCCAACACATTCTTCCTCTTACAAAAGGAAACTTTGAAATTATAAGCATTAAAACACACTATTGCTGAATTGTATGCACTCTGGGGTTTTGTGTCTACGGCCCTTTTTGGTCTGGTGTGACCACTGACGTAAGATGACTAATGTTTAGCTAAAGTTAGCAAACCCTCTATAAAGCACAATACACATAAACTTACTGCCTGCATGATTCTTCTCCTCTTATGCTGCTGCTGATACTGTCACGCCCCTGATTGTAGCCGTCTGTTTAGCAAAAGCCTCACTGCAGCCACTGAAACCGGCCACAACTGCTGAATTGTGTAACACACATGTTGCTGATGTAAATGTTTGAGTTCAGTTATACTGCTGAGCAAAAGGGGAATTTAAGATTGCACAGCACTTGAATAATGCAATTTCAACTTCATACAAGCTTAATAAACAAAGCACCCCGATAACAACAGCACATCATCCTATTACTCTATTTTCATTTTATGCATTTCCTCGTTAAAAAAGAGGTGGGTGTTGGATGTAATGTATCAGAGGCTCTTTTTCACAGTCACAGATTTCAAATGACAAAGTTAGGCAATAGATATAGCAGTCAGGATCCACCATCAAGATGAGCACATCCATATTTAGCACCATTGCTCCTAATTCATTACCAGTTCCATCTTTGACCTGAATAAAGTGCATACTTTTCCTTTAATTGGAACGTCTGAAGGGGTTGGAAGAATAGTTTAGTAATCCAAAACACGATGCTGAAGAGCCTTAATTTGATGCCATCATAAATCCAATGATATATCCAGGATCAGCTGTGGTTTGTCCATTAATTCCTGGGATCTTTTTTTTTTTTTTGTGAAAGAGCTCATCCACCATGCAAATCTCTGTAGCCTTTAAGGTGGTGGAGATAGTTTGGATCTGCATCCACCAATCCAGCTGAAAGGATCCTGGCCAATAAATGCACATCCTCTTCACTCAGATCCTTCTGCTGAAGAGATGAATGTGACATTTTTCATCTCAATTATCACTCGCGATTACAGGATTTAACTTTGGATGATTACTCACCTTCTTGGTGTTGGCAGCTGATTCGGGAGGTTGAGGTTTTTGAGGTTTATTCCCCTGTCAAAGATAATAACATTACTTCATCTCATTACATTGGTCACTTTGTTTGTTTCTGTCTTTTAACGGCTGATTTGTGTCCTATTCTTTATCCAAACTACATCCATCATGCACAAGAGAAACACTGTGAAGGTTTACTCACCTCTTTAAGTCCTTTTGAAAAGCACATTATGATGAAGAGGAGGCCAACAATGATCTGAGCGTGTTAAGATAAAACACCAGTGAGTAGTCGGCCACAGTCCTCATTAGACAGAAACTTTGATTAGTGCACACTGATGTATTCTCATAGCTGAAAGAAAGTTAAATAATAAAGAGAGAGGTTTTTACTTACTCCCACCAAGTGCAACATGTGTATATCTCTTGGTTCTGTCCTGCCTGTGCTCTGATTTGTAACTCACTGTCAGGAAAAATAAGTTCCTCCTGCTCTGAGACATCAGACCCCAGTGCATAAGTCACAAGAGAAAACACCCATGAAGAACCAGCCATACAGGATACACTGCATTTCAAGAAGCACTACACCTGAAAGAGGTTAATCACCAGACCAATGTCTCTTACGTAACTGTCTGCGTAAAATGGGCTGTTGTTATGGAAAGAGGGCTATCATAGCCTTTCAGTGATTACGTAGTTTCCAGTTTAGACTGTATCTCACTGTCACCTGCAAATAACAAAAGAGAAGTATGACTGCCATGATCTCATACGGTGATGTAGCACTGAAATACATACTATATATATTTACTAATATACTTATGAAACTGGCCCCACTAAAGCAATTTGTACAGTGGCTGCCCATACAAGTATTATGAAACACCACAAGTTGAATGCAACAAAGTAAATTTAAACAGTACAGTTTGAGTGAGCACAGTTTTGAGGTACTAAGTAATGTTGGAGGCTGCTTTTGCTCCGTTGCATTTATCTGACAGCTGTATTTACTGTGGAGATTAGGTTTTTCTCACACAGTATGATGAGACTATAAAATAGACTATAAAACTACCCAGCAGTGTAAAATGTACTGAAATGTAGCTCCACCTCAGGCTGCTACAACATTAAAGTGCTGCTTAATGTTCATACTTCAGTAATGTACTATATTTATACCTTAATACCTTGATAAACTATACAATTATATGTTTAATGATACTGTACCCCAGGGCTATATTTCAATATTACAGTATTATTAATAGTTGTTGTTTTTTTAAGGGTGGGAATACCTTTTTCCAGCACTGTGAATCACCTAGTGATAATGTGGCAGGAGTCATACTACACTATTAGTTTTACTCATCATCCCCACCAGAGGGGGGTAAAGCTGTTTTTAATGCTGTCCTGTGGTATCACCAAAGAAATACTCCTCTGGATAGTCCTTAGTTCCAGATCCTCCCAGCAGACCCAGCATTACATAAGATCAATAAAATGTTAATACAGTAAAAATAATTGTTATTTTTTATACAATATTAATATTGCAAAGCACTGATATCATCTCATACATTTGAATTATAGTATTCCTTATAGTATAATGAACTTCACTGCTCTTTTACAACTCTGTGGTGTCTATAAATATAGCTATATATATTGGAATATATTCTTATGCTGCCTGTAGCATAGTTTTCCATAGGCCTGTTATACTTTATTTCATTTCATTTTCTGGGTATTTACATTTTTCTTTTACAGATGACTGATGGCAATGTGAGTTCTGAGGACCATGCCAAGTTAGTGTACGTACACTTTCCCCTTTTCTTTTAGTAACACACGACCATGTACATGGTTATATGGACATAATGTGTAAACTATGCTTCCACATATATACATAAAACGGTGGTGCACGTGATTGGGGGTGGCGGTGTTTTGTGCATTCCGTAGTCTGTCTGTGCACATATATAGCTGCTGAGACACGCATGCGCGTGAATGTGCCATCTAGAACATTGTAGATGCATCGCGACATATTTTACCTCCAAAAAATACAGTGTATGTACAAGCAAGAAGACTTCCGGTTAAATTAGTATGCCTTCAAATTAAAGGTCACCACTTTTACACTTCAGCACGTTGCTCAGAGGGTGTGGCAGCATTCACTCTACACTTTATAAATAAGGTGTTCAAATTGCCCTGATACTATTGTCAGTATGTAGTGAAACTAAAATGCATAGTTGCATTGTTTTGGACGCCTGACCGTTATACTACTACAAAACGAGTTTTATTTCTAAAAGAAAAACCTGACATCCAGTGTGTAGAACAGATAACTCGACAGCTTTCCTCAGCAGCACCGTACCGCAGATGTTGATAGAGAACTGGAGTAGAGGGACTGGGTAGAAGATTCTACTATAAGCGTTAGCTGACAGTTGGCTTTTGGTATTACATACCGAAAATGAGCCGATGTGTTCGTTTTTAACAGTCGGACCAGCTAGTGAGCAAAACACTGGAAGACAGTACCTGTCAAGTCTGGCGGGTTTGGTAAGATCTGCTATTTGGCTTCAACGTATAAATCCTTACACATGTTGTAACATGTTAACTGCTTCTGTAAACTGTGGAAGAGTGACAGATCTGTAAGCTGCTGTTTTTAGCTGTGCAGTCAACTCACTAAATGACTAACGAACTACATAATGATCTAACGTTATCTTGCTAAAATTACAGCACTTCGTGAAAAGCTAAGTTATTATTTATTAATGTCGCCACGTGTCTAACGCGTTTCTAACAATTGTTTCCTTGAATCGTTACCCGTCATTGCTAAGTATAATACCATTACGTTAACACTAAGTAACGGCAAATTTAACTTCGCTAAGTTGTGCAGTCATGACAGATCTGTCTCGGTTGTGAGTTAATCATCATGGTCCTGTCAAGAGGTAGGCTAGCTGTCTTTATCTGCGTCTTCCATTCACAACGAGAATAGCACTTCCGTTTCAGTTATTCATGCAACTGTCAGAAGAAACATGACACTTGTTATTTTTATGACAGGGGTCGTATTTTGAACTATTAGTTAAGGGATAAATACGGTTAAATACAATAGTAGCATCTCTTGTATTAAAATATGTTCAGACGTGTGTTTTAATTTGGAATTCCCGACGCCCAAAACGGAAGTCGCTTTATTTGATGATTTTAGCTAACCTATTTCAGCCACCGTTTATTTAACTGTAGCGTACTTGGCTAATCTGTTTACATGTTACCCGGCCAGCCACAAGTTCATAGTATTTGTATTAGGCTATGCTAAATCCTGAGTACAATAATTAAGATAACCGTACGTCTGCGTTTATTCTGTGTAGCATTAGTAATGTTATTTAGCTATCACGTTGTTTGGCTACCTTGCTAGGCGATAGCAGTTGAAGTGCATCTTAAACCCAAACTATGGATCTCTGAATGTGTTCTGAAAGGTTTTATTAGCCGAGGTGTGTCTGTCGTTTTCACAGGGACGGGGATCCTACTGGCGTGTGTAGCCAAAGGGGAGAGCCACAATGCTGTGCTGGGGAAATGCTTCCTACGGGCAGTTAGGCTTGGGTGGGATTGATGAAGAGATTGTGGTTGAACCACGAAAATGTGGATTCTTCCACGGAAAGAAAGTGTGTGATGTGGGGTGTGGCCACAGACACACAGCCTTTCTGCTGGAGGATGGGACAGTGTACACCTGTGGCTGCAATGATCTAGGGCAGCTGGGACATGAGAAGTCCAGAAAGAAACCAGGTTGGTGTTTTTTTTTACATTTTTTGTTAATGATCACAGGTAACCACTCATCACATAAAGCGTTTCTCTCTGTGTCCTCTCAGAACAGGTTGTGGCACTGGATGCACAGATCATTGTGGCAGTGTCATGCGGGGAGTCCCACACACTCGCCCTGAACGACAAAGGACAGGTTTTCTCATGGGGTCTGGGCTCAGATGGACAGCTGGGCCTAAATAACTTTGAAGAATGTGTTCGTGTGCCTCGGTAAATTCAGCAATGTGTTGACACTGATTTGCATGCTGTTCTGCATGATGTGCTGCATGCTCATCCTTTCTTATGCGAAGAAACGTGCAGTAAATGCAGCGTCTTAATGTATCATCATCTGTTCGTTGTCTATCAAAGTAACTGTCTTGATTCAATTCTAGTGCACATGTAATGAAATGTGTTAATTTCTGTATAAACTCAAATGTCGTGATGTTCCCCCCGTAAAACAGAAACATCAAGAGTTTGTCAGATGTACAAATTGCTCAGGTAGCCTGTGGGCACTGGCATTCCCATGCACTTTCAAGAGGTGAGGTTGGTTTGTGGCAGCGTAATGCACGTTTTTCATTCAGCTTATTATATTTTCCTCGTGAGTCAAGCCGTTCAGCGCTCTCTCTGTTTCTCCTCACAGGAGGCCAGGTCTTCTCCTGGGGCCAGAATCGATATGGACAGCTCGGCCTGGGCATGAACGGACAGAGCATTTCCACGCCCCAAATCATTCAGTCTCTGCAGGGTATTCCTTTTGCCCAGATATCAGCGGGTGGTGCTCACAGCTTCGCCCTCACTCTCTCAGGAGCCGTGTTTGGTTGGGGGCGCAACAAGTTTGGTCAGCTGGGTCTCAATGACAGCAATGGTGGGTGGTCAGAACACGAAAGTGTTTGTGAGCATTGAAGCCCTCAACTCAGACTAATTGTCAGAAGGTCTTTTTTAGATCGGCCTTTCCCCGCCCTGCTGAAGTCCCTTAGGTCGCAGAGAGTGATTTACATCTCCTGTGGAGAGGATCACACAGCTGCACTGACCAAGTTAAGTCACTAACCTTTGGGTCTTTAATAAATCTGCATGTTCATGTTCTGTGTGGAAGACCTTGGTTTGAATCTGGTTACCTTAAATCAAAGTGGTGTGTGATTAGTGGTTGTGAATTAGGCCTTGGCCTTGACTTGGCCTTGTTTTTATACTTCAGACCGTCATTCCTAATATTTCTGATGACATGCAGTACTTTACTGTTTACTGTGGCCACCAAATTTCATCAGGGCTCTTGTCAGAATGAGACCGTGTTATCTGTATAAATAAAGGTGAAATGTAAACAAATCTCCATAGTACGAGCCTTCAACGATGCAGCATTACAGTTCCACAAGCATCCCAGCGAGCTCGGGGGCCACTGAAGTGTGAGTTTACTAAGCCTCCTCAAACGACTAACGCCACCCTCAGGCACAGTGCAGACACCTGGTACTGACAGCCGCTGTCAAACAGGCTCCAGAGCCAAATTATTACAGACTGTAATATTGATAAGATCTGACATTACTGCTTCTTTTCTCACTACTTTTTAATGTTTTAGTGCAACTTGATATCATGTTGCAGCATCTTCTTTGTTTTTGTTTGGCAGAATTATGGAAAGTGCAGGAGGTCAGTGTTGAACCAAGTGATCGCCTTAACATCCAGCTTAGTCTTTTCTTACAAATGCCCCCATATCTCAGACATTCAGCTGCTAAGTACTGCTGCAATAATGAGTATGAGTGATGGGCATCTTGAAATTTAAGATCCTAGTTATACTTTAAGACTTGCATGTTGAAACGCACCTCGTGATGGGACAGTTTGCTGGTGGCTGCTCACGGTTTGGCCGTGCAGTGCTCTTGTGCTTGAGAACGACTGGTGTTGCTGATTTTACAGGAAGGAGGTGTGTTTACATTCGGAGCAGGAGGATACGGACAGCTCGGTCACAACTCCACAAACCATGAAATCAACCCGAGGAAAGTGTTTGAGCTCATGGGAAATGTAGTCACCCAGATTTCATGTGGAAGGTAAAATGGACCGTATACATTTTTCCACATTTTATCTCAAGCATGGAACACAGACTGCATTTTTTTCCTGTACTGACATCAATGTCACTGAGTAGCTGTTCTAAAAGAAAAGGATAGAAATGAATTTTATTGAAATGTCGTGAAACTAAACAGTTTTCAATGTCAATGCCGTTATAAGGCAGCACACGTTGGCCTTCACGCCCTCCTCTGGAAAGATGTACTCGTTTGGGCTTGGTGGTAACGGGCAGCTTGGTACTCGCTCCACTTGCAACAGAAAAAGCCCCGCCCCTATCAAAGGTCCCTTCATAGACTGCAATACTCCAACAGATACAGGTGAGACGCAGTAAATAAAGCTGTACCAAATATTTTCTGAGGACTAGCAGTAGGGCTTCAGACAGACATGCAAACATTTTGCGTGAGTGTGTGTGAGATAAACACGAGTTACGCGGTGCCAGTCATGAGAGTGGCCCAATCTGAGAGAAACATGGGAATACACTGACAGCTATAATAACAATTAATTTTGTATAAAGGTGCCTTTCAAAGCTCTCAAGGATAAGATATAGTTAATAACAGGCATCAGTGTATCAAGACATCATAAAATCAACGCAGTCATAAAAAACAGGGTGCAGTCAAATCATGCTGCTGCGACCAAAGGAGGAAATTGCTTGCACCAGTGCTACCAGTGGAAAAGTGAGTCTGGAGTGCTGAGTTGAAGGAAGAGCGAAACGGCAAAACTCACAGCAACAACGATTCGTTATGACAGCGAGGTTATCAGACTCTTATGACAGAGTGAGTGTCTCATTGGAGCAGGTTTGGTTGAAGCTGAAAGCTGCAAAAGCTACAGGGTTGGTTGTTGAATTTGAAGAAGTAGGATCACGCTCACGGAAAGTGTACTCGTGGAGCTTTATTCATGGCATGTTCTTCCCTCTGTGCATACTCAGGTCATTCCAAACTCTTCATCTCTCCACGCACTTATTTCCTGCTTTCACTACATTGCAGACTTGGAGCAGGGCTGTTGTGTCAAGAGGATTTACGCTGGAGGAGACCAGAGCTTTGCTCACTATTACACTGCCAATGTGAGTTTTCATTAACAAAAAGCCCTCTGACATACCGAGGCCTGTCGCTGAGGTTTCTTCGAGATGCTTCCAAATTTTCATTAAATCACAAGAGTTGTGTCTCTTACCTGGTGATAAAATGATTTGTCAGCCCCTGATTCGGTGACAGAGGTGCAAAGGACTTTTTTTTGACAACCTGAAATGGTTCAAGCTGCTACATGGACGAAATCAATACCATGTAGGCACATTTAGAGCCATGATGTCTTCATTTTTCCCTCTCCTTAACTTTAGTTCCCATGAGTTCGTGCTTTTCATTGAATCCTTTTTTTAACTCTCATTTTTTGTTCTTGTTGTAGACGCTCCAGAACACAGATGATGTGAGGATACAAGATTCCCACAGAAAGATTTGCACCTTAAACGAGAACATCATACAGAAATGGTTGAATCACTCACCGGGACGACTCCCACAAGAAGTGTCTAAGTAAAGTCCTCTCTGCCCAAGATCCTCGACTGAGCGCATGTTATCGCTGTCGTGGCTGGTTTTAGGACAAGTTCTTGATGGAGATTTGCTTGCGCTAATTACTTGCCTTTTATGATTCCTCTAGTGAGATTGACCTCGTGTTCTCTTCAGCAAGCTGCCTCAACGGATCTTTTCTGTCAACGAGGTAATGGCATTTCAATTTAAATCCATATTTATCTTTCGAAATTTCGGAATTTCCCCTCGAGGGACGAATAAAGGAATATTGAATTATCTGCAATCTGGCCCCAAAGTCTCAATTCATTATTACCAAATCAAAGGTGTTAGCTTCACTGCTTTCATATGTCTTATTCACACATTATTAACAACTGAATGTCAAAATGGCGACATCCTGAGCACCTTTTAGTAACCTCGAAGCATCAGACCTGGTCCCAGATTGGGCTCTGCTTGCTTGATTTCTTCTTGCTGCATACACGGTGTACTCACATTCATTGTCTGTCTCTTTTACGCAGTCACCCAGATCACTACAGTACCAGCAGCAAATGTTCAGGGGTGGATATGAACATGGCTCGCCTCCTGTTTCACAGAGTGGTCCAACAGGATCACCCTGAGATGTCTCAGCAGGTCAGTGGTCACAACGGAGTCTCATGGAGCATCATATCTGTGTGTCGTCGTTGTTGCACTCGTCTGTTTTCCTCTGTGTCCCTCAGATTGCTGCCAGTCTGGAGAAGAACCTGCTTCCCAGACTAAGTAACTCTCCTCCAGACATTGAAGCGCTGAGACTCTACCTCACTCTCCCAGAATGCCCTCTCTTCAGCGAACGACACAATTACGTGACGATCACCATCCCATTCGCCAAATCGCTTATCAGCCTTAAAGAGGCTCCGCTGAAGGTGCTAGGTAGGCTGGAGGATGCCTTTTCCCGCTTCGTGCCTCACATGATGCAATATTTTCTCTGATGGTTTTTTTTTTTTTATGTCCATCTTTTTTTTCTCCATATGTTTGATGTTGTTGCGTCAGGAAACTGGTGGTCTGCGTTTGAGCCCAGAGTCTTCCAGCGGCTGGTGGAGCTGTACAAGGAGGTGGTGGTGTATCTGCTTCAGATGCATAAGGTGGGCATCCCCGCAGTGGAGCAGAGGATTTTCACCTGTTTCCTGGACACGTCCCTCCGACTCCTGGAGATCTTGCACGCGGTGAGAAATGAATTTGTCGTACAGTGCTTCAGACACTACATCGAAGAGCGGCTGATAACGTCCATTTTCCTGTCGCCTCAGGTGAGCGAGAGAGCGGGACACATCATTCAGTATGATAAATTCTACATCCATGAGTTGGATGACCTGATAGACATCAGAAATGACTACGTCACGTGGATTCAGAGGCAGATGTATCCGCTGGTGAGGCTGCTGTTCCCATGATTCACTTTGTTACATTCGTCTACGGTCCACCGTCTATATGAACTCATTGTTTATGCCTCTGTGTCCTCAGGGTCATGATGGTGTGGTGACTCTGTGCAGGTATCCCTTTGTATTTGATGCCCAAGCAAAGACCACACTGCTTCAGACCGATGCTGTCATACAGATGCAGGTAACATGCAGTGCATCACTTAGTGAAGGTCTCTCTGTTTGTTGCTTGTTCCCTCTATTCGATCGGGTTCACTCCCTGGAAAGGTCACACGATTTGGGATCACAGCAGCTGCACTGTTGTATCTTTGAAACACATCGTTCATTCTTTCCGTGTTATATGACTAGATGGCTGTGGACCAGGCACAGATGCAGAACTTCAGCTCCATGTTCCTGCCCGCAGTGGAATCGGTCAACCCGTGCCTCATCCTCATCGTCAGGAGGGAAAATATCGTTGGAGACACGATGGAAGTCCTCAGGAAGTCGAAGAATGTTGACTACAAGAAACCGCTCAAGGTAAAAGCAGCTGTAATTAATATTTTTGTATGAACAGTGGATCAAGTAAGGTGTTTGTGAAAGGCTTTGCTCATAGTGACAGCTTGTCTAATTAAAGGCCTTATGTTTTTAACTGAACAGTGAATTATCTGTCAAGGATAGATCGAGTGGATTTATCAAATATGTAGCTGCGAGTAAACTGTATACAGTTTAATTAGAAACCTGTGACGCTAATAAGATGAACACAAACGGTACTGCTGCTGTTCAGGTGATTTTCGTAGGAGAGGAGGCCGTCGACGCGGGAGGCGTGAGGAAGGAGTTCTTCCTCCTCATCATGAAAGAGCTGCTAGATCCAAAATACGGGATGTTTCGCTACTACGAGGAGTCCAGGCTCATCTGGTTTTCAAACAAGGTGCTTGCTGTTTGCTCCGCCGTTGTATGATGCACACTGAGTCTGCCTGCTACAAAACGTCTGATGACCATCGCTGACTGTCACTTGCAGACCTTTGAGGACATTGACTTGTTCAACCTCATCGGGGTCATCTGCGGTCTGGCCATCTACAACCTCACTATCGTGGAGCTCCACTTCCCCGTGGCCCTCTACAAGAAGCTTCTGAAGAGGAAGCCAACGCTAGATGACCTTAAAGAGCTAATGCCAGATGTGGGAAGGTCAGATCAAGGAACAGTCATCTGAGGTTCCCATTTAACATGTTTATGAATGTCAGTTTGCCTTGGTATTTTCTTAACTGCATCTACAATTGAATCCTTTCATGTTGCAGTTATTACCAGACAGAGAGCTAACTGAAAGATGTCGCAGGTGTTAAGAAAATAATGTTGTAAACTCCACCTGTTTCTGTCTCCTCTTAAACCAGGAGTCTGCAGCAGTTACTGGACTACACAGAAGATGACCTTGAGGAGATCTTCTGCTTGAACTTCACAGTAAGACGATTGTCAAACAATGCTGTGTGTGGTGCGTGAGGTGTGAAAGAGACAGCTGTGACTTCTGTTTGTCGTTTTAACAAAGTCTAATCTCTGTATTTTCAGATCACAGAGGAAAACTACGGCGCCACAGAGGTCTTGGAACTAATACCTAATGGTGAAGATATCAATGTCAACAAATCAAACAGGTGAAATGTTCGCGGTCGTCCTGTTAACCTGCAGCAGATGTTGTTTAAAGGAATGGTTTGACATTTTTGGAAATGCGCTCATTTGCTTTGCTGCCTGAAGATCAATACCAGCTGGAGCCAGCAGCCAGTTAGCTTAGCTTAGCATAAAGACGGGGAAAGAACTGGCCTGGCTCTGACCAAAAGTACTGTAATCGGTGTCATCTCTTTAATCTGCTCAAAGATTGAAGTGTAAATACTACCTGTTTTCAGATATCTGGACATTTCCCAGAATGTCAAATGAGTCTTTTAAGAAAGTGAAGTAAATTGTTTTAAGCCAGCTCCTTATTGTTTGCCTGATGGTCATATTACTGTCTCTTCACTGGATTTTACACTGAACATGTTTCCAGAAATCACGTTACCTTTACATTAATTCGTTTTTTCTTCCTCTAGGCAGGAATTTGTCAATGCATATGTAGACTATGTTTTCAACACATCAGTGGCCCCGCTGTTTGAGTGCTTCTATGCAGGCTTCCACAAGGTGTGCGGTGGAAAAGTTCTTGAGCTGTTCCAGCCAAATGAACTGCAAGCCATGGTCATTGGCAACACCACCTACGACTGGATGGAGCTCCAAAAGGTGTGCTTTCAAAGAGTGATTCATGGAAGAGTGTCGTTTCGGCAACTCATTTTTGGACTTTTCTTTTTCTGGATTTTTTATGAAACCAGCATCACAGAACATGACTGAAAGGACGTATGTAGAAGTAGATGAGATGAATCCACTCTTAGCTGCATATAAAAACATTCTAGATATTTTCTAAAATTCTCTCATTTTTACATGATTGTTAAAGAAAACAGATATTTCTAATCAGAATTTGTCAAACTCTGAGTAATTTTGAATGCCACAACTTTTGTCTCCACCCTTCAGAGTACTGAATACAAAGGGGAGTACTGGGCTGACCATGCCACCATCAAGCTCTTCTGGGAGGTGTTCCACGATCTTCCTTTAGAGAAGAAAAAGCAGTTTCTGTGTACGTGTTGTCCACCATGCCTGACCTGTTTCAAAAAGATCAGAGATGAATTTACTTGCGTTTTATGGTCAGCAGAAGAAGTAAAACTATGTCTCATCTCTGCAGTGTTCCTCACAGGAAGCGACCGCATACCCATCTTGGGCATGAAAAGCCTGAAGCTGGTGATCCAACCCACCGGTGGAGGGGAGCATTACTTACCTGTTGCTCACACCTGCTTCAACCTGCTGGACCTGCCCAAGTACACAAGTCTAGAAACACTCCGTGAGAAGCTTATACAGGCCATAGATCACAATCAAGGCTTTAATCTTGCCTGAAAACAAACAGAAATGCCTCAAACTCTTGTGTTCAGACATTGGATGACAACCACATTCCCAAGCGTTAAGCTTTGCAGACTTGGATCCTGTTGTAAGAGCTGAACACCGGGTGGAAAGAGGAGCCACATGACACTAGAAATGAGTAAGAGTCGGATGTTTAGTCTTTCACTTAAATCTTGACTTTGATTTTCCTGCTTTTTTCCCATGCCATCGTAGTATTTGATGCCCTATTACAAGTTGATTTACATTTGATATTGCTCTTGTGGATATGCTTTTATTCATGTTTGGATATGACAAGTATGATGAAGCAAACTACTGGAATATACAGCACAGGGCATGCATACAGCAACATGAACACCTGTAAAATATAATGAAGTGCAGTAGCATTAGCTTTCTGAAGCTTATAGTTTGACGTAATAGTGAGATGTTTCTGTCTATACTGGTGAAAAAATATATCAGAAACACCTCAAAATATAATCCAAATGTAATGCAAACGCTGTCCTTGAAATGATCAGATTTTACAATCAGCGCCTCTGACAGGGTCTCAATAAGAGTGTAACATTTTAAGCTGCACTGTGGTGGTAGTTGCTGCATGGCTACTGTGATGATTCCACTGTATTTTACAGGAGTTAATGATGATGTGTTCACCCCCTGTGCATTTCATGTTTGAGCCCAGGCAGTGTAAACTAACTCTCTTTATGTTTGACACCCGTTCTGTTGTAAAGTTTGATTGAGAGCAGTGTGAAGCTGGGAGGGAGTTTTCTTGGCTGTAAGCCATAAACAATCCACAAATAAAAACAAAGTGCAGTCACTGAAATAAATTGGAGTTATTTTGGGGATAGAACACTGTTGTGTTGTTAAAGGCCTTTTTTAAGTACTGTCTTCATGCAGACATGATGAGTGTTACCTTTTGTTGCAGCATAATGTTCATCTGCTCCCTAATTTAAAAAAACAAAACAAAACGACAACAGATTCCTATCAAGACAGTTCAGGTTGACATTTTAATGATAAACTGTACATGTTAAATGATATTTTGCATTGGAGTATATGGCCATGAAGGAGACATGTCTGGGATGTCTCGTTTGTGCAGAGCTTGTGTTGAGTTTGGGTTCAATGTGGTAGCTCGTGGTGGACCAGCTTATAGTGGGAACCACAGGAGGGACAGCGCTGGGCATCTCCCTCATGAAGCCAAAACCACACAACAGCAGTGTTGTCCTCCTCACCTGCAGAGAGTGACATGATGGCACACCTGGTTTGTAACAGACACGTTGATACAGACCACTGGATTTTGCCTTTAATGAACATCACTTACAAAGACAGCCCACCAGCCTCTTGGTTCCAATGCATGGCACAATGTGAGGGTCCTCCTTAGAGCCAGCATGTTCCCTGGGCTTCAGAATACTGTAGGGATCCTGCAATGGGAGGTTGAAGAAGGGTGTACGTGTAAGGTATAAGCGCTGTACGCTGGTGTGTGTGGTAGCCTACCTTTCCATGTTTGAAGCCCTGCAGGGCATGTCGCTCCAGTCCGGTGGCTTGTTCATCATCTGTTGGTATTCCTGTAAAATGATATGGCAGAGGGGCAAATTATTCATCTTCGACCATAAATCACCTTCAGAGTCCTGCATGTACATGACAGTCAGTCTGCTTGAACGCCACCCACACCACCCTGCTCCTGCCCCCTATCAGGATCCTGGCACCACACCAACAGACGGCTGCCAGAGGAGGTGGGTCTACCAAAGGCCTTTCCAAGAGTTGAAGTCCAAATGACCTTCATTATTTGATTCAAACGTCGTAGTCACATTTATGAGGACCGCAGTTACAGTCGGTGGTACACAAATGAACACAAACACGTTAAAGTGCCGCGACTTAATGTAACGTGTCAAAAAGTTGTGTTATTTATCATCTCTGCGATATAAACCATCAGTGGTAACAATTTTCTAACTGCCATCACGTTACAGACTTCGTGTCTGATGCAGCATTTTAGCAAACAAACTGCGCCATCATCTCAAACATCGCCGTTATTCCACCTGACGAGCAGTCCAGCTCCCTAAACCGACTTCCTACGGCCGAGGACAGCTGCATTTCTCCCGCAGTCAGTGGGTCTGACACACGGTGTGAAGTCTGAAGTTCGTCGGTTATAAACTCTCTTACCTCTCACTGTGGCCATGGTACGGTGTAACGGTCTGGCCACCACATTGCTCCTCAGCTGTAATACTGTACAAGTTCGGAGAAGAAGACGTCCCGCCATATTACACACACTTGCAGATACTGAGAACGACCTGATACACTGCGAGTTGGACTGAAATGACCCCGACAACCGGATGAGTGACAGGCGGTCGGACCAATGACAGTGGACACGGGGCTGCGCTGAGCAATGAGCAGAGGCGGCACGAGACACAGGTGGTAAATACTGGTAAAACTCTGTTGCTGGTAAGATATGATGAAAATAATGTCATTAAATCAGTCCTAACCACTACATGCTAAATTTTGTCACGTGGAAGGTTAAAAGTTAGGTAAAAGGTAAAGGTAAGTACCTCAAAAATGACTGAAATACAGTACTTACGCAAATGTACTTCGTTGTAGTGCAGGATAACGGATAAAACTATCATTACAAAAAACTTAACAGTGTGATGTTACATTTACTGTTAAATGTGGAAAGAATACCAGAATAATCTTTTATTTATTTAGCTGTTGTACTTGCATGTGTCCGCAGAAAGAGGCATCACTGAGAAAAGTAGCTTAAATGGAAAACCAAACTGATGCTCGTTGCTGCTCTCCTCCAGGTGGAGGCAGTGCTGCACACACGAACACAGCCGCTTTCTGAAGCTCCTTCATTGGAATATGAAAACTGATCCGCGGTGTTGAAGCTGCTGGAACACGGCCAGACATGTTGTTGACAGTGTGTGATGTCACGGCTGTTTGCTGAACAGCATAAAGAGAGTAAAAAGACTGAGTCCCGCTGTATTACTCAGGCTGCGCTGCAGCGCCTATTCACAGGCGCGATCCCACTACTGAGCGGCACGGGGGCTTTGACCTGCTCCGTGTCCGACCTGGGCCGGTGCACCCCTCCTTAGGCGACCTGGTACTCCCGGGCTCCCCCAGGAGCACCATATCGATACCGAACTTAGTGCGGACGCCCGCTCGACATAGCCCACTGCAGCTCAGAGCCCCTGAGCTCAAACGATCCGCCAGCCTCAGCCTCCCAGTGACTTGGATTACAGGCACGCGCCACCGCACCCGGCGGTGGAGCTCTACACTCACAGCGGTTTTCAGGTGTCCCACGTGACGTCATCCGGAAGCACGCTCAGATGGCTGCAGCGTCGAAGCTGATAAGTGTTAGTACTTTTTTTTGTTTGTTTGTTTGTTTGTTTGTTTACAGCTCCCTCCATGAAGAAACCTTATTTCAAAGAGAAATGCTTCGTTTTAAATAACTTATCTTTGAAAGCTGTGCTTCTCTGTTACAATGCTAATAAGAGCTTTGAAGTGTTATTTTGTAATATATTTTGTATTAGTGCCTAATGTTGTGGCTCCATTTGCTTTGTAAAGATGCTCCTTCTCATAATGTCAGTTTCTGAGCTTTAGCCTTTTACCTTATATTGGCCTCATCAGAGGCAGCAGGTCAGCATGCAGAGAGGTCAGGAGGTGATCAGTCCGGAGCCAGGTAGCCAACTTTACTCTTGGGGGCCCAACAACTTAATGTGACCGTGATGTGCTTTATACAATATGAAAAAATCTAGTATATCTAATCCAGTATGGAAATAAATAATGTATTTATATGAGAGAAATAGCCATTCTGCATACATCTCTCCTGTTGATGACACTAAATTCAGTCAGGGAGACTCTCGTTGACAGTGGTGATGCTTTTCTGGAGGAGCTGCACTCCCTCAGCATGTCCTAGCAGTTCTCCACCACCTGAGGGCGCTGCACGACAAAACTTTCCAGGGAGAGGAATCAGGATTGGGGAGTTAAATAAGGAAAAGCTGATTAAAACACAGAAAATGTTTATGCGTGTGTGTGTGTGTGCGCGCCTCTGTTTTCACGTGTCCCAACATCCATAATGTGTACATACACGCATTTACTCAACTGTTCTTCCTGAACAATGAAGAAAAATAAAGTTATGCTGTTGAGAGACATATCCACTAGCTACACCTCTTAACTCATCTATAAGACATATTACTGTTTTCTGACTATTGATGAAGCCATTACTGGGAGTTATGCTTGTTTCTTTCTTACTCAGTCTGATACAAGGATTGAGATCACCTCTGTCTCTGTGTCCAGATCAGAGTTGGTCAGGGATGTGATGGGAGGAAATCAAATGGACTGTGTAAAGCAGAAATACACACATGACAGAAGCTTGATCATAGTCATATTTTTTATTGTAGTAATATTTTCTTTGATAAAGACAAACGTTCATGCAAGATTTTGGATAAAACATCACCAAACAAAAACACAGCACAGACATCCCTCTGAATGTGACGCTTTTGGATCATGTTGGCCAGTTGATGTGATAATATTCTGATTACAGCAGCTACAAAACATTATGTGACACTGGAAATACAGCATGAATTTGATCTTTGGTAAGGACGAGGAAATCCAGGAAAAAATATGAAACAAGTAAGAAAAACACAACAAACTGAGTCAGATGTGCAAAGAAACTCTGAAATAGAGGAAATGACATCGTTCAATTTAAGAGGTCTAATAATGAATGAGGCAAATTCACTTCAGTACAAACAAACAAATGAAGGTGCATTTAAATGCTGGAGGTCCATTGCTTCTTGTTATCAATATGCAATTCCCTCTAAGGCACCCTTCCCTTTGATGGAAAGACATTTCCCTACAGATTTAGTAAAACAAATACCGATAGTTTGCTTTTGATACTTCAAAAATTGGCAAACACTTGTAACTCATTTGCCAACACAATCATGTCATACATACCCTTTTTCTGCTAACATCGATATCTTTCCAAACGCTCAAACAATTTCAGCTGCAGCAGGGCTATAGTATACATTATAGACATGGATCAATCATATGTTCTTAGTGACTGGGATTAATCTTTATCATAGCCATGTTTCTTTAAAAGAACAAGTCTGAATTCATCAGTATAACCTGCTCTGTAATGACTCCATCTTTCAGACCTTCAACCACGTACATTATCCTTCATTCCCCAGAGTCATCTTGTAAACACAAATATACAGTGATTAAAAACATAAATTAATGCTCTAATGGTGTCCCTTAGCTTATGTCACTCATAAAATGGGAAGCGATGCCTCACACATTTGAACTGAAGTTAAAACGGAGGAGCAGCAGGGATTATATCATTCTGAGAGACATATCGTGTAAAAAGTCCTATCATGATGTATTCTGTGTTTAAAATGAGCCCCTGGAAAAACAACAGTTGAGTCAACTACCCAATGTGCAGCGCTCACAAATTTGGAGCTAATATGAAGTTTCATCTCCAAAGAAAAACTAAACATTCCTTTCTAACAAACAGTCTAACGTAAAACACATTTGAAACAAGTCTTCTTGGACGGGTACACTTCTACGGTCTCATCTATTCACAAAGACATTTTATCAAAAGAAGAAGACGTATTTTAAGGACCCCATGAAACAAAAATGCTGTTCATGAAACGCAGCCCTGATAAGAGCAAAGAGGAGAACAGCAGCAGTGGCTGAAGGCCTTTGCTCTGTGGCTTCCTCAGTCGTTGGCTGTCCACTGACGTTTCTTTGGTAATAACACATCAGACACAGTGTGTGTTACTAGTGCAGAAGCATGAAGTAGGACTGTGTTTTTGCTCTCCAGCAGCTCTGTTATCTTACAATGCTTATTATGTCCAGTCACTTTCATTTCATGGGGTCTTTAAATGCTTCAGCGACACACTTTGTACAATCTACTCTACTTTCTTTTCAGCAGTTGAAAAACATGTTCCACACATTTGCTGAGAACACTTTACAACGACAGACTAGCTTTTCATCCATCAGAGAGGAAACACAGACATTAGGGCAGCTCTTTACAGACCGGGGCAGAAGGTGCTGTGGGGGCTCGTATGAGGATGCATACTACTACTACATGCTGTCACACAAACATGCTCTCTTCAAATGACAAAACGTCTTCAGCAGCTGGACTACTGTATGAAGAATTTGTTGAGAACAAAATAATGTCAGCTAATACTTTGTTGACCCTTTTATTTCTCTTTGCTCTCTGCCATACAGAGGTCAGAGGTCAGGGACTCTTGAGCAGAACTTGCAGGGATGGACTCAAACCTGGGTTCACCTGATGAAGGACAGCCTCCCCGGTCACTTGTGCCACCCTGCTGCCCTGAATGTGAATAATATGAAGCGTCCACGCGGTTAAGAGGAATGTTGATTTTCAAGGCAAACCTTGACATCTTGAATGTTTTGCTCATCAGACACATTGATTTAGTTAGTTTTAACACATCCATCTTTATCCTGATCACTGTTAGCATTCCTCAAGGAATGAAAAAAACGAGAAGCATGTCTGATGAGAAAACTAGAATCCGAAATGACACAAATCCAATAAGATCTCATATATCAAGGAATCGGTTTTATGCTAATTCTTGTGTGGACTGATCGTGACCGCATTGAATTTATAGAGCAACAGTGCAAAGGCTTATAGAACAAGTACAAGTCACAGTAACACAGCAAGCTAACTGGCAGTCTTTTTAAGGGAGCATGGCTGGAAATGTAAGGCACTACAGTCTCAGTTGGAGCGTGTCTGCATCCTTCAGAACTCCTTCAATCTGCTTGAGGAGAAACTGGTGGTGGAACCGAGATGGAAGGCTGTCTGTCCTCATTCAGAAACTCCCAGGAAGTTTGTCGACCCATTCATGACCGTCCTCACATTCATAATATGCATAATCAGGAGAGCAGAGATCATTTCTGCAGTTCGGTGAAGCTCCATAGAAAGACAGGCTACCTCCAGGCATGACAGGCAAGCTACAATTCAAGGCTCGGCTCTCTGGCATGTGCTACTCTTCGGGTAGAGTTTGGGAGTGAGGACAGAGCATGAAGAAGCTTCTAGTACGGAGGAGACGAGGGGGATATTTGTGTGCTTACAGTCGCGTGAAAGGGCCCACGTGAAGAGGCGCTCTCAGTTTGGGAGAGGAGCAGGAGTTGGTGGTGAACATGGAGGATGGGGAGGAGGAGTAAGGAGAAGAGGAAGCAGACGAGGAGTCACCGCCGCTGTTCAGGGCGAAGACACTGGAAACGGCTACATCCACGATACCTTGACATAGCTCTGGGTAAAGTTTCCTGGTGGAGGGAGGGGGGACAAGAAAAGTGTCAACTTGGCCTCACACTTGTGTTACGGACTTATTGTGTTTAATGAAGTCTACAGAAATCACTCCTATCCCACAGCCAGCTGTGACTGATTTAATATCTAGCACAGGAAATTCATTCACAACACTTTTGGATAAGAAAACTTCAAGTTCACTGAGGAGTCAAAGTTCCAAACATTAAAATTCATAAGGAACAAAATTCAAATGTTTAGCTAAAAAAAACAATGGTAACATTTTCAAAGCCTCCTCATTTCGAACTCTGACCCTCCAAGGAAGAAAAACAAAACACTACTGCAACGTTTCCCCCCAGACATTTTTAGATAATAAGGGAAATAGATTAAAAGCTTGTTTTCCCCATACGGTAAACAGAAGCCAAAAAAGTCTCTCTAACTGTAGACTGGAGGAATAGATGTGAATAGGAGACAGAGTATAAGGCTGTAAGAGTTACAGATGGAAAAAAAAAACAGTTGTGAGAGACGTGGAAAACTGAAAGGGATGCTAAGAAAGAAGCATTTGCATGTGAATGATCAGCTGAGTGTTACTGACTGTGCACAGGCTGGAGCTCCATTGATCTCAATGAGCCACACTTTGAAGCTCTCGTCCACCATGAAATCAAATCCAAAGAGCTGGAAGCTCTGGTAGGACAGATGCTTGGTGCTGATTGTCGGTTCAATACATGTCAGACAGCTCCTGTGAAACCAGATGGCAAAATCATTGGCTGTTAATAGCTAACACATAAGTCACATAGTTCACAGTATAGCAAATAAAGGAGCTATAATATCATAATATAATAGAAGACATGCAACTTAAATGTCTAACTATGAGGTAACAAACCACAATTACTAATACTAGATATTATATGTGTACCAATAATACTTCTCTGTGATTTACTTTTCTGTCTTGGTAAAAGAAAACTTTGGAGCTTTAGTAGCTGAAATGGTTTCAAACACAAGTCAGATGTCACATATGAATAACTTTATTCTCACTCATTTTGCAGTGAGCAAGACTAAGAGTCTACAGCCACGTTTGCGACTCTGTGAAGCTGCACTTGAGCTAAACGCTCCCACTGACATGCTTACATGCTCACAATGATAATGCTAGCATGTTCACAGTGTTAGTTTAGCATGTTAGCCTGCTAACATTTGCCAACCAGCACTCAACACTCTACAATCCTGTCTCTCTTATGTGACTACATGTTACCACTATCATGAATGTGACACTACTCTATAAAGGCTACAACATAATATAGAATCGAGTGTTTGTAGTATTTAATTAAGAGAAAATTACAGATCAAAGACAAAACTGTCAGAAGGGCGGGACTGAGACAAAAAGGCGCAGTTACAAATCTGTCTGCTGATTCAGCACCACGGACAGCAACATGGACTTATCAATACACAGCACAGTTAGGCTACTGGTGTTTCAGAGCCTTGGTCAGAGCCATAGACTCATATTCAACTACTACTACAACAACAACCACTCTGCCAGTAGGGATGGCAGGTTAACAAGGGGGATGCATTTAGGTCATTTGCTAACAAGAGGGATGGAATCCCCCTCATACAGCCTGATGGTTAAACTGTTACTGACCAACCAAGTAACTTCAACAAGAATACATCATTTCCTTACACTATCAAATACAACAGATCCCACTTGACAGCTCAGTAAGCATTTCTCAATATTTAAGTTTGGAGAATGTCTCCAACCACACAAACATGCTAGTTTTAGTATTTGGGATACAGTAAAAGGCTGATATATGTGGACAGATAAACAGCTGCTTTCTTTTAGATGAAATCCAAAAATAAAAACAGGAGCAAAAACAAGCACGACCTACTTTATGATCTGCTTGATCTGAGGTAATATGGTGGTCTCCAGGGTGACATTGTGAGTGTTCAGCAGGTACAGCCTGAACTCATCGAAGAACATCTCGTTCCCCTCCTCATATCGCCCGTAGTTCTGGGAGTGCTCCTTCTGGATGCAGTGGTTGGTCAGGTGGCTGGTCATGTCCTGGAGGTCAGAGCTGTTGTAGGGCTCTGAGGAAGTCCTCAGCACACCCTCCCGGTATAAATAGATGTTGTACTGATGATCCACCAGCACCCAGCTCCTAGCAATGGCATAACGTAACATATAAAAGCCTCGGTTACAAAGTCCAGACAAACTAGCACATTCTCTGCCAATGTGAGTTAAACATAAAAGACTTGCCTGATGTCAAACTTCCTGTGTCCTGGCTCCAGAAGAAGAGGTTTCTCCAGGTACTTCTGAATAACATGAACCTGTCCCTGATTATCAATGTACTCCAGCAGCTGATTGGCATCATGGGATATCAAGATACCAGCACCTGTTGCAGGAAAAACAAATATGTTAATGTTTTTCAGAACTGCAAACAATACAAGCAGATGATCACGTCATAGGCGGATAGTTGACAATTGAAGAAGACAATGTAGGAAAAATGTCTCTAAATTATATCTTGGATTTAAACCAGTGAAACACGGTTAAGAGATTTTACCTTTAGCTCCAGCTGAAGACTTGGCAATCCACACTGTGCCCTCCCCACTATCTTTTTTAGAGTGATAGGAGGCCAAGAAAACTTCCCGCTCATCCGTCTTGGGATTGTTCTTCAGATGGCTGATCCCATTTGTAGCTGGAGCAACAGGGGTGTTGAGGTTAGTGGGATAGATGATGTAGGACTCTGGAAACCAGTTGCAGGAGTCGGACAGCTCTGGGCTGGTCTTTATTAGCCTAATGGTAAAGAGGGGAAATGGTCAGCTAATGTGACGGACATTTGAATAATTCATTTACTAAAAAGTGTGACAAGAATCATGGCAAGAGCAAAGATTTTTAATTGAAAAAGACAGAAACACACTTGACCAAAGATGCCTTCCTGCACAGCTTGTCTGCTCCTCTGTAGTAATTCACCAGCTGCACCAGCCCTGGTTCGTGACCTGTGAAGTCCAAGGGAGGATGTGTGACATGCACTCAAATAACCACATCTGTACACCCTGCACATTTAGCTAAATGACACACACACTCTTCCCACGGGATGCTATATCAAGCTGCTCAGCTCAGTCACAGCAGCTGCCTCATACTGACTGGGTGTGCATTAAATATAGCACAAACACACTTTTCTGCCTGCTGTTTGCATCATAGGAAATAGAAAATAACAGTATTTACCCAGGCGTCCAAAGGGCAGTCTGTTCCGTTCACCGAGCATTAAGTTGAATCTGGGATTGTCTCTTTTCAGCCTCTTCCACTGTCCGGTCGACACGAGGATTTTGGAAACTTCTGCATAAACAGTGCTGTTGTCGTCACGCGTGACAAACGTGTACATCGGGGAATTCATAATGCCACGTTGACCACGAGGGGAAGTATGTGTTAGAAAACGATTGAATGCAAGAGTAATGTGGCTGTCTAGCTGGTTGATGAGGCTATCTGGTTGGCACTGCAGCAGACAAACCGTTCAGGGTTATCTCCTCTGTCCGTGCCATGATGATGAGTCAGTCATATTCAGTCCACACTTCCCAGTTAGCTCACAGTTTTTCTCAAGCTTCAATTCAGACGTCTGAGGCTAACATTTCTTTACACAGAACATCACAATATGTGGAGGATAGCAGTCTAATACTGCTCAGGAGACAGAGTTCCGTCAGAAATCCCAGACAAGGGTGTGACTGACTGCTGCTGCCGGCTCCTGGGGCTGGTCCCGTCTGGATTAATTTACATCCCGTCTCCAGTTTGGCTTTAACGTTAGCTAACGGACTGCGACCACTGCGAGCAGCTGTCCAGGAAACTTCTCCGGTATCCCCCCTCGAAGACAAAGACTTAAGCAATAAATAGTGCGGAACATTAACTAACTAACAAGTTGGCTACACAATACCTCAAACGCAGACTATTTTCCCACCGGCATCGTATGACTTAATCTGTGAAGCTCTGCAGCCGCTGTCATCCACTGTCGACGGCATAAACAAAAAGCTCCAGGGTTGTGGTTACTGTAGTTTACACGTACTCTGATATCGTCGTCGTTTGTATGTAAGTGTTTCTTATAATAATACAATCAAACGGCCATCACTTGGAATGCAGTTTATCTATGAGCATCATTTATTAAGAGATTGTTTATGTTGAAAATCAGTTTTGACTGCATGCCAATAACCGCGGTACTACATTTCCCAGAAGACAACACGATAAAGCGACTTTCCAATAAGTACATTTGGTACATTTTGGTTAGCGTGTGGTGGCCACAAGATGGCGTCGGAGATCTCATTACAAGTGAACAGCCAGGTCCATATTGTTGAAACCATAGTCTAGAAAAAAGAAGCTTTGAAACTCAAGAAAAAGGGTAAGATAGCCTCGTAGTTTTTAATTAATTATCATAAATAAAGAATCTTGAGGTGGTAATTGATAGAGCATAATAACACATGAACAGATACTGACCAGTCTCTGGGAGAACCTGGAGACTAAATGGAGCACTCCCTAGTTGTGGCAAGTTATGGGCCCCGTTCGGATATTTTCAAAAAGGTAAGCGCTTCAGTTTAGTTACTTATTGTTCCTATATTTTCATCATAAAACGACGTTTTGTAAACGCAATACAGATAAAGTTGGGTCTGTTTTGGCTGGGTCCATATATTAGGTAAAAGTGATGCCCAGAGATGAATTTAGGTTTTCGATGAACGAATTGGAACGTGGCCGGAAGTCGCAGTGCTGAAGAAGAAACAGGAGGCGGGAATGATCGCACGGCGAGTCAAAGTACAGCAGTTATCAACAAGTTAAAGTTCCCAGTGCTCGCGTTTGTTGTGTAGCACCTATTTATTTTTGTCATACTGTCTTAAGGAGACATCACTAATAGTAAGTGACGTCCCTCATCGTCAGTAGTATGTCCTGTTGTGTGCGGCGGGGTGTTTTCATTGAACATTTGTTGCCTGTAGTGGTCCCGTACGTAGATTGTTTGCATGTCATGGAGGCTAAGCTGTGTTTTCCCTGTCAGGCGAATAAATAATAGCCTAAAGTTAAAGGACATTGCAGCAGTATGGCCAGCTTTGAGCTTTCTCCGAGTACAGCTACATATCCATCACATTAGATACTTAGCCTAGCTGCATATTCTTAAAGGGGCGTTGAATGTTGTTATCTGAGGCTCTGAGAGAGCGTTGTCAGGACTGAGAAAATAACCCTATGTGTTTAGAGGTTAACGTAGCTGGGGCACAGATCAGCTGGAAGGTGGAGACTAACAAAGCCTGCTTTAAAACTGGAGGTGTTTCAGAGACATGGGCATTGACCTGGCAGGGACTGTCCTAACTGAGACATGCTGTTGAGTTGGTATGCTTATAAACTGGATTCAGTGTTGTGGACCCACTGTATTGACTAAATGTCAGGATAACTCAACCTTTGTTGCTCCAGTTTTAACCACACTTTTTTAATCTGTTCTTTTGAGTCCCTGGACTTCATCAAAGTGCGATACTGAATTAATTGACCTCTATCATAATCCCATACATATCACAGATTGTAATGTCATGAGATGTACCTTTTTTGTGTGTGTGGGTTGGGGGTGATGTGTGCCTTGGCTTTTACTGAGGTCATGTATTTTTAATCATTTTTGTCCCCTCTCCTTCACCAGACTGGAGCAGGCCAGGCATGAGTGGCGCACACCTGGACGAATGGCAGAGGAGGTCCTTTGACATTTCATCTGGCAACTGTACACCTGAACAGACGGCCGATGCCTACCGGGCCCACATCCTCTCCATTCAGTATGCATGGGCAAGCTCCCAGCTCTCTCAGGCCGGCATGGCCAGCCTGCTCAGGACCTACTCGGAGCGCTATGCTGCAGTGCTGGACTCGGATGACCCCCGGACAGGGCTTAACAACTATGCGGAGAGCGCTCTGCATCTGGCCCGCAGTCAGAGGAACTACAGTGACAAATGGGAGTCATCCCTGACCGTGGAGAGTGTGCTGGAGCTGCCCTGTGTGCAGAAGATGATTCAGGTAGGGATAGAGGGAGGGGGCTCCCTGGTGGCACCAGGAGATGTAAACATATCTGTGGGGCAAGAGAGCAGAGGCGGCTCCCTGACTGCTCCCTTTACTGGAGTCAGGTCAGAGGCTGCAGTATTCAAACCTGTAAGACCACCAGTGCCTAAAACAGAGGTTGACAACACTGCCAGCAATCCTGTTACTAATATTACGTCAGAGAGGCCAAGAGGCTCTGAGGGGATCTCAGGTAATCCAAACTCATTCTCCCGACTGCCTGCCCGACCACAGTCTGTGTTCAGTCACCCTTCTTCAGTTCCTTCACAGGGAAACTCAGGCCCTGCTGGGGGCACGCAAAACTATCAGTCCTCCTTCTTCTCAACTGCCAACCCGTCAAAGCGGAAGAATTTTTACAACTCAGATGGAGGGGATGGGGGCAGGGGGCAGCACGGAGGGCAAGCAGGCGCTGACCAGCGAGCTGGGAGCAACTTCAGATCAGCTCGCGAGCAATTCGTTGTTGATCAACAGAAAAAACATTCCCATCAGCCCCAGAGAGGTCAGGCTGCGGGGGTGGCACCAGCTGTGAAGAAATCTCTGGGTGCCAACAGGCCTCGAGGTGCATTTTCTAAATTTGTGTCACCGATTCCACGACAGGAGGAGGAAGAAGGCGGGACGAGCCATAACTCCAATCAGGAACCTCAGATCCTGGATGAGCGTCTTAAAAACATTGAGCCAAAGATAATTGAGCTGATCATGAGTGAGATCATGGACCACGGGCCCCCTGTTGCCTGGGATGACATAGCAGGCCTGGAGTTTGCTAAGACCACCATAAAGGAGATCGTGGTTTGGCCCATGCTGCGCCCTGACATCTTTACTGGCCTCCGTGGTCCACCCAAAGGCATCCTGCTGTTTGGACCTCCAGGGACTGGAAAAACTCTGATAGGAAAATGCATAGCTTGCCAGTCAGGTGCCACCTTCTTTAGCATCAGTGCGTCATCGCTCACATCCAAGTGGGTGGGCGAAGGAGAAAAAATGGTGCGAGCCCTGTTTGCCATTGCTCGCTGCCACCAGCCTGCTGTCATTTTCATCGACGAGATTGACTCACTGTTGTCCCAGCGGACAGACGGGGAGCACGACTCATCACGTAGGATAAAGACAGAGTTCTTGGTTCAGCTGGATGGGGCTGCCACGGCGGCCGAGGACCGCATCCTGGTGGTGGGCGCCACCAACCGACCTCAAGAGATAGACGAGGCTGCCCGACGACGCCTGGCGAAGAGGTTATACATCCCCCTGCCCGAGGCAGCTGCCCGATGGCAGATAGTGACGAACCTCATGGCTCGAGAGAAGAACCAGCTGAGAGAGCAGGAGCTGGAGAGCATCGTAACAGCCGCCGAGGGCTTCTCAGGAGCTGATATGACTCAGCTGTGTCGAGAGGCAGCACTGGGGCCCATCCGCAGCATCCAGCTCAGTGACATCGCCACTATCACCGCAGATCAGGTGCGACCAATCCTGTACAGCGACTTCCAGGAGGCCCTGAAGACTGTACGACCGAGCGTCTCGTCAAAAGACCTGGAGCTGTATGAAGAGTGGAATAAGACTTTTGGATGTGGACGTTAAAGTTAACTCCTCATCCTGATTATCCTCTGCCGCTACTAACGGAGTTGAAATATACTGTAAGCTCTGGAGGAAAAATATAGATCTTAAATATTGTCAACAAAATAAAAAGAGCTCCTCACACTGCCAAAAACACAACCTTACAATTGGATGAAAAGCTCCGTTCCAGTCTCACCGAAAAGCTTCAGAAAGATCATTTTCTAAATGTAGAGATATGTGATAGCATTTTACTGAGCAGGCGTTTCTGTTATTTTGTCCATCCCCTGTGTGTCTGATAGGCCAGTTTAGTTCAACTCTTTACAGCCAGCCTGATGTCTTGTGATGCGTTGATTTCAGTCCTTACTTACAGGCAGTTGTAACAACAGTGTGTTGTTTTACTTCCTTTATAGCAATCAAAATCAAAATTGCTGTGATTTGCTTCAGTTAAATGCATTGCTAAAATTTAATGTTTTCCTAATAAAATATATTTTGCTCTGATCTACAATTTGTTTACGTGTCAGACTTGAAATAAATCAATAGTGCATTTATCTCCAGTGCTTTGTGGCATTTCCCTGCTTGATCCTCCTCCTCATAATCCACAGAGGGCAGTGTGATCACTGTGAAGAGCTTTATTTGCACATCTCCAACATGTTGCCTGACGTCTCACTGTCCTGAAATGTTCCTGAGACTGGATGAGCTCATTGTATCTGCAGAAGTTGGGCAACACAGAGAATCCAGACTCTCATGTTTTAAAAAAAAGAAAAAAACCCTGAAAACTTTGCTTATGCTTCGCTTCCCTTCCTGTCAGTGGTTAAGACAGCACTGGACTTACCAGGAAAATCTGTGACTGCAATACATCCCTTTTTATTAGAAATTTACAAAAAGCATGAACATTTTAAGAGTGACCTTAATCCACAGGGTTCAAGGCTCGTGAAGATGTATTTCAAACTAGCTGTCCACTTAAAGTCTGAGCTATCAGTATTAATGATAATAAATAAGATGGCCGCTTGCTCTCCTCCACCCTGCAGACACTTGGTTAATCCATTGCCAACTGGTCGTACTTGTCAACAGAGGTTCTTATTCATTGTTGATGTTTTTGTTGAACGCCTCACTGATCATACGTACGCTGCTATTGAAGAGGACCATTGTGCACGCATGAAACTCTCATGTAAGTTTAATGAAACAATCTTTGAAAATCTGGAAGACCATGAAAAAAGATTTTCATTTATTTTTCATCTTTTTGTCAAGTCGCTGATAAATATTTCAGATGTGCAGTTGGCCACTGTGTTGAAACTTTGTTGAATTAGCCAGCAGTGAAAGTAGTCACACAACCTCCCCTCGGGCGTCTCCGTACACGGGGGCTCCTCACAGCTGGACCGGGACAGATGCACAGAATTCCTCTGGTGCTGGCAGGATCCAGAGAGTATGGACTGAAAATAGTGCCATATGGCAGAAGCTTGTACCTCAATTTGACTGTGCAGCAGTGGACACAAACACATTACACAGTACACGTATTTAAAAATATAATGATGATGATGTAATTCTACTGCCTATATGTCATTCATATTTGGAATACTGATAAAACTGAGGTAGAAATACATCACCTGAGACTTGGTTGTCTCAGTCACATGCGGATGGTGATGATTTTTCATTAGTGCTTTATGTTTAAGTAACTGTTCAACAATGTAAAAATACTGTATAACAAATAAAGGTCCTGTATCAAAATTTTACCTGAATGAAAGTGAAAGCATTTTTAAACAAAAGATATTTAAAAGTGTAATCTTTTATATATCTATATGGACTGATTTTTTTCCATTCAATCAGTTCTCTATATAGTAGTTTTCATTGTTGGTGGTGGGTCCGCCATTTCTGCACTGGATTTAAATTGCCTTTACACGCATGAGGGATTCATTAGGGAACAATGCAGCATGTAATCCAGAGTTACCTTTATTCTGCTCGAGCCGCGTACAGCAAAAAAATCTGATTGTGTTTGCAATTATTATTGACAGCTTTACCGTTATCAGTGAAACAGCATGCGTTCCTGAGGCTGCACAGGAAATACTGGTCCTCTGCTGAATTTGCATTTAATGAAAGAAATGCAACAGTGGTTGTCAGTGGTTTTAAACCTCATTTAAGGATTATAAGTGTCAAAAAAAAAAACACACATTCACTTTGCAGAGAAAAAAAAGCCCCCATGGCTGTTATACTATTATCTTAGTACTGATGCGTCAGGATTTAAGCAGCATTTTACTGTTGTAGCTGGTCAGCGAGCTAAGTTGCAGCTAGTTTGGTAGTTTAGTCCAGTTCTGTGATAAGATATGGCATAACTTTACCTCTTTGGGCCTCAAACAATCTAAATAAAACTATGTAACACATTTAAAGGTGAAATGTCTTTTTGATGGATTTGATAACGACTCAGACAGCAGATGCTTGACATGGGGCCCTAAGTACGCAGTGGTTGGGAACCACTGGTTTAATCTGATCTTTTATGAACTAATGTAATATATTTAATGTCAAATCTTGATCTGAAAAATAACTACAGATGTTGAATAAATATAGTGGAAAAGTACAATATTTCTCTCTGAAATCTGGAGGAGTAGAAGAATAAAGTGGCATAAAATAGAAAGAGTCAAGTGTAAGTACTTTGATATCGTATAGAAATGCAGTCATTGAGTGACTGAATTTGTTCCACTAGGAAAGTGGTGAAAGATCTTATATTTGAGGCACAAAAATCCAGACTGACTCATTTGCTCATTGGCCATAACCAGATAGACTTCCTGTTATGGGAAGAAAAGCCCAGAGAGAATCAAATGTGATACTTAATGGTGCAGTTGGTCCCAAATGTTGAGACACAGTGACCAACTTCACACAGTTTGCAGTGAATTATCTATTATGTCCATCCATTTATGGGACACAGCCTTGAAAAGTGTGAAAAACTACTGATATCTTGTTGGATCCTGTTAACAGCACAATTGGAAGTGGCTAAGTCTGCTTCTTAAAGGAGTATTTCAGTCAGCTGGCTGAAAGGGGAAGTGAGATTTGGGATTCTGGCAGGGCCAGAGTTGGTTGGCCAGATTATCCCTCTCATGCAAATGCCCTCCCTCCCCTGTTGGGTCCCAGTCAAGCGTGGGGGGGCTCAGCGCTGGCCACAGCTGCTTCCCGTTTCCGCTAAATCACACAGCAGCCATCTGGACGAGGCTGTCGCAGCACAACGCCGTCGAGCTCCTCTGCCGGCCTCGGCTGAGCCTCTCCAGACAGGCCTGGCCCTCAGAGTCCCGGCCCCTGCCTTCTGCTCCAGTGCCTGATCCTCCTGTCCCAGCTCTCTGCTGCTGCGGCAGCTCCTCTGAGGACCAGCGGGACTCTTCAGGTCCTGGACGCAGCACATGTCAACATGCTGCTATGTGTGTGTGTGTGTGTGTGGGTGTGCTGCGTATGCTACCAGTACTCCCCTGGTGTCACAGTTTTAACACGAGGGTCTCTGTGCAGACAAATGCCACTCTGATGTGTTGGTGGCATCCTTGGTAAATTATGAGATAATATGAAGAAATCTTTTTAGTTGGAAATGGTGCTTTATAACACCCAGAAGATCAAAAAGTTGTTGGAAATGAGCTTTTTTGAGAAAAAAGCTAATAATTACTCATTGCACAGCGTGTGGAGAAGTGTCTATTTACCCGCCTCTCACTGCAAAGCTCTTCCAGTGTTTTTGTATTTTTTCTTTTTGTACTCAAATGCCAGTCATTCACTCCTTCTTGGCTCTTTCTTGACAGGTAGGAGCGAGCAGCATCTTGAATGACATCTAAGCTTAATTATTTCAGAAGGTTCCAGAGTGTGAAATGAAATCTCTTAAGAGGGAAAGGTGATAAAGTAAAACTCGGAGAAACTTTGCATGAACTCCAGAAATTATTTGGCCATCATGTGGACATTTCCATATTCTTTGACAAGTGGTTAATATAATCCAGTAAAGAAAAACGATCTTATTATTGCCATAAAATATCAATATGAATATATCAAGATAATCTCAAGTAGCTTCAGGTCTGTTCCCAGTAAGCCTTCATTCATTTAACAATTTCATCAACTATAAATTCAGCTTTATCCTTAATAATGCACAGTCACTGGAAAATAAAACACTCTTTCTGCATATATAAAATATCCTTTATTGATATTTTGCAAGCATAAAGCTCCTTCAAACCTGAAATGGCTCATTTTCATTTTGTGAGCGAGACAATTTGTAGCCATCAGGTATAAAACAAAAGGCCAGGACGACGTTTCCTTTCGCTAAAACTAAAAACAGCTTCCAGCAGCAGTCATGTTTTCACCTCAAACACATTTAGTACAATTGGACAGAAAGAGATGCAGCTTTTATTAACTACTCTACAGACAAACATTGATCACTCTAATAAATACAAAAACAGACTGGCGTGTTAATGTGATATAAATAATATGTAGGTTGGTACAAATACAAGAACAGGTTAAAACTTTGGAGGGAAATGTGGGGTTATCTACATTGATTGTTAAGTTTATACTGATTGTATTTAATACCGATATTGAAATGGGTTTTGCTGCACTGAAAATCGCTGCAGAATAGAATATTCTATTGACATTTCAGACACTTCCATACAGACATATGTAAATGTAACGATGGAAATATTTTCTATTTTAAATCTAGAAAAAGGTTGCTGCCATGTTTCAAAGGAAAAGACACCGTATATACATTTTATACAAGTGTCTGCTGTAAGTACATGATTTAAAACCTGTGTTGTCTTCACTGAACATCATTTTGTTTCCTTCATACAGACAGATGAAGTAGTCTTCCTTCTGAGCATGAAAATAAATGCATTTTTAATAGTTGTGTCCGACAAACATGCATACTTTGTATAAAAAACACAACTCTAAGACATCAACAGTGTATTTGACATTTTGTATTTCTATGCATTTATTTCAGGTGCACTTGAATGAGCGAGTGTGTGTGGCATGTTTTCCATATATACACCTCTTTGTGTGGAAGTGTGTGTTTTCTCCGGTCTACGGGGATCAGTAGCGGTGCTCGCCTCGCGTTATGTGAGAGGAGAACTCGTATCGGTCTTGGCTCCGGTGGCCACAGAGGTTGCACTCGAAGGGGTCTCTGAAGCCATGGCAGCCCATGTGAATGGTGTACATGACGTGGTCCAGGAAGAGAACGCGACAGTGTTCGCACCGGTACGCCCTCACCTGCTCCCCGTCTGCCGTCACCACCTTGAAGCCCTCTGAGGCCATCTCCATGCTGGCCCGGATGGCCTCGTACTGCCTCTGCTGCTCCTCCTTCACCAGAGGGAGCACGCCGTTCCTCACCCCCGAGGTGATGTGGTTGGTCAGGTAGATGAGGCCGGGGGCCGTCCCGCCTGGGCGATCCTCATTGTTGCTCTCGGTGTCTGTGGAGTCCTGGCCGCTGTGGCTGGGCGAGCCGTCCTTCTCGCTGGAGGCAGACTTGGAGTTGGAGAGCAGCAGCAGGTTCTCAGCTGCGCTGTCTTTGGCTGACAGGGCCGACCCCACGTGGCCCTCAGGTGCCTGCTTGTGGAGGGGGAACATGGAGCTGAGGCCCACGTCGGAAGAGGAGGCTGGGGAAGTCTGGACCAGAGGCCGGAGTGAATCTGCCCCCAGGTAGTTGATGGCAGTGTTGATGGCCTGGTCAATGACGTGTGGCTGAATCAGCTCACCTGCTCCTCCCTCATAGGAGAGGTCTGAAAGACGTTTGTCACCTGAGGGGCCAGACAGACACAGAGGAGCAGTGTGAAGGTTATTCTTGACTGACACACTGAAACTTTCACTTACATCCTGTGTCTCCTCCATCTTAATAGTGAGGCTGCTCCTCTCTAGCTGAGTTTGAAAATGACTCATTCTTGTTGTTTTTTCTGCTCTCATGGGCTCCTATTGGTATTTCTAGTCTGATATTAGCATTTCCCTCAGCTTCTTAATAATTCATTTTGTTATGGAGATTATCATAATCTTAATGTAAAATTAATATCAAAGAGTAAACACTCAGTAAATAATAAATCGCAGCGTCTTCTAGCAGTAATTAAACAAGTTAAAGGCAAAAATAGACTTTTGTCTGTTACACTGCATGCATTCTGCAGAGCCAGGGTTGCAAAGAAATATGCAAAGTTAATGAACACAAAACACACTGCAGCTTCGCCTAGGCAGCTTCCACAGGTGCAGCAGTTACACTTCTTTTCGAGCAAAAGTAGCAACATTTGATATTACACAAAGGAAGCAGATTTCAGCCCTTACCCACAAACTTCTGTGGCATAGTGCTCTTACGTTTAGCTACATTATTAGCTAGTCTGTCTAGCACCAAGGCTCTGTCAGATCCCGTCTGGCTTAAGTCTTCCCTCTGCTCATTCTGGTTGCTTTCTTCCTTTATTACTGGAAAGCAAGACAGAAAAGTAGATTTCAGAGTCAAAGCAGTTTGAGCTTGTTTTGTTTAAAGTGATGAACCGGCGCCTGATAACACATGATGGTATTTTTCTCGCAGAGCACAGAGCGGACTATTCTGACACACGTGAAGCACTTGGTCTATAAATATAGTGTTTGTTTTATTCATGCTCACAGATGACGTGCAGATGTGTTTCTCACAAATTTTACCATGTTCATTCAATTTATAACTGCTGAGTATATATATAGACAAATACAAATCTTTATACTCACATGATTAAATTGACTTAATTAGCTTTGCAGTTATTTTGAATATCAGATGAACTTCTGCATGAGCCTTTATTCAAGTGGAAATGAAAGTAAATGAAGCTAATCAGTTGGAGCATTTAGCAACATTATCAGCGCGATACACTGCTGTTGCATGCACAGTGAGTCCTGCACTCAAGGTAAATGAGGTCATCAGATCTGGCTGAAAGCTAAGTCTGGTGAGGCACCGACCTGTGTAGATGCTGTTCTGCAGCCCCATGCACTGGAGGTAGTTGTGACATCTCTCCTTGTGTTCCTCGAGAGAGCTGCGCTGCTTGTAACTCCGGCCGCAGTAAGCACACTTGTGGGGTTTGCCAACTGCAAAAAATAAAGCTTTGTCAGTGAAAAGAGCAGTGCGATATTCTATGTGATGGCTGATATCAAAGTAATAACACAAGTCACTGTTAAATGAATACATTTTGGTTGGGTCACAGCAATAATGGAAAAACAAAGGCAGTGATGGATTTTATATTTCCAGTTTGAGTGGGATAAATGGAAGTATTTAATATGGATAGCGGTCTGAGAATGAAAAGCACATCACACAAAACATCAACAGAAAACCCAAAGAAAAGGCCTGGCAGCACCGCCCACACTCTTTGATTGACAGGTTTTCTTTGGGAAGTCCAGCACAATAACTTCCCTCATGGATCATTTTACATTTCTTGTTATGGCATCATCATGGCCGTAGCGACTGCCGAGGTCACCGTGGTCATGTCTTCTGGATTTTTTGGGGGAATTCGGAAAGCAACTCGGGGAGAGTTTACATCTCACAATAAAAACATAGTCACGAGGGTATTTCATTGAACGATTCCTGATCAGAGCCGCTTTAGATTGAAAAAGAAAAAATAAGGGATTAACTTTTCCCAACCAGGAATTTATTCTGACCTTGTTGAGAAGGCCTTTAAACCTACAGTTGATAATATATTGAAAATATAAATGAACAGCTGAATAAGTAAAATATAAAAAATACAAAAGGATTAAGTAAAAAGAGACCTCAGTATATCTAAAATTCTGGCTACAGCCCTGAGCATGAACCATTTCTATAAGTTATTCCTTTTTTGATATTAACCAAAACATAAATGACCCCCTTTGTTTAAATTGGCCAGCCTTTTTGAAAATGAAACATATCAGTGATTCCTTTGTAAAGACTGCCTTCAGCAGGAATGAATGGGCTTGGAGGTGAGTCACAAACAAAGCAGGGAAGTTGGAAGTACCCGTGATTCTCCCGCATCCTTGCTGCGTCGTTGTGATTGTAGGACTTTGTTTGGCCTTGTCTAAATGTAAGGGTAAGGGTGGTGCGAAGGCCCACTTTTCTATATTGTCAAATCCCAATGTTGACAGGTATACATGATGACAATAAAAAATAACACTAAATACAGGCCAGGCCAGCCTAGTTTGTAAGCTGACTGCCTGCAGCGTCCATGCAGCCTTTGCTTTTCATTACACAGTAACCATAATGCTCACTTTCATTTTTGCTGGTTCTGCCTCAGAACATGCAAATTGTTGCAAAATTGGCATTCCAACAATAATTTTGCAGGTTATATGCCAGGTTATATGCCTGCAGGCATTTTAAGTGTACTATTTACACCCAAAAATTTCATTAGCACATACTTCTGCAAAACATTTGCACAAAAAAAAAAAAAAAAGGTGACACCACATCTACACCCTGTCAACTTCCCCTTACAGAGCTCTGAGCTCTCACTGTATGCGCTGCAGAACATGTCATGCCTTTTGTGCAGGCTTCCACCGAGAGTTACCATGAGAGCAGCACTTTTCAGCGTGGGGGAGCTTTGCATACTCACCCGAGTGGGTGCGTAGATGGCCGGTGAGGGCGTCCCTCCTGCGACAGGCGTAGCTGCACAGGTGACACTTGAAGGGTTTCTCCCCTGAATGGAGCTTGATGTGACGCAGTAGGTTACCCTTCTGGGTGAACGAGGCTCCGCACTGGCTGCACTGGAAGGGACGTTCTCCTGAGGACAAGAACACAACAGACGCACATGACTGTAAAGAGATGCAGATAAAACACACTGAAAAGAAAAAAGGATTCATTGTATGATTGACTGGCACCCCATTTTATATGTTTTTTTATGTACCCTACCAGGCAGTTCATGATTTCATGTTACTGTTTCTCTGCATTGCACCTCTCTCCCTAAACTCACTACGTTTGATCTCTTCACTGACGACAATAAAAGCGCAGAGTCTTTGTCTTTTCTACATAGATGAAAAAGCGTGTTGCTGCTGTGGGAATGCAGGGTCACTGCACTACAAGCATCCTGAGCACCAGAACAAGCCGGATGATGGAGCGTCCCCGGGGCAGAGAGCGATCCAGCAGCCTGTGGGAGGGTTTCACAGCAGAGTGACACTCCATCTCTCCATGCTCCCCCTGCCCCACCGACTTCTGGCGCTCTGATCGAACAAGAGCCTTTCAGACTCAGCCTGCCAGTTCCGTAATGCACCATTGCCTAGGTCAATTTGATCTGAAAATCTCATTTTTTCCCCTTCTTCGTCTCTAAAATAAGAGCGGCACATCACAATGCAAATTCAGCCTCATTTGAATAAAGCGAAGGAAACACTTTGTGTTGAGAGCCAGTCTTCCTGATCAGCGCTTCTGGAATAAACCAATATCCAGCCTCTCCGAGTGTTGTGGCATTCTGTGAGAACGTTTTAATATGGCTTTTTTTTTTTTTTTTTCAAAGGCCCCCCATAAAATAAGAGTCACCAGTGAAGCAGCAAAAATATATAAAAAAGGAAATTCATTAAAAATGCATTTCAGGAGCAAAGACTCACCACAGAATATTTTCTATTTAAATAGGAGGCACTTCATTATATCTTTTATTGTACTTTCTTTTGCATTTACATTAGTCTAGTGTTCCTTTCTTCCATTTTGAGTTTCATTAGTTTCTAAAGCTTAACAGTTAAGTGCCTTTTTCAAAAATGTTCCCCACCACTGGTTTGGCTTCATTACAATAGAATATCAATTTTGAAATTTGAAAAACTTTTAATAGCCAGATAATTGCCAGTTCATAGAGATTCCATTTAATTGCAGCAGATATCCTGTTTCTCAAGTGAGGGCAAGTTTTTTCGGACCAAGTTCGTCTCCGCCACTTTATCGCACAATAATTTGATCAGTTACCGTTGCTTGTCATGTGGTAATTCAGAGTCACTAAGATGAACAATAATGAATGCTAATGGTATGTTCAAAGTCTATTTCACGCACGATAAGAAGGTCTACATGCATACAGCCAAACACAAGGATGCCTTTGCAACTACTGCTGAGTATAAGAGTGACTGCAAACATATTAAGAGCAGTTTATTCAGCTCTGCAGCTTATTTCTAAGACTAATGTTTGTGTGTAGGCAAAGAGGACACAAAGCTACAGTATATGCACGGTGACACTGCTTGTGTTAATGCCAAAAAAGATTAGGAGTCAACTCCTCACTTCATTTCTGCCATTTTAAGTCTAGAGAAATGCTCTAAACATGAGCCACAGCAGACACCTTTCTACCCCTGATCCATCCTCTCATACTAACAGTGAACATGGGTGCAAAGGAAGGGCAAGAAGTATTGCAGACGGCTTACCAGTGTGGCTTCGCTTGTGCACCATCAACACATTGGGGCCAATGCAAACTATCCCACAGATATCGCACTTGAGCTTCCCGTTGGGCAGCCGGATACCGCCGGCCGAGGAGAAGGCCTTGGCTTCGGGGCTCGGCTGTGAGCCGTTCACCTTGGCCCCCGAGGCATCGATCACGCGCAAGTCTTCCGCGCACTCCTCCTCCTCCACGCCATTCATGTCACAGGCCAGCCCATTCTCCTCATCACTGCGAGCCTCAACTTTAATGTTACAGGCTGGAAAAGAGGGCAAGGGGGGGCCACGGTTTAGAATACGAGCAAGGTTCTTTCATGATGTTATATACTGAAGATGGGTAATTTATCAGTGTGATATTGATGCTGTGACAGAAGAATAGATACAGCTGCTTATTGTAACATTGTGATGTAGCCTTAAAGTCGCCTTTGTTCTGTCTGAAAGGCTCTATAATAGGAGTGAAACGATTTTGTGAACCTTTTGGACTGTCCTCACTCAATGAATGAATGTTTCTAACAGATGTTTGGTCATTGGTCACCGTCCCTGAATGATCACTTTTTCTTTGATGTCTTACTTCTCTTCCCTCTGAGTAAAAGCACTCTGTCCTTATCGTTGTTATTAATATTGTTCTTAATCTCTTTGTTTTAATTATTTTACTTTTCTGTTTATTTCCTGATTCACCTGCCCAGCTGTCATTGTTGAATTCATCTTTGTCTTATTGTTTGACCTTTTATTTTTCAATTTCATGCAACCAATTCTTTTCTGTGAAGGAGGCATGACATATTTTATATTAATTTTTTCTGTTTCTTGTTCAAATGAATTTCATACTTTTTACTTTTTATAAAGACTGTGTTGATGAGCAACTGAACTTCAATATGGCATTCATTCCCTCTTTCTTCTGTCGGGATAGACACTGTGTGTAATCGCACTGCAACTGAACTGTAATCTAACTAGAGCAATAACGGCTTTGTAATAGCAAACTTCCTTTAGTGCACAATACGACATTTTCATGTTTACCGGGATGCCACATCAAAAACTTCCCCTTATTTCAGGCATTGTTGTGAATTTAGCCTGTGAGAAGTCAACAAACATCAGATACCATCAACCCACAGCCCACCCATTTAAACTGTAGACTCCTCTGCTTATTCTTTTCAAAGCAGCATCGAATATTTCACAAGGATGCACAGGTGGATAGCACGTCTGCTGTTTGAGGATGTCAGCGATGAGATGAAGAAACACGCACATCATCTCACACCATCACACTTTGGTGAAACAAATGACAGCAAGATAAACAGGAAACAGAGACACAGGAAGCAGTGTGAAACTAGGGACGACAGCGGCGTCTATCAGAGCAACAGACTATGATGAGCACACACACGAGGCGCGCTCGCATTTGGCCTTTTCGCCTTTTACAGCTAATTCCTCTACAGAGTGTAAATGCTGCGGGATCGATGACTTATTTGTAGGACAATTAGACACCCGCTCGACGTCTGGTCTTCCCAGAGTGATCAAAAAAAGAGAAGTGTGTTGAACTACCAGCTCCTTCTTTTCCTACCAGAGAACTTTAGAAACAACTGACATATCATGCAAGTCTCGCAGCGACCAGCCTGTGGTTTGCATGTCACGGTGGCAGCCTGATTTCCCCATGCCTCTACCTCTGTTTGTACAACTGAAGAGGAAGAAGTGGAAATCATGAAATATAGGAATCTATGGAAAAGGGGAAGCTTCAGAAAGAGGGCCTGCCTAACTGAAATACCAAGAATTATGGAGAAGTGACAGAAAGGGAAGCACGGGAAAGGAATTGTAAAACAGCCTGTAACTGAAACGTTTTTTTTTTTTTTTTCTTTACAGGAGTCTTGTGTTCACCGAGAGCCACCAGGGGAACATAAATCCCCTAATCAATGCACAGACTTTTTCCCATAGAGAACAGGAGGTGGAGCGAAACTTATGCTTGACTTATCATGAGATGTTTACGATCGCTATTCTGATCAAAGTCACACAATCCGATCTCCGCACACTTTTTTTTTTTTTTTTTTAATATCGTCATGGTGTTGCATGACAAACAATCTGTTCATCGACTCGACTGTTGAAATTTTCTGGACCAACTCTCTTGTCTTTTGGTGAGCGGATGAGATAAGAGAGACGCCAGTCATGCACGCAAAGGGAAGGAAAAGCTTTACTGCTTGTAAAGACAAAATGTTTCTATTAAAGTGCAAAAGCTGGTGATGAGTTATGGGACAGAATGTGGATGAATTAGCCGCCAAACATGCTACATGTGCCACCAAAATGTCATGATAATGCAACAAAGCTTACAATGCATGTAAGTAGGGATCTAGTCTCTAATCTAGATCCCTATAAAAAGGACCAAAACTGTTATTGGTGTTATGCTTTCAATGTCACGTCTTTTGACTGCTTTTACTTTCATTTCACAGGAGTTAAGATGAGGCCTTATACAGACTGCAGTAACAGATATAACCAGTCAGATTAACTCAGGTTCCCTGTTATCTACACCACTGTTTATCTCATCCATTCAATCAATCAAACTAAACTGCTTTTCCCATTTCCTTTGCAAATTTACTTTAGCTATTTATCTGTTTTAGCTATGTCAACAGTTTATCCATTACAGCTAACGGCTCACACACTAGTTCACACACTCTCTCAAAAACAATTTATTTTTCTTTTCAAAATTACTTCAGCAGTGCCCTGTGGAGCTGAAGACAGGCTTAAGACACGTCTATCCCTTCTGTGACATCTTGTGAAATGCAGTCAGGTTGTGTTCCTGTCCTCCTCACTGTGTGTGCAGAGGTGAAAGAGAATCACTGAGCAGCTGCAGTCTTTCCTGGAGATTTTACGTTACGCAAATGTCGCAAAACATGCATGTGAATTTCTCACTTGAACCACCAAGGCTTTTCAGTCGGGCCTAAGCGCTTTAATAATGATGTAAGTGTCAAAAAAATAAGCTGGAGGGACTTTTTAGTGAGTGATCAAGTTCATTTCATTTGCATATCACAGAGCTCGAAAGCAAAACTTAATAAGTGGCTTCACCACGTCAACACTCCTAATTCAGTGTATGGTTTTAGCCACAAAACCTGATTGCCACAATTTTCTGCATAACTGAGATACATTTCTGATGTCACGGAGTTGTAAAATGATGTACCAATAGCAAGACTTAATGAGACTGTTGGCTTGCTCAGTATCAGCAATAGAGACATGGGAGTACAGCCACTGATCCAGGATCAGCTTTTTAAACCCTAAAGCAGGAGGATACTGTGCACAACACATCTTGTATATTCTTGCTTATTTCAGATTTGCTGGAATAGCACACTAAAAAACCTTTATGTTTATCAGTGGTTATCAGTTCCTGAGACACCAGATACACCAGCGAGGCTCTCAGGTTATCAGCTGGCCAAAGCAGACAGAAGGGAACCATGAACGCTGGGCCGCCACCCACTTCTCATGGATATGAGGAAGTTGTGACTGAATTGGGAGAAGGAAGAAGGCATTTTACTTTATATCATGTTTGTCACAGTCACACATCCTGATTTGCTTGTTTTGGGAAGCAAGTATCAGATCACATCGTAGACAAACAAAGCAGCTCGCAATAAAATGGTTATAACCTGACGGGGATCTAACGCTCAGATTACAGAGAGGAGAAACACATTCTGCAGCTGAGAATGAAACAGTGACGAATAATGAGAGATGTGACTGATGCATATAAAAAAAGCTGTAGCATTAGTGTAAAAGAAGTATTTTTGGCGTAAGAAGAAGAAATAATTAAGCGATATTAACAAAGGTCAATAACAGAAAAAGTTAGCAAGCGTACTAGTTGTGCAGTGTGGAAACACAGGGAGCCTGCTGGAGGTTCCTGTTACTGACTCGTGCTGCTCTCACTGCCTGAAAATAACCCTGTGTGCAAGATAGTGGAACCACATGTGTTAAACCACGCTAGCAACACACTCGACAAGACTTGCAGGAACACCAAAAACAGCCTGCTTTTCCCCTCACACTTTTTTTTTAAAAACTCGCCTCCATGTTTTCGGGAACTAGACTCGGCTCAGTCTCCCTCTCAGTCTCAGGTCTCTGAAATAGCAAAGGGCTCTGTCTGAATCACTGAAAGTGAAAGAGAAATCATTTCACTGGGATGTCGAGAAGGTCATTTACCACCTTGCGACTCTGACCAAATACAATGTTTCCATCTCCATTTTCAGTTTGAGCCACACAAGACAATAAAATTAATTTAGTTTGCACTTTTTTGACAATTTTACGAGACACACTGAGCCAAAATAATGTGGACGACAAAACAGACCTACCTACTTACTACCTACTATAAACCTCCCTTAGGCTTATAGTCACATATGTGTGGATTGCAGCATTGTGAATGTGCAGAAACAATGACGATCCCAGGCTGCTGTGAAGACTTTATTTGCAACAGGAAACAACCTGGGTTTTGAGGTTTTGAGCTTTCGATACTTTGAGGTCCCATGTCCCACATATAGTCCCCCCTGCTTTTTGCCTTTTTTCACTACAGAGAACTGAGCAGCACATGATCCTGGGCGATAATTATAACTCATTCTGGCTTTTATCACAGAGGCAGCGATGCATAGATGTACCAGATACTTGCACTTCCCTTCTATCGCTCTTTGGGCTCTTTCTCTCTGTTCCTATGTAGACACATGTGCAATGATCACACTGTGTAGGGAATGAACAGAAACCCACCAATAGTACACAAAGTCATACACCCACGCCGGCAGCTTTGGCCTCTCTGCTCTTTTTATACCAACGATGAAAGTCAAACATTTAAATCATCTGCTTTCTGACTATGGCTCCCATTTTTTTTTCCCATATTGTACAAAACATCAGTCGGCTGAGATGAGGCGCACGCAGTCGATCTCCAAACGCTCCCTAACTCGATTAGACATGTCTTAATTGTTCAGATGCCATTGCAGAGCTCGCTCAGAAGTGTTCAGAGAGTCCTGCCTGCGTTGCACTCGGCGCCGCACAGCTCAACAGTTGTAAAGTCAAACAGAGAGCCTTTGTGAGTAAGCGTGTGTGTGTGTGTGTGTGTGTGTGTGTGTGTGTGTGTGTGTGTGTGTGTGCAGGTGTGTGACCTATGTGGTGCAGTGATGCGCTGATCTCTCTGAGCTTGGCCCTGTTCCTGAACTCTTTATCTCCAGGAGTGTTGAAACTGTCTGATGGCAAGTTCTTCTTAGGAAACTCTTACACATCCTATTTCAGTTTCCTCTCAACATTTTATTTCTGACTGTGTGTTGCTAATCTATGCCGTTATCTGGATAAGTGGAAAATCACCGATAGGATGGTCAGATGTCACGCTTGTTTTTTCCCATTAAGTAGATGAAAACAAAATACATATCACCCACATTTTTGTGATTTACACCTTTTTTTTTGCACAACCGTCTGAGACATTTCCTCAAACTTTTTCATTCTCTATGTCTCTATCTCCTGTATCTCCCATCCTTGTGATTGGTCAAGATTTAATAAATGAATTCATATGGATTCACCTGAGCTGAAAGCATCCTGAGAGCTGTGACGGCCCCTAACATTTTGACATATCCATGTGCTTGAAAGTGCCAAGAAGCTACGCATTTCGTGAATAAACAATAGGAATAAGAAAAATAATCCCTACATTTATCCTATGAAAGCTGTTATGTCTGATTCATCTTGCTGTCATGTAAAACTGATTAGCTATTAATGACCAGTAATGACTCCACCTTGAACATGAACGAGCCACCCACGTTAGGGGACTTGAGATAAATATACGCGGTCGATGTGCTTCATCCTTATTTTCACCATGATATTCCCTGGCTTGATGCTGACAAACTCAAATCAAGGCCACATTAGCTATTCCTTAAGATTCGGCTTATTAATGACATGCCATGGATCAAAGGGATTTTTTTTTTTTTTTTTTTTACCTTTTCTGCCAATGACCTAAATGTGTCTCTGTGCAGCTTTAAATTAATTTTTCCAAGGGATTTGGAATAGCAAATATCTCCCACTGGATGTGTATGGGATTAAGTTATGAAAACATTTTTATGCTTTTTATATGTATGTTACGCTTTTGATACTGACGTTACTTTCATTTAACCATTTTACTCTGATTTGGATGCTTTGGGTATGAATACATTACTGCTGGGAAAGGCACTGCAGTGGATCTGACTCATTCTGACTGCTGCTTCACGGGATCCACTCAACCTAACGTAGCAATCACACACAGATTTATTTATTCCTAATTTGCGCGAGCATCAGTGATGTTCTGGCTGTGGGTGCGTTTGCTGAGATGTTGCCTCGTACCTTTGTCCCCTCTGTTCTGCTGTTGGGTGGAGCTTGCTGACAGGTCCTCAGGGACAGCCATGGGCTCCTCTGCCTCTTCGGAAGCTTCGTTGGCAGGGGGGCTGTCCCTGCCTGAGGAGACACACATCAGCAAACACCCATCACTCACCATGCAACCCCCTCGATGTGTCTCATTCAGGAGGAGCAAAATTACCTCTGGCTGGTGTAAGAGTCTGTTTGTGGGCCTATTGTATCTACCTTTTGCACTCTATGGCTCAATCATGCAGTAGGTAGTCTTACCTGGCATCTGGACCATTTCCTGGGCCTCTTCTGTCTCCATGCGGTGCAAGTACTCTAATGGGAGAGAGATGGAGATGTAGATGTGTGTAAGTTTAATCAAGTGCAGGCTGAAGAAACAACATTATAAAAAGCTAGAGTGGAGTAAAAGGTGTACTTCTCGGCGTGACTTTGTAACCTCAGTGAGATCAGTCTTGTCACAGCTGCAGACACACCACTGTCCCCCGCACTACATTACAAAGAATTACAGACATTTTCATTACAAGTCTGACAGAGAGACCGAGCCTGGAGAGCGGCTTGGCTCCGGCTGATGGGGCCCGCTGGTAGTGCGGGGTTGCCGGGAATGGGCTTTCAGACCACATTTGTTATTTATTGTTAATTTCCTGCCACGTAATCATCCAAAAATGCAAACTGACTGCCGCAAAATTAAGCAGAAAATTAACTGGCCCCGGGTCACGGGGATGCGGGTGTTTGCCGTGCCCAGCTGATCGGCGCTCATGTTCTCTCTAATTTACTGAGCATGCATCGCTGAGCCCGCGGCCTGAGCACAGACGCATGCAAGGCACAATGAGAAACAAAGAGAGGGAGAGCAAGAGAGAGAAGAAGACAGAAAAGCAGCGGGAAAGACAGAGAGACAGAGAAGTAGATAGCAGCGGGAGGGCAAGAAGTCAGAAGAGCAAATGCAACAGGAAGGTGCAGAGAAAAGAAGAGGCAGAAAAGCAGGCCGAAGGACAGAGAAGTTCTCTTTATTTATTTTTTAGAAGCGCTCCTTTGGCCAGGGCTGAATATCTGAGGAGTCACCAGTGCTTGTGGCCCCATTAATAATGGATGGCCCTCAAGCCTGCAGCAGATGGGCCCGACAGCCTCAGCCCCAGCTCCGCCACTTCAAGAAGCCCTTGGTGGGGCCGCTGCCCAGTCCAAGCAACCACTCAGGGAGAAGTGAAGCTCCCGAAAATAGCGAAACGAGCCCAAGGGAGAAGGGGAACCTAGGCCTTCCTGTTTTACTGACAGATGGCTCCACACATTTGGAACAAATAGTGGGAAGCGACCGGGCCACTCTGTCGCAACGCACAGCATTCTGCGGAGTCAAGTCAGGAGCTCGACGGCCTGAAGACGCCCAGGATGCAAGTGTGAGGGGAGGAGGTGGGGGTGGCGAGGGGGGCAAAGGTTGCTGGTGCAGATGATTTGTTCAGCACAACACGGGGGTGTTGCGTGTTACTCTGCTGAGCTACGACTCTGCAGCGCCGTTCTTCAGCATCTGGAGTTCGGAGGTCGGGGGCAGAGGGGGGTATATTCTCGTGTGCCCTTTTTTTCCTGGGCAGATGGTGTGAGGGGAAACACGGATGCGTTGGTGGGGGGGGCTTCGACAGAAATAAAAAAGAGAGATCCTACATTCAGCCACAACCCACTTGCGTAGGCACGTGGAAAGTAAGGTGCATGCAGAATATTCAGGAAGTAGGTGTTTAGTTTGAAATTCTACGATTCTCACCGACTGTTTTTATCGTCTACATGTGACAGACGTTTGTGGAACTATTCGAAGTTTTCCCATTTTGTTTTTTAGTTGGGACTCAATCTTTAGACACCATGAAAACACACTTTTTGAAAAGAGCATGTGGTGTACAGTTAAAAGGTTTTCATCCAGTCCAAACTTTTTTTCCTCATTCATTTAATCAAGTCAAACTGAAATTGTGACAACAGCAGGATTTTTTTTTTCACCCCTTATTGCTCATGTTCTGGCTGTAAGCAGGAGGAGATGAGAGTGTGTGTGTGTGTGTGTGTGTGTGTGTGTGTGTGTGTGTGTGTGTGTGTGTGTGTGTGTGTGTGTGTGTGTGTGTGTGTGTGTGTGTGTGTGTGTGTGTGTGTGTGTGTGTGTGTGTGTGTGTGTGGACTGGGGGCAGGTGGAATCTTTCAGCCAGTGAAATAGAAGTCACAGAAAAGACTTGTGACATATAGCGCAGGGGGACTGGAAAAGTTTTGGTCTGAGTATGTCAAGTGAGGAGAGGCAGGAAGAGGCTTGTGGGTTGACAGAATTCTCGGTCCTCCTCCTGTGTACGTGTGTGTGTGTGTGTTTGGTGGATGGTGGTGGTGTGTTAGAGGGGGGAGGTTAGAGGCGTCTGCTCATATTGAGGTGCAAAAGCTACACCAGGGAGCAGGGTGGAGATGAGAAACAACGAAACCGTTAACAGATACTGAGGACCACACCAGCAGAGTTTGGATACCCAGGAGGAAGCTTACACACGGCGTGTGTCGTATGTCTATATATAAGATACACACTACACAATTAAAATCAGCAATAAAGACTGATGAAGCAACACTCAAGTATAGAAATGGGGCAAAACATCACAAAAAAGACATTTCTTGAGTGTTTCAGTCACAATTAAATTAAGTTTCATGACATTAAGATTCAATACATTTAAATATTTTTAATAATGCCCATAATTCTGGCATAATTTGATAACATCTTGCCTTTCATGGAATGATTAAACATAAAAAAAACTAAATAAAAGTGGGATTTAAGGCCAAAGAACCCGTGTTAAATATCTTTATATGTTAGATTTTTGGCTGCAGTTAAACATTACAACATTTACATACATCACTACATGAATAATACTGCTGTACCATTACACATTATTGCTGACCTCACTCTGATTTGATGCACAAACAAGATGAATCATAATTCAAGTCATTTACACTCACAGGCTCGACTAAAAGTTTCCACTTTGGACAGTTAGACAGTTACGAAGCAGACTTAATGACGATTAATGAAAATATCTGAATTAATAATTTTCACTGTTGTGGGTTTATGAGATGTAATGAAGCTGTGGGCACTTTCTTATCAACCATTAGGAGAAGAGTTTATCCTACACTACCAAACACACAGCGATTCTCATCAGTAATTCATGAAATGTATGGGTGTAAGTGGGTAGATAGTGTTAGCGGATGTGTTCTGGGAGCCTATCGAGGGGGTGAGGGGAGAGTAAAGGTACGCTGAAGAGAAGTTTCCTTCATTTGCATCTGACACACTTCACTACTCTGCTATTCAGACAGTACAATCATTTTAATAACTGTCTGCCTTCCTCTGCCCCCCTCCCCCCTCCTACTTCTGTTTCTCCTGACAAGAAAGATGATGTATCTACAGACAGATTTGCAGCACTTTCAGCACTTCTCTGTCCAACCCAGCTATGAAAAAGTCCTATTTGTGCAGGTATTGGCGTTCCTTTGCAAGTTTTAAATAGATCAAAATTCTGAAATCAAACGTATTGTTCTGCTGCTTTTGCCAAATGATAGTTTTTGTTAAGTATTTGCTTTTCAGTCTGATGTGAGGGAATTTACAGAATTATTAACTTCCCTGAAATGTTTCACACTCAGAGAAAAATAACATTTTAATTGAAAGTAAACTTCAAATGCATTTCTACTTGTGTGCAGAGTACAGTTTCTATAAAATGAAGATGCGCTCTCTCAGTTTGACAGGAACAAACGAAGTGGCAACTCACTGACTTTACATCACACAGACGCCACTTTAAAGGTTACTCTTTTCTCTTTTTCTTTTCTTGTTCTCTTCATGTTTTTTTTTTCCTTTTCTTTTTTTTCTTTTAGAGGCTCAACATCTACAATCAGGAACTTTAAGTTTTGCAACGTGTCCAAAAGATGAAAACACATTATTTTCTCAACACTTTGAGCCTGAATCTTTCTGGGTTTTGTCGGCTGGGCGTTGATGAACAACTTTCCACATCAGTGTGAGCGGGGTAAAAAGTTTCATCAGTCCTGCCTCCAGTGTGTCTTTTTCTTCCCTTCACGACTAACTGAGACTGTGGTTCGAACAGGTGAATACAAAGCTTAACGGTATGAGAAATGATCAAATTGATCGATTATTAACTTCAACGGAACATTAACGCGTTAGTCTGCGCGTGCTGATTTCCTGTATTTTCACATACGATTTACTGTTCGGCCCCGACATCTTTACGCCTTAATCAAAAGTGTTTTTATTCTCCTGGAAATGTGTCTTTCAATTTTTTATTAAACTTGGGCCAACTTCAGATGCAGAGGGACAACCTCAAGTTTACTGAGTGCGCACATCTGTTGCAACAGGTGCTAAAACAGGAGCAAAGGTACTAAATATCTTAAAATTATAAGCACATCCGTGGATAATTAGTAGGAACTCTTCGAAATCAGATTAGTGTTTTTATGTAGATGTAAGTGATTGTGAAATAATTTATCCATATGTTCCCAAAAGAAAAATACACATGGAAAATGGGGAACATTCCACTATTTCCTTTAAATTGCTGCCTATTTAGATAAAATGACGCGTAAAAACGAGCATATTTTCTGCATTTACGTCTTAAAGATACTCTGCTTTGTTGATCCGTTACATGTCCTGTAGCAGCACAGAATAACGCGCACTAAACGGGATCTGATGCTGCGGCGCACCTGCACCGAAACTAAAAGGAGAGTCTTTTCCAGTCAGGTGCAAATGCCTCCTAAAAAAAACACTTGAGAATAAACGAGCTCCCTTTAGACGCCTTGAACTAATCTTTAATATCAGTGTCAAGCTAAAAAGCGCGGTGGAAGCCATTTACCTGCTATTCCTTGAGTTTGCAGTATGAAGTTCTTCCAACTCTCCCCGGCTCCATGTGCAGAAGGTCGCAGCGCCGCGGCGGCCCCATGGAGCTGCGCCCTGAGTCCCTCCCCTCTCCACTGCACTTCCTCGTTCCAGCCCAACATGACTATGTCTGTGAGCTCGACTGGGGCATTTTGCTTGCTTTTATCCACAGGCCGAGTCTGCGGCGGGGAGTCGAGCCACCGAGCCCTTGGCACTTGCTTTGTGTCGTGCCAATAAAAGCTGACACCCAGTAGACCATTACTGGCAGCCATGCATGAGATGGGATGAGGCGCGTGAGGAGAGTGGACCATTCATTGTTTATTTATTTCATTCACACCGAGGAAGCTGACGGGGGGCACTCCTTACTTGCATATTGGACAGCTCCCCCTCTGTCACCTGTTCTGGCACGCTGAAGCAGTCCATTGTTTTGTTCTGTTTTCTTTCCCATATAATGAGATTTTCTTTTCTCTATAACGTTTCATCCATTTGACTTTACTCTTTTGCTCCAGTGAGTGTCCCCTTAGTGTCAAAGCCCCCTGTCCTACCTCAAGTGTCCAGAGTCCAGATTATGTATGAATCTGAGTAAATTGCCCTTTTGTAACAGTGTCCTCTTTGTTACTTTCTGTTTTAAGGTGCATCTGCACTGACTTATTGAGTCCTGCAGGAGATCATCATTATCCACATATGCATTACTTTCACTGAAATGCAGTTTTCAGCACAGGAGTCTACAAACATGTGCATCCAAAACCCATCAAAGATATTTTAGTTTCAGATGCTTCCATTAATATGAGCCCTGTGAAACTCTTTCTGACTTTAACATCAGAGTTTTTGCTTGCCGCCAGTCATCTAAATTCAAAACTGCTTGGAAGTGACTTGAAACTGAGATACACAACATTAAATGTAAATAAGCAAACTGTCACTCGACTGTAAGCCTGCTGTCCACGGCACATAGCTGGATCAGGTGCCATGCTTCATCTCCCTCCTGTTATCATTCATGCTGATAGCATGAACACACAAGACCAATGCACCCAACTATAGCACAGCAGCAGCCGCTATACAGACCCTTTTAAGAAGTCTAATAACTACTTTCCAATTTTCTTATAACGCCCATGTAAGTGTTAATCTCACAGTCATGTAGTTAAAGCCACAGAGTGATGGGTGCCCATGGTAGCCTATACTGTCTGAAATCATTCAAAGAAATTGAGATTGTGAATTAATATTGATGGAATTTCTAAATAAATAATGAGTTACACCTCTGCTTTGGCTAAAATATCTCACCTCATTTTCAGATATGTCCTGTCATTATTATCTCATACGAATATCTGCTGGAGTGGATCTTTGCTGTAATTACTGTATTTGAAATTACTAATGTACCCAAACCCTATACTATTAAAGTCAAACTTTCTACCACCCAGAAATGTACATATTCACTGCTGATTAAGTTACAAGAGTTATACTCAATTTACCTGAATATGTAGTGGTTACACTGAATTTACCTTGCACTGTTTTCTCTGCTTGTGACTATTTTTCCCAGTATCCCACTGTCCCCAGGCCCCATCGAGCAGCTCTTATCTCAGGAGAGGCTGTGTGTCTTGGATTGCTGAGTCACCTTTCGTGGGAGGTTGCCCTTATCTCCTAAGAAGCACAACATTCAGGCAGTTGGTTGCAAAAGGAGGAACTTTGGGCAGGAGCACTGCGGCCTGCTGTGTTATCACGGCCATAATGCGCATTGCAGCAATGCTCGTTGACTTCCTCAAAGCCTCACAGCTGGAGCTGCTTTGTCTGTTAGGTCAGAAGCTGCTCCTGGACACAAGCAGGCATGAAAAAGCTGCAGAATGAGCGGCTCCTGAGGCCACACAGAGGGAATGCCGGGACTGAAATGTGACTGAGCACTATCAGTGAACGCAGCGGGGTACAATCGTGACTGTGGTCCTTCATGACCCAGAGATACTGTCCCGTCCCAGTGACACAGCAACTTCACTCAGTGTGGGTCTGAGAGGACAATGATTCAGCCAAGGTTTTTGAGAAGTTACTGCAGAGGTGGGCTGAGTGCTCACCGCTGGCTGAATTGCTGATCATCATCCTAACGCCTGACTTCTATCTTGGTTGATCATTGTGGAAATGCCCACAAATGAAAGCAGATTTTTACAGAGGGCTTCAAAGTTTTATGAGATTACTTCATTCTGCAACATTTAAGATTATACCACATGCACTGGCTGTAATCCATGGCTGTAGATCAAACTAAACATAACCCTCTGCTCCTTCAGGTTAATCCACAACCTGAAGTAAACCATGTTGCTGTAATTAATATCATTACCTGGCAAGTCTCAAAACATCATCAGGCAATGTAGCCGGTCGACTACAGAACAAAAGGCAGTGGCTGGTTCTTATTTCATGGATCTTTAAGCAGTATTCACTGTTTCACATTTGGAAGCATGAGCAGCATGTAACCCTTAATTGGTTTCAACACCTTAATAAGTCAAAGACGTTCAAGGCTGATAATCACATTAAATAGTCCAATTTATCTAAAAAGTCAATTGCAAACTGAAAAACTCTCTTTCTTTAGGAATGCATTATTCTGTGAGGATGTCAGAGTAAATTAAATTCCCCCTCAGCACACTAAAGCATCTATTTCCTTATGGTAATTATCTGCTGGAATAGACGTGTCACTAGAAGGAGTCAGGCATGCTTGACATTTAGCCTTTTTATGGAGAGGCGATGAGTAAAAATTAAGATGAGGAAAAGGAAATTAATCTCCAGCCCAGGCAGGCATTGAGAGATCCTGGAGGATAGTGGCTGAATCAATCATGATGTTTGTGAGCCTGTTTTGAAAAGGAGCCAGTGATGAGATTCAAACCACAGGCTGGAAAATCTGAGGAGGAGGAGGAAGCGGGGGGGCTCTTCTTTAGCAAATAGAGTTATGATTGCTATGAGAAGGTTTACACAGATTTCTAGTTTTTAAACACAACAGCAAATGCACAAACATGGGTACAAATTTAATAATTTTACAATTTAACAATTTTAAAGAAACCATTCGACATTTTAGGTAACACGTCTTAATTTCTTTCCTGAGAGTTAGATGAGAAGATCTACGACAGGACTGATACTACAGAAAGTCAAAAGTGCTAATTTTCTTGGCTGTAGCATCTGATTTAGCATACAAGTAAAAGAGTGGCATCAATCTTCTAATTCTCAACAAAAAAGCAAATGAGCACATTTTCCAAAATGTCAAACTATATTTGTGTCTAAAACATCTCCAGACATTCTAAATATTAGAAAAATAATCCCTGATCATTTTGAAAGGGGTTTAGTTGATAGTAGCTAAGTCTGGTCCCTCCATAATTTAATAATGTGGTTAATACAGAATGCTGGCTCTCTAAATTTAGGCCTAAAGTCAACACTGTCCAGCGCATTAATTATTGGTTGCTAGACATCAATCACCAACATAGCTGTTAGCTGACATCAAGCCAAAAGTGCCCTGTGCTCTGTCTACATTTGCTGGAGTCGCTACAGTGCAAGGGATCGGATAAATCTTAATGAATCTACAACGTGTGTCAGTATGTTTAATAGCTCTGAACTGTTAAAGGCAACATTCCAACTCTTTTACACATGAAGTTCAGTTTACTTGGGCCGTAACACAGTACTTAACTCAGTATTGTGACAGTTAAGAGTATCATAAGGGTTTGCAAATCAAAATTCAGTTACTCCATTGGTTACTAAACACAGTAGTGCTCTCTAGGACTTGCACTTATCAAGTATCAAAAGAGGACAAATGTGACAACCGGGAACTCCAAAGTTGTTGTGTTTGAATGAGTGCGAGTCACCTGGGTTTGTTCACAGATGGAGGTTGTGATAACCCCCTGGCCTCACTGCGAAGCCAGGACTACTGCAGGGCTGCTGCGTGCAGACACTTCGGCTAAGCCAGCTGCTGATGGTCAGTGAAGACCTCTAAAGCATAGACAGACTGACTAAAATCATGTTTCAAGGTGTTTAAAGGCATCTTTGCTGCAGCTGCAAAGAGGAGTTAAAGTAAAGTAAAAAATACTGTTGCTAATTATTTTTGCTGTTGAGTAACTTGTAAAGTAACGTAATTACTTTTTTAGTGCATAATATATAAACTCAATATGCCCTTCACGTTGAGTACTACAGCCTGTGAAAACAGGCGCACAGTGTGTCCTGTAGCTCTGAAGGAAGCTTTCCAAAGTCTGAAAAAAATAACCATAATGTTTAATGAAGGGTGCTGCTAAGCTGCATTATGGGAAATGTAGGATAAAATACTTTGGGAGTTTGACCCATACTAGTGACTAAAAGTCAGGATATCTCAGCCTCTGCTGCTTCAGATTGGTCACTTGTGAGACCCCCAACTTATGGAAATGCAGTGCTTTAAGACATGTACCTCTTTAATAAATAATACATGTAATTATAATGTAAATGAGAAGTGGATTAGAATTGCGGTGCATTAGTGATCCTGCAACCTTTACTCCTCAGAAAGTCAGCAGTGTGTTCAAGTAAGAATCCTTGTGAAATGTAAATCTAAACAAAATATAGATGAAGAGAAACAGGAAAACCAGCTCATCCCTATTTCCTGTCAAAGCGTGAAGCTGCACAAACCACAGACATAAAACTATATCTGGCAGCCACTTAATAATGTCGATTTGCATTACAGTCACAGCTACAGAAGATGAACACCTCTAACTGATGTGTGCAGCACAGACTGCAGACTCTATTTAATATGTTTTTCCTCAGAAAATTAGGTTAATACCAAAATGTTACTCAGAATGGATCTATCGCACCTGTCGTAGTTTTTACACATTTAAATATGTAACATTAGGCAGAATATCCTTACTTCCCTAAATATTTTCTCCAGTTTGTCCCCTTTCTTTGCCCTTCATGACAGAAAAACAGTGTGTGGGCTGACACACACACACACACACACACACACACACACACACACACACATACACACACACACACACAGAGTGAGTGAGCGAGTCAGTGAGAGAGCGAATGTTTAAAAGGACAATGCAAGAGCTCACTACCCAGAGTTAGAAAACCACTCATCTAAATCAGGGAAATTATGATAATGGGGCATCTCATTATTCTCCAACTCACTCTGAATCAGTCACTGACATCACATCATTATAGACGTATTCATATAAACAGATTGGATGGCATAAAAAGAAGGCTGACACCTTCAAAACTTTCTCATCTGCTTTGTCTAATGGCTCCTCGTGTGCTTGTGTGTGAGGCAGGAAGTGCAGGTCTCAGGAAGGGGTTGCAGGGGGTCATGTTGGTTTGAGACAGGGGCGCCGCATGGTCAAAAGTAGAACTTCTGTGTCCTGTGAAAATATCACGATCATCATTTGAACAAATTCTAAATTATTTTGGATCAAGTAAAAAAGAATTTAAGCTTCCTACTCCTTTTCAGACATGCATTATTTACTTCTGTTTATTGTGAATTGCTGCATGTTTTGTTCATGTTCTCGTGTTTCATCTAAATTTCACAGTGAAACACCAAATAACTAAGACCTCTACTTAAAAAATACACATAGGCACTTGTGTAATGAGAGAGTTTTGGCAAGCAAATATCCCGAGGACGTCTGACCGTTGCAGCAGACAGTTAATCAATCCAAGTGCTTGTCTTTTTCTGTTTTGGGGAAAAAATATGGGAGGCCAGCCTAATCAGCAGAGGAAACAGATCTCAGGGGGTGTCGGGCACCAGGAAAATGGATCTAGGTTGTGAAAAACCACGATTACCACGAGCTGCTCTGGATTCAGCCATCTGGAGATGCCTGCTCCAAAAGCCGGTAAAGTTCGCTAAACTGGGGCCCAACTAGGAAACAGGTTTGCACCTCCCTAACAGACAACCAACACTCCCAGAGCAGAGGGCTGTTTGCTCTACACAGTGAGCTGTGTAAAAGTGCTGACCATTTTCACTCATGTGAACTGGCATGATCACTGTTTCACTCTTTTTGTCAGAAGGCTGAAATGAAATATTTTCTCTTGTTCTTGAAGCCACATAAGAAAATCTGCTGTGAAATCTCAAGACGAAAAGTAAAATGCAGGAGCATGATTTGACCTCAAATTAACCTTGTTGTCATTTTCTCCCCAGTTTTCCAAGACTTCCAATTTCCTTCCTGTCTGTCTTCAGGAATGACATGCACCGTTTTTTTAATCTCTGTCCTAACATTTCCAATTACTGTAGTCCTCACCAGCTGACCATTAACGTGTTATGTCACCAGCCCGCTCATCCAAAAAAATAACATGCACGTTCAGCTGATGCAAATGCTTGAAGCTTAAAGTGATGCCACTCAAACACACACAGGCACAAAAAAGACAGAATGTGAAAAATAAATACAGATAAAATTAAAAGGAAGAGAAAAGTGGCTATTCATTTTTTATCTTTCACACCCATTTGCCAATAACACTGTGTGCATTACCATCCATTCTCATTTTATTCTCTTTTAATTCTCTTAAACAGACATTTTGTTATTGTTATTTATACTTTTGCTTAGACCTGCACCCCCACCCTTCTTCTTATAACTGGCAGCAAAATAATTTAGGCTTCAAGTTGTTTTGATTGTGAATGAATGATCTCGTGTTAAATCCCTATTAAGAGTTGGCTGTGCGTCAGTCAAGATTCAAAGAAGTGGGATTCAAAGCCTGCTGATCTGATCTGGCATCAGACACCTGCCTCGTCTTGTGCAGCAATTGTCATAAAGGTTGTTCTCTTCGTAAAAGGTCTACATTTACAAAGGGCTTTTTTTTTTTTTCATCTTAAAAAGCACCATACAGTAAAAGGATTAATATGCCTGTTAAATTAAATACTGGCTGAAAAATGTCTCATTTTAAATTCTTCATTTACTCAGTGAAAACCACTGATGATTAGTCTGAGTTACATTTAATTTTCAAAGCCATAAGAGTAAAATATGAGCACATCTGTGTGGTGAAGTCAGAATATAACCTGAGGCATGATGTCTGTGGAGTGCATTAGATCGCCCTCCAGTGGACATTCATGATCATTCTTGTCCAATGTCTTAAACCCAAAAACAATGCATATGGAGGATAGGAGCAGTGGCAGGAGGAAAGATTTCACCGTCCATGGTTGAGTGCGCAATAGTGGACTGAACAAAAGAGAACTAAAAAAAAGAAGATGACAGACTTATTAAATAATTGCTGGTGGTGACTGAAAACACACTTTAGCAGGACTCAGGCAGAGGAGTGTGCAGGGCTGCAGACAGCTGGGACTGAGACTGCAGCATCACGAGCAGAGATAGCACTGACAGCCTTGCCTGTATGTCTAGGGATGGTGGTTCGGCCAGCACAAATCAGAAGTTCACACATTATCTGAGTCTGTTACAGGAGGCTGAATATCACCATGAGGTGAAAACAAAACATTTCAAGAGCAAAATTAATTTCAGCTCTCAAGCTCCACAGGGAACGCACGTGTGTGTGATAAAGGTGTGTTTCACCATGCTGCGGTCGTGTACGGGGGCATGATGCTGCTCCTCAGGGGCACTGGGTGAAAGACTTCATCCAAGTTGTCAACGTTATCCATGTTGTTAGAGCCGCATAAAGCAGGACCAGCTGTAAGGACACAGGCCTTCATGGACTCATGGTGACACTCACAGCCCTGCTTTAAAGTTTGGAATCACCTGTTATATTTGTTTTTCTTCTTTCCTTCAATAAGGGCTGTTTTTAGATAGAAAGAGTATAAATCAGACACCAACTCCATTATTTGCATTTGAGATATTTTTGATAATGTTTGTTGCATGCCAGGAAGGACCACTGTTAAAGCCACTTTCCCCCCTAAAGACCCTTTGATTTTGAATTTGTTTTCCACTCCAGGAAAGCATAAATGACCATAGATCATTACTGAACCACCACCATGAAACTGGGCTCTAAATATTTTGGGAGCCTGGTTTTCTTTGGGCCCTTGGCAGTCTCCTCAGTGGTTAGATTGAATAAGTTTAAACTGTGATTTGTCAAGTCGCACTATGTTCAGCTGATACTCTGCGATCCAGAAACCTTCCATTTCTATTTTGAGGTTTTAAAATCAGCACGCCTGTTAATTCCAGCGTATTAGAGCCATTATTGTGACACTGACACAGAAACAGAAAGCTGTTCCTGTTTAAATCGTCACAGATTTGGATGCCTCCAAGAAAGAGGACTAGAAGCATAAAAGACCTTTCAAAAATATAAAGTAATGGATGTGATGCAAAATACAGTGAACACAATTAAAAATCAGGTAAAAAAAATGAAAGAGACATGCAAGGATTATGGAAGGGAGGATGAGACGTCACAACATCTTTGTGTTCTTGCATTCAGAAGAGTGGGACGAAGACCACACATTACAATGATGCCTAAACTGTTTAGCATCGCCTGGGCAGCAAGCAACAATGGAAAAAAAAATGCTCTACGGCCTACAGTCCTAGTGTCCGCTATGGCCTTCTGTACCCTGTATCACATACTGCACAAGGACCCATCGAGAATTCCTGGACCCAGCCAAAGCCATTGAATATTTAAACAGAAATATCACCTTGGCAGCAGAAGATGGAGAATGATCATATCCTGCCTCCAAAATGAAACAAAGGTCCAGTGTCCAGCTAAGACAATGCTTCTATATCCTCAACAATTTATTGGAAAACTGAAGGACTGAGATAATCCCTAATGAAAATATGTTCCCCAAATGAGAACGATCCAGTATTTATTAAAAAAAAAAAAGGCTCTCCATTTAAAATGCAGCTATTACAGATGCCAAAATCCACATTTGATAAACTGAACGGAATCGAAACATCAAGGAGCCATACTTAAAACTCGGCAACTTTCCAAAATGACAGGAGGATATTACTTTACAACTGAAACCTTTGACATCGTGGATCGTTGACCTCACAGATACACGATGGCTTAACATTGAAAAAAGCCACTGGCAGCAACCTCTATCTGAGCTACCCTTTCAAGATGGTTCTCTGAAAAAGACTGAAATGCAGAGTGGACTATGTTCACCTTAAGAATATAGAAAGAAATACAATCCTTATTCAGCCTACCCAGATCAATTCCTCCTCTAATAAAAGCAGGTTGAACTGGGAATTCTGGGGATATGGGATTCAAAAGAGGGTCAGAATATGGACTTGACTATGCAGTTGTGCAATAGAGACACTCAGAAGCCATTTGAACACTTAACAAATAAAATCAACCTTTTTAGCTGTTTACGACTGAGACATTTCTCTAACAAAACAAGAGCTTAGGACAAATCCTACAGGAGCAGAGAAATTCAAATTTACAGCTGGGGGATGATGAGGGAGAGGTAATCTTAAGATTATATCAGGAATTGTTACTTCTGAGTACAAATGAAAGAGAGATGCCACAAGAGGTATCAAGGGAGGAGGGTAATATGCTCTCAAGCACACTTTGTAAGCAACTCAAACACATGGGAGGAATTCTAATGGAAAGCTATTGCCAAATAGCATATTTTTTGAATGCCACAGATAATTGCAAAGATGGGCTCAATGCACACTAAAAATGCTGGAGTAATTGTGGAGCACAAATAGCCAATCATTTCCACATATTCTGGTCTAATCTTAAACCATTCTGGGAAGGTATATCGAGCTATTAGAGATGTATTCCACGCTGACATCCCCCAAGACCCACAGATCGCCTTATTAGTGATAAACCCTGAAGGCATAGAAAGAACAGCTGCAAATTATTTACTGCAGATCTTATTAAATGCAGCAGTGAAATGTCTTACAATTAAGCGAGTCACGCACATACAATTTGTGGACCCAGTGGATCTGGTTTATCTATGACACGAAGCAGATAACCTATTTTCTCTAAGGTACCAAAGATCAGATTTGATAAGAGGGAATCATGCAATGAGCTTATCAATACAGTGATAACCTCAAGTCACTGCAGGCTGATCGCGGCAGTGATAATCCTACTAATTCAAGATAGGCTTGTTAATGTAATGATATAACGCCGACTCACGTCTCCTTCTGAGCCCTACAAGACACGTAGATATAAAGGTGTATACTTATCTTATTTGTCTGAGGTAGAATTAAAGCTGGACTAACTGTCTGAGCATTGCCTGCTCATGCCGGTCCAATCACAGGAGATGTGATGTTAATTAACTGATTAAGTGTTATTTTGTTATTGCGTAGCTGCCGGTAGCAGCGGCCTAATTTGAAGCCCGGCGAGATGGATTGTCGGCTCGTGTGATCCTGCAAATCCAGCTGTCTTGCAAAATAAATCTGACTGTACTGGATCCAACTTTTGTTCCAAACTTTTCAACGGTAATGTACGTGAGACGTTTGTGGCGACCTCTTAGACATGAGGTACTGACGTATACAGAGGGATTTGACCTGACCGGACATTCACTGCAGCTGGAAAGAGGAGGCAGAAGATATTGATTTAAAGCTGGTGATCATCATTAATGTAACTGCTCTTAAGACAAACGTCACTGTATGTTGGTAACTCACAATGAAATGGGCTTCTTGGCACCGTGCCTCGATCGAAGCTGCTGTCGGCTCCTCTCAACTCCAATAGACTTGGAGAGGACAGTGACAACAGATCAGTTCAATTTCTCAGGCACCTTTCTAGGCAAGGCAAGACAAATTTATTTGTATAGCACAATTCATACACTAGGCAATTCAAAGTGCTTTACAGAAGCATAAAAATCATACATTTTGATTAGAAGAGAACAAAAAAATAAAAATAAAATACAATTAAAGGAAAATTAAAAACAGACACCAGTAAAAGACAATAATTTAGCATTTAAAATGATTAAAACCATTGAGCAAATACATTTACTTTAAGTAAAAGCTGTAGCAAATAATAATGTTTTCAACCCTGATTTAAATGAGCTGACACTTGGTGCAGACCTCAGGTGTGCAGGGAGAATGTTCCACAGGTGAGGAGCATAATAACTGAAAGCTGCTTCACTTTGTTTCTAAGAAACTCAGTTCTTCTGTCTTCACTACATACACATGTGACAGTGTTATGGTTGGTAATCTGACCTGGATTATAAATTAAACAATGAAAAGTCAATCACCCTTTTCCTACTTTTAACAAATCCACGAAAAGACAAAAAACATGTCAGTCTTTCTCTCATCATTTCCCCATCTTCCCAGCCGTCTGTGGCTCTTAGCTGCAAGCCCATTGTTCTTACTGAAGATGTAAAAACTTCTGTTGTTTCACTTGTAATTTCCCAAAATAGCTGGGCACTGTAGTTTGTAGCAAACATTACTCAAACATTTGTAAAAGGAGAATTTTGTTGGGAACTATTTGCAGTCGCGGATGAATACACATTTTGAGCACTAGTCAGTACTGGCAGCAGGATGGTGTTTGTGGAATTGAGTAAATGTAAAGAAGGAAAATTTGTTGTGTTTTTTTTGGACATCAATGAAAGACAGTGGAATAAGATAGAAGGGCGCCACCCTTGTATAGGTCATATTCACACAGGGAAGCTCAAATACTGTTATCAAAAGGATAATGACCCTACTACTGTGTTGCAGGTTGCAGGTCGTATCACTTCCCTGTTGATCAGCAACTGAGAAGACAACGGATAGTGAAAATCCAGAGGAACATCGACCACATTTCAATGTGAGACAACATATTTGATAGCCCTGCCATTGTTAGACAACACCTAACGTTAGCGTTCAACCACTGTCAAGCTAACATTACTGATAGTGTTCTACAATATGATAGAAAAGCTGTACATCAATTCTGAAATGTAATAAATAAATGTAAATTAAATTAAATTCTTGAGCACATTCATTTAAACATTGAAGTAAAACACACTGGATACACATAATTTTAACACTACACCAGTGAGCAGTGGAAAAGCTGAAATCGGAAAACCCCAAAAATAGAGGCATCGAAATGCTTCAAAATTTTTTGTTAATTCATCCAGCATTGCTGGTGACAGCAGCAATAGCAGTGCAAGTGACAGTGTGAGAGGGGGACCAGAGTAACCGAGGAGATTCAGGTAGCTGATAAGCTTTATCAGGCTGTGGACACACAGACAAGAATTGTTCAGTTCAAAACTGGATCAATTCAATGCTGGTGTTGGTCTATTATATGGTATTTGATGGAAGTAAGAATACAGAATATCTCGAGACATGTCCTTCATCTGCCTCCTTCAGTCTCTTTGCTGCATTTTATGTGTGTCAGCAGGTCAAAACTGATGGCAAATGTGTTGCATTACAGACATAATGGGTACATAAGAGGCACATTGTCATACAGCACAAATAGTACAGACTCGGCTGGAGCTGCAGAGTTTCTGGAAGATGGTGGAATGAGAGAAAGTAACGCTGAAAAATTGCCTAAGACACATTTTCCTTTTCACTTAAAAACGCAATAAAACAAATACATTTCCATGCATGTGTTGGAAGGAAAAGTGGTTGGAGGTTTGTCTTAGATTCTATTTAATTTAATTATGTTCAAGTAACTCAGTTAGACAGTTTTTCTTGATTGTAAGTTACTCCCTTGAGAACTGCCGCTGTTTAATTTCTTCAGCACAGCAGTTCTGTTTCTTTCAGCTAGCTGTGGAAATGAATGGAAGTCTCTTGGAGTCCACAGCTGGAGAAAGAGAAAACAACTCAGCTCCAGCCTTGGCAGTGTTCGTCACTATTTGTTCTCCAAGGCTCACCTGCTACAACTGAGGTCGACTACTGTAGTGCCTCGATGAGGGACACTCACTCACCGGGTGTACCATTTTCTCCAGGGTCGTTTCTGGTGCCTTCAATTGCCAGGGCAACTTTGCACCCCAACCAGCTTCCTCATAACTCCTCCACAACGATGGGAAACTGCAACCATTCAACATCAGGACAAAGTGCCTGAAGTGTAATTGATTAACTTGATTGCCAAATGTCATTTGCTTTCTAAATTCTTAAGCAGCCCTGTTCATTGCATGAAGTACAGTAGATAGCTTAATAACTGGGGAGCTAATTCTTCCCAGAGGTTTCAAGCACAGCCACAGTTTCATCTACATCATTTCATTGTGCACCAATTAACAAAACAAGAGGCTGATGACATCACCAGAGAACAAAAGCAAAACCTACTCAGTCTCAGTAACCCTCAAAACATAATGACAGCATGTGTGGACTGTACATGATGAATAATGTGGGAGGTGAACTTTGTTTTGTTTTATTATGATTAAAATGAGGCGATGGAAGGTCACAGCGTTCCGACCTCTGTGCTGCAGAAGTTGAACTGCTGGTGAGTTGTTCATCCACTGTCTCAGATCAGAAGAGAGGCCATCCATATAAATTCTTGGTCGCTAAGTAGTCTTGATATTTTTTCTGCCCTTCTTTCTTTCTTTCTTTCTTTCTTTCTTTCTTTCTTTCTTTCTTTCTTTCTTTCTTTCTTTCTTTTTAATATAAACAGTGTCATGCCTGTGACACCAACCTAATGATCTTACAAATGATCTCTGACAATGCTAACATGTTCATTTCGCAGGTAAATGTTTTCTCTGTTCACTATTAGTTCAGTGTGTTAGCATGCTAACATTTGCACAGTACAGGTGATGCTGATGGGAATGTCATTCGTTTTGCATAAATTTTAGTATTAGACAAAGTCCATTTTTGACCTGGAGATGGTGCACGATGATGCATATCTGTTCCAGGTTTCATAGCAGTCCATTCAGTTGTCCTTTGAGCCAATCAAACCATTTGATGTTTTTACTCTCCAACCAGCAGCACTGTGTTCACCACCCTCCTCCCACATCTTAAACTGCTTAAATAAAACCACCAATCAAGCCTCCATTCACTAGACAACAGTTCAAACTCTTCATCACAACTTAGCACAGTAAAGCTTTTCCTAAACCATAATACTGTGTTTCAGGTATGTCTTTAATTATGACAACTTCAATTAGCACAATCAGATATAAAATTCATACAGTGACAGTGGGCTGATGTGATGCTTTAGCATGTGTGGAGATACCAAAAGGGACAAATGTTTTAGTGGATTATTCCTTCATATTTAATAGGCTATGTGTTTGTGTTATGATAGTGAAACAAATTCACCAGTGATGTGATGAAATGTAATAACAACAAATTTGTCTTGAAACCAAGCTAGCATTAGTTCAACCAAATGTTTTCACTGTCTGTGCAGCAGTAAATTGAACATATAAATCAATGAGGGTTTATGTGCTCAGAGAGTTAAATGGGAAAAATCTATGGGGGTTTACACAATGTTTGTATGAGAAAATATGAATACTACCAAGTAAATAAGTGCTGTTTTCCAAAGCATGTCGGGAGGAAAGCCAGTTCAGTCATCACCCACCTGAGGTCCAGTGTGTTTATCTTGGAAACTGCTGTGTGAGGTTGCTTTAGTTGATGTCCTTGGTGACTGTGGTTGAACTTTAACAGGATTGCTTAAACCTTACGATGACACAACAATGAGGTCTGTGGGACAGGCAGGTAAATTGTGAACTGTAGCTATAATTATGCACAGTAGTAGCTGCCCTCAATGCTAGATTACCCTGGAGGGGACCCTGAGGCAAAACTATTGGACCCCTATTCCTCGCACTCTCTGTGAATTGTGCCTGAATCCCGTTGCCTTTAAGTGCCTGTCAGGTTCACAGCACGCAGCAGACTACAAATGGCAGCTTAATAATTCAGTGTTTTGCCCGGAAATGCAACTGGCACTCCTGTCTTTCATTACTACAGTACCTGCCCCAGGTTTGTTGTGTGACATTTGTTTATGATAATTTGATCAAACAGAAACATGTCAGCGCAGTATTAAATTACACAGCAAATATTCTGCCTTTGAGTTTTCCTTATCAAAGCTAGGCGTAGCCAACAGTTTGAAGTCCCTCAGCAAACATGGGGCCAAACCTTTACTGGATATTTAATAAAGTCTCATATCTGCAAAACAGCAATCACAAAATTAAAATAAAATCAATATACATCATATTGACATCATGTAGCTCAAGGTCCAACTTTTTGAAAAAAAAAAAAAAAAAAAATCATATGGCTAGCATTACCAGCTAATTACCAGCTTAGGCGTGGGCTTGCCATCAGTTAGCTAGCTTAATTCGAAGTACAATTTGAATCACAACAATGTATGGCAACTATAGCCTGCTTACGATAAAGCAAAATACTCATGAACTAGGAAATAGTGTTCAAGGATCAATGTAAAATGATTTTTTAGCTGTGTTCTCTTTGGCTCATAAACACTGTGCACTCATACTAATGCTATGGACTGGCCAGGAGGGGGCACTGCAGCACCCAAAATCTCATTTAACATTTTTAAATGTGCTCAAACAGGGCAGAACAAGAAAAGGGACGTGCAGAGCCACCTTACAGCTTTTATTAAGACTGCAACCAAGGATTTTACCCATAATTAAACATATTTCTAAATAGTTTAAAAAGCTTCAGAGTATCTTAACATCCCCTGAAAATCTTGTTTTTGCTGACCTCCAGTGATTCAACCTCTCACCATGCTGAGATGGCGCTGATATGACATACATGTGTACTCCAGTACGCTCTGACATCACTGTTGTTTGTCACAACAAAGCTGACTTCTGACTGCATCCAGCCACACTGTGCAGTGATGCTATGTGCTTGGCCTTCGAGGTCAAAGTGATGGACTGAGAAAATATGAACTAATCTGCCATTTGTTATCCTGAGTAATCGATTAATCATTTGGTCTATAAAACGTCCAAAAATTTGGAAAAATGTCTTTTATTAAGAGACTAAGATGAAATATTCACAGTCCAAATCTCAAGATATTAAATTTTCTATCATATAAGAGAAATGATCACTGGAAATCTTCACTTTTGAGAAGCAGGAGCCAGCGAATGGTTGTCAAAAATGCAAAAATTAAATTGCTGCCAGCTTTCTGTTTATAGGGGCCCTTTGTGTTTAGGGGCCTGGGGCAGGGTTGACTTCTCTTGAATAGGTCCACTGTCCCACTTCATAGCTCTGACCTGTACAGCACATTATATAATTGTGACAGGCAATGGATATACAGTCAGCATTAATATCAGAGGTGTTATTTGGGAAAAATAAGATAAAGACGATCTGTGGAGACCTCAGGTGTTCAGTGGGGGGGGGGGACCTTGCAAAGGTAGAGTTTGCACTTCCACGTTCCAGTTCAGCTCTACCACCAGCACCATACAAACTGGAGTTCAGCCACCTGATGACATGTAGCTCTGCAGAGAACAGCCTCAAGGGATCCAAAACTGCAGCCGTTGTTGCCAGGGCAGAAACTCACTGTGTGTGTGAGTGTGCGTGTGTGGGTGTGTGTGTGGTTGAGCAGGTCATAGATCAGCTGTCAGCCATAATGATGCAGTGAGCGATTGTTGCCCAGAGACTGTCTTTGTTTGCTGCTTGGATGAAATTACCGATTTGCAGAGAGGCAACATGGCCTGCAGGCTGTCGACGCGTGGAGGTCCGCATACCTTAGCACAACATTTATGTGTGAACATTCCCTCCACATTTGTTAACATAATGGAGAAGAAAGATATAATAAAGACCACCCAGTATCTATTTTGGATGCAACACACCAATAATTCACCTCAGGGGAGCATTCACGAGCAGTAATGTTTCCTCTGAGCTGCTATATTTTGGCAACCTACTACTGCTAATTTATCACATTGGCCAAATAAAAATGTTTTGTCAGTCGTCAGGGGCAGCTACTGTCCCCTGGAAAATTACTCCACACAAATGTGTTTTGGTGGCAAATAATAATGAGAAGACTTGGCCCCGCCTCAGGGTTTAGAGAACTGACCCCAGAGAGAGTGCTACATTACTTCTTGTGATGGGTTAGGAATAGCTTATTCTCTTAAAAAATCTCTCTGCACAGAACAAAAAAGCAGTTGTCTGCTTTTACTCCAAGTGACCACTAGATGGAGGAATAGAGCCTGTATTGTCAGATGGTAACACTAGAAGCAGGCCTGTCCAGCCTCTCCTGTCCCTTATGGATTAAATGACAGTCCACAAATATCACTGCAAAAAAATGCAAGTCCCAGTTGTAATATTATGATGATACATTATGAGATTCAAAATATTTTTATAGTCCAACAAGGTGACCATAAACCAAATGCTGAGACACTTAAAGTCCCTGAAGAAAAATTAAAATGATTTTCCTTTGAGCATGCAGGCAAAACAAGGTATTTTCTGAGCCAGAGGTGGTGTTAGTTGCCAGAGAAACTTAAAATGTAAGCTGTGTTGTGAAAGTTGGCAGTAAACGAAATGAAAATTATGTAAATCACATGGATGTAAAAAGTGTTTTTACAAAGGGTGTAATCTGGTGAATACGCCGGCTTGAAAGAGCTGTCTTATATTCAGTGGAGCAAAAAAACACCAAATACTACGTGCCTCAGTGCCTATTAATTAGTTTGCTTGGGTTGTTTCAGATGTAATGTGCAAATGTAAATATGGCACACAGACGTATAGGGACACATTCTGAAGCCACATATGCTTTATATAGCTTTATATAAACAGTGAAAGCACCCTGGCTGTGTGGTATTTTTCTTGGGAGAGGATCCATGTTAATGTGTCAGTTGCGATGATGGTGATGCTTGCTGAAAGATGATTTTTACTCAGGCTGTCATTAGCAAATGTAAACACCCAAGAGCTGTTGAAAAGGATGTGTTAAAAATAGCCTAATTAGGGTTATTCCGATAACTGAGTGGTGCGTATGTCTGACTCCCACACAATGTTCCTCCACAAAAAGAGAGCACAAAATGACACTTGTGAGATCTGATGTGGGCTCCTTTTGAAATGGCTCTCCAGATATAAAAAACCATACCATTTGTTGCATCAGTCTTGTGTAGGCAGAAGTATCCAAGAACACATCAATCGTATAATGACATTATATCTGAGCGCATCTTGAATACAATGTCCAATACACCAAGTGCAATATGAGTGGTGTCAATTCAACACAGCTTTAGTGTACCCTCTGCATATCTAGAGGAATATTAAGGTATATCAAATGCACTTTCAGAAAATATGTTTAAATACACTTTTTTGTTGTATTTTGTCTACTTAGGGGTACAGCATGGGAGGGGAGGAATGGGGAATGTGAGGATATTCAGTGTACTGTGATGCTTGCATGTTTACCCATTGGTGCTGGCTATTGTACACTCTTTGGAACTGAAAAGATGTTGACAGAAAGTCTTCTCTCTCATTAGAGCTGTGCTGATTGTATATTTATATTAATTTCTAATGAATGAGGTTATATAGATCCAGAGGTCCACATGATTTATTGCATTTGGACTCCATTAATTATTTCCATATCAGAAATTCCTCCATACACCATATTACTTTCCCCCATGGCTTTTTATCCCAATTATTTTAGGGGTTTTTCTGTTGTTGCAGGAGTTTAAATATCAACCTTAGTCTGCAATGACTGTATTTTTCGCAGGGATTCAGATATTTCTGGAGAGAGGAGTCATTACCATTGGAGCAGCCCTTGTTACTGAATCCCGTGTTATTAGTCAGCTTGTCTGCCATTCTCTAGACTCCTCCACAGTCTCAGAAATTATTTAAATCTCACATTTTGCCCATGGTGCTAGGCCCAATGCCACAGTGCAGCAGCCTTTAATTTGTGCAGGCTGCATTCATCTGAGGGAAACTGTTGCTCTGTATTAAGAGGCATTGTTGTCTCTGCTGCTGCTGCTGCTGCTGCTGCAGAGGGTCATCAAAGCAAAGTCACAACTGTAATGTTGTGGCTGAAGACAATATGGGCTGATGCTGCTCTGGGCAGGGCATTATTTTTGTTAATCAGACAACAGGGCTGAGGGTGACCCAGGATGACACCTCAGGATCAGACAGACAGGGCCGAGAGGAGAAATGGCCACCGGGTACATGGAATTGATCATCCAAGAGTGGAGAGGACGCTCCGAAATACAGACAGACAGACAGACAACATCCTTCATCATAAACTGTGCTGGGAAATCCACACTTCAAGAAATTAGACAGATAAATGGAAACATATGAGTGACAGATATTAATGTTCAGTGTAATTTCTATATAAAGCTGTGATGCATGGGACGCCTGCAGGTACCTGTAAGGCTATATGTCATGAAAGTCATACCCATATAAAGCCTTGAAATACAGTACAGGTCAGACAAAGAGCTCCATTTATGTCTGATGCTTAATGCTTCCACTGTTGGGATTATGTGTGCATGTCTTGTAAACTGATGAAAATGCATGACCATATTTATAGCATAGGGGCCCTAAGTCTTAGCTCACGGGTCAAATTCATCACACTGTAAAGGCAGTGAATTGATTAGAGCCTGATAACCATGCATGCACTAGATTAGAGGGCAATTTGGCTGAAGTGAACTCTATCTCATGCTGTGTGTGGCACCCTCACCCGTTTGGAAAAATCCAAACAGAGTGCAGAGACGAAGCTCCCATGAGCAGCAGGGGTAGCCATGTCCTCAGAGAGTGGCCGAAGGCTTTATTGTAGTGCTGCTTCCCTGCCCTCAGTAGCTGCAGCTCTCCGCTTGTCACACTCAGTTAGCTCAATGAAGTAATGAATATGCCGCTGTACATTTTTCATGAGGGTGGTGGGAGTGAAAAATCTGCTCTTAATAATGCTTTTAATATGGAAGTTTTCACACACACTCTTCCCCCGCAAAGCACCCTCTGGGCTATCATGATGCTGCATGGGCATGATGTTTAATGTTAACATTCCCCAGGGCAGAGTCAGCATAATGCAATGTCACTTTCAATGATGAATATGTTGACTACAGCAGATATACAAGCAGCTGTAAATCAAGAGCACGTTTGGATAACAGTGCCTGTCCTCCTTGCAAAGAAGACAGGAGCCGCACAGGAAATAACTGGTGGGATAACTCTCTTACTGTACTGTGAGTCACCCATTCAGGTCTCACATCATTACAGTAATTAATTAGTTTACAGGGAAGCACACCCATGAGCTTCCAGAAATGGAGGACTATTAAGTATGAAAGGGAGGCATAGCGGTCCAAAGACGAATGCAAATGAGTACAAGTGCAGTTCCAAAAGAATCAGAGGCAAGTAATCACCCAAATCACGAAGGTTTGGCATATTTGTAACTATTTCAAATGGTCTATTTTAAACCATTTAACTTCCATGCAAACACATAACCAACACTCAGGTGACACTGTGAATGTGGAAAGACTGTGGAAAAGCTCAAATAATTATGAAAAAAATGGAAATAATGATTTGATTAATAAAACATTCATATGTTTGTATTCAGGAGAAAACCAGCTATGACTCCAAAGGATACACTTCAAACCAGCCCAGGTCAGGAGGAACACTTCATATTTTGCGAAGGAAATGCATGAAAAGCTAACAAGTGAGCAGGGAATTAAAATGTGCAGCTAAAAACAATAAATAAAACAGTCTACAGTTAATAGATAGACAGCTGAAAAAAATGCATAAAATTAAATAATGAAAAGGTGAAATATAGCAAACAGGAGAAATAATAGAGTAATGGAGGTATGGAGGCATGGTTTAAGGGTCCAGCTTCTGCCACTCCAAGAGGAAAGCAAACCTCACCCAATTAACCTTAATATAGACATTTCAATTCTGTTAAAAAAAAAAAAAAAAGATTGTAATATCCACTTTTATGTGGTGTCGGTTAGCATCCACTTTAAAATCATGAAGAGTGGTGAATGGGTGAGCCCATCTGGAGGGATGTGGGGTTACGTACCATTTCTATTTCGAGGGATAATATTTGGCTCTGTCTCAAGGTGTCTAAAGGTGACATGCAGGACACCCCTCCACATTTGTGCTTTTGATCTGCGTGCACCTCTGATTTTCAATTACGAATAAGACGATGCATTAGGCAACGAAACACGGAGGGTAATGGACTTCCTCTGTAGCTCCGAAAGATGGACTTGTCCCTCGAGACCTTGGTTTCCATTATTAAACCTCCACCACATTGCCCACCTAGGCTGTTTCTGTTCCCTCTGACCAAAGTGAAATTACCTGCTTTTGAAGCTTAAGCATAGTAAAGAAGCCACAGAGTGGTCGCCCACAGTCTGAACCTCCATTTCCTCTCTGCCAAGCAGGGCTTTTTATGTTCTGTGGGAATGCAAAAAAGAAAAAAAAAATCAGTCTGATGTCCTCATAGTTTTCATACACAAAATATCCCAAGGGAATCTACCGCAGCATGTAAGCCTGTGGCTAATACATTCACCGGGCACTAGTATACATCAAGACCTGGATGATGAATTACCAAACAAGGGGCATAGAAAATAAGAGAAAGAATACCCCAGGATGAATGTTGTCTTGCAAATACAAACACTTAGTATTCCACAGGGCTGACACAAAAGCTGCTCCCTTTATGATAACCCAACAATCCACAATACTATCTCCAGTCTGACAGCAACTTATGCAGATGTGTGCAGCTCAGCAGTGTTCTGCTGAATTGAGCCCCCCTTGAAAAGTGTTCAGCAAGCAGGTCACATTGACGTAGGCTGCCTGTTGTGGATGAAATGCTGAAATGCTGTCCTCCAAGATGCTCTAAGTCTTATCACTCACCTAGCTGGCTTATAACAGCCTGTGATGGATAGGACCAGATTGAACCTGTGGTGTTCTATCCAACCTATGTCATTTAGAGAAAATAGGGGATTTGCTTGCTCCCGGGCTTAGATTACTTCTTAATACAAAGCCAAGTTAGGTGTTTGCTCCTCATATCCTGTCCTTCTAGTTATTCAAAGCATACCTGTGCCTGTGTGAGATGTGCTCCACAGATCATATGAATGGGAAGACAATTCAACACTGCAATGACAAGTGTCTCATCTGGAGGCAAGACAAGGCTTCCATCCTTTATCTATAAGCGCTTATCCTTTGGCCGTGGGGCCAGCTGGAGCCAATCCCAGGTGACATTGGGTGAGAGTACATCCTGGACAGTCTATCACAGGGCTGACACACAGAGACAAGCAACCATTCACATTAACACCTATGGGCAATTTAGAGCCACCAATTAACCTGCACTGGATGTGGGAAGAAGCTAGAACAGTCAGAGGAAACCCACACAGACACCGACGGGGTTCAAACCCAGAACCTGTGAGGCGACAGTGCTCAGCGCTGTACCACCACGCCAAACCAAGACAGGCATGCAGAGAGGTGAAACTGAAAATGTGAATGTCTGGCTAATGGCAGAGGAGGAGTGCAGGAGATATAATACCAAATCTATAAAGGACAATTTCATGCCCAAGACTCTGGAGACTCAGGCGCTCAATTGTGAAGTGATTCACTCAGATTGATCAAGGAGCGTCGCAATCACATGGGAATGTTACATGTGCCTCCGAGGATGACTCGCCGAACTGTCAAGAGATTCAAAGCTGGATTTAATGGATTTGAGGTGATGTGCTTGGAAATCATTTCAGAAGGTGCAAATAGAATCCTCAAAGCATTTTACCAGCATTTAGCAGCTGTCCAGTGAAATTAATGTTCAGAACAGTGGAATTTGGAGGAATGAAGTCGGCATCAGAGAGGCAGAGGCCTGGAATTCATTGTATATTCTCACAGCAGAAATTCAAAGGACCTGGGTCCCTGAAAGAAGAATCAGAAATCTACTAATGAACTGCGCCGTTGATAACAGTCATATTAAGCCAGAAAGCCTAAATGCACTTTCAGATAACAAGCCTTCTTTTATTTAAAGTGATTCCGGTTAAAAACTCAGAGCTCCCTCGGAAATTGAAATAAACGCTGCAAATGTGACATTAAATATTCATAACCTTCGGCTCTCATCTCGGTCTTCCTGTTTGAAGATAAATGTGCAACAAAAAACAAATTCCTACATAATTACTCACCTCTAATAAGTGAGAAGTCCGTGAAGGTAGATAATTACAGCATTATGGCAAAGTGAATTTTTCATGTCGCTGTGTTCCATGAGATATTAAGAGCTGCATGAGCTGCTTTCTGCAGATATTATTTCTCAAAGTTCCCTAACACTGCCTGGTGTAGATGGAGGCAGGTGAACTGCATTGACCGTTTGCTTATTTGTCTGTCTTGTGGGCTCATGGAACATTTTCACCTCTGTCAAATCATTGTCTCACAAAGCCTTTAATGCATCTCATGAGATTGCAGACTGATATAGGGCCGCTGACTTAAACTCATGTGTGGGAAATCACAAAAGTAAATCTATGCTTTCAGAAACTTTAGATTGAAGTTGGCACTGAAGTGGTTTGATCAAAAACTTCAATCAAAAGCAATCTATATTCTGAACTTTAAAGACAAACCGAGCTGCAGAAAGATTCATATTGTCTGGGCATGTTCACAGAACCACTTTTCATATTGTGCATTGCAATATTTCATAGTAATTTAATAAAACAATAAAAGGCGACTGATTATCATTTCAAAAGGCTCAATAAAGCTTTGCAAATTCCATTCCAGTGCATTAAAGGACTTTATCAATGAGTTTTTGGGGAACTTTTGGAAATATTAATCTCAGTATCTCCCTCAAGCCTGTGCAGCAAACTAATTACATCGCCTTCAATAAATGATTGCTGAGAAACATTTCAAAGATGTCAAAAAGGGAAGAATGTGCCAGCAATCCAAAATGCTATAAATTGATTCAAAAAAACACATCAGCCATGGAGGAAAGTTATTATCTATTATCATTCAGTCCCTTTCCTCAATACTTACACTCAAATGTAGAAGAATCCTGCAGTGTGAGGTTTCAGGTACGCAGACGGAGCTACAGATTGAGATAGCACTGCTTGTTAAACTCTCAGAACGCAGCATTAACATCACTCAGACAGCAAAATGTGACTGAATCAACGGTGAAATACTGAAACCAAAACTGAAATACTTGATCTGTTCAATTTGAATAAATGTCAGATTTTCAACTCGACTGACACTGAATCAATGCTGATTCAGCCAACATCCAAAAGGGGGCCTGGGATTGAATTCAAATTGATGTTGATGTATTGACACAATGTTACTCTAATTAATCACACCTTTTCACATCATCTTTATACAACATTTGAACATAAACATTTCCGAATGGTAAATGACAGGAAAATCAAATTCAATTCACATAATGTTTATTAACAAAAAATAATAGCACAGCTTGTCTTGCAAATTAAACAGGGAGTGAAATACTTATCATTTCTACTTATATTAAATTTGTCATTTCTACAAGCGTGTTAAACACATTTTTTTCAGCTGAAGTTGATCCTTTTCAAGGCTCTCTCTCCAGCACTTCTGCTGGTGTGAATCACTGAAGGTCAGCTGCCATGTCTCTCTGTGTTGCAGTGCAGTCCTGAGAGGGCAGCAATGAAAAAGACAGACACAAACAATTTATGCAGATTTCAAGATGAGCGCAGAGGACACGAAAATTTGGAACTTAAAAAATTACGAAACATTACATTTTCCCACTTATTACATCTGAATTCAGATGATCTTTTGTATACATTCTTGTTTTTTGCATTATAAAAAGCTTACAGACCGGGACAGTTTACTCTCTATCTAAAATAAGATGTCAGCACTGTTCAGTGTTCACTGAATTACTGAATACAGTCACTATTCAGGTGTCGGGGTCAGCGAAACAGTATGAATTTAGTTTGCCTTAAAAACAAATATGAGTGCTGATTAAACAATAACATTTACAATTATTGAATGCTTTATCTTAATGGGGCTAAAAGGGGGCATTCAACCCATATTATGTGGTGCAAACTCACATCTTTCATTGTCTGCCTTGCATTCGCCTCTGAAGGTGACTGTTTGTGACTTTTCTGTAAATCACATCAGAAGTCCAACCTTGACAGAAGAGAGAGGGAGAGAGTGGCAGGCTGGAGTGACTGAGGGGGTGGACAGACAGTAAATTTGGCAATGCACTGAGATTATAGCTGTTGTTTTGAACTGAATTGGGACGTAAGGTATGTGCTTGTGGACAAAATAACTTTAAAAATGACCACAGAGCTAACGGTGCGTCCCACAGGTGTCCATGATTTACCATGACCTGCAGGTTATGGGTGTGGCACTGGCCTGGCGTGGATTCTGTCATCCCTATAACACACAATAATACTCATACAACATAAAATGACTGTGCATTACTGGCAAACAGCGACATTAGAAGCAGCCCTCCACAATACAATATTCTGAAACACTAAGTAAGATGTTTCACTTAAAATTCATTTCAATTACTGTCATTGAGCTCCCGCCAGGCTCAAATGAGGAGTCAGCACAGAGCTGGAATACTGTCAGCATTAAACCCACAAAAGGTCTTCAAGTCGAGCTACCCTGATTAATCTTTTATTTTATTCTCATAGACAAGCAATCACTTGTATGTGGTAGGCTAACATATAACAGTATAGAAAATTACAAAGCGTTAGTAGTAGTTGCACAACCAGCAAGGGACACATTAAAGAGAATGGCAGTTAAATCTGACAGTTGAACTGTTTCTTCATCTGTTTTCTTCAAATTGCTCAACATAAAAAAGGCTACATTGAACCTAACATCACTGAAGAGGACACATGGTAGTGAAATGAGAGTGCCAAAGCAAAGAGCTGTGTGACAGCAAGGTAAAACTCTGACAATATTCAAAATACAGCGTACAATTCATGTGACATTGATTATTTTAGGTAGTCTACAGCAGTATATTTCTTCTTCTGTGCTGCAACTCCTGTACGCCTCTCCAAACTGATGGCATGGCAACGGCCATCCACCGTAGGTGATTCACTGTTGATAAGTACCTCGTACAAACTGCTTCAAAAAACCTCAACTGTCCCTTTAACTTCAGACATGCTTAAAGCTAGCCTCGTGCTGACTGCTGTGATTTATTCAGCAGCAAATAGAACCACATTACTGTGTGTGTGTGTGTGTGTGTGTGTGTGTGTGTGTGTGTGTGTGTGTGTGTGTGTGTGTGTGCACCAAGCACCAAGTTCACCAAGACAATAATGGCAGGGCTTCTGCCCAAAAAACAGATTTCAGTGTTTTCTTTATTACACAGAAATTATTTTGCATTCTTTGTCATTGAAAACCAGAGAAGCTGCATGCATCATGGTAAAGAAGTGCTTCATTTAAAATAAATGTGCCTCAAACACCTCTTCAACGGTTGCTCCTCAGTCCTCCTTTCATTTAAAACACTTTGGCAGTGGGCCCATTGAGACAATACTGTTAAAATGTTAGTATTTCAATGCTGAAAACCTTACATTGTGGTGATTCAATAGGATTTTTACATATAAAATCTGACAGCTATAGAAATATTGATCTAACAACACATTCTCACTCCTGCTTGTTACACTTGGAAGCTTGGTCGGGACGCTTTTGTTAGGATCTGGGCTTCCTGTCTCTCCCTGTGTGTCTCCTCTGTCCTTTTTCCCCTGTGTTTGTGTCTGTCTGTTTACCCCTGTTGGCGTGGCTGGGCATCCCCTTACCTGCAGCCAGCTCCGCCCCCTGCACTCACCTTGGAAGCACACTTCCTCATTGTGTGGAGTATTTAAGAAGCATGCAGACCTCTCCTCTTTGCCGGATTATCCTCATACTCCATGTCGGTGTCTGGTCGTTTGGTTCGTAAGTAAAAGACTTTTTGTCTCCCTCTCTTGCTCAGAGAATCGTCATTTGTTGTCCATTGTTTTCCAGCCACTAAGTGTGCTGTGTTTTTCTTTGTTTCAGTGTCTGCCTGCTGCTTCCACGCGTGCCTCGTGTCATACCCGCTTCGTCGGTGCTCCTTCTGTTCATCCACTCCGTTGGAGTGCGTCTTTTGTTTGTTTATCATCCGCTCGTTGAGTGCGTTTTCTGTTTCCCTTTTTATTAATAAATTCGCCCTTGGTTTTACACAATTCCTGTTTCTGGTCTGCATCTCTGGGTCCTAATACTATTCAGCTATTCAGCCTTAACAGCTTTGGGGTCACTTTTTAAGTCACTGAGTGTCCCCTCATTTTTTCAACATGCATGGTCAAGTTATAGAAGTATGATAAACACGTGGTCAACACTGTGAAACGGTCACACTTTGGTTAGGTTCAGGCGACAAAACTAACTGTAACTTACTTCAGTGACAGAACTCAACCTTCACTTTTGGTGACACCAATGTCCTGAGCGAGCGTCCACTATCCAACAGGTCCGGGGTTAGAACGGGCTGGATTTAAAGTACAATCTTCAACCATAAAGAAACCTTTCTGACCAAAACAGGATAGTGAATTAACATTTTTTCCTATATCGCATCTCCCCATCATAAACCCATTTTTACCATTAGTTGTCCCATACAACGGTTCAATGGCTGGAACTTACCAAAGACAAATTAATCAGCACAGTCACAAACAATCAAGGCCAGTGCTGATAGTCACTGACATAAACAAACTTCATCCTTATGTCTGTGTCAATTGCAGCGACACAAAATAAGGTCAAACAGGGAACCCTTCACAGAGCCATGCCACTAGCAGGGCTAAAGACAAACAGTTCGAGGAGTAGAGGGGACTTCAAGGTTCAGCTCGCGAGGTGTGCATTTTGTAAAGATTCCACATTAATTCTTCACTCTTAACCCTTGACTGTGTAACTTCCTTCACCAGAGGAATTGTTCCTATCAAATATACCACTGAGGAGGAGAATAAAATGGAGTTTAAGTGTGTCATTTGTCATTTAGGTTACAACATGTAACGATGCTTTATCAAGAGCCAGTCAGACTCTGAAGGCCATTGGATTGAACGCCTTTATATTTTCCAGTCTAGTTGTGTAACTGCATGCTGATGAAGATCTCAACTTCCTTTTGTTGACTATAGTTGTGGCTTTCTTTAAACTTATGATGCTTTAATTTCAAATTACAGAGCTGGCCGCTTGCTATAAATGAATAATGAATTTCATCACCTACTGTAATATGAACACATCTCATCTCAGTGCAGCTGTGTGCATTGTCCAGAACAGGGCAGAAGCCTAATTACCTAGTTACAGCATTGGGGAGACCAGGCTAATCTCTTATGGGTTTCTCCAACAGATGTGTCCAATTAATGGCCTGTCTTTGAAGGAGTTTAGATGCGTACTACTCTGGGAATTGTATTTCAAAGTAAAAGACCCATCCTTGCTTCTGATGAGTAGACTCTATAGGCAGTGTTAATCACGACTTCCTTCTATCCAATCACACACAGAACTGATCTCGAATAACCGCTGGAATACGAACTGATCTAAAGCCAATTGTGAATGTTAATGACCTGGACAGAGCAGCTAGGGGTGACAGATAACATCCCTGGTCAGAGTCATTACTTCACTGGCTGATACACAGCAGGAAAGCTGCTTGGGAAATTAAGCACATGGGGGTAATACCTTGTAAAATGAAAGAATAGAGAAGGCACGGCAATAATTCATCTAAATAGAAAAAAAAACAAAAACGGAGGGGGCAGAACAAGGCACATTAAAATGAGCTCTTGGTATTACAAGTACTGGTGAAAAGGAGAGAAAAATCCCACATTCATTTGCAACTTGGATGCACAAGCACAGGTCCTGTTTTCCTTGAATGGATGAGTTTGGTTTGAGAGGACCCTTACAGTCACAGAAACACGGGAGTTGAGGCTGCCCAGAAAACCTTAATAGATCTGTGCCACCGCACCCCTACTGCTCTGAGAGAAGCCTGTCAAGTAGCATGTACATGCATTTAGGCTTATTTACCTCGATCCTTCCAGCTGGCTGACAGGCACGTCTCACTGCTGGAGATGCAACGTCGTTGTCTGGCAACCCCCTGATGAAAGAGTTTTGCGGTGTGGCCAGCACATTGCAAAGGGCGACACAGAGAGAGCCGCGCTGCAAAAGATAACAGGAAAAAACAGAAACACAACATCTGCATCCATTTATCACGGCCTGCCCTTCAGTGCTCACGCTGTTACTGGACTTAAATTATTAATCATCATTTTGATCTGCTGGTCGATGGGACCCATGGCTCTGCCAGATATATGTATTCATTACTCCTCATCCTCAAATTGAAGATGAAGACAAGAACAAATATGCTGCAAGTCATATGACCTTTTAGTTTTCTGAGTTTCTGGAAGCAAATTGGGATCAATGACATCGGAGTGTCCAAGTCTGGCCTTTATTAATGGAGTCAGCAATCCAGAGGCGGCTACTGAGAGTCTGCATTCTCACTCACAGCCTCTCTTCTTTATATTGTGATGCTCACAGCTATTTAAAATGAAACTGCAGCATTGCTAAATAACTTAATATCCTCTTGACAACTCATTAAATATTTACCTGTAACTTATCCACAAATAGTTCTCATCCTAGAACTTAAAAACAGAAAAATGCTTACATCTTGAAGGTGGATTCGCTCAAGTTGTTCAAGTTTGTTACATTCAAAGGCTACCTGTGATACTGTAAATGCAAAATCGAAAGAAATTGGGTTGATCATTCCATCTCAGTGTCATTTGTTGATTCAAGTGAACCATTTTATTCATTGAAGGTCTGTAAATGTAAAACACCATCCTTTCAGACGAAACATAAAGACCTACGGCTGAAAAGTACCATTTGAGCATTTACAGAGTGCAGATTGGCATTTATTTGAAACATGAAACACACAGTACCAAGAGAAATACAAAAAAGCACTTTCAAATCAAAACACATTTGAACATCCAAAAAAGATAAAAGAAATCAGGAAACAGTCAAGTCCTCTTGAATTTCCTCCTGTTTACTTGATTTAACTCTGCACCTGATCGTCCTACACAGCACATCTTTACCCATTACTCTCACGTGGATCGCACATAGTCTAGTCTGCACTTTGGTGGTAGAGGGACTGGTGTCAGGATTTGTCTGAAGACACCACATGTTGAGACATTGAGGTTTTCACCTCCAAAGACAGCTGTGTGTGTTCTATACATTCTGTGTTTTTTTTATTGACCTCTGGTCCAATACATTGCTTATTAAAATACAGAGGCTATAAAAAATACTTTTTCACTAGTTCAGCATTAATGACTCCTATATTTGTATATATTCATAAATAATTCAAGACATAGATAAATAGATATTCTGTGTGTTGATTATAAACTTTCATAAAAGCATTTATTTTTTCCAGTAATACAGGAGTGACTATAAATGCTGAAATGCTCGAGGGCTGCTGTCCGACCCTGATGTCTGGTAGACTGGGTGAAAGGCCGAGCATTTACATGTGGCTTGGCGCTGGTCTTGTGTGCCAATGTCCCCTCTAACCGTGCCAGTCTCTAGCTCCGCTGGCACTCGTTCTTACTGCAGGTGGCCTGACGCTCAATTTGCCATGTGCCCTCCTCGTATGTGCAGTAGCAGATTGTACACTCATCGATCTTCACCTCTCGGCCTGCCGGTATCACTGCTGTGTCCGCGTAGCAGTTGGGCCCTGTAAGAGGTATGAGAAAAACAGGAAAAATAAAGTGATATAAAAAACAGCTCTATGTGTGTCGAAATTGAATTTTAAATTGCCCTCACGGTATGCTTTTAATGCATTTCTTTTGCTGTCAGCACCATATCACTTTATCAAGGTCAGACTCTGAGGCCTGAAAATGCACGATTTCCTCCGCTCCACAGATTTGATAAGCTGTTTGAATAGTGCTCTGGTCAAGCTAAATAAGCAGAAACATAATGATAAGTCAGTTTTATTGTTCAAATTCTTGTTGTGTTGAGTTGTGTACAGATACAGAGACCAGAAATATCATTTTTACGTTGGTGTGGGAGATTTTTTCCTTTAAGTCCCTGTGTCATTGTTATTGTCCCAGTCTGTGTTACTCTCCTGCGACTAGACCCACCAAGGACACTGTTCAATGTGTAAAAATGCAATTAGAGGACTGAACACACAATTCAAAGTCACATTACTTTGTGTTGCTCAAGTTAGTTTTAAATTCCAGGAATCCACAGACATCCTTGTCAGTCTGGATGCAGGTGAATTATGAAATACAGTAACCTGTAAATCCTGCAGTTCTGTTATAATAATAAATAATAAAACAAAATTCTTGCCTGTACCCCATGAATAAATACATCGACCCAGCTAACAGTATTATTTCAAACGTCATGTCACACTCACTAAGTGCTGGGGGAAACATTTTCCATTATTTTCATTTCATGACCTGCACCACAACCAACATATAGAGCTTAAAATAGGCTTATATGAACACACGGCAGCGCACAGCTAGGAGGTAGCTAGTCAGCTGAGATAAGTGAGGCTGTGCCTTTGAAATAAGAATTAACATCAGATCTATTCTTTCTCTCAAACAATAAAACACACCCTCGTCCAATTAAATGCCAGGGCTGCTAACTCTCACAGTCTGACCGAGAGATTGACAATTGACACTTTTCACACGCTCTCACATCACGTGTCCATCTTGTCACAGTGCGAGAGACAAATTTAGAGTTGCTAAGGTCGCGGCAAGAAAAGGTGACAGCGCATGAGCAGAAAGACAAAGCAGCACAGCACGACAGCAGCACGTGCAGCAACAAGGTACTCACACTGTCCACAGGAAGGTGAGAAATATACACAAATTTATTCCCTTGCTGCTCAGAATGATGTCAGCCGGCATCTCCGCCTCTCTCCTGCCGTTACTATGGTTACAAGGATGCTCTGTGTCTCTTTCTCGCTATTGCGAAGAACAGGTTTTTAGGATCTGATGACAATGCAAAATCCTGAATGTAATTGTACCTCAATGCTGAAATCTGGTAATATATTTGACATTTTAATTAAGATTACACAGGTTTACCAACATGCCTTCATGTCACCTGAACAAATCTAATGCCAAATACGAGGAAAAATGCAAAAAAAAAAAAATTATATGTTATATAGGCTTTGTTTGCACCATGACAAAGTCATTAGGCGTTTTCCCACAGTGTAAGAATTGTGATTACATGACAGAAGGTCCTCTCATAGAATGCACCGGTGCACAAATAGCAAATCTCACTTCAAAATAAACTGAAAAGTTGGCAGTCCTGACACTGAGGGCTTTTGCTGCTACCCCATCAGATGTAAACGGCAATTAAATGGTGCTAATGTTAGCACTGGGGAATGTTTTGTAAGTGACTGAGTAAAGGTCGCAGGGTGCTCACTGAGAACAGGCTCATGTTAAAAGGATCAGTGTCTTTGTTACTGAATTGTGCAGTGTGCCGTACTGCACATCAGTTAGCTTGTTATCTAAATGACCTACAAAATAACCTTAGCTAGTTAGCTCCAACTGCCGCCATGAAGGCCTGGGTTTTTTATTTCACCAGTTTGATTATCTGCTTCTGGCTACCTCCATGCCACAGAGCACAGAGGCCCTTTCAGGAGACGTTCTTGTATTCTTGGTTTAAAAGTGCATCACCTACTTTCTTTTATTGGTGTTTCCAAAAAGCTGAAATATGTCGTGGGCGTTGTTCTGAACTCGGTTATATCTACTACTGCTCCTGCTAATAAAATCTGATTATCTTGCCATTTAAAAAATACATCTTGTATTGTTATTTTGTAATTACTGAATGACAGGGCTCTGATGTTTCTGTTCTAGTGTCAGACTTAAGCTGAAGTAGGTCAATGCTGTGAAAAAGTGCTCAAATTTTAATAGCTAGTACAGATATTCATTTAGATATACCAGCGTTTATATACAGAAGATATAAGAGAAAATAAGCCGTATTATCCGACCACATATTCCAGCTTTCCACATAGACTGATGAAAGAAATGTGAAAATACATTGTGGAATGAAGGCCAATGGGACAGAAGCTAGTTTGAAAGTAGGACAGGACTTCAGTTATTGTTTCGCCACCACTTTTCCATTCCACTTCTGCTGCAATGACCACATTTCCATATGGAGTTTGGTGTAGTTACTCATCTTATCTTGTGTCTTTAAGATAGTTTCATGACATCCCTGCAAACTTGAATGCAGTCATTCAAAGAAGAGAATGAGCACAGGAGACCAAATGCGCTGCCCTTCATTTCATTTCTCTCAGTGGAAAATGGGCTCTCACATCTGGGCTTTCATTGACTGTTTCCCGAAATAGTGTAATAAGAGGGACAGAAAAAATAATGGATACACAGGCATGGAGATTTGTGAACACGCTTCTGCTGGTGTAAGTGCCCATTTCTATTCATTCACAATGAACCACTGCTGATCATATTCAACATAATGAATAGGATATGAGTTTTCACTGGGGTCCTTTTAAAGGTGGAATTTGCCTTTCTGATATTTCCCGCCAATCTGTCATGAATCATCATCTGGCTTCATATCTGCTCAAAACAGCTTTTCCATTGGTCGTCATTATCGTGCTCTTCAGACCGCTGAGTGACCACTTGCAGGTGATGTAGAGGAGCCTTTTTATTCTGGATGACCGAGCTCCCTTCAGGGAAGAGATGCATCCTGGGATTACAGTGATTACACTTTTCTTCTTGAGGATCCAGTTCACACAGTTAACTCTTCCACTGTCCTGGGATTCAGGCATTTATTACAGGTGTTTTTATTATTATCATTATTTAAAAGTTACATATTTGATTCAGTTGTAGATGTGCACATGAGAGGTATTCAATGGTATTTGGTTTCACACTCTTTACGCCACAAGTAAAGTATAAATCTTGCTGTCGGCGGGTTCCCTCCATATGCAACTCCAAGGTTGGAATGCAAAGAGCGGGAATTGTGCATAAAAACCATATTAAGCACTGTTATGCAGTTCTTTAATACAGTTCTGATGTGCACCCCAAGGGACTGTTCTTTTTTATTATTTTGCAGGAAATTGGATCTCACTAATGGAAATTTTGATGTTGAAGGTACTATTTGTTAAGAGCTGAGCACCGTAAATGGCCCAGAGACGTGAAAAAAAAATTAACTGCCACTCGGGTCCACCTTATTCTGGTGCTCCTTTCTATCTATCTTACATTGTGTGTACAAAAAAAATCCACTTGTCATGGCCACAATACCAAACATACAGTAAATGTCCTCCTTGTATCACGAACAACATTACCTTCTTTGGTGCTAGGTGTGATGGGAAAGCCTTTGTCTGGTGAAAGCGCCTCTGTCTTCAACTAGTGGCTCGAAAAAACTGCTCATAAATCATCCATTATCTCTCAAGCTGCACGGCAAAATACAAACACTGCAGGAATTGCTTCCACAACATCAGGTATAGCATAACAATGGCTATTTCCCTTAGACTAACAAGGTCTTGAGCCACTCTGTTGTATAATTAAGATGCTGATAAATGGGGAGTCTTTCAGCTGCGGCCACAGCATTTCATTGGGCGTCAGCACCCAGGAGGAGCGTGCTGGCACATCAATCAATGTGAACAGTTTGCCGAGGCCTGTCAAAATGTCAACCCTAACACATTTATAAGTCTTCAGATGAACACGCACACACCCTATCTGAATAACAACTCATCCTGTGGCCCAGGCTGCTGTCGCTACTGATTCATCATCATTAGCAGCATTTAGAACACAGCGTCTCAAATAAAAGACGCATATGTCAAGGATATCCTTGCAGAGAAAAATGCAAAAAAAAAATAATAATAATCAGGCACTTTACAAAATAAATCAAAAGTACTTCCTCCTGGAGCTGGGATTAAATCGCAACCTGTCTGACAGTCATTCACTGTTGTATGACACTCATTTGTGTTAATTAATGCATGGATTCAGCACCACTGTGCTTACTCAATCCCGTCACCCTATTGTTCTGCCAGTCATACAACACCCACCTTTTTGTCATTGCTACATTAATATAACATATTCCTGTCTCTCCATCACTCTCTGTCTTCTCCTCCTCTCAGTCTCTGTAGCAGAAAGAGATTTTTATAGGCACATCAGGCTTCACAAGAGCTTTTCAACGACACCCGAAGAGGCAGAGACAAATGGACTGTGCATGTGCATGAACAGTTGGACCCAAACTGTCACTATAGCGTGTTAGAAGTTGGCATGGGCAGCATGTGAAAAAGATATCCATTAGCACCTGTGGCTTTTGGCTCTGTAGCAGTGCCAGATAATGGACAGGGAAACAAGGACACATCCCAATCATCACACCCCTTAATTCTGAAATGTTAAAAACTTGCAGAGCTCCATTATAAGGTAATGGGAGGAGAAGAATAGCAGAAATCACTCATCTTAATGCATTTCTTGAGTACATTTGCATTATAAATGCAGAATAAAAATGACCTTGCTTTGTGAAGGCAGGAAGTGGGAGAACTTTGCAGGGAGAGACGATGATTTCACAACAATATGAATAATTTCTTTCACAGATGCTGCATGAAACAGATTTGGACTTTTAAATATGGACCGCCTCAGATTAAAGCTGCAGACAGTGAGATTTATGGAAGTGCCACCTCATATTCAGAGTTTGTTTGCATATGTTGTCTCCAGTGATTGCGCCCACTGATAATCCTTGTGGCTGAACAACCCAGCTGCACACAAGTAGCTCGACTGTCATGACCGATGTCCTTCACAGGGACGAGCCACAAACCCTTGCCAGCCATCGCAGCGGTGTCCAGGTGATAGTCTTTACTGGGAGACAAACCTCATAAACAGTATATTTAAAGGTCTGACATCAATCTAGAAGGTTGTTTGGATTTGTATCCCTTCTATACGGTATTGTGAAAAATGTATTCGAAAGGTACATTAACATTAACTTTCATTCAGAAGGTAATATAGAAAATAACACATAACAAGCAGACCACTCTCTCAGCAGCACTCTAATTGTTAAGACACAATGTGACTAACCATTACCTTCATTATGGTGACCTTTCTCTATTGTAATCATAATTCTTAAGTCCTGTAATGAAAAATGGCCTTTAGATGATAAAATATAACTGCATAATGAAAGAAATAAACCAAAAGGTAAAAAATGGGGGGATAATATGTCCCTTTTTTTTTTTTTTTTTACCTTTTGTGATTTTATTAGATGATGCAAAATGTCCTACTTCCCTTTTTATGTAAAAAATGAAATCAGGGTGCACTTATTATTCTTGATTACATCATGGCCAGCAGTCGCTGTGTAACCTCTTGCTGATTGCATTACTGGCCGTCATTATGGTTGCTGTATACTGACGTAACTCAATATTTTAAAAAGAAGCCATCACCGTACTGCTAATTAACTGTTAGCTAAACCCTGCCCCCAAACAACAGATAAGATAAGATAAAATAAGATAATCCTTTATTAATCCCACAGAGGGGAAATTTGCAATAACTGTTAGCAGCTGTAACTAAGCACAACAGGCTTTCAGAATTATATTTAATTAATTATATTATTATATTATTCATATTAGAGCGGTATACATAGGGCTATACCACCAGCCATACTGTGTATTAAGATTTTGGTAAATTGTGTGCTTCATCCAAAACCAAAAATACAAGCACAAAGGGGTAGCAATGAATGAAACAGTGTGTTTATATGCTCTAACGTAAGATGCAAGAATTAGCATGTCCAGCTAACTGGCTAACTACCTACAGCAGTAACCTGGCAAGGGCTTTGTCCTTAGCTCTAATACTGTGAGGGGTTACACACTACAAAGGAAAAATATCCCTTCAGCTCTGGGACGTCCCCTGCATGGGAGCCAAGGTGCAAATACATCTGAATGTGGAATAACAACAGCAGCTCCATCCTGCTCTTTATTTGGTTTGGGCTGTTTATGCTCAAGCAACTGCAGCCCAGTTTGAGATGAGGTGCAGACAGATCGAGGACACATCTGTACTGTATAGTGTGAGTTTTCAAGCAAGAAAAACTGACGGCCTGATCGCAAACTTATTCCAGCTAAACGACACACTAATGTGTTTCTGAAAACATTTGAGGCAATGCAGTAACAGAATCTTGATTCATATTTGATCAGCGCTGCCTAGTTGGACAGTTTAATTTGAGTTTCATGAGCCTGGTGCATTACGCTGGTTGGACTCGTAGGCATAAAGTTTAAGTCATGTTTATGCAAATATAGAAACTGCAAAAGGCAGCGTATCCAGGATGCACCACGCGGCCAGATCTCTTGCTTTCATCGTATTTATGAATGAGCCAGATCAAACCGCCTCATGAGCCACATTGGAGGACAGATGTCCCCGACCCCTGACGGAGGCTGAAATCAGCTAGAAATATTCAGTCAGCTGGAGACTGATTTTTCATCCATCACACAGGTTTTAGCATACACATTATACGATGCAAGCGAGCTTCGTCTGACACACTCCGCTCGTGATGGTCGTCGTTTCAGCCAAGAAAGTCCACAGCCATCAGCTGGAAATAAGGAGCCTGCTTTTGTTAGCCTCTGTGTGAAACTGAAGGTCAGATGTTTCAACTAATGCCAATTTGATGGTTCATTTGTCACCTTTATTTTAAAGTATATCTTGCCATATAAGATGGAAGGCTTGACAGGCATAACAGTAACTGAGGGTTGTGTTGGTTTGGCAACTAACAGTCAGTTACACATTTATTGAGATTAGCTTTGTTTACTACACCAGTCTATGCTGTCCAGATGAGCTGCAGGCTGCTTCAAATGGACAAACCACGCCATTCCACATCCATGTAAACAGTGTGTGTGTGTGTGTGTGTGTGTGTGTGTGTGTGTTTTTATGTGTACCTTAAACAAACATTCACATCTTGAAAGACGCTCTATGAATCACACCTCTCTACATTCAAATGAGCCTCTATCCCTCTCGACACCTACCGTGTCTCGTGTTGCTCTATTTGAAGTGATTTTGGCTCGGGTTCAGACTGTTTATCACATCCCCCCCAGATTAGTGTTGACCCTAATGTCTGAGTCTTGAAGAGCAGCACTTGTTTCCTCATGCGTTGCCAAGGCGATACCCCGCAAGAGCAAAGGACAAGAGCGAGAGAGCCACAGCCAAGGTGCCGAGCAGAGAGGCTTCTCCTCCATTGATTTTTTTTCCCCAAGCATTCTTCAAAAGCAAACACTCACAACTTACGCTTTCATGTCTTTTACAACTATAGGTTGTGGAAAACGCAAATAACACTTCATACAGGAAAATAAGACTCAAGTGCAGAGAACATGTCCCTCTTTGACTTGTATTGACTGGGGCTTCTTTGCGAGAATCAATATTGTGTAATTAAACTTTATGGCAGCGCATGAATGTCACAAACTTTACAGGGTATCAAACCATTTAATTGCAATGTGTTCCAGTGCTGTGAGATAATGAGTAAAAAATGATGAGAACCTGCCTCCATTCACAGCTGTTCTTTGATATTCATGAACAACTGTCTGGGGTGGATGTTAGCGATACCTCTCACTTTCATCTTCCTCCCCTGGCTCTTCCCCAAGTGTCTCCTCGCATACAGGCTGAATAACACATCTGAGACAGGGTGCTCTGCCATAAGCATTGATTTTGCATGCCTGAAAAGGCCAAGATAATGCCTGTGCATACTTGATGAACTTATCAAACATTGAAATACTTCATTGTGATTTATATCAATAGTGAAAATGGTAAAGAGGAGAAGGGCTGCTAGCTGGGAAATGAGAGTGGAGGACAGCAGAAACAACTTGTTGAATGAGACACCAAATGTGAGCTTTTTATCTCTTTACGGATCTGATGTCTCAGTCTTTTACCTCTTTTGCTCCATTTTCTCACCTTTTTATACTTTCATGTGCACACTCTTAAACTCTGTGAAAGTTTTCTTCCTTTCTGGTGGCATTACACATCTGGATGAGTATCTAATTCTTTCCCATTAATGAGCTGAGCTTTGATGTGACACTTCGGATGCGTCAGAGTTCCTGGGAGGTCCCAACATCTGTCTACTCTTCAAACAACATCTGCAGACAAGACAAACAACACCACCTGAGGAGAACTCTCTGACAACCTCCAATAACCTTATTTTACATCATCAGTATTTCATCACGGTGCTAACACTGCGGCGCTGTCTCGTATCGAGCGCTGCATGATCAACAGCGGCAAGATGGAAGTTGACAATCAATGATCCTCATCATTTAAATCACGGCGTCTGTAATACCTGGCAAAGAAGCATCATGAATAAAAGACAAAGCGAAATCCAATATCTAATCGTTCTGATATTGATACGAGCTGAAGGAAGATCAGTGGCGTCCTTTAGAGTGATGTCTCATTTACTTCAGATGAAATATACCTTCCAGTTATTTGACAATGGATTCCCTATAGTTCATTTTGTAACATGTTGCTTTTTACTTAAGTGCAAATGCAAATGAAAGCATGGGACAATTACAGTCTTCAAAGCAACGTGCTTTCAAGGGATTATTCCCTGACAGAGACCTCCGTTTTCTCCGGTAGGTGTGAGCTGACCAGCAGTGTGCAGAGTCTAACACTCACAAAGATGTTTGATGATTGCGGAGAGTGTTTACACCTCATGTTTACACGGTTACAACCCCACCAGCCCTGCTCATCAAATCAGAGCCAGAAATGTTCCCTGTCCAATAAGAGGTTGTTAAACACATACTGATACACAGACACCCAACTCTGCTTAATTAACAGTTTGAGCTGTGATATTCACAGCTATCCTGAATATGTGAAAACACCAGCAGGAGGCATAGCAATGAGAAAGAAAGTCTTGACACTGATTGGCACAAACCTAAAAAATATATTTATTTTTAGCATAAAAATCTCACCTGCTGCAGCTTTAAAAACACTGTAGCCTGACTGTTGCACAAATGAGGCGTAAATGCTGCCAAAGGCTATTCCTGCATCTTCATAAATACCACTGTGCTCCTAGAGATTACCCTAAAAGAGTGTGGGACCAAGCTGACAGAGGTTGCATGACGATGTAGCAACAGAGTCCTAATTTTAGCAAAGTGCCATACAGGTGCATGTGTGAAAGAAAATAATAAAAGGGTACTCAAGTGATTTGGTATGTCAGTATTTCACTTCCAGAAATTTGAGGGACTCACTGAAGACATCAAGAGATCCTGACTGTTAGCCCCTCTATAGGTCAAGCTCCAAAAACAATGTGGCCATTACATTTCCCATAATGCAACTCAATACTGAGAAGAGCTATTTTGGCTGTCCTGGTTCCACAAAAGTAAGGCCAAGGCTGGTTTGGCTGGGCATGAATCATCAGTACAGAGAGAAACAACTGTGTTAGAAATATCTGGTTGTTTGCCATCAAAGGCACAACCTGCGTGCAAAAACAAATTAACTACAACTCCCAGGGTGCATTTCCACAAGAATAGAAGATCACACTGTTGAGAACACTGACGATACAATTTGCATCTTAAATGAATTTTCTTTTGCATTTGGGACCAATTTGGAATTAATTTTTGCAACTAGCTCCATGTTTTGCCCACAAATTAAACAACACAATTTGTTCACACTCTGATTCTCACTCTCTACCTGTCAGGCTTTTTCTTTACAGCAACGCAGGCCAGGACTCATGGGTATCGTAGTATTTACAGCCCTTACCCATGCCAAACTGAGAGAAAACATGATCTCTCAGAAACAAAGAATTTCTACATAACCTATAACGTGGTTTAATCATTCCAGACACTCCTGCGCTTCTATGGCGAGGGACATTGAGTATTAAAGGAAAAATTTGAAATATGAATTTACAGTGAGGCTACAATACTTGCAGAACCAGCAGCTACTCTGCATGATAAAAACACACATATTTCAAACCCCACGCCCGTAGTTTATAGCGCAGGTTTAGAAAGCTCCTCCAGAGCCTGGAAATACATTACACAACTGTGTTTCACAGGCTGAGTAGTACTTCTTGATGAGTAAACTGTTCTCAATGTGTAGAATCAGTGCAGTGCTCCTTTAACCACAGAATCCCAAAGGACTAAAATAATGAAAGTATTTCTAATTCAGATTGACACAGTGTTAGTTGTGGTTTGGTAACTTGGCATCTTCAACATAGTGAGCTCTGTTTATTGAATGGTAATGTGTGGTAATATTATGGTAATAGGGACTGATGCCATCTTAAACCTGAAAATCCTCATCGGCTGAATGAGCCTGTGGATTTGGTGGGACTTTTGAATATAGATGCATGCTCTCTGCAGTCTGCCACATCTCTACACATACTGTACTGCATGTACATCTGTCTCTGATGCCTGTGAATGCAACCCAGAAAATCCACCGGGCATTTCACAGGGTAGAATATGGAGCACTGCCCAAACTCTGCACAAAGCACTCTCAGCATGATCAATATGTGCATATATAAAAAGTAGGTGAGCAGCAAAAAATAAAAATAAAAAATGGGGGGGGGGGGGGGGGGGCGACAAAGGACTAGCACATATTTCCCAAGATCCAAGATTACAACAGGCAAATATTAATAAAGTGAGTAACGCGCCATGACTAACAATGTGTTGTCTCTGGGGGTTGTGAGATTTTGACTTGAGTGGGACAAACTCTGATTGATAACTGATCACAAACATTCATTACATTGTGTTAGGAGTCAAGAATGATCCTAATGTGAGATTCCGTGTGCAATTATAATGAACTAAACAGATGGTAGTCATATGTTGATTATGGCGTTTTGCCCACATTTGGTTCATTTCATCCAGTTAAATAACTTCTTGATATATTTTTGCATGTCTCTTTGAGGATAAATCTCTGTGCAACACAGATGTTTTGTAATTTCCCTTGCCCACAATTTGTTATTTTTAACTGGAACAGTTTCAACAAACAGCATTAAAACCAAAATATCTTGCTTGCAGTTTTACTCAAAACTAGTACTGCCGTCTAGCACGTTGCTCATACAGACGAAGCATTTTTATGTGCTACGTACTGTGTATCTTGTCTCTATCACAGGGATTTTTTCTCCATGCAGATTGCTTGCTCTGGTTTATAGCAGACAGCCTGCGCCACTTTAAGATTCCAAGTCAGAGATACATATCGCAAGTCATCATTCTTTTTGCTGAAGGAAGCAATGTTGCTGACATTGCCATGTTGCATTAGAGTCACACCAAGAAAACAAGGGGACATAATCTAGGACATGCTGTCTGGAATCATCCGAAACAACTTCAGATAATCGACTCTGAGCCGCAGAATTCCTTCGTCTCAGATGGGCCAAAGCTCTCAAACCAACAAGATCACAAACTCACAACCCCTGGCAGCAAAAAATGCAAGCAGACCCCATGTCGCCGTACCAGTCATCGGGGATGGATTCCTAGCATACGCTTCAGCCTCCATCAGATTAAGTGAGTAATTATATGAAATTAAGACTGAAAATGACATGAGCAAAGAAAAGCAGGCCACGCCATATAGTTCATTAACCCAATTTTTGGTGGGATTTCATTGACACAGCTCTCGTTACTTCAAATATGCAATCTGATAAGGCCAGAGACTGCAAACACTGCAGTGCAGCATGCTGTGTGCTTTGTGTCAGCAAAATAAGTGTTGTGCTACCTTACCCTTGTAACTCCACCTCATAACAGCGTGACTGTTCCATGACTGACCATCATGACATTTTAGTTGATAAATAATAAATAAACAGCTGCAATTAATGATGTAATTGCTTATTCTGTTAATTTTATGCAACTATTATAGTACAAGCCTAATAATGGTTTAATACACAGACACCCTAGAAGAGGCATTGGCATTGAACATATATATAGATTTCTGTTTGTCTTTCAGGATTTCTAAAGATTATTTGGTTCAACTGATTAAAGGGCATTCATAACATAAGGCAGGTTTCCATCCTCATGAAACACAAATTTCAACCAAAGTTGCAGAAAAAAGTCATGTGCGTTTCCATCCACGACCATTATGAAAATTTGAGAAGTTAAACTCCACGAGATAAACAGATGGTGACGCTAGTTCTACACTCAAGAGCCATTAAACCACAGCAGAAGAAGAGGGCACACTGAGACGACACCAGTCAAAGCTCAAGCGGTGGAAAATGACGTGCAGTAATCTCTGTTAATCTGTTAGTTTCATCCAGCAGCCTAGCGGAGCTACCCAGCAGCCGCCACTTGTAGACTGGTTGTAGTGGAGTGAAGTGTTCACCACAGCGCTGCTGAAGGAAATCGTCTCCACTCACCGCTTTTGCAGATGGGACAGCACTGATCCGGCTCGTACTCTGGGTCCACACACTCTGTCTGAGGGCAGGCTGCCACAGAGCACAACACCTCTCCACTTGGCTCACATCGGCACTTCTCACATGGAGAGACCTGGGTAGCGGAGAAGAAATAGTAATTAACACCCCTATAAACAGTTCACACGCAGACATGCAGACACACAGACAACAAAGAGTCTCCTCTTAATTAATTTCTTGCTATCTTTGTCTCTGGCTCTTTGTCTCAATGTCTGTCTCTCTTTTTCTACTGCCCTGTCTCTCTACAGCTATCTCTGTGTCTCAAACATACACATGCATGCACACACACACACACACACACACACACACACACACACACACACACACACACACACACACACACACACACACACACACACACACACACACACACACACACACACACACACACACACACACACAATACTCCTGCCTGTCTGGTTTGTTTAAGACAGTGTGCATTCAATGTCACAAAACTACATCTAGAGGGAAGTCTCATCCTTCTCAGCTTCATTGCTATTGAAAGGCTCATTTTAAGGAGAGCTGAGTCAAGAATTGAACGTCAGTATCCAATCAGGGGATATGTGAAAATCAATAGGAATGGGGAAACAAAGGAAAGATGCCTCCAATTTTCTTGGTGCGTGAACAGAAACCTCAGAATGACTTATCCCAGCGTTACTGTATGTCTCAAAATAGAACAAACATGGAACAAAGGCTGGGACTGATAGTACACAGTTTGAAATACAGCCACCTCCTACATTCCCTGTGAAAGGCTTCATTTAGCAGCCGCTTGTATAAAGCCGAACACCTTTAGTCTTAACAAGAGAGCAAAGGTTAATTCTACCAGCATTGCTGTAGATTGCAGAGGCTTGTGCCCCCGCATGGTACTCCACTGTGAAAAATGGAGTGAGGCAGCACTTAGCACAATGCCTCAGAACTTAGCAATCAAGCATAAAAACCTGCCTGTTGCTTAGTTTCAAAGCACCCCCCTCCACACCACCGCACAGCACAAAGGCTGACGTATGCCGCCGGTGAGAGTAAAGCTTTCTGTAGATTTCCCTCAGCGCAGACTTGACATAGAGCTGTCTGTCCGTGAGCTACACTCAGAGGAAGAAAATCCCATATTAGCCTTAACCTCCTGCTGAGACACTTGCCAACATAAAGAAAGAAGCATTAGGAGCTTGAAAGTGTAGCATCTTATAAGACACCAAGATTGTGGTGCAATCCTGAGCCTTTCAAAGAAGAGTCAGAGGACAAAACATAAAAGGTCTTTCTGGCGCATCTCTGTGTCTCCTGTGTCCACAAACACCTACATGCGGCGGCGTGCTCTGCACAGTTGTAACATTACTCTAACTATAGCCCAATCATGTGTATTAACAAACTGAATAAGGAAACACTGCTGAGGCTGCACTGCTAAATTCAGCCTTTGGTAATATTCCGGCGTTGTGTGAGAAAAAAGACAAGTGCTGACCTTTGCCATTATAAATCTGCCTGCCTGCTCTCTTGCATGCTGCAAGGCAAGGTAACAAGTTTCTGGGTAGTGCCTCTGATGAACTCCATTGAACAGCAAGGAGTGTTCTGTCAGCACTTCTGTGTTTGAGTGTGTCAAAATTGAGCGAATGCAGTTAATGGGCTCACCTTAAATTCTTCTAGAGAGGCATAGATCTTGCCCCGAAACTCGCAGTAGTTCTTTTTCTCCTTGCACTGCGGGCAGCATTGGCTAGTGTCTACTTTAATGCAGCGGGGGTGAACCTTGGGACATTCTGGCTTGGTGCACAGAGGGCCCTCGTCTGTGCAGAGGCAAGGGCACGTCGAAGGGCCTGGGGTGAACTGCTCGCCGATGGCGAACACAAAGCCGCTCTCATCCATGCAGCCTTTCCCCCTGTAGTCTGGGTAGGCGTACTCGTCGATGGCGTCCAGGGACAGGGTGACGTCACTGGTGGGGCCCTCGTCTATTTGATTCAGGTTGTCCTGCTCGCTCCACAGCTCCTGGGGCTTCCCGCCCTTAGATCCTCGTGTCTGGGAGTTGAGGTTCGGTTTGGCACGACTCACGGCAGTCCTGTTGGGGCCAAAGGCATTGATTTCCTGCTGCCGCTGCTGAGCGCCGTATCCCAGCGGTTCCTCTGGGGCCTGCTTGTCCTGGTTTTTGTCCTCCCTGGCTTGGGTCAACACCCTTTCCAGACGTTCTCGGCTCACTGGTAAGGTCGCTATAGGATTGCACTGAGCGCCGCTCATCAGGACCCCGAGAACAAAGAGAACTTCTGCTGTCATGGCAACGGAGTGCAGCATCTCTCCCCACCACCAGTGAGGTGGGAAAACACCTTGGCTCACATAACACACTTCACATCTCAGGTGTGAGCCAGTCCATCTGCAAAGAGAAAATTAAACTGGGGTCATATGCTCAGCATTTTGTCACTTTTTATTCCAGGTGTGGGAACAGTACAAGAAAGAAAGGAGAGACTGTAGAACAGATCAAGAAACCCAGTCCACTTCAGAGCACCACTCCATCATGTACAACGTCCTGCTGAGGGTGACGCAAGCCTGTAGGATCAGTGAATTGGATCATCAGGACAGGGAGTATTCATGGGGCTGTGTTAGGAAATCGATAGCGCTTCATATTGTAACACCTCCTGCATCAATTGGTCCCAGCAGTGACAGGGTAAGAGGAAAACAGCCAAAGAAGGACCTGAATGTAACACTCTTAAGCTCCTGATCCTTGTACGGAACAAAGAATCGGGATCAATGCCTGCTTTTTTTAAATGAATCACAGTCAACTGTACAAAGGGAGAAATTGATTTGAAAATAGAACATAATTCCAGCCTGGAAAGATGAATTTACTACAGCTGACAGAGGTAGCCATATCCATTTCAAAATAAAGCTCCGCCACAGCTTTTGCAAAAAGCTGTATGGGCATCAACACACTGATTGAAGAGGCTGTCTCTCATCTCAGAAGCCGACTAAATATCTCATAGTTTTGTTTTAATCAAAAGTAAAAGCACATCACTTTCCTGACAGTTCTCAAAACTGCGAGGAGTCAATACACAACAGCTGAAGTCGAGTGAAATCCCAGGATCCAATGCAGACGTCGCAGAGGCTGCACATTTTTGAAAAGCTATAGTCAATGTTTTTGTTTTTGTCTCTTGCTTAACTTGATTTACTGCGGCGTCTTGAAATTCAAATGCCTGCTATGATGCTTTGCTGCGTTCGGTGGCCTACTTCCATTCATTTCCTCACCAAATGTTCGATGTCACCACTGAGCTCCGTTTAACGGGCTGCAGTCATGTTGACATTTATAGCTTATTTTAAAGGAAGGTGAGATTGCTCCTTATTGACTCACTCAACAATTAATTGCAAGGTCCTGTCTGTGTTTGTTTAAGGACAGTTCACCACATTGATTAATTTGCCATCCTCAATGAACACAGCTAATTTCCAGCAGAGCGATAAGGAGCTCTAAACAGGAGGGAAGAGAAACTAAGCATTAAATAACCCACAAGCAAATCCGTTTAGGTATGTGGTAACACATAAAAAGAAAGAGCAGAGATAATACTGGGACAACCAGCCACATTAATTCTATCTGACTGCAACTATGAAGCCAGACAAGCAAGCCATATGTTTTAAGTCATACATTTTGATATTCATGAATTCTGATCCATTCAGAAGGAAAAAGGCTGAAATTGACTGCTGGCACGCCAGTTGTATTTGAGGGGTGTTTTAGCTGAATTGCTATGTTTGAGGCAGAATCCTTGGAGCTGCTGTGGAACGGAGAGGAAGCAGAATGAGGTGCATACCGATAATGCTGCTGCAGCTGAGAGAGAGAGAGAGAGAGAGAGAGAGAGAGAGAGAGAGAGAGAGAGAGAGAGAGAGAGAGAGAGAGAGAGAGATGAGCGCAAGCCTCATTAGTAAAAGGACCTCATTTGGCTTTTCTCAGCCTCACCTCTCCACCTTAACAGCTGTTACTCGCTGTCACACTGTTACTGCTGCTGCTGCGCTCTCCATCAGGACTGAGCACTGGGTGGCCCTCAGGCTGGTTGACGACGGGGAACAAACTAGCCACAGCACCACAGTATCTTCTGCGATAAGGCTGGCGATAGATTATTCTCATTATAGACAAATCCCAATGAAAAGACCATGAGCAGCTGCAAATTGATCCTGCTAACAACTTGCGTAGAGGTGTATCCAAAGCTTAATTCAGCTTATTCATCTGAGCCACAGAGCTCTGCTGTTCAAAAAACGATTAAAAACACATCAATGAGCCGCCATACTGGCTGTTCCCTCACTGTGATGCACACAAGCAACGTGGCAGTCCAGTGCATGTGGCAAGTGTACTCCACTTGCCATATGCTATATTCAGTCGTAGTCTAATGGACCCCCTCTCTCGCTGACGGAGCAGTCGATGGCTTTGCACAAATGTAGAAAACTCTGTTCATAGCTAATGAGGACGTGCAAAATGAAATGTTGCTCTAGGTAGCCGTTAGCTAGCAAAAATAACTTAGTCTTTTATTGTGTGCCAGGTTTTACTGAACCACTTAACTGATCCGGCTGTAGCACTGACAGCCACATATTCTGTTCCTATCCAGACGAGGCAATGCAGCACGAGGCGTTTTTAACGAGCCAGTTACTGCGGTGTTGGCTGAGATACACACATACACACATCTTCTGCTGTAAATACTGACCTTAGCACCAAAGGTGTATTCATCTGTGGCAGCCAACAAATCTTTTTATTCCAATTTGAGTAACGTTTATTTAAACCCACCATGTCCTGCTGCTTTCAGAAGATACAGAGCTTTCTTGAAAATAGAAACTATTCGGTTTGTGAGAATTTTTTAACATTTGTGTCTTCAGTCTGAATGAATGGGCTCGGGTGTAACACACAGCACAGAGAAATCAAAACGTTCTGTGAGACAGACTTGTGCATTGTTAGCTTTGGTCTTTTCGTGGCATTTCTTGAGAAAAAGACAAATATGGAGTGATGTTCTTCAATATTTACCTTTTTTATGCCATAAAATAAAGCCTTTCTGTGGATCAACAAATTAAATTGTTTGCTAGATTAATTGCCGTCTTGCAATCCGGGTCCCATCTTCTGTAAATGTCATTAATTGTTAGCCACACACAGCATAATGTGTGCCAAATGTCATGCAATTTTACAGGCTAGCTTGAAACATAAATATGTCTTTTTTACTACGGTTCCTGCTGTTAAACATGTTCAAGATGTCTTTGAGGACACTTTTTCTTAAAAACTCCATAGGCTCAAGCGATGAGAGACTTTCATATATTTATAGTGTTGCATATAAGCCATTTGGTGAAAGGTCGTGGATTTATCTTTGGCCTACAGCCCTGCAGAGAATTTAGTTTTTTGCTTCACTGCTCTAGCTTGAATACAGTACTTGCAAAGATATTCTGGCTGGAAAGAAAAAACAATTACAGTATGAGCTGATATGAAGAGACAATACAATGTCTACACATCTCTGCAGCATAGGGTAGAAGCTTGGGGACTATTACTCTTAGAAATTTTAAGTATTAAATTGAGTGTAATGAGTACATGATACACTGCCTCCATAGTTCTGTAAAGTCTCATTAGGATCAGAATCTGATGTAGCAGCGCTCTGTTTTTAGCAACACTGCTAGAAAGTCAAAGTGATGTCGCAGTCAGACTCATAAACTCATCACATGTGTGACCTGAAACGGCCTGTGCTCAGTAACTACTGGTTGCAGGCATCAATCAGCAGCACACCGGGGTTTATAGAAGCCAACATCACTGAGTTCATTCACACTTCTGTCACATTGGAACACCCACTTCAGAGCAAAAAAAAATATCAGCTCTATAAGTGGAAAAACAACTCTACAATTTACACTTGTCAGCTCCAAATACTTATCTCTGGAAAACAAACACTAATGCTGCAAAATTAGCGGTATATTTTTGTCTTAAAGAAGAGCCGTCTTTTTTAACCACACAAGTGGTCATGTGGTTTCCCCGTTTCCACATCTGTTGGGCAACTGACAGGACTCTGCCTGGTTCCAAACACTGAAGTGGTCCAAGCAATTAGCAAGTGATTAAGTGCATAAACAGCATTCAAATCCAGCCAAAGAAATAATAATAATAATTAAAATGAAATACGTAGAAGAACAAATTCTTACAGATTTTAAAATGCAACAACATGCAGTTTGTATTGGACTGCAAGGGGTTGCAAAAACTGTTTTGGGAAGCAGGCAGAAAGCCTTCAGTGGTTAAACATGCATGAGGACAGCTCATAAAACCAAAACCTCCACTTGGCTTTGCTGTTGTGCTCAGTTGTAATCTAATGTTGTTTCTTTAATTGAATTTGATTAATAAATAACAATGCAATCAGAAGCTGTGAGAAGCGATGTGTGTGCGTAAGCTGGTAAATGAACTACACACCCCTGGAGTCAAATATAGGCCTTAAATATACATATTACTAAAACATCTCTGCGCATATCATCAAAGCCTGATGATCAAATGGTACAAGAGTTTAAATGAACGGAGTCACTAATCCTCCACCCGTGAGCCAGCCAGCCACACTCGGGCAGCACCGGGATGTGATGTAAAAGTTGTCAGTTCAAACCTCAGGCCTGACATGTCGAACAGCGGGAAAAGCTCAGCAGGAAAGTCAACAGCAGAGAAAGCTTATTTCTATCAAGTACAATATTACATCATGAGAACTCAGTATCAGTAAGGAAAGTGAGAAAAACAGTGCATACTGCAGTGTGAGGATGACACGTGCACTTGCTACAGCGTAAACATTACATAGTCCCTTCTGTCTCCAAATTCAATGAGAATTACTTACAAACATGAATTTGAACTAAACATGTTCCTGAAGTCCGGTGCAGAAAATGTCACATTATTTGTTTTTGGGGTCTCCAGCAGTAAAACACGGCTTTAGAGGGTTGTTCAAACGAGGTCTAACAGACCCCAACACGAGTAATGTCACTATTTTGGATAACATCATTTCTTTGTGAACAATTTTTGGCAAGCACACAGCATATACATTTGTTTATGTTTAGCCCATATAACATATACAACATTTCCCCTTTTAGCTTAGTAACAATGCTTCATGGTCATTTCCTTGCATTGTCACTTTCAAGCCCAGTTTGTTACCACTTCATTGCCTTAAATACTTAAAAGGAAGAAAGCAGTTAATATTTTTACACCCCAACAACAAGGAAGTAAAGCCAATGTCAGCAAGACATGCGGGTTAATACGGGTTAAAAAATCAGATCTTTGTCACGCCATGTTGTCATTTCAGATCTAATGTAGGCCACTCTCCCTGTCTGTAGCTACATGAGCAGCATGTAAAACCAGCGATTCAATTTCAGGGTTATTTTTTACCACTGTGTATTTTTACTGCCTTCAAAAGCAACAACCCCCCCCCCCGCCCAAAACTTATCAGTCTGAGCTTCAGTGAGGATTCATATTTCTGGGGGAAATGCAAAATAATTTGATGATGTTTTGTATAAACGAGGTCAAATTTAGAGATACTGAACACTGGCACAAAATCCACTTCCACGGACGTAATCAGCTGTCAAAGACCCACAGTGACCAGAGACTCATACCAATTAGACCTGACCTTCCATACATGACAAATACATTTCCTACAATATTCCAGTTCTCTAGTTGCAAAAATCTACAGCTTGGTTTTCTGCGCACAGTAAGTAGCAATTATCACACATGCAGTAGATGCTGCCTTGGAATTGCACTGCAGCAGAAAATTCTAATTATCTGATATAAATGGCTAATTTCACAATAATACAGTTTCCTTTTGTTATTCTGCTCACCTATTAACATTGCAAATTTAAATGCTGCCATGCCATGTGCTATTACTTTTGAGGACTGATAATATTTCCACTTTCCACCGACATTTAAATGTAGCAGTGGCTTCCTGCACTGGAGACATTGAAGTCAGTATTAGGCAGCAAGAGCGACTTCTGTCATTATCGTCGCTGTATATATAAATCCCCCTGTCAAAGGCCAAAGTTCTCTTTACATCTCAGTCTATTGAATGTGGCCGGTTGACCACTGAGGTGCAGCAGCGATGATTAATCAAGCAGGAATTCAACCTGGCTGTTAGTTCACGGTTCGACTGTGCTCACCATCGCATTGATTTATGACTCATAAATTATTGTCGTTTTCATTACCCGGCAGAGCGAATAAGTCTCGACACAACAACCTGAGCTTGGAGGGAAATTCTAGCTGCACCTTGACTAATAAGATGCTATTATTCATATAGATTGAATTGGCAAGGCTTCAATAACACAAAGCGAGGCAGTTAGGTTGTGTTAAGGTTGGCCTGCCTCTTGCTTTCTTCTTTGATGTCACTCAGAAAGGATTCTTCCAGGGAGGTTGATAGCAGTTTCACTCACACAATAATGCTATAAATAGGGCCAAATGTACTCAGGCAGTGCTCTCATCTCCAGGAATTTTCCACACACAAGCTAAGATGTTTTTGTCCGTTTGTTTATTTCTAATTACTCTCTGGCCTTAATACATATGAGCAGCATTTAAACGAATATTTGCACATCTGATGTGGATGAAAAAGTTCACGGTGACAGAAAAAGGCAGCACCACAGAGAGTGATGAGTGGTGAGGCTCACAGCGTCCTTCTTGTTTTGATTTGTGTTAAGCGCCGGCATCGCACACCACACAAGTCTGACAATGAGCCTCCAAAACAGGCAAACATCACATTCATATTGTCTTGGAGAATAAAACTCCTGCGATGTCCCTCTGTAAAATCAAACTGGATGTCATTGAGAAGAAAACCATCTCCTCAGGGTTAGAATTAACTCAGACAGACAATATGCCCTCGCCGCTGTGTGCACTTCATTTATTGCACATTACAGATTCTCCTACTTACACAGATCCAACATCCCAACATGCCACTGATGGCACACGGGGAATGTAACCATTTACTTTGAGGTCTACTTCAGTTTGTGACAAAGCAGATCATGGGGGATGAGATGTGAAATGTTTAGACAGTGTTGGCTAGTGGGCTTGGATCTGACAGGGCTGAGAAAGTATTGAATTAATGATGCCACATTTTAAAACTCATTTTTATACAGATAAACAGTGTGAAATGATGAAATCCAATTAGAGCAATAAGGGACACTAAGGCAGGATCCAAGAGTATTAAGCCATCTGCCAGTGAGTAAAGATTGCTGCAGGGCTGCCTAATTGAATTTTATCCTCTGACTGTAAATCTACTGAGTGACCCAAATCAAAAGAAAGTTTCCCTAAACATGCAACGCAAAACCAACGGCCCTTGCAAAACTGTCATATAATCTTAAGGTTATGTGCAGTAGAACAAGGTGAGACTTTGCTCATACACAAAGCCTGCCAGGAAAAGTGTGTAGCAGGAAATGTATTCAGGAGAAGAGTGTAAATCAGCCTGATTTCTTTATGTTACTCCGAGGGAAGAAGAGATGATGATGATGACGATGGCAAGCAGCCTTTCTGACTTTCTTGAGTATCACACCCAGAGATGTAGTGACAGTTCAATATTAATAAAAAATAAAAAAATAAAAAAACTGTATAAATCTCAATCCAGTGATCAAAACTGCGAAAAACAACTATCACCAAAAAACGAGCGTATATTTTCAGAACAGCACAGATTTTCCAGACGCTGGCATCATCCAAACCCCGACTTTGCTGGAAACTATGAATCAATTAAACGATGAATGCTCTGTGTTATGTGTTTCGGATGCCTACTCCACTGTTGTGAGGCTGTGTTGACTGGATGTTGCATCCTGGAGTGTGTAGGCAGGCAGTCTTTGTGCAGCCACTGAAATCTCTCTGATGCTTCTTACAACAGCTTCAGTCCTATTTACATCAAAATGCCAGCACAGTTCACTGACGCCTATGTAGCCTCCACAGGTGCACCAGCCTTTTGCGCAGGTTTGAACAATCTGCATTAGAGTTCCCCATCGAGCTCATTTGCATAAAGGCTTTGGTGATTTATGCAGTTTAATTTTCAAGCAGGCATGGTGGCTTTGCTGTAACCCTGAGAGAGTCAAATCTTCATGAAACGCTCACAAACACCAATTGTAACAGAAACCAGTTCATTCCCAGTAAACTAAGTTGATGTGAGGCTTCGAGCAAATGAGCCTAATATGCATAAATAAAAGAAAAAGCTGCAGCCCGACACAGCAGCATTGATATAATTCACCTGTGATCCTCGGAGTCTGTCCTCTTCCGTCAGTGCGCTGGGATGAAAGACAGCCTTCGGACTGCTGGACAGTGGAGCCACGACAGCAACAAATGATCAGGAGTGAGGAGATGGAAACTGACGCTCGTTAAGCCAGTCAAATGCACAGTTTCCCCGGAGGATGCTCGCAGGTCATCAGCGTGTCGCGCTCAACTTTAATCGCCACAGTGAGTGAAAGCGCTCCGTCTCCGGCGATCCGCCGCTGCCACTGCCGCGCAGCTTCTGATGTCCCTGCTCCACACTGGCACTTTATTTCTCACGGTGACAAAAAAAATAATAAATAAATTATTTAATAAACTGGGGGGTGGCGGGGTGGGGGGGTGGGGGTGGGGGGGGAGAAGCGTTCAGACGTCACGTTCAGACGAGCGGCCACTAGATGGAGCAGTTTCAAATGACTGGAGAACAACAGGCTGTCAATTAATGAGACGTTCACAGGTCGGTTCATAAGGTTCACACGCTGCTGGGATTAACGACTTCACTTAATTATCTCGAATTAGGATGTCGTTTCCGTGACACAGTTTGGTCATCGGGTAATTTGTTGCGGAATGAGAAACGACTAAAACATTATGCAATCAGAAATGCAGACAGTTAAGGTAATACCAGTGCACATCAAGAATCATGCCGGGCTGAAGCAAGGATTTTAGGAACACCAAGGCCCCCCACACAACCCACCAGCCTTCAACCAAAAGAGGAAAAAAATAACAATTCTACATTATCACTAAATGCTCAACACTTTCATCTAGTCATTAGCTTGTTAGCATGCTAACATTTGTTAATTTGAACAAAACAAAAAATGCAGCTGAGGCTGATATAAATGGCGTGAGTTTTGCACATATTTAGTCATTAACCAAAGCTGGACAAGTGCCTGATGATGGTGCTAGATGAAAAGTCAGGGGATCCACTGAATCATTTGAATGCATCCTCTGGAGACTATGAAGGTCATGGTGATCCATCCAGTACTTGTTGAGCTATAGAGATAAAAACTTGAGCAAATAAACTGTGTTGTTATACAATAGATTGAACCCTCATGAAATATCAATAGCCTGAGCCTCACCTCAGCCAGCCACAACATCTAGATGTGAACGCATCAGTAAGAGGAAAATATCATCATGATGCCAAGTAAAACCAGTTTGCCTGCATATGTACTTTATACATTAGGTAATTTGTGCTTACTTAAAGGTGGAGTGAGTCATTCTGAAGACAGACTGTTGATATCGCCATCTCTCTGACTCCCCTCCCCCTCTCCTTGTCCTGTGCAGGGGCACAAACGGCACCTGTTGCTGATTGGCTGGAACAGTGCTGCGTGGCTCGGTGCGAGCCCCTCTCTGTTTCTCACTTACAGAGCCTGGGCTGTGCACAAAAGCAGATTTTTTTCAGCACACACACAGAATGGACAGCTAGTGGACAGTGAGGAGACATTAGCGAATATCAGCATCTTTCTCCAGAATGACTCATCCCACCTTTAAGTCAACTTTGAATGCTTTTACTTGTAATGGAGTTGACTATGTTTTATCTGTTATTGCTGCATTTACTTCTTTCACCACAGGTAGAATGCTAACAGCTAAAACCCGCCAAATTCCCCAAAAAGCGGCACAACTGATTAAGAACTTGAAAGCTATCTATAGATACAATAAAATTATTATAGTAATGAAACAGATAAAGCAAAAACACAACCTAAGGTCTCCAGGTCTCCAAAACTACTCGTTACATTACAAAAACATGATAAGCTCCTTTCAGACGACACTAGTAATGCTGTCGGAGAAACCATAACCCACAACAAGATCACAATCACTGCTATCATATAAATAAATTTGAAGAATATCATATAACTGTCACAGCAGACTATAAGCCTCTATTTAATTTATGTAGCAGAGAAAGTGTCATAAAGTACTGTGGTTTATGATAACAGTCCTGGCCTATAGAAATACAGTAGAAAACTGCTGAATGAACACCACAGATAAAAGAAGAAATACAATTAGGCACCTCATACATGGTGGTCTGTCCCTAGAGGAATATTTTTAGAGTACTGCAGTGATTTTTCATCAGGGATTGAGTGACAGCACTGCCTCCCAATTTGCCACAAACTTTCAAGTGGTTTTGCACCTAAACAAAATTATTTATTTACTTATTTACCTTAAATTGCTTTTTCAACACTGCATGATGGCAGCAAGCTCCAAAAATGGGCCCCTCACTCCCGCCTGTGTCGGGTTGAAAAAGGAAATCATTAATTTAGCATTAGAAGCTGGCTGTGAACCCATAACTGCCCTGGGCACACATCAGCATACATGCAGCACTGTTCTCTGCTGCTACACCTTCCCTGAGGTTCAAATGCCATCCTTCACTGTCATTACATTTTTGCCCCCATTAAGTATTGATTATCTTCACTTCACCGTTTCGAGCCCTGCTGTGGAAATGGTCCACGTGGCTAGCAACCCGTACTCCACGGATCAAGCGGAACAGAAGTGCCCACCTCCTGGTTTTTACACTAAAAAAGGAGTGGGAGGGGGAGTTATATTCAGGGGCAGGGGCAAAGAGAGGCACAGCGGGACACAGAGCAACAAGGGCTGACTACACTGTACCCTTCCTGCCTATTAGCAGTATGCTTGAGCGGACAACTGGAGGTTAAGTTGTTCTTTTTTCTGGACCCGTGAGAATTTTGCCACAACATGTGTTGAATATTTAGTGTGAGGTTAGTCCAAGTTTGCATCTGTTTTTCAGGAGAGTGCAGGTGGAAAAGTTTGTTTGGGCAGGAGCTTTGTGGCCTCTGCCATCAACAAAATACATCCATAATACTGTAGACTACTTTGTGCAGAGCTGTCTTTGTACATGTGCCAAAAACTCTCTAATGGCTGTGTGTTGCAAACAGCTAATGGCCACTGTTACTGCTCTCTGCTGTTTTGTATATTTCAGTATCACTGCTGGTTAATGTTTTACATGTGCAGGCCGTGGAGGGGTATTTCTTCTTTGGAGAAAAAATTCAGAAGATGGAGAAAAGTATCTGTTAGCTATGAGTCAGCCTTGTGGGTGTCTGGTCTTGTTTTTGTTTTGGGGGTTTCTTCTACAAAAATACAGGAGAAATATAGCCTCATGTATAAGTTCACTTATATGTCAAGGATTTTCATTAATAAAATGTGAAAAGTAGACAAATATCACTTTATAAAACTACAAGTGCTCAGATTCCTTATCCACTAAATGTAAAGATGGTCTAACAAACACATTTTAAACAATATTTTGTTCATACAAAAACAGCTTTTTCGGCACCAAGGAGGTTTTGGAGACATGCGACGCTGGACAAAGCTTGAATGCTCTCTGAGTTATTAACTGTAATTCCAGCTGAGTGCAAATTTGTTGTCCTAATTTGTATACAATTAAAGCTCAAAGGCACCTAAGAGTAAACAATGCATAAATCCTCAGAGTAGATGTTTTAAGTCAAGAAAATATTAAATATTTTCTACAAAAACAGAATTAGAACAAAACAGCCCATCTGTATTCATAAAAAGTCCCATTTATTTCAAAGTCGTTTCATCAACAAATATTACAAATCTGCATTGTGTGGGGGAGACCCATAACAGAAACATATGAATAAAACATTACAATTTTTATTATTACAATAATTGCTCAGCATCCATTTCAGATGCTGAAAGTTGAAGCATTCCACTCATTTAAGTTGGACAATAAACAAGAAACAAGCTAGCATACAGACACAGCAAATGAGTTAGTTAGGCCATTCCTGCCTTACAGGATTACTGTGTAGAGTGAAATCCACTAGGATCCAATGTGGCTTTAGGATAATCCCATCAGAACTGCTACAGTGCAATGCTACTACAGGACACCCAAGCCTGTTAGCACTGATGAGAGCCTATAGTAGAGTGAAGCAGTCCTTGTTAAAAAATACTTAACACACAGACTTCTATTATACAAGACAAACATTTTAACAGCCTGCTGCCAACAAAGCACCACGTCTTATGTTACTAGTTTGCATTATCTAACAAACACTGACTGTAAACTAGTTACACAGATAGAAAACTAAGTCAGTATTTGCATCATGGAAAATATCTCTCCTGGAGTAAATCTTCATATAAAGCTCTGTAACATGAATCCACCTGAAAAATATCTTTTCCTCAGATACTAATACAAGCCTGAGTTACCCACTTTAATTGTAATCCGTGTCCATAAGATAATACTGAGTTAATATGCACCTCTGCTGCTGCCTGTTCTAATTAATGAGGACACGTTTTGATACTGACATCCTTTCATTTCTAATATTCTCCTGATTTATGGAAAACAAGTGCTACACTGGCAAAACTTACACACACTGGTGTAAGCTATTTTTACGCCTATACGCCCAATTTTTTATAATTTCTCATAATTTAATAACGTCTTACCAGTCAGCTACACTGACTAGACTTAAAAAGCAGACATCAATAAGGAGCAAACTTCTGCCGCTCAGATTTTTTGATGCCGGAGGTTGACATTTTTGCGGTGTAAGGGGATAAACCCTGTGTTAGGCTGGAAGCAGCTGCTGGGTGGACAGCCAGGACGGGGAGGCTTTTCATGCCAAGCAGGCTGGAAACGGGAATGGCGTAGTGTGGGTTTTGGATGGTTGGTAAGGTGGAGGGAGAGTGGACGTTAATGGTGGTGGGGGCTGGGGTGGTGGCCGCCAGGACGGCCATAGAGGTAGCAGCGGTGGAGGCAGTGGGAGCGGACTGAGAGAAGCTCATGTTGAGGTCAACTGGGGTCGCAGAGGAAGCGGCCTGCATGGTGTATTTAGCCATCTCTAAGCTGCAGGTCGGGACGTTTGGAGGGGGGAGTTGAGATGGTGAAGGGTTAAGAGGAGACGGTGAAAAATGAAAAAGGGGAGAATGGGTGAGATAAAGGAGAAGGGAGGTGAGAGAGAGAGGAGAAAACATAAGAATCAAAGAAGGAATGTGTTAAAAAGCAGAGACAATAAGGATTTTAATGCAGTCAAGAGAACAGAGCAGTGAGATGGAACAAATCCAGCCTCACAGTGAGTACAATAACTCTGCCCTCATACAATAGCATGGTGTTTGGCCGTCTTATCACCCGGCTGTGATGTGAAGCCCTGCTGGACGTGGTCGCCTTGTGTAATGTCTTACCTGGCGTTGATGAGGTACTGGGCCACACTGATGCTGGCCGGCGAGCCTGTGATCGTGACTTGGCGCATGGCTGAGCCATCAGTGGCGCTGGCAATTTTGATGTGAGCTCCAGAGACCTGGCGAATCTCATTGATCTTGCTGCCTTGTCTTCCAATTATGCAGCCAATAAACTAGAAGGGGAGAGAGTGGAAACATGTAAATAGCAAATCGGCTCATGTTTCCATGCTTTTCAGGAATCAGATTTCAAAACAGGAAGCAACTGCTATGGTGACAGCAGCCCCACAGTCTCCTGCTGTAGCTTTCTACAGAAGAAAAACACACTCCCAGCTGTGTTATTCTGACAGCAGAAAACATCTCCATTGTGCATTGTATTGTATTGTACGTAGAATCAAAACCACTTTCATGCCTACAGTAAATACAAAGCTTCCACCATCAGCTGGTTAGCTTAGCTTAGCACAAAGACTGCAAACAGCCAGCCTGGCTCTGCCTGGACACAGTCCAGCACCTCTAAAGCTCACTTATCAACATGTCATATCTTGCTTGTTTAATCTGTACAAAGTGTACAATTGACTGTGTGGTGTATTTGAGTCTCCGCTGGTTGCCTGGCAATCTCATGCTGTCAGCGAGGCTCCAGAGAGTGACATAACCCCCCGTAAAGCCGCAAACATTTTTTGGACAGATTAAATAAACATATGAGATATAACATTTTAATTAGTGACAGAGCTTGTGTAGCAGTTTCCTTTGTTTCCAATCTTTATGCTAAGCTAACCAGCTGTTGGTGGTAGCTTTATATTTACTCTACACACATGACAGTGGTATCCATCTTTTCATGAAAGTAAGTAAACATATTTGCCAAAATGATCAATCTACTGCAAAACTAAAGTTGTGCTATGTGTAATTTTATTGAAATATAAAACCCATTTTCTAACCTGTGATCACATGCATTTCTGAGATGATTTCTGATTCTGATGATAGATAAAATATGCATGGTTTATAGACTGCTATAAAGCCATAAAAACAGTCTTATATTTGGTATTGTTTTTGTAACATTCAAGCTATAACGAGCTAATACAACTACAATGGTGATTATAGTATTTAGGCAATAATTTATGTTCACCAAAAATGGAACAAAGGATAAATTATTTTCTGCAGCTAAGAAGGTGAAACACTTTTGTCCAAGAATTCCTCATTATAGCTGTCCTCCTAGAAAGTGTAAATGAAGTAAGAAGCAGGAGGATTAACGATGCGAGTTTTAGTGCTGGTGGAACACAAACAATGTGGCACTTACATCATTGGGTATTGCCAGCTCTTGTGAACTTGTGGGGGCAGATGCATCCAATCCTGCAAAGTAGGACAAGGAATGCTAACAACAGTATGGCACTAATGGCTTTCACTTTCATGGTATGACAAGTTGCCCTACTTTGTCTAGTTTATCACTCGTACACTGCTAAATTAGTGACATGAAAATGGCATATGGCAAGAAAATCTTTCTAGATAGACATATATACTGTACATGCATATTCAGCACATTATGCTGTACACATATTTCACACTGCTCATATAAAATAAGATAGATTTTCATTCAAATGAGAGTGTTTCATAAGTTGTTTCATGTCAGTGTGACTGTATAATCAAAAGGTTATCATGTTCTGTCCTCAGTTAGTTTTGGCAGTATATGAGTACGTGGGGTTGTTGAGGTCAGGGATGATCTGGCCAAGACAATGTTAGAATTGGAGGAGAAATGTTGCAGAGGTGGAGGATGGGGTCGAGAGATTAGGATTTGTTTTTTGGAGAGGGAAACTGGGCAAATGGAGCTGAAATTTTAGGAGGATATGAGAAATAGTGAGAAATGGGTAAATATTTACTGAACTGTAAATATTTTTTTCATTTTTCACATTTCCCTCTCAGAGAACTCTGCTGCTTTACTTTTGCATTTTGTTCTGTCTCTTACAATCTGCCACATACTCTTTTGGATTCTAAATATTTCAGTGACTAACTAACGTCAAAAAATTTGTTTGGTGGCTTATCCTTAAAACTGCACCACTCTATTCACTATTTGTTTGTCTTCCCTCCTATGTTAAATGGTACAAATAGATGTAAATACCAGTGCATTATACAGTATGTACATCTCTGTGAAGCCACCTTCTACAAAAAACCTGTGAGAGAGTCTGTAAACTCTGAGAGAATGGAGACATCCTTGATCCTCTCTGAAGTGACAGGGGTGTTTTGGTGATGCGATTCGAAGAGGAGTGAAGACAGAGGGATAGATGGACTTCCCCAGGGAGCCGTGGGTACGTACCAGGGAAAGTAGGGTTGCTCTGCCCAAGGGAGGGGAGGGGGATATGCTGCATAGCCAACTGGTGAAGCTTGGTCAACTGCAGGGTAGGAAGGAAGTTAGAGCTAACCAATCAAACTGGATTATTTCAGAGGAGCTGACAACTACAGTACAGAGCCAATCTGAAGTTCACAAACATCACAGATGGTGTCAGTGTGAAGAGATTCATTTCCTTCAGAAAGCATGCTGGCTTCTCACGGCAGTCATCTGAAAATACAGTCACATCTCTGGCTACAAAGCTAGAACTGATCATTATGTCTTAAGGTCTTCACTTTCATTTCAATCAATGCATGCCGCTACTGTTTGTTAGTGTTAGTAACGTAAACAGATCAGGGTTATAGAAGTTTCGTCTTTGCAGAGTAGGGAACACAGAGGGTATAGTGGTGGCTTGGAGGGAATGGGCAGGAGGAGGTCATTAGGGCAGATGTCAGTCACGCAAATGAACATACTTACATCTTGATGTGCAAAAGCATACTGCCCTGGGATTGCAAAGGCCTGGGGAGAACAAGAGGGAGATGTGGTTATATGACTGGGAGGTGCAGACATGTTCTAACATGTCACTTGAATCTTGAACCTGTCACAGTGCAACTCAGAGCAGTGAGTGCATTTCAGAAAATCCATTCCCTTCCTCTTTCCCATAGCTCTAATGTGTATAGATTTGATGGAATTTCATCTAAATGTCATCTGCTGCTTTTCCCCTTCTTTGACCATGGCCAGAAATCCAATAACAGAAACAGATGTCTGATAGGTCAGAACAGACTGTGCCAAATTCAGGCCAGCGACTAGCCAGCTCATGGAAAACATGAGCTGTACTCACAACATCTTTCAGGTTTCACACTGCAGGGGATTGTTAATGTAAATGCCTCTATTCATATCTCTGACACGTTACAGCTGGGCTCAGTACTTTCTAATATGATCATTACCTCATCTTACTGCTTACAGCACTACAGTGTGAAGAGCTTATTGCTGTATAATTACACAGATGTGTCCCTCTAGTGGTGAAAATATGTTTAATGATCAGCATGACTCTGAGCTCCCACAAAAGAATAAGCTTATTGAATTGTTATGTTTTTACAAAGTGGCTACAATCACTGCTAAATAACTCCCATATGGCTACTTACTTGTGCAGAGTGCTGTGGTGCTAATACTGCATGGGCTCCAGCAGGTATGGCCTTGGGACGGTAGGGAATAGTTGCTCCTTTCGGTGGAGACTAGAGACACAGTCATGCAAACCAAAAGGGGAGAAAAATTTATATGCTGCTGTAGCTGAGAAAAAAACTCTTACTGGCACTTTGGCATTTTATATTCATTTTTATATCACTTGCTGAATCTTTTTATATCCTATCCGTTGGCTGAGAAAGTTACATGAAACCTGGGAACAAAGAAACCTATAATACAACTGTGAATAGACTGGAATATAGGGAATTATTTAGAGTATTTGGCAATGAAAGAGGTCAAGTGCATACTAAATAGAAATCCATTTTACCTGCTGTATGTTTTCAAGCTTAAATAAATAATACTAAAAAAAGTGATAGTATACTATACATTACTGATTCCCCTCCTTGTAACCCAGGGAGTACTTCTGCCATTAGTTCTGCATCTCAGCTAGCTTAACTGAAAATAGAAGCTTCATTCGATAGCTTAACCTGAGTATTTTTACACTGCAGTATTAGAACTTTCACTTAAGTAAAGGATCTGAATACTTCCTCGCTCCCTGTTAATATCACAAGTTGCAGTTAAGAGTGTGAAAACTAGTTAGCAGGCTAAGAGAAAAGTTTAAATATTTAGCGCAAAGTAATGAATAAACTGTTAAAATAAGCTAAAAGTAATAGATAAACAGCTAAACGAGTTAGCTGAAAGTAGTGGCTAAACAAGTGGTCCAAGTGGTACAAGTACAAATGCAAACTTGACCATAGCAACCACTGACAAACACTGACTCGATTGTATGAAAAATATTGCAATAATCCATTTATATATAATTAACACTGTTCAATAACCTCCAGTTTCTAATTGTCAGACACAAAAGGTTGGGGTCTACTGATATAAACCATTATCAGAAAAAGTAATAATATATTAAACATCATAACGAGCAGTGCCATTGTTGTTGCACATTGCATGAGGATGACCAACCAGTACAACCTGAACACAAAGCTTTAGCCCTGCAGGAGTGAAATGTCGCAGAGACTGAAAATATTCTGAATGTGCTACTGAATACCTTTTACCACATCCTAAACAAATGTGACACTCTTGATGCCTAAATAGAGCTGTTGAATGTGAAGATCGTCTGCTGTCTGACAGTGCTTACCTCCAGCATGACAGAGCAGATGTGTCTTACACACTGAGTGATGGCCTGTGGAGTGCCGGAGATTGTGACAGCCCTCTCTGTAGAGTCCGGCAGCATGTCTCCTGCCACCTGAACCTGAGCGCCTGTGGTCTTAACGTCGCCAGACAACAGAAGAAACAAAGGCTATTTATTGCTGAAAAGAGCACACCATCACCCAAATTGAAATGCTGTTTCAAGCACCCACAAATTACCCCGAACACATTTTGACATGCAGGGAGCAGCTGCAAGCCAAATAGCAATGTGTGCTCCAATATTTGAAGAGGCGCACACAAATATTGTCCATTCAGAATGAGTATTCAGCCTCCACCGATCTTTACAAGCATAATCAGAGGGATTTTTCATGAGCAGCAACCAAAAAAAAAAAAAAAAAAATACACATATTTTAAGGCAGAAAAAAACAAGAAAAGTTTGAGGGGAGTGTTTGATACTTGAGGTGTCAAAGCACCAGGGTGGATGTTTTCTGTCTCTGTGTGGGTGCAGAAAAACACCTTCCTGATAGAAAATAAGAAAGAAAAGGACTCCTACCTCTCTGATCTCTTTGATCTTTGAACCTCCTTTGCCAATCAGTGAGCCACACTGGCTCCCTGGGAAAACCAGGCGAAGTGTCACAGGTGGCTTGCTTGTCACGTTGCTGTTTGTCATTGCCGTGCTAATATCCTGAGGGAGAATTCAAAAATATGTTCTTCTGCACCGACTGCAAGAACGTCAGCTTTATCTGACAAGTCTCTATTTTTGCAAGACTGAGGAAAAGGTGCATTGAGTGTCCTTCAGACTTCAGACAAAATCTTTAAAGAATTTTTCTTAAATTCTAGTGTAAAACAATAGAACTTTAGTGACAATATGTGAAAAGTTGCAGTGGAGTTTGTTGCATGCTTGTTTTGCTGTACCTCCTCAAACTTCTGTGCGATCATAGAGAAAGCCCTGAAGATGCCCTCTGTGGGTCCTGTGATGGTAACTATCCTCTCGGGAGATGATCCCTCTGATATGTTGATACGAGCACCACTCTGGAAACACAAATTGACATTATTCCAGCCTCTATTTGCTCTAATTGATCTGCCACAAGACATAAATTCTACGTGTTGTCACACTACTGGTGCCAAAGTGAAAGCTCACCTCCTCTCTCATTTTCTTTACTGTTTCTCCTTTCTTGAATGATGTTAGACATTACAAAACAGAGGATTTGATTAGTTTTATAAATAGAACGATACGAGACAATCAGACAGAGAGCAGTATGACTCAATAAATGCTGATGGATTGTAAAATAAATTTACCTTTCCAATTATGCTGCCAACTTCCTGTGAGTGAAAAGATAACAATGTTTGAGCCAGTGGCAACACACAAGATTTTCAAGAGAGCTTTTCACATTTAGAGCAGGATGTAATCATTTTAATGTGCTATTACGACACCATTAGGCTATTACTACTTAAGGACACAAAATGATTTCCGTATCTGTCTATTACCTTTCCATGCATCAGCAGCCTCAGTGTCAGTGTAACATTCAGACTCCCATCTGAAGCCATTTCTTCTTTGTCAGACATTCTCTGTTTTCCGAGCTTCAAAGTAAACACACAAGACATACATTGTAAGGCAGGTTGTGTATATAACAAGAACTCCAGCATTTCAGGTGCTTCAGTACATTTTCTAAATAAAGAGATAAGCTACAAGATCCAAATTTTCTTAAACATATGTAGCACTATTATACTTCATTTCAACTCCAGGCTTTGCTTTTGTGGTTATAATCGAAGCTCATGCTGACTTTCATTACACCGTTCTTCTTCTGTTTGTTACAGCCAAACTGCTGCAGCTGCAGGAAACGTGAAATGCATCATTCCCTGTGCTCAACAAGACTTTTCCTGGGAAACCACTCAGAGAAAATGTAAAGGCTTTCATGAACTGGGTGTAAGTTGCATCGTCATTGTTATATCAGTCTGCAGCAGGGATAAAAAAAAATCTGAAATCTGAAAATGTTAGAGATCATTACCTTAACTATGGGGAATGTAAAGTAATCAGAAAATGTTCCAGAATTGTAGCAATCATTTTTATGCTGCTAAAAGGAGCCAAATTCCCTCTTTCAGAATTTATCAGGGGATTGATGCTCTCCGAAGAGTCATGGACCATTGTTGTTTGTCGTCTGATCATGTAGTCGTGAGCGGGGGAAGATAAGCCTATCACTAGGTGCAATCTTCACATGGGAGTGTGTCTTTCGTTCCGGCTAAATTCAAGTTGTGTGACTCCCTTGGATAAGATAAGATACAAAGGAAGCCACTTGTGCTGTGGAGGATCAAGTGATGTGTGTGTGACTGTCCCTTAATACCACACTGACGCCACACAATGTTGGCTCTGTTGTGGACGCGTATCCAATCTGTTGTATTTGCAGAACAAATAAAGAATGTCTCAATGTAGAGTAGGAAGGGAAGCTTACTGCACCATGACAGACAGAGAGAAGATTTCAGGTCTGTGAAGGACCAAGGTCACCTTGTTTGTGAGATCACTGTGGTTCTGAGAAGTGAACCATGAGGAGAAAATTGCCTCAAATGAAGAATTAACAAAATAATCAGGATGAAAAAATGTAATTTAACAAAGATTGGACTTTGGACCAAGCAGTCACATAAAACCTCACCACCAAACCCGGTGACTTCATGCACTTTCTGATACCTCGGTGATAAAGTGGAGGGAGCATGGTGGCATGTTATTGGTGAGTGTGCATGAGGTGTTCCCAGTTAATCCAGAGTTTAATTCAATCCTGCTTCACAGTCTGCACAGTGACAGTTTTAAAGCGACAGTTGGATAATTTGGGATATACTCTCATTTGCTTTCTTTGGAAGAGTTAGATGAGAAGATCATACCACCGTCATGTTTGCACGGTACATATGAAGCTGTAGCCAGCAGCCGGTTAGCTTAGCTTTGCATAGTTTAGAAACAGGGGGAAGCGTCTCGCTTGGCTCTGTTTAAAGTTAATGCTTCCCAGCACTTCTAAAGCTCACTCATTAACATGTATCTCATTTGTTAATCTGTACAAAAAACAATGTGTAAAACCACATTGTGCGTTATGTGCCAGACTGTTTCATGAACCAGCTGCCAAGCAGCCAGCGGAGAGTCTGGGAAGTTACTGCTCTGAGCAGACACGGTCCTCTAAAATAGCAAATTGTCATTTTTACTTTTTATTGATCAAACAAAAGCAATATAATGTGTTAATTAGGGAGCTTTAAGAGGGGTTGGTGGATACATTTTGTTACTGTTCCTCACGACAGAGCCAGGCTAGCTGTGTTACGCAGTTTCCAGCCATTATGCTAAGCTAAGCTAACCGCGGGTGGCTGCTTAGATACTCACACAAAGCAATAAATACAGAACTCTCTGCTGCCATTTCACACCTAAAAGAAAGACCAGAAATGAGCGCACATTCAAATCAAGCATGCTAACACTGATGATAGCGCACATGTCAGCAATTACCCGATGAAATTTGGCAACATCATCATGATAAGAAGCCAGTAAAACATGGCTTTCCAGGAGCTGAGATAAGTTTACAATAAGATATTGTTCTGGCACATTCCAGCGTTGATAATACCAGACTGAGCTACAGGACTCAATCCAAACCATATCATGAGTAAGTGGAGGGTGTTTTACTGCTAATAAGGCTCATAACTATTCTCCTCTCTTCATATCATTATAAAGTTACTGTGAATGTATCAAATAAACAGCAACATCTCTATGTATATATGTATATATATCCTATAGCCTGGGATTTGTTTAGTTAATGCTAAGACCCCTTTGACCCATTTCTGTCACCTCTAGCACATCAGCGCCCACTCAAGACTTCCGAACAAAACACTGGTGCACAACAGCACCCACAGAGTATACATGATAAAACAGATAATTTGGAAGCCAGCTCCCAGAGCACTGACAGGCAGAAGTGTGCTTCAGAAATTCAAAAAAAAAAAAAAAAAAGAAAGAAAAGAAAAGAAAAGAAAAAAAAAAAAGCCCAGAACATTAATCCTTGAGGGAAATGGAGAACAATGTCTAAGTGGATTACTTGAAGGGTTTCATTATAAAATACTGTATATTCCAAATGTGAGGCTAAAACAAAGCAATCTTTAACACTCTGATCATTGTAATGAAAAGATGACTGCATTTTACAAGATGATTAGATACAATAGTCTTGTAGCTCAGGAATAAAGCTCCTAGACAAAACTTACAAAAATGTTCCACACATTTTGAAACACATGTCAAATAATGAATATTTATCATAATGAAAGATTTCTACCGACCTATCACTAATTACTTCTTGATTAAGTAACATACTATTTATAACCACCATCTCAGACTATAAGCATGGGGTCGTACAGAATGTTATTTCTCCCAAATGTGACAATTCATTGTAGCCCAAACTATCTATGAAGTTACAAGTGCAACAAAATGCATTTGCAATGCAGCAGTGTACAGAAAAACAACCAGCTCACATTAACTCAGTGTAACGAGAGTCAGGAGTAGCGCATTAAAACAAAGCCACGCGTTCTTTATCTCTCTTTAAATGTACAGAGCCGAGGAACGCTGAATTAAAAGTTCAACTTCAACTTTCTGTCCCCAACACTATTGTACTCTGCAGCATTGTGACCAGTAGAAGCTGAGCCGTGAACAGTCTTGACCTTTGCAGTTATGGCTCAGTGAGAGGCCTGTAAAGCAACAAGAATGGTTGGTATAAAGCACTGACCTGATATACAAATTCTCTCTCCTCTTCTGTTTTTCTGGTATCTCCTAAATGAACGGCCTTTTAGTTTGTCGTCCGTGTTCAATGTTGCCCCCTTTGTTGTCAGTTATGCACAGAGTGGACAGATGGTTCCCTGTGCCCTCAGACCGGCTGGAGCGGAGGCTGGCTTTGCTATTAGTCCCTCAGCTTAGCCCAAGATAAGCCCCTACGCAGGGCAAGTGAACCCGCATCTCTTGCCTAATTCTCCCTGTCACAGCCACCAAAGAGGCGTTCCTCCGCACGGAGATCCACAAGCCGAAGAGGCCTGAGGGCAGGGCAAAGAGGCTGTTTGGCTGGAGGGTGTCCAGCACAGATAGAGCAGACTACAGTTACAGCGACCACAACAAAAAAAATCGGGAAGGTCTAGCCTTTTGCAGTCATCAGAAACACACATAGAGACACTGAAGAGAGGCTTTGTTAACCGATGTTGCTCTGAGGCTAACAACTCTGCATGACTGCTGTGTTCTTCATTAGATTTTCACAGAGCTTCCTGCCTGCACAGGGCCGGATTTTCTCTAAAAATAAATCTCCCTGTATGAAATCGGTGCTTTGTACAGGGAACCCGACTAATTGAGGGCTGGGAAGGACAATGTGGCGTTTGGGGTATTTAGTGATGTTAAGCACAATGTCTTCATGGGGTGCTTCTCCCCCCCTCACTGCCTCTGCCCTCCCCCACACCAAGCCCTTCTGCCCTCGTAATGAGGCCATACTGGATACAATACAGCCCTTCTGCACAGAAAAATGTATTCAGCTGAGCTTCAAAATTGTGAAGGAAATGAATCAGTGAAGCATAAGTGGCATATTTAATTACTATTCACTGCGTTGCACGGGGACAATGATGGCTGCTGTGAGCCTCATGGCCGCCGTCTATCAGACATCTAACCAAGCCACATTACATTCACATCTCAACTAGGATTTCAAAACTACTTTTAAGTGGCATTTCCATGATTAAAAGGATTGAATTTCTTTTGAGGACACAACGATAGAGATAATGCTTTAAATTGAAGGTATCTTACCATTCCTCACTTTTCAGGGTTAAGTTTTGTAAGTTAGGTTAAGATAGGATAAGGGGTTAAATAATGGAGGTCAATGAAAGTCCAGAAAAGTATGATAAAACTGGCTTTTGGTTCCCAAACTGGAAACAGAATCAGAACCACAACAAAGCTGTCAAGAGCAAGGCATCTGACAGAGTATGTGACAGTTATTTCTATCCTTTCAAACACCATTAGATGATCAGGCATTTCATGCCAATCACTTGTGACTAATTTCCTCTCCTCCACGTACCGTGTGTGTCAATGAGATTAAAGAGTCTGGGATTATATGTAATGAGATTACTGTGAAGCGATTGCTGAGTCTTGTTGGTGTAATCAGTTACAGGTACTGAAACATGGGTAGATTTCAAATTAACTGAAAAATGAAAAGAAATGGGGTCATAGTTGCACTAATTCTAACTAAACAGAAAGAATGGCTCAAGGATGACTGTATTATACTCATGGTTCTTCTATCACTATCGGTCCTTAGCTTTATTAACACTTGACAGTCTAGTGGCCTGACATAATCATTACACTGGAATAATATGTATTTTAATAAGATTCTAAATGCCAAGGAACAAAATGTATTAAATGTACTCCTTTATGCACTGTGTGTGTGTCAATGAGTATGAGAGTCATTATATATATTGTATGTAAAGGGATTACTGTGAGGTTATTACTGAGACTTACATTTTATAATAACCATTTAGAGGAGTAAAAGACATGATCAAACTAGTATTGATTTGGTTCCTATATCAATATGTGTGCTTAACTTTAACTTTAATGTCTATCAGGCAGCTGAAGATGGTAGGTCACATCTCATTTTCTTCTCTGGATGTTATTGCATGTTTAATAGAATCAAATGTCTTTAGGGGCTGAAAGATTAAGGTCATTCTTTAAAGTGCTATTCTTTAGCTCTTAAATGTCTTTTTCAGGTTTGGGTTTAGAAGTAGGGATTAAACAATTAAAAGGGTTATGGTCAATATATCATATATGACATATATTGCAATAATGGTTAATAAATATATTGTTTGTATAATTACTTACAAATATTAAAAGCAGTGTAGAGTTTGTTTATTTATTTATTTATTTATTTATTTATTTATTTATTTATTTATTTATTTATTTATTTATTTATTTATTTATTTATTAAATGGCTACAGGACAAACACACTGCTTAGTGCATGGTACATGGAGCTTTTCAGCTCTGGTAGCCTGACATTATCCACTCAAAAATCTGATACATCATCATTTATGAAGTGACACATTCCATGTAGTGTAATCTCAATGTTTCATGTACCTCTAATGCAGTTTTGCAATCACAAAGGCCTTCTTATTACAAGAAGAAAAATGTGCCAAAATACGTAAGAAAAAGAAACTTCTTCTAAGTGGATGGATTATGTTATCTTTATAATTCGGATTAAATGAATGTTTTGCAAACAAAAGATACTTGCATGGGATTCTTCATTATGTCTTATCTTGCACTTACCTACATACAGCCACATTCTCATGTTACTTACAACAGCTGCTAAACACGTTTATATGTCGAATATAGCCTATACGTATATGGCGTATATAGTCTATGGCTTTATGTTGAAATGTATGGAAATATTATTGTACAAAATAAACATATGGTCGCACATGGTTAATGCTACAGCAGTTAACTGTGTGTAATAAACATATAGGTATCGCAATCTATCTATATGTACACGTATTTTAACGTATGGCCATATTATCAAGATTATATTGTATGGGAAATGACCCAGCACGGCCCATAATAATGAGAAATAATCAGTCATGTGACTAACATCATTTTGCAGAACGTGCTCGTCCTCCTCTGTACGTCCTGTCAGCTGTTGCCTGCGCGAGCGCGACATGCTAATAAAGCTAAAAGTTGAGGGAGTTGTAGACGGTTCAAAAGCAGCCTGTCACATGATTGCAAAGCGTTTATAAGAAGTGAGTTGAGACTGCTGGCCAACTTGGACTGATGTACCAGTGTGTGTGCTTTCATTCTTTCCAGCTGTCCACTTCGACATGCATCTCTAATGGGAGTGACTTCTGACTTTTTATCAACATCTCCATACTATATGACGTTACTCCTCCTGTCAGTAAACAGTCTGCACCCGGTTTACACAAGGACAACACGGGGACAGGGACTAGGCTCAGCCGCTGCTCAGCGGACTTAGACCCTGAACAATGTCCGCAGGTCGTTGTGTGCTGAAACGCCTGTAACAGCAGCAGCAGCAGCCCCGCGGCGTGCTCTCTGCAGCTCTCCTCGGCGGAAAGCGATCGATGGATTTCCAAAAACTGTGCACTTTTGAAACTTTTAAGCAGGTCTGGAGTCACTACGGTCATGGAGACAACTTCGAAGACGTGATCGAGCGGGAGTTCACGCGGATTAAAGGTAATGATTGTGTTCAGTCATGAGTAGTAGTGACCGTGGGGTAGTGACAGGATAGCCGTCAGCTGATCGCTTACATGGCTGCTCTTTCATTGTAAACAGGAATAACATATCTGGATCATGCAGCCACTACTCTGTACCCTGAGTCTCTCCTCAGGGACTACTGCCAGGACATTTCAAGGAATGTGTACGGTGGGAGAAAGCACATAAAAATCAAGTGTTATGAATACTTTTTTTTTTTTTAAATCACTCATATAACTCAAAGCATTTAGCTATTGTTATGTGCCCCAATAGGAAACCCTCACAGCTATAACCCCAGCAGCAGACTGACACATGACACCGTGGAGAGGGTCAGATACAGGTAAAGTCTATTCACGCCCTCAGAAGCCTTTCTAATGGGCCCATGTGACTCCTTTGAATGGCACTTTGCTGGATCAAATGAGTAAAAAACAGCACATTTTCTTACAGGGTATTGCAGCATTTTAACACTATCCCTGAGGAGTACTCTGTGATTTTCACTTCTGGATGTACAGCCGCTCTCAAATTAGTGGCTGAGAGCTTTCCCTGGAGGCCACAGACTGAGAGCGAGGCAGGGAGTCACTTCTGCTACCTCACTGACAGCCATACCTCTGTAGTTGGTATAAGAGGACTGACATCTGCCCGGGGAGTAGTTGCCCTGCCTGTCTCCCCGCAGGAAGTTGAAAACAAGGCAAAGGATGAGGCTCAAGGTGAAGATGCTATTTGCCAGACACCGCATCTCTTCTGCTACCCAGCACAGAGCAACTTCTCTGGGAGGAAGTATCCCCTCAGCCATGTGAAAGGCATCCAGGCGAGACGCCTCTACCCAGCATGCAACCATCGAGGCCGCTGGTTTGTGCTGCTAGATGCAGCCTCTCATGTCAGCTGTTCCCCTCTAAACCTACAGGACTGCCCTGCTGATTTTATTCCCATCTCTTTCTACAAGATGTTTGGCTTCCCTACAGGTCTGGGGGCCCTTCTTGTCCGTAACGACGCTGCAGGCATACTAAAAAAGACTTACTTTGGAGGAGGCACAGCGGCAGCTTACCTTTCTGGAGAAGATTATTATGTGCATGCGGCAAACATTTCTGACAGGTGAAGCACCATACAGGCCTGCCAAATCCCAGAAATTCTCTGAAAGCTCACAGTTGTTCCATAGCTCCTGCATCTTAACTCTAAAATGCAATATTTTCTTTCTCCCTGCTACAGATTTGAAGATGGAACTGTCTCTTTCTTGGACATCATTGCTGTGAATCACAGTTTTGAAGCTCTTAACAGGATCACAGGTGCTGGGCATGTTGATGCGTAGGAACACATTATAACACTAATTTAATAGCAGAATCATGATGCATGTGCAAATCATTCCTAATGTTTATCTGCTTCATGTTAGCATCAACAGCATCCTTGTCTTCATTCCTTTTCGCCTTCAGGAGGCATGCACAACATCCAGCAGCACACGTTTGGCTTGGCACGCTACACTTACATGCTGCTGTCAAGTCTTTGCCATGGCAACAGGCGACCGGTGGCTCAGATGTACACTGAAGGCCAGTTTGAGAGTCCAAGCACACAGGGCGCAATCTTAAACTTCAACCTCATGGACTCTCATGGACAGATAATTGGGTATTCTCAGGTGCAGACAGTAAATGGGATTTATTTCTATTTCGCAGCAGTTTAATTATTGCATGTTTATGTGTAGGCGGTGCTGGTGAATATTAAAACAATTCCTCTTTTGCCCTCAGGTGGACAGAATGGCCAGTCTGTACAATATTCATGTGCGCACGGGTTGCTTCTGTAACACCGGGGCCTGTCAGTCCTTCCTTGGGATCACCAGTCAGCAGATGAAGAGAAACCTGCAGGCAAGAGATCAAGGAATAGGAAAAATGCCACAGTCTGTTCAGGGCCAGTGTAGGTAGAATAAAACACTGTCTTTTCCTCTTCAAGGCCGGCCACGTCTGCGGAGACAACATCGACCTGGTGGATGGCCAGCCGACCGGATCTGTTCGCGTGTCCTTTGGCTACATGTCAACATTTGAAGACTGTCAAAAGTTCCTGAACTTTGTTGCGGAGTGCTTCGTGGAGAAACCGGTCACTGTGGACCAAGTGAGACTAGAGAAGCTAAAAACAGCCACAGCAGCGTCCCACGGCTTAAATGAAGATCCTCCAATCAAAGTCACTAATGGAGAAATATGTAAAGTAGATGAGAAGGAGAAGCCTACAGAAGCTGTACTGAGGGGATTCGGACAGAGAGCGTCAAACAGCCACAAGAAGGCTTATACTCTGACCAACATCTACATATATCCCATCAAATCATGTGGAGCGCATGAGGTTTGACCCAAACATTTCTTTCTTACACTTATTTCTGCCTGTGTCTCTCATAGTCCAATCCCTCTCTCTGTCTCCATTTAATCCTGTGCTGTTCTTCATGCAGGTCCACAACTGGCCAGTGGGACAGCAGGGTTTACTGTATGACAGAGGCTGGATGGTGGTGAATGGGAACAGCGTGTGCCTGAGTCAGAAGAGAGCGCCGCGCTTATGCCTCATTCGCCCACAAGTCCACCTGCCCTCAAACAAATTGCTCCTGCAGGCATCCGGTCAGACAGTCTGTCAGCGGCTCACTGAAAATACATGCACACAGGCACACACACACACACATTGTTTAACCAAAAGAAATTTCAATCAGTTGGTTTTTCTTCTGTGATTTCCTGTTGTTAGAGGATGTTTTTTTTTCCCATTGCCCTGCAGGGATGGATACCATTTCGGTTCCCCTGGAAAACAACACTCAAATGCACACCAGCCATCAAGTGTGTCAGAGTAAAGTTTGTGGTGACAGGTAAGCTGGCAATGTTAAAACATCTGAAAGCAGCAGCTGAAGGAAATGCCGTGACACATATCATTTTTTTTCCATATTTTTTGCTCATATCAATGCATTCTCTTACTCCATTGTTCTTGATGCTGCCTTTCTACAGTGGATGGCAATATAAGGTGTCCTGCTCTCCATTTCATATGAAATTCCTGTTATTTATTATTTTTAATGAAAAAACAAACAATGTGTGGGAGATAATATTAATCTCCTCAGATACCTGCGCGACGAGTCACAAGTTAAAAAAAGCTGCTCATCCTGTGATTCTTGGATTATGTGTCTCACCAAATAGCAAGCTGTATCAAACTCTGTAGATTTCCCTCAGGACCTCTGCAATGTAATCCTCCACCTTCCCCCAGGGTGGAGACTGTCGACTGTGGGGATGAGGCTGCATCATGGCTTTCAGACTTCCTTGGACAGCCATGCCGCCTGATCAGACAAAGTCCTGATTTTACCCGAGAAATTAAGACGAGGCCCAGTGGAGGTACCTATATAAGCATTTCACCTGTTGTGCGTGCCTTTCATTTGTTTACCCTGGATTTATCTGTCATACTATACATGAGCAATGCAAGCTCATATTTCCAGCTAATAATGCAGTGCCTGGTTGTGGCTGTGACCTTGCATTTCTATCTGCTGGTCATTCGCAGCCGGGTGCGCCTGTATGCCAGGAAAGATTGTGAGTAACTCAAATAATTTTCAAAAACTAGGAGTTACAATTCAAACGTAGGATCTCCTGAACACCACTTGTTGTGATTAAGAATGCAATAAAACTAAGTGAGCAGAGAAGATGAAACAGTTAGCTCCTGAAAAAATCATCATGGTTATTCTCTCAGCCTTTGGAACGCTCCCTCCACAGCCTCAGAAGACATTATCGAACTATTTTCACAGGCTGAGTAGAACTCCTCTTCACAAATACACTGACCCTTGTGTAAAATCGGTTTTGGTTTTGTTGTATTAATGAGCAGCACAGTTTTATGGCATTATTGAATTCACAGGTTATTTGCATCATCATCCTAGGTTTTTAGGTCTTTCATTTGTTGTGTTAACTGTATTTGATCTATAAAGTTTCTAGCTTTTGATGGTATCGCTCAGTCTTTCTCAGCAGATGGAGTGTGCCTAGTTGTCATTGAATTGTAGATGTTCAAATTTACATTTTCAGTGCATTTCAAGGACTTCTTGGTCGAGATTGATAGTTGAGACTTATATCGACAGTGATACAAGGTTTTTTCTATAGCCATAGCCTGTTTCATGTCATTTGCATTGTGAGTGCACATTTTGATCAATTGATCAAACAAATTGACTAAAGTCACACATTTTCCACCTCCCACATTCCAGAAGAACGTCAAACTGCTCAAAGCAAAGATCACAATGTTTTCCTCAAATCAAATAAATCGAATAAATCACTGGAGTAATATGAAGTCTTTCCTTTCTAGCTGCCACCCCCACATCCCTCTCCCTGGTGAATGAAGCTCAGTATCTCATGATCAACCGTGCCAGTGCAGAGCTCATTCAGAAACTAATGAGCAGCAGGTTTGAACACATGAGAGCATAAACACATGCGTTATTCAAAACACACAAGACTCTGGTGGAAAACATCAGGATGCCTAGATGCCTGTACATTTACATTACAATGGATGAATTACGTAGCGTAGCAAAATAACATGCAATTTCCACATTCTCTGTCTCAGGCAGGACGATTCCGAGGGCGATGAGCTCCTTGACACGCAGAATGTCATTAGCCGCTTCCGAGCCAATTTAGTCATCGCTGGAGTAGAACCGTTTGAGGAGGATAATTGGTCACACTTGATTATTGGCAACACTCAATTCATGGTGAGCTGACACTTTGAGATAAATGATGAAATCTTCAAATGCATTGAGTGCGCACTTCTCAAAAATGAATGTGCTCCCTGTGTGATTAACCCAAAGGTCACAGGTCAGTGTGGAAGGTGCCAGATGGTTGGAGTAAACCAGGAGACTGGGACCAAAACAAAAGAGCCGCTAATGTCTCTGTCGGCCTACCGCGCTGGGAAGGTCAGTCAAAAGCAATTACTGCTCGTTCATGTAGATGCTATGTGTGTGTAGTGGCAGTGGTGGGTGGGTTAACTGTGTGTGCATGAAAGATAATTCACTATGCCTGTTATTCGGTACATTTTTAGGTGACTTTCGGTGTGTACCTGACCCATCAGCTACCAGAGGGCTCCAATACAACGAGTGTCCTGTCAGCTGGTTCGCTCATACAGCCAGAGCCACACAGTTCTTGAAGTAGTCATCTGCCATCTGTAACATCCTCTCTATTTATTTTTGGTGACACCTTTTTGGTGACACCTTTTTTGTCTTGTCATTGCTGCACTGCACGACCTAAAGATCACCTGTCAAACGCTGTGGGGGGTTTCTATAGATGCCACTCTGTTTGTGTGTGTAGCCCTGGTGGCTTTTGTCCTCTCAAGTGTCCTTTGCATACCAAAGCATTCAGATTTTATTCTGTCCAAGTCTGCTTTGATGAGACGTGAATGAGATTGTTGGGGGTTTTTCCCCTCAAAGGTTATGTTCTTAAAATGTGTGCAATAAAGTAGATGCGAAGTATTCTACAAAATTTTAATTTGAATGTATTACTGTTCTTCAAGCCAAAACATGTCAGGGTAGATGCAATAATCACTGTTCATGTTTACATCCTCGACACTTCTTCCTCTGTTTATTCCCATGGAGGATTATATTGCTATTTATTCCAAACACGCCACCACTGTTACTGCTCCCACAAATCTAAAACATATTGCGCCCTGTAATGGAAAAACCTGCCAGACACTCAACACTCTGTATATGCTCCCAACAGGCTGCAGACATGGACATTAGAGTTCACGTAGAAAAAAGGTCTAATTTGATGTAAAGAGGATGGAAACTTGTATTTCCTGACAGACAATAAGGCTTAACCAGAGTGACACGCTTGCACTTAGAGTACATGTGTGCTCAACTGATCTGTCAAGGTCTTGCAATATCCTGTATATTGCTCACATATAGCGTAGTTATAGAAAGACGTGGCTGCTGTGTGCCTTAAGGATTTGTACTGTAGCATGTTTGCCCACATGTCAAATGGTGTCTAGAAATTTAATGCATGCACTGATTGAACACGATAGAGAATGAGAACAGGGATTCCAAACAAAAGCTGAACCGTAGATATATATGGATGACAAATTAAAGGAACGTGTACATAAAGTGTTCTAATAAGGTGTTGGGATACCATGAGCCTCCAGGTGCTTTGGTGCTCCTTGGCAGTGATTCTCCAAGTTGCTTGAACTCTGGATCTGGAGGGATGGCACCATACTACCAAAAGATATTCCCTCATATGGTATTTTTATAGGCGGTATGATATGATTCATGATCATTTTCATGCTCATTAAGCCCATTAGTGACTCATTTACTCAGATTTTTCCTGTAATACAATATGTCACCCATCTCCTTTAATATGTTACCCATCTCTCTATGGTATGCAGACTCACCGCGACAGCAGTCTGTGCACACTGCCAATGACTGTTGCTGAGAGATTTCTGTTTTTAATCAATAACGACTTACTTTCTAAATGTGTGTTCTATTTATTTACTTTCTTTTTGCTATGGACTTTTAATGTCCGAAATAAGTTATTTGTTTCATGGTTGGTTCCTGGAGAAGCAGACAGTATAACAGTACTCCAGCTGAGGCATACACTGTATGTTTCCATTTGTAATTTTATGGCAGTCAGAGTCTCTCTCTGTCTGTCCTCTCCAGCCACATTTCTGTCCTCCTCAAGCCCCTTCTTTGCCTTTTTTTTCCTTTTTCCTCATGTCCTCAGACTTTCCCTCCTTTCCTTATCACCTGACTGCCCCACCAATCCACACATCTCTTCCCACAGCCCTGCAGTCACCAGAGCTTCTCCACCCATCCCTCCATCTGCATCTCATTTCCTAATCTGCCATATTCCTGTACTAGTTCACTTCCTTTGTTCCATGACAGATTGTTATGTTATCATGTGCTTCATGTCCTTCATGTCTAGGCTCTACAGCCTCTGTACTTGTATTGTTTTTATCAGTTTCCCTGAGATCTGTATCTGGAACCTGTTTCTGCCAGCCTAACTTGTGTGTTTTACCTTTTGCCTGTTTATTGGACTTTGGATTTTTGCTTGCTCCATCTTGGATTTGTTTGATGGTGTTGGGAGTGCTTTCTGGTTTTGACCCATGGCCTCCTCACTCACTCTGTATGCCTCCCTCAGTTTATATAATAAAATTATTGAATTGCACTAGATCTGCCTCAGTTGTGTGCATTTTCATCCTTCCTCTGCATCCCTGTTCCCTTGCTTGCACAAGAGTCATGACAGTTATGTCATTTGTGTAATTAAACATCAATGTTAGTTGCAATGCAAGAGTCTGAATTTTGTGTCGCAGAATTTTCAGTGCTGCAGCAGTAATTCTGCGTCAGAATTTGGGGATAATGGCAGGAAATGAAGCCTGGTTTACAGAATGCAATACACTGCGTGCTCTGTTTAAGGTGGCGTCTTGGCTACCATGTATGGTGCTCTGTAGTGTAGAGCGTCTGGAGCAGTGCTACCTTAACAACGCCAAGTCCTCCCCCCCCCCCCCCCCCCCCCCCCCCCCGCGCGATTATACTGTACTTCGAACAAACTATTTGTTAGCCACTACCCATAGACATAATATACATAGACATAATATACGTAGACGCCTGCGCGGCCGCCATCTTGGATGGGTCTCCTATGCGTCCCCAGTGCATTTATTTCTACAGAGGAAAGTGTATGTCCAGCTACCATAATCATCTCAACTCCTCTAATTTTTACCCGATTTTCACACGGTTTGGTTTGTTACAAACGTCAGAGATGAAGTTATGATACAGGACGCTGTCACACATTAAAAACAAATGCTTTCATGCTGAAATACTTTGTCTTTGTTAAAGAGCATAATACAGACACATGGTATGGCATATTAATAAATGTATGAGTGAATTATTTTTAGATTTTAGTAAAGAAACAGACACACACACACACACACACACACACACACACACACACACACACACACACACACACACACACACACACACAAAATCATGGCCCTTCTGTACACACCAATAACACAAGAATTTCTTCATTTCTGTTTTTGTGCGCTGAGTTTATTTAATGTTAAGTTAAGCACAGGCACATGCACGCGTGCGCGCGCATACAACACACGCACAAAAACCAGACAACTCGCATAACCTGTTGACATGTGTATTAAACTTTGAGTAAGTTTTTATACTAATTTGTGTTGGAATAAAACTTCACCAAAACAAACTGTCGAAACGAGGAGGGTTTTTTCTTTTTGGCCAACTCATCATGTGTGTCGGCCCACAGTCCACTTTCATACACACACACACACACACACACACACACACACCGTCTGGCCTGACGTGTCTAAATTTAAACAACTGTTCACAGCTTTAGGATGACAAAGATTCCATAATAGCCTGGACTGAAACTGCTGATGTTTGTGATATACACTGATTTTAACACATACATACATACAAAGCTCCCATATATTCCTGCCCAGTACACTTTTTCCTTCTTTCTTTTTTTTTTTTAGTCCTGGAAAAGTTAGCTTTAAAAGTCTAGGTCATTCCAGCGTCTTACACTACCCTGTTAAGCTTGTAACTGGGGCTGGGAAGCTAAATAAAATAAAATAAATAAATAAAATAGGGGCATTGTTGCTCTCTTTACGTTGACTTCTGTTGGCTCTGGTGCTAGCGGAGACCCACCCAATATGGCGGCGACGCTGGATTACGCTCCAGCACGTAATGAGGCGTCTACGTATATTATGTCTATGGCCACTACCCAAGTGTCAGAAAACGTGCTTGACAGGACCAGGCGTTGGAATGCACACACATATATATAGATAGATATATATATTCCATTTTATTTTTCTTAAATCATACTGGCGTTACATGATGAGGAACAGGGCCGTTAAACCGGGTAGTTCACCCTCTGCAGCCACCAAAGAGAAGAAGACTGGCAAAGTCCCAAGAAAACAGGCAGCACCGTGAGTTAGCGAGCAAGCTTAACTTTATCTCTCTAATTAACATTGTTAGCTTTCCTGCGTGTATGCATAGTTATTACTGGTGATTTGAAAGTGGCAGTGAGGTTGTAATGAAAGAGATCTCTGAAGGGTGCAGTTAGTTTCTGCGTGTGCTGCCGTATTTTCCACTAACTTCCTAATCAGTGGTCATAGTGATTAAAATCCCCCAGGCTGAAGTTTGTAAGGTAACTTAGCATGTAGTGACAGTTGCCAGGTTACCCCCTCCTGTGACTGGACTTGAGCTGGCTTATGATTTAGTTTGCGTAGGCTATTTTTCTGTTGCAGCAAGACAATATATAGGAAGCAAGAGTTTGACCCACATAGCAATTGCAGGATGAAATAGTGACCCTCAAACAAAATGCAGCTCAGATCCTAGAATAGCCCTCCAGGGCTTTGCAGTAAACATCTCAAATGATGCATTAAACAATTTTAATACTAAAAATGTAGTATATGTGTATTACTCAGGTAAACCACACAAGTGGAAAGGACACTTTAATGGACACAGAACTCTCCACTGTAATTAATTTGAACCTCTGTAATCGAAGACTGGAAATGTTCAGAAAAAATGGAAATATCTCTGAACTTTGGTCAAACTTGTGAACTACTATCTTTATATTCAAATTTTTGGTTGTAATCTTAGAGAATGACAGTTAATCTGTAAATTACTGCACCCTAAGAAATCATTTTGTTGAACGTGACCCATTGAAGTAGCAATGCAACACTGGGTTAATATGACCCAGTACCAGGGGGTAGAATACCATAATGTTTTGATCCAGTAACCCAACAGTAAATAAAAATAACACCAAAACTGGATTAAAACACCCCATTGGTACTGGGTAGCCAAGGTAATCCAGTATTGTGCCTTTGCCACATTGACCCCATGTGTAAATTTTAAACTCAGCAGACACTCCTGTGGAGTGGTTGTCCAGTAACACAAAGGTTGCATTACATCACACTGCAGTTGTGCCTTCATTAAAAATCTATGAGCTTTTGGATATCTTCTGGAAAAGATTTGGAAATGAATGGTACAGTAAAACTCTGGACAGAGGAGGCGACAGTCTGATGGCTGCTGGAATGAACGCCCTCCTATACATTTCCCTCGAGCAGTGTGGAGAAATCTGTCTTTGACTAAAAGGGCTCTTGTGGATGATTAGAGTGTTAATGGGGTGGTGGGATGTATTGTCCATTAATTGGCAATACTCCGAAAAGCATCCTCTTTTCTGCTGTTGCCTCTAGTGAGTAAAGACTGTCTTCAGTGACAGCCTGTCTGTTTGATTAGATTCAGTTCTTCTCTCCCGTATTAATGTTTCCATATTAATGCTGCAATCACAGAATGGTAGGACATGTGCAGAGCAGCTCTGTATGTGCCAATGAGCCTGAGTGTACGTCTGTTGTGCCAGTTTCACTGGGATGTTTTTTTTTCTTCATTTGCCTACATGGAGGTGCATGTGGATCTTTTTGCACCACTCAACAGAGTCATCCACCACATCCTCCTCCACCCTCCCCTCGTGCACCAACAGAGGTGTTCAGTACAGCTATGAACAAGTCTTTACCAACAAACATTCACATGGAAGTGACTGTAATGAATCACCATTGTCACTGACTGAATCAGTAGCTTTTAGCAGTGGAGCTCCCCTCACTGGTGACTGAGAGCACCATTGTCAGCTCAACTGTGATTTGCATGACGTTACTTCCTCGTAAAAAGACAGTGGAAGCCACAGAAACAGTCATAACCTAATAACTGTTGGAAATAATAGACTGCTGAGCTGTAAACCTGATGTGCAGTCCTTGTAGAGGCTGGTTTTGTACTTAAATGAATGTAACAGCTTGGACTACCAAGTTGAAGACAATGACTGCTGGCCCATATTAGTGGTGATGTGCTCACTTACTGATGTACAGTCTGAATAGTGATGTGACTGCTTCGCTTGGGAAAAAAGTGTACAAACTACATAGTCAGTGACCCACATTTGCTGAGTCATCCAAAAACCTCTGCAGCTGAAAAGGAGCTGAGTTGCAGCTGAAATCAGCTTTACAGTGGTGGCGATCTTGGCTTGGAAGAGGGGATTTAAAATTGGTAATAATCAATAATAGCTGTTGTTAATTGAACAGATGGTGATGTATAGTGCTTGTAACACTGCTTGTCAGTCAATTGCAGTCTGTTTGGCTTTGTTATAAAAATGACAACAAATATTTGAGCACATGGGCCCCAAGAGGGTCATCTCCCTTCATTGACATCACATGTACGATAATGGTTAGATGGTCAGTAGTCACATTGATTTAATCTCTCTCTCTGTCTGTTCTTAGGTCCCAAAGCTGGCTGAAAAGAGGCTTTTTGGCCTGCTTAGTTATCTTCCTTTTGGTGCCTTTCTTGCTCAGAGTACTCCCAGAATTAATCCAGCATTTTGTTTACACTCACAGACGTAAGTGAATTTCCTTTCTGCCTCTTGGAAGTACTGTAAATCCTCAAGTTGCACACAGAAAAGGTCCCACCTCTCTTCTTTTCCTGTTTGTAGTCAGGGTGCCATTCTTTGTCGACCTCAGCCGACCTGCTGATTTCTCCCTTAATCACACCATCAACATGTACTTGACATCAGAGGAAGGAATCTCCCTTGGTGTATGGTAAGTACAACTCAAGTACAACTTACAGCATAGATACAAAATGGCTAAGACTTTTTATTAATGATCCAATCATCAGCTGTGTCTCTAAGAGTATGTATTATTTGGAACTGTTCAAGGCACACTGTCCCCGACAGTCAGGGGACGGAGGCACAAGGCAAGGACTTGGCGTGGTACCAGAACAGTTTAAGCAATGGAAGTCCAGTTTTCATATATCTTCATGGCAACACAGGCACAAGGTATGATAAATGATTCATTTGTATTATTGTTGGCTCCTGAAGAAGCAGAGAGTAAAAGTGCCACACAGCTAGACATATTTGTTTTTTGGAAAATACCAATTTATTGGCACATGTGTTGTTTGTGAATCATTCCAACAGGGCAGCCCCTCATCGGGTGGGAGTGGCAAAAGTGAGTGATCACCAGCAGAAACATATTAATCTTTTAGAGATCTGATATGAAAGTCTCAATAGCCATTCTGATGACGAATAAGTGTTATGTGTCAACAGGTATTGAGTGCGCTTGGTTACCACGTGCTGGTGCCTGACTACAGAGGTTGGTGCAAATGATGATTTATGACTCTTCGTTTAAACATATTTTCCATCTCTATGCTTCTTTGCCTCTCATATTGATTGTGATACACAACCCTCTCACAATGATTTAATATCATTTGCAGCCATATGATTGCTGTTGTGCTCGATGAGTTATTTGTTTTAAGGCAGTCAAAGGACAGCGGTTCAACTTTAGGTCAGTGTTTAGTGCAGGTTTCCCCCTGGGTGGCTGCCACCTGGTGGCAGTGAAAAACAGCTCCGTGGTCTGTCAGTGAGCAATAGTTGATGTGAGAAACTCTGACAGGGTTTGGAGATTCCACTGGGGAGCCGACTGAAGCTGGTCTGACCACTGATGCCACCTACTTGTACAACTGGGTCAAAGCACGCAGTGGAAAGAGTCTGATCGTCATCTGGGGGCACTCTCTTGGGACTGGGTCAGTAGGGAAGACTACCAATACAGCATTTTACTCACTTTTAAATCACTGTTGTACTAACAATTTTGGATTTTTTTTAAATATTAAACTTCAAATTTTGAAATAATCACCTGCAAAATTGATACTTTTACTATTCATATCTAATTGATATGGTATAGCAGCAACCTACAGCAGTTAGCATGAGCAGTGATGGCTGCAATGGCTGAACAGATGAAGAGGAGAGCTGCACACACAGCAACACAACAAGTTTCAACGGAAATCAGTGAAGTGCAAAAAACTTTGCACTGCACAGGATCAAAACATAAAAGACTGAAGAACCAAAGAGATCTCTAAAATAGTTTTGTCACACAATTGCTACAACCTGCAGACAGATGTCACCATAGTCAATACGATTATGTCTAGCAATAAGATACAAACTCAAAGTAAAGTAGGAAAGAATATATTTTTAGAAAATGCTAATGTAAGAGAAATAGTAGAAACTGAGTGTAAGCAGCTATTTGAATAGTAGTTATGAGCTACTTCTCATTTTTCTGCTTGCGTGGCAAATTATTTAATTGACAGTTATACCAAACAAATCTGACTCTGTCATCAGTGAAATACATGTAACATTCATGACAGAATTGATTGAAATGAGCCCACAGCTACAACAAACCTGCCGCAGTCAGGAATAGTTGAAAAGGACCTACATGTGCACGTGTAAAGCTGTTGTTCTTCATGTCTCTGTGCAGAGTGACCACGAACACTGCAGTAAAACTGGCTGAGCAAGGTAGGTTTGGCTACCAGTAAATATAGGCAAATAGGAAGAAGAAGAAATCTCAGTATGGTGATTATAATTTCCTCTTGTTTTCAGGGGTGGTTTTTGATGGTGTGATCCTGGAGGGTGCATTCAATAGTGCTCGACAGGAGATACCGGTTAATCCATTTTCTTGGGCAAGTTACCACTTTTGATGATTGGTTTGTTCATTTATTCTTCTTCTTCCTCTTTGCTATATTATGCATAACTGCTCAGCGTTTTATTTTTCTTCTGTTTAAAGTATTACTGGAAAATTCCAGGCTTTGGGTACTTTTTCCGAGAGCCATGGGAAGACAACAAGGTAGTCTTTCCAACAGAAGAAAAGTAAGTCAACACGAAACAGTCAAATATTCGTAATAACCAAACAATCAATAATGTTGTTATTACCGTTAAAATGCAATGAATTAACATGTGTTTTCCTTATTCGCAGTCTGAAGAAAATGAAAAGCCCAATCCTTTTCCTTCATTCAGAGGACGATCACTTGGTTCCCATTGAGATTGCTCAGCAGGTATGACTGACTCTGAAAGCTGCACTGTAAACTGAGGTGGTATTTTCCTGGTATTTTCCTCGCAGCTAAAAGTGATTAAGCGTCCTCTCTAGGATAACTTTTTGTTTTCGTAAGACTGAACTTTCTTTGCTTTCTTCTCCCAGATGTACGAGGTAGCAGCGAGTGCCCAGAATGCAGAGCGAGTCCAGCTGGTGTCATTTGACGGTTCTCTGGGGTATCTGCACAACGGTTTATATAGAGACGCCCATCTGCCTGACATCATAAAGTGAGGAGACATTTCACTGATAATGCTACAAGTGATTGTATTTTGGCTCTACAATTCTGTGTCTGTTAAATGATCTGCTTTATTTCTACAACATGTATATCTCACCGTGTCTCCTCTGCAGGACATGGGTGCAGTCCTTGTAATGTTGGAAAGACGACTGAAGCAGAAAGACCGGGCCAGACTTGCACTTGCAGAGCGTTTATTTCATTTGATCACATGCTACATTGAGATGGTTTGTCTTAATGGCTGCATAAATGTTGCATAAAGTGTGTTTTACTTTAAATATCTGATCGTTATGACTGAAATGTTGGGTTGGAACATTTCTTAATTTGAGAATGAATGCAGAAATTGTTGGTAAACTTGTGTGTGTGGTTAATTTATTGTGATTTATGAGAACTAGAAATAACATTCTTACTGGAAATGCAATTTAGATGAGCTATTGTTGCTGAAGGTGCCCTCTCCTGGGCGTTGTTGTATGGTGATAATGCCCATCTATAGTACTGGATAATGATTTTGGTAATCCAAAGATTAAAATGTCGAGGTGTCTGTGACATTTGAGATTAATACAAGGAGAACGGCTGGGACATGTCTGTTCGGCGCCCTTGCATCTGGTTTTAGAAAAACAAAAAAACAAAACAAAACGTGATTTCTGAAATTTTGAGTTCTTTCATTTTAATCACAGAACACATAGTGAATTCAGGTGCAGTTTAAAGAATGTCAGTTCAAATGTCATTGCAGTTTAATTACATTCAATTTTGCCTTTGTCAACCAACAGTGCATTGCTGCGTCTGTCTTTCACTTTTTGTTACAAGAAAACTCTTGAGAAGATATCCACCTTGCAGAATTCCTGTAACACCACTTCAGCTTCTATACAGTAATCGATCTATTAATCTAAAAACATCATAACAGTAAAACACTGACAGGGACATTTTTTCTGCATAATGAGTACTATTACTTTTAAGGCTTACTGCACATTCATAGTATACTTTATTTGAGTGAGATGTTGAATGCAGTTTTAATTGTAGTGGAGTATTTTCATAGGGTGACATTGATATTTCTACTTACGTAAAGGATCTGAATAACTCCCCCGCTGATTGAAGGAGTACCTTTGAACTACAGCTATAGATGGATCATTGTCTGAAAGCCAAGAGCCTCGTTTTATTATGCATGGCTGTCGTAGTTCTGATAAGAGAAGTATAACTAACTTCACAAATGACTTACAAACTGAATCTGTCATAGGTTTCCAGCCATGGGAGGGATATACATCTTACATTCTCAATAATCTGTCTATTAATTGGACTCATAAAAGTAAGGTTATGCTTATTATTGTCACAGAAGCATGAAAATAAATAGTCCTATCAGACAAAATGAGAGGTTAATGTCATTGTGAATGTATTAAACTGCATTCCAATACATAAAAAAAAGAGATTTTTTCAGACAACTTTGGGGCCATTAGGAGGCTCATCACACACTGAACAGACCTGTTTGTTGCGCTCAGGAATCGTGTTTCATGCACCAGCTCTGTCAAAGGTGAGGCGAAGCTCCTGTCTTGGCATTCGGATGACGTGGCTGAAGGTTGCGGACGAGGCGCCGACAATGTTGCTTTATTCACCGTTTAATCCATCGCTTTCCACAGTGACTGGAGGCTGTGAGCCATGTGATGCAGTTCAGCCAATCCAATGTGCGTGCGATGGGCGTCCGTGAAGCGCTTACGCCATATGCGTACGAGAGCATCCCTAAAAATTGCCTCTGTCATACAACCAGGAAGAAGGTGGGATAGCCCTTACAAGCTAACATCCCCAATCTTACTGTATACTTTCTGCGAAAATAATGGGATCTTCCAGGTGGAAAGTGGCAGCGGCGGCCTTTCTCGTTATAGTGGGCTCTTTATTACCTGTCGACGCAGATGAACACGAACACACGGTAAGACAGCGTTTTGAGAGGCCGATTGAAAGGGGGGAGCCTTGAAAATAATGGACGTTTGTGCTCTGTGTAACCTGCTAACTGTAGCCGCGACGGCTAGCTGCATATAGGAAGGCAGAATTACAGACACGACGGAGTGCATGGCTCGTGCCGTTGTGTTATTTATCGATACGTGGGGAGCCATTATACAGAGACGCATTCAACTGGGTAGCTAACTTGTCACCACTTATCGGCCTAAGTGCTTACGGCTAACGTTTGCCTGCTAGCTTGTTAGCACGTCTTCCACACTGGTCTTCACAAGCTTCCCTTGAGCACCGGCGGAAACTGCGCTCAAGTTAGGCTAATTTAGCGTTAGTTAGTTGTTCATCAGAATTAAAAATGCTAGCATGTTGGACGTGTACGTTCTTGGTAATTAATACAAATACGATTTCCTCGGAGTGATAACTACGATGGGTGTTTTATCAGGAAACGTTACATTATGCTGAAACACCGGTTTAACGCCGGGGCCTCTCGATATTCCTGCTCCCAGACGCCTTATTAACAAGTTGTTAACTAGTTAATAAGGTCTATAACATTGTCTTCTTCACAAAATCCACCTGTTTTATGCGCGTCAGTGGAGACGGGTGCAGCGTTGAAGTTAACTTTATGTAAGCAGACATAGCTAACATGCCACTTTTCATAGAGTTGCACTGGCGCAGCGATAAGTGTGTTACAGTTTTGTGTTTGCATTAATTTGAATGCAGTAGTGTTTTTCTACCAATCTGTGTCAGGGGAAGTGTGATGATTACACCTTACATTGATCAAGTCTAAACTGTATCTGTCATGCATGTGAGGGTGAACATGTATTGAAATGTATTTAAAAGTCGTTTTCTTGTAGAATAACAAATGCCCCTTAATGAACCCAGCAGGAGCAGCAGAGCTGTCAGAGCATTCAGGGACTTTTCAGTGAGAGTCCGTGTTTCTCCTTTGCAGTACACAGATAAGGAGGAGGTAGTTTTATGGATGAACACAGTGGGGCCTTACCACAACCGACAGGAGACATACAAGTACTTCTCTTTGCCCTTCTGCGCGGGCTCCAAGAAGACCATCAGTCATTACCATGAAACTCTTGGAGAGGCCCTGCAGGGAGTGGAGCTTGAATTTAGTGGCCTGGACATAAAGTTCAAAGGTACTCTACTGTTACACTGACTCTCACCTGTTGAGCACATATGATCTGATGAGAGCATTGAAGTGATAAATTGTCTCTGAATCTCTGGGTCTGTTCTGTCCCACGCACAGTTTTCCTGTATCTAACAGAGATAATGTGGTGTTTGTGATCCCTGTAGATGAAGTCATGCAGACAACATATTGTGAAATTGACCTGGACAAAGCCAAACGGGATGCCTTTGTCTATGCCATAAAGAATCACTACTGGTACCAAATGTACATAGATGACCTGCCCATCTGGGGTAAGTGACACTTTTATATCCTTAAAAAAAACAAAACAAAACAAAACAAAACAAAACAAAACACAAAACATGGTTTCTTGACTAGACAGACAATACATATCTGGCACTGTTTGACACTGGCTCCTTAGCCAGACTGTGACGGGTGTAACAACACACATAACCATGTATCAGATGGCTTACTTTAAGGAGCTCAAGCCAGTACGTGTGCTGAATCAAACAATCCAGCACGTTTTTGTCGAGTCTGTTGAACGGTTCAGTACTCTGGTTGATCAGCTGTTATCTTCAGATTCAGTCACCTGAAATCTAAGTTAATGTGTTACTGTGATGCACATTGTATATATTTAACACCTTCTGCCTGAATACCTTACTGACGAATCACACCCCTACAACTTCCAATACTGCTGAAAAAGAGGAATTTTGCCCTCAAACCTAACTGTGAAGTTCTCCATTGTTGTTCTGTGCTGAGACATCAGCCATCACAAACTTCTTAAGGTAGTCACTCCATCGGCCCGATCACTTGCATACGTGGTCATAGTTTGCATGATGGTGCCACTCCGACAGTTGTGCAAACATCACTGTGTTGTCTAATGTTGAAGATGGCAGGTGGGGCACTTGCATTTACTCAGCCAGTTCTCCTTGTTGTACTTTTCATGCCTGAATCACTATAAATAGATATAGACTTTGACCCCATGTCCGGTTTGCCAGCGTGTTAATGAACCAGTGCACTTACTATGTCTGTTTCCTACCCAGAGTAATGTAGAATTTTTATACGAGTATACATAGTATACAACTACACCTGTTACCAATGCTATAATCACAAGCAGTGTGATACTCACTAAAGAGACAAACACATATGTAGAGCTTTATGGAAAACTCTCATTGTTGAAACTTTTTTGTGTCCTCACATCTGCTACGATATGTTTTGTCACAAGGGAATAACATTAAATTTCGATATGAACATTAACATTTGACATAATGTTAATGTTTGTCACGTAGCCATGCATTGGAGAAGCAGGAGGATAAATATGCAGACCCAGAATAACGGGCAGACAGCTGGGAGATTCAGAGTGACTGTTTTCCATCAAACTGACTCGCACAGAGTAAGAGTTTGTTACGGTGGCCAGCTGGGACAAACTTAGATAACAGCTGAAGCCAAAAGAGTGAATGTAATAGATGAATACAGATGACACTGTTACATAGTTAACAAGCAGTGTAGCAAGTGACCTTTATTTGGCCTTTACACTCCCTGATTATTAATGTTATATGACCGAAGACCTCGTGTTTACACCTGTCCATTTGACCACTTCTGTAAGGACCAGATCCATAATTCAATGTCTGTTAATGTCTTTTCAAGGCATTGTTGGTGAGGCGGATGAAAATGGAGAGGATCATTATCTGTGGACGTACAAGAAACTGGAGATCGGCTTCAATGGCAACAGAATTGTTGATGTAAATCTGACCAGTGAAGGCAAAGTCAGACTCGTGCCAAACACGAGAATCGCAATGTCTTATTCTGTGAGTACTGAATGAGCCACTCAGAGGTCCCTTTTATATGCTTATAGTATGTGTCTTGTAATCTGATGCGGCTCTGCTCGTGTAAACATGTTTATGTTTAAGAATGTAAATGAACCTTTCCTATCGCAGGTTAAGTGGAAGAAGTCAGATGTGAAGTTTGAAGACAGATTCGACAAGTACCTTGATCCATCCTTCTTTCAGCACAGGGTGAGTTGGATTATACGTTTGGTTTTCAGAGATTTGCCGTTCATCATGCAAGCCAGGAGTGCAAGTGGCTTCTTGGAAAAGCACACATGCACGTTACGTCTCAGAGGTGCGAGTTGAGCTTTGTGCCTTGTTAGGCTCAGTGTAGTTCACCAACGTGGAAACTTCTGACTGACTCTGAACTCTTCCCACCATTGTGGAAGGAATCCAGTCGGGTTCTTTCTAAAAGAAAGATTGGCTCATTCAACAGTCTGAAATTGAAATCCACCAGCTACCACAGCCAGTGGGTGAAAAAGTTTGTTTCCTGCCCTGACTTGTACGGTGAGGCTGAGCCCACTGAGAGCAGGGATTTGCAAATGATTATTTGTGTGACTTCAGTACCTTGAACTCTCTTGAGTAATTCATCCAGCAAGTTTTGACTGAAAAACGTTTTCACAGCACTACATGGCTCATTTTGATTTATTGAGGTTTTTGATATTTAAGTCTGTTTTGATGTCATAAGCTTTGTAACATGGTTACTTCTTAGAGCATGTGTTGATTTTACTGTTTCTTCTTTTAGATCCACTGGTTCTCTATCTTCAACTCCTTCATGATGGTCATTTTCTTGGTGGGTCTGGTGTCCATGATTCTGATGAGAACACTAAGAAAGGATTACGCCAGATACAGCAAAGAAGAGGAAATGGATGACATGGTAAGTTTTTATGGACTCAGCAGTTGGCTCTGAAGCACACAGTTATTTGCTGAATGTAAGGCTAAATCTGTTGGTATCGCCATTATTGTTTTCTGAGTGTTAGTGACGGCTAGGTTTTGTCTTTCATAGTCTTTTTTCCTGTTCTTTTTTTGTTTGGACTTGAACTGCACTGTCCATTTTAATCCTATGCACGTGTCACTAAGACTTCCTGGTCTGTGAGAACGTCTCGTTGTGTCACTGTGTCATCAGGACAGAGACCTGGGAGATGAATACGGGTGGAAGCAGGTACACGGTGATGTGTTTCGGCCATCGAGCCATCCACTGATCTTCTCCTCGCTCATCGGCTCTGGCTGCCAGATCTTCTCCGTCTCCCTCATTGTCATCATTGTTGCTATGGTTGAGGATCTGTACACAGAGTGAGTAATTGGCAGATTATCGCATTGTTGTATCTTATTGTTGTGATTACGGGGTTGTGGCCAGATACCAGGTTCCATTTTAAAACCAGCTCAGAGCAAGTGAGAAGGATGGATTTGTTGAGTTCAAGTCTAATTAATCTCATATCAAATACTTTATCTCCTCCTCTTGATATATTGCCTAAGAGCAATTAATTTAGCTAAAAACAAACAGTCAAGTGAAAAGCTTGATATTTCAAAACCTAAAAGGAAAAATGCTGTCGAAACCTAAACTCGTGTCATTATCGTGGTTTAAAAATGTGGAAGTTACAAATTTTGTTAAGAATGATTATTTTCATGGAAATGGTGAAACTGCAGAATGAATGGGTCGTCAGAGGAAAGGAAGGTAGTGCTTTTATAAAGGTCACGAGTGACTGTTTCCTAACGTGAATCTGTGTGTGAGAAGTCATCTGAATGTGCTTTTCATTGGTAAAATTCAAGCCCTCTGTAGCTTAAAAATGCGTGATTCTATGTGTGTGTACACAGGGCTCCACTTATGTCATTTCTCTCTGCAGGAGAGGATCCATGCTGAGCACAGCCATCTTTGTGTATGCTGCCACCTCCCCTGTCAATGGATACTTCGGGGGAAGCTTGTATGCAAAACAAGGAGGTAATAAAAAAATTCCCATGCTTCACATTCTCTCCTTCCTGAGTACGCCCCATTGGCTCGATATTTCCTATGAAAAGCTGTTGGAAGTTCCCCACATTATGCTTTTTGTTTGTCTGAACAATACAGGCAGAAGATGGATTAAGCAAATGTTCATCGGGGCCTTTATGATCCCAGCCATGGTATGCGGGACTGCCTTCTTCATCAACTTCATCGCTATCTACTACCATGCCTCCAGAGCCATCCCATTTGGCACCATGGTAGGTTTGACACAGCGGCAGCCTCCCTAGAAACCACAGAGTGATGAAGAACATCCTCTGAGTCAGCTTCAGTTTATCTGTGTGGCTGAGCTCAGAGTAATCAGTCAATGAGCGCAACGGCAGCTGAAGTAATGGGAATCGTGCGGAAAGTATTCAGTCAAGTGTTTAAACTGCATCTCATACGGTGCGAGTGCTTGAAAATATATTTGTAAAAAGCAGGATGGAAAATGATCCTTTGCCTCGTCTGAAGAGCATTAAAAACAGATCACATCATAGAAAACACATTCCATGTGACAGTAGCTCTGCAGTTTTTACATTCTGCTGAGTTTATTTCTGCATTTAGTGCCAGAGTTTTCACACTGAGTGCTTTGCACAGAAACTCTTCAGTTTTTTAATTACAAACAGCTGTTTGGTGGCTTGACACAACGCGCAAGAGTTGTTCTGTGTCCATCAGCACAACATGAGATAATTGTGCCAAGTAACCGTCCTGTTTTGGGACATTTGCACCTCCAGATCGGGCGATGAGCATTAATTATGAAAATGTGGCAACCAAGAGATCTAGCACCTCTTAGAGCTATTTCAGTTTTTATTACAGGGAAACAGTCAAAGGACAGTTGAGATAAATGATGGGGGATCTGAAAACACCCTGGACGTCAGCTGTAAAAGCAGCGCGGCCAATCTAACATTAATCATTTTTGTTTTTCCCGCAGGTCGCCGTCTGCTGTATCTGCTTCTTTGTCATTCTGCCCCTAAACCTCGTGGGGACAATTCTGGGGAGAAATCTGTCTGGACAGCCGAACTTTCCCTGCAGAGTGAATGCTGTGCCGCGACCGATCCCCGAGAAGAAATGGTAGGTGTGTCACAGGCTGGGTGTCGCTGACTTTGGGAAATGTTAGGAATTTGCCTCGGTGACGCTGGAGTAGAGCTGGAGACGGTTGTTATGTGTACAAATGCCAATCAAAACATACTATTGGTCACAGACACACGCTGTGGAGTACAACCTTGTTTCCAGAAGGTTGGGACGCTGTGTGAAACACTGTGTGAAATAAATAAAAATAGAATGCAGTCATTTGCTGGCATCACGTCATGGTATATTTCTAAAAACCAATGAAGCTGATGAGGTAAAACATTCAATATATTGTCTTTGTGCTGTTGTCAGTTGAGCATAACTACACATCTAACCAACCAACATCTAAAATAAATTGCGTGTTTTGTTTTACCAGCAATCCAAATATATTCATTATTTCACAATGATATGAAACAGAACATTTTGGGGGATTTTTACAAGCTAGCATCCGGTGTGCATTCAAACATTGTGGCACAGGGTGTATTTATGGCTGTACCGGGAAGTGTAATGACTGACCACTGCGTAGTGAGGAAGTTGTACTTAACGCATGAAATGAATCCCAAGTGTTGCAGGGCCTGTGCTCAAGTGTGCTCAAGACATCGAAAATGGTTGTGCTGTCTGCACAAAGTCTTTGGGTAATGAAAAATAGCAAAGCAATAAACTGGGAGTGCATTAACATTTACAACCTTCTGCCAAGCGCGGTGGCCAGCTGCCAGCAGGAAATGGTAGAAGCAACTTCAGGCTTCTGTCAGTCAAACTTGAATGCTTGACTTTCCAACTTGTGTCCCCCTTATCCCTTTTCCTTCTCATAACACAATAAGTCATGCAACCTTTGCCCTGGGGAGGGGGGGGGGGATCTGATGTGGACCCTTGATGGTCTGCAGGCATTTTTTTCTCACATTGAGTGTTTGGTCTCTCAGGTTCATGGAGCCAGCTGTCATCGTGTGTCTCGGGGGAATCCTTCCATTCGGGTCCATTTTCATTGAGATGTAAGTCGATGCTGCAGCGCTGAGGGGTTTGTGTGTGGTCACGTGATCTTTGCAGCGGGTGATATGTCTTCTTTCCTGTTCTTCAGGTATTTCATCTTCACATCTTTCTGGGCTTACAAAATCTACTACGTGTACGGCTTCATGATGCTGGTCCTGGTCATCCTGTGCATTGTGACCGTGTGTGTCACCATCGTGTGTACGTACTTCCTGCTCAACGCTGAGGACTACAGATGGTAAGCACAGTCGTGTTTTTGCCGCAGTGACTTTTGACTTTGTTGTGGTGGAATATAGTGTGTTTCAACGTGTTTGCCGTAAACCTCGTGTTCACCTGCCTCAGTCTCCAGCTGACTTTCTTCTCTTTTCTAGGCAATGGACAAGTTTCCTCTCCGCTGCATCCACCGCTGTTTATGTTTACATGTACTCCTTTTACTACTACTTCTTCAAAACTAAGTAAGTTTTACTCTTCATTTAACCACACACCCTGGTGAAATGCAGTCCCTGTCTGAGAACTCCAATCCATTTCTTACACATGGTTTTCTCCCGTTCTGTTTCAGGATGTACGGGCTGTTCCAGACATCCTTCTACTTTGGCTACATGGCTGTGTTCAGCACTGCCCTAGGAATCATGTGTGGTGAGTCCCTCCATGCTGTTGTTTAAATACTGCAGGACTGTCCTAAACTGAAGAGACTCACGGCTGTTCACAGAATTCAGCTTTTATAATGTTTTAGAAACTACAGCAGCCACAACTTCATCTATCAGATATGTGGTGGCAGAATGAATGGCAATTTTGGCAATCGGTCAGTGTGACTAATTAGTTAAGAGGCAGAGCTCTTGAATATTTTGGTGCAGTTTCCAAAGGATTGGGCCCAGTGCAAAGGCATTTTAGTATTATCATCCTAAATCTTGTGCTTTTTTCTGTGAGCTTTGCTTCTACAAAGGTTCCACGTCAGCCTCGGTTGTAAGTGCCTTGTTGAATCTGTCGTTTGGGAGTAGGGCTGCATTCATTGAGATTTGATCATAAGCATAAATAATGCTTCATTCACAAAAATATTGTCAAAGACAGAAAAGCTTTTCACACCCTAGAGCTTCAAGTCGTGCTGCCAGAAATCAGCAGACGGAAACAAATGTAGCAGTGTCAGCAGTCGAAGGGAACCCAAAACAGAAAGTATTAATGCCACTGCACCATCGCACTGTGACGGCGATGAAGAGGGAATACTTTGACATGAGGCTGGATGCTGAAGAAATGCCTCGCCAGTCCAAAGCAGCCCACATCTTAGGTGGGAGGTGGTCAAAGGGACGTGACAGTCATGGAGGTGGATGTGAGAAAATTTGCACAGCAGGCGATAGGACGTAGGGCGTAGGACGCTCCCTTGGACAGGAACCCGCACCTTTACACCTCTCAGCAAATTGGCAAAAAGCACACGATGATGAAGCGGTGTGCAGAATATTAATGCAGCGTCAAGTTCATTCACACGTGCTACTTAGGAACAAGTCACGTACACGTAGTTCTTTCATGAAGTCCGGTGTCTTTTCAGGGCAGACTGCTCATTTTGTCCACATCGGTTCTTCAGCTTTAAGTGCTGTTAAATAGACCTTTCCTGAGCCGCTGCGAGCCAAAGCCATCCTTCACCTTGAAGTGTAATAAGCAGCGGCTGGCACCTTGCACCTTAAAACACCTTTGTGGAGCCATCTCTAATCTACGCTTGCTACTACATGGTGCCTTGTGGTTTTGTTGGATGTCTGACTGGTTATTTTGTGGATGTAGGATGCGCTTTTCCTTGCACACACCTTTTATTGGATACCTTCGCCCGGCATCATTTTGCCCTGTGATTGATTTACCTGAAAAGTTAGAGCAGAGCGTGCTATTAAAACTCATAGAACACATCCGTTTGTTCCAGGTGCTGTTGGATACATGGGAACAAGTGCCTTCGTGAGGAAGATCTACACAAATGTGAAAATTGACTAAGGAGCAAAGCAGCAACACAGGGATAATGGTGGATTTGCCTACATGTATCCTGAAAGACGGCGGGCACAAGTCATTCGTTATTACTTTTCTTTCTTGCAAAGAGATTGTCAGAATCTCACTTCTTACAATGTAGTTTTTTTTGTTTTTTGTTTTCCATTTTCTGAATGAATTTCAGCGCCGCAACTCAAAGTGAACAAGAGCAAATCTGCGGAAGAGATATCAAACACACAAGGTTCTGTTTTTATCAGTTGCTTTCAAACAAACGTTGGGGCAAATGTTTAAGGCTGACATGGCTTCTCTTTTCCAACCCAGTCCCACCTGAGACCAGAGAACAGAAATGTTTATTGATGGAATAGTGTAGCTCTCTTCAGTGAAGAGGCCTAAGTGTATTGAAAGCCTTTGTTCTGTTGTGTCAGAATATTGGAGGGTTGGGTCTGTGCCCGTGTTCTGACTTGATTTCTATTTTGTATTCTTGAAGTCACTCGAAATATCGTTACTGCACAGTCCACTAGTCTGTTCTGATTTACTTCCACTGCAGAAAAGATGATACAAAAGCTGTGGTCACTCCAGAATCATTCCCCCCATTTTGACGATTCTTAATTCCCCCTTTTGGTAGCAGTTCATCCAGTTAAGGAGAGATTTTAGTCCTGCTGTAGTTTACTGTACAGACGAGAGCAGAGGGACTGATCGATGGTTGAAGTACAGTAAGAACCGATTTTTAAATGGATGTTTGATGTGATCCCATTTCCCCGTTCAGCCGGGGTTTTCTTAATGTTTGGGTTTGAATGAAGTCTACTTGTAAAGATAATATATGGATGGGGGGCAGTGTATATAACCTTAATAATGTACCTTTAGATGTAGATCCCAAATGTATTTTCGTTGTACAGATTTACTACAGGGTGTTTTTTTTTTAATGAATCATTCAGTTAAAAACAAAAAGAAAAGATTTAGTTTTTTTTTGTTTCTTTGTTTGGTGCTTGGGATGGGGCTGGTGGCGCTGTTACATCTTGCCTGAAATTGCATGAAGTTTTCACCAAACCATCTGCTCATCAAATTCCACTTCAGTCAGCGCTGTCGGGTTTGTTTGTTTGTTTGTTTTTCGATGACAGTAGGCCTGCTTACGGACACTCTTCTTGTTTGGATTTCATATATTATTTAAAGCTTTAAAAGGCTCTACATCTTCTGGTAAGCCATTTCCCTCATGTTCTTTCTGTTGCCTAACCTGAAACATCATTTGTGAATGTCAGAAGGAATGAGGCGGTTGCTTTGTTTCCGCAAACATACTGTACAAAGTGAAGTTTATGTCCACTTAAAACTAGATGTTTTCATAACCACGCAGTCTGCGGAGTGTTTCAAATGCTTTTTTCCATTTTGTGTAAATACAGTATGTACCAAACTTGTATGAGAAGTGGCAATGCCTTTTTTTTCTAATTTCCGGTTCTCCCCCACTGAAGTTGATTTTGGCACCTCATGTTGTGTACCAATGTCTGATTAGACATTTTGAACCTGCATATTAACTTGCTGTAAAAAGAGAAAATAAACATGTTTATGTACAGGGGTTATTAAGTGTGGTTTTGACTTTGAGGGTAAATATTTTTCAACTAAATTATGAGATAAGCTCATACATAATGCACTGTAGATGTGTATTAGAGTAAGAGGAGCACACAGCAGTTCTGCTAAATGTCTGATTTATGCAGAGTGTCAAGTGGAAAAAAGGTTCAGGTCAGTCGGCCTGAACCTCTGCTTAAAATGTAGACCACTGCGCTATTATCCGGCACATGAATCAGAACAAAGCGCTGTCATTTATAAAGAATGTCTTTATTACTTTATTCAGATGAGTGAGTAAATACAATTTATAAATGTAAACTAAGAGTACAATTATGTTTAGACTTGAGCCATTCACTGTTTAGGGTGGAGGAGTTGTGAACTTTGTCTTCTTCAGTTGACTTTTTCAAAGTACTCTTTGGATCCTTCTGGGGTTGGTTTAATCTGAAAAGCAAACAGTTGCAAAAAATCAACTTTAAAAACTAGTTTCCACTTACAGAGGACTGACAGACCAACTGAACAACAGTTTCCTCAGTTTACATATCCTGAACACACACACACACACACACACACACACACACACACACACACACACACACACACACACACACACACACACACACACACACACACACACACACACACACACACACACACACACACACACACACACACACACACACACACACACACTACTAATGAAATAAACATGACATGAAAAGGACAGCGGGTAATGTTTAAGTTTGCAGCAGAAAAACAGGAACACTTCGGTGTCAGTGATCTGACTGAGGGAGCATTTGCAGATGGTATCAGAGACTGAAGGAACTCACCGTTGGGGACTTGGGGGTCCAGCTGGCCGGACACACCTCGCCGTGGGTCTCCACAAACTGGAACGCCCTCACCAAACGAAGGGTCTCTTCTACAGAACGGCCCACTGGCAGGTCGTTCACACTCATGTGCTTCACCACACCATTGGGATCAATGATGAACAGGCCCCTGTAGGATAACAATAACATCAAAAATACGTCATCTTCAGCAATGCTGCTATGACATGATACTACAAAGAGCACAAAAAGTTTTCCAATCTATATTAAAAGTTGTGGCACATGATGAAAAGATGCTTCCTAAAATTCACATAATGAACCCACCTGAGTGCAATGCCTGGACCCTCCAGCAGCACCCCATAGTCTCTGGAGATCTGCTTGGTGAGGTCGGACAGCAGGGGGATGTGGATGTTGCCCAAACCTCCAGTCTGACAAAACACCATGAAATAATACCTGCTAGATTCACACTGACACAATCACTGCTGCTAATACAGGTCCAAATCATGCATTTCAGAGCATGTCAGCATTACGACATGCATTACAGGTGCCACTTCAGGTCAGTCACTTACTAGAGATGTGTCTGTTACACAGTAATTACTCAGTACCTTGCGTGGAGTGTTGATCCATGCCAGGTGGGTGAAGTGAGAGTCCACAGACACACCCACCACCTCACAGTTAATGTCATGGAACTCGCTGGCCTTGTCGCTGAATGAGATGATCTCTGTTGGACACACGAAGGTGCTGCAATATGACAAACACAGAGAGAAATGAAAGGCACCATGAGTGGACCGTTTACTGCCCCAATCATAAAAATAAACGCAGTGCATCTGCAGAGGACTGGAGAGAGATACCTAAAACTTCTACCTCAGTGCTCTGTACGTTTAAATCAAAGCCATCACGATACTCACAAATCCAGCGGGTAGAAGAAGAGGACCAGGTATTTGCCCTTGAAATCAGCGAGGCTCATCTCCTTGAACTCCCCATTGTGGACGGCTGTGGCCTTGAAAGCAGGAGCAGGCTGAGTGACAGCCGGGGCCCATCTGGAAGCGCCTGATATAGAAAAGTCAAACGCAATTTATTCATTCAGACTATTTTCTTTGTAAAAGCAAGATACGACTTACATTGTCAGGAAGCCAGACACCATACTGAAAACTGCAGACACCTAAAGTGATGGGAGCTATTTACAGAAAGGAAAAGGGTGAAAAAAGGGACAGGCAACTTATTTAAAATTCCCTTTTCAACAACTTGACCCACTGTCCAGTGCTTACACAAAGAAAGAAGATCAATGTTCACCGCTGACTGCTTTCAGTGCAGTTATATTAGAATGATATGCGCTTCAAATGGCAACCATCAAAAACATCAATGACTGTTTTAATATTTTAAGTGAGTCTAGGGAATACAGTTGCCTTATCATAAAACAATAACAAAAAAATGTAATGCTGTGATTTTATTGTCCAGCTGTAATGTGACGATGAATACTTCGTTTCACTGTCATCTCTTCATGATCCTGGTTAATCAGACACTGACAGAGCCTTTACACTAAAGCCCTTTAGATATGAATTATTCATTCAATGGATTAATAGTTTATGTTCAAGCCCATCTCATCAAACGTCCACTGTATATTCTGTAACTCTGGTTTTGTACATACTGGTAGAGAAACAGGCTCTCTGCAGTGCAGGCCCACTGAGGCTTCGTGCAGCTCCAGATGCTCCATGTTGGCAGGCTGCTGTGACTTTCCACCCTCCTGCTGCTACCCTTGTCTATAAAAGAAGATCAAGACAACATGAATAACCCACAAAAACACAGAAATACTAAGCTGTTTTGGTTAGCGACTTGACAACACTTATGTTTACACCAGCCATGTTTTGTGTCTTCAACATAAGGTCTGAAATAGAGTAAAAATGTGTCAGATGTTTTCAAGCTTTGTGTGTATTTAATCTGAATTTGTCCTCCGTGGAGAGAAAACATGGCCTTCCTCTATTACTTCTCAGAACTTTCTTTTGTTGCTACCTCTTCAGAGGTAAGAGAGGGCGTGTTAACAGACAATGGACGTGAGCAGTGGATCTTGCAAAGGACAGGATATAATCAGGTTTGATGTCAACAGGTTCTCCAGGCTGAACAAGACCACGTCCTGTTCAGAAAAACGTGACTGACAAGCTGAACCTCATTCACGAGCTGCAGCTTAGATTCTTAGTGAGACTGAGACGTTTAAACCCTAGTTTACATGAGTGTTTGTAGGTGGAAACGTTTATTCAGAATCATCACATAAGGAGTAACACTGATGCCGCTCTGCTCTCTGTGGGTTTAAAAGAAGAGACCACGCCCAGCACAGCAGGTGATTTTCATCACCTGCCAGCAGCAAAATACCAGCTGAGAGAACAGTAATTGCTGTTACTGGCAAGCACACTAAAATAAGTCTCCTGAGCCTGCACAACATGTTTTCTTGGTCTGCTGTGGATATGTGGCTGTAAAGAACACAGTAAAAATCCTACGTTTCTGCTGAATAGTTTGTCCGTCTACAGGTTAGTTAAGTACTGTGCTGACTTTCTGCAATTGAATGATGAATCCTGTTAATGATCATGAACTGTTGACATTTCCTTTGATTTAAAATGTGTCATTTTAAGCTCATTAGTTGACCAATTTTGCTTTTCCAATAGATTTTCCATGCCCACATTTGACTTATTACAGCAGGAAAACAAATAACATTCATTATTGCTCTGTTCTATTCAGCTGTCCCCACGCAGGTCATGACAATGAGTCAGCATTTAAAAAAAAACAAACAAACAAAAAAAAACACAGGACGCTGAGACTGAAGCAGCCAAATGGAATTCAGCCATCATTATTATTGTTATTATTACAGTTCTTGTAATAGTATTATTTGCACCTGAGATTATTTCAACATGTCAAAAGAGGCCTTTTAAGTCATGTTTAATCAATATTATTCCTTCTATCCTGTCTTTGTATGACTTTGAAGCTGTTGATGTAAACAGAGATGAACTGTAAAACTACACAATAACAACCTATTGTTTATTGGCCATTGTGTTCATAAATACAAACTAATACTTTTATGCTGCTATTGTGTTTACTGTCACCTAAAAACCTGCAGTTTCCATTAGGACAAAACCATATGTCTATTGATGGATGCTGCACATATGCACAAAGACACAGATATTTATATAGCAGGGCTGCAACTAATGATTATTTTCATTATTGATTAATCTGTTGATTATTTATCCTCAATTCATTGATTAGTTGTATGGTCATTAAAACGTACAAAAGTGGTAAAAAATGTCGATCAGTGTTTCCCAAAGCCCAAGATGATATCCTCAAATGTCTTGTTTTGTCCACAACCCAAAGATAATCAATTTGCTGTCATGGAGGACTCAAGAAATTAGAAAATATTCACAATTAAAGTCAGAGAATTTTGACTTATTTTGTCAGTTTCAAAACAAAAGCACACAACATGTAAAGTGCATGTCTCGCTAACTGGCCCGGCTTAGTGAAACACAGACGTCATTAATTAATGTCGTTAGTTAGACCTGTGCTTTCCTGCTGCGACATGTCCCAGTGTCCAGTGTGAAGAGTCTCCGAATAGAAACAATGGCACTTCACTCTGATAAGGTTTTTTTGTGTTTTAATTGAGAACCATATTATCCGTCTGACGCAGCGGCCGCGGACCAGAGGTTTGTCACCATATGGTTCAAATGTGCGACACAGACGACATGACAGCTGCTCAGTGCAGAGGTCTCATATTCATCAACGCCTGCTATCCACACTAGTTAATTATTGATTAATTAACACCAAACTAAGGCAAAAGCGTGTCGAGAGCAAATCTGATGTTGTGTTGGAAGAAGTTGCACTTACAGAGGTCCTGAGTAGTCTTCCAATGGTGGCTGCCATTTTGGATTATGTCACAAGAGTGTGGTTTGTGTCGGTCACTACGTCATTTACGCACGTGCTCGACGCAAACCTGTCCACTGAGAAAATATATACATAAAATATTATCTTTTTTAATATTCTATTAATTTGATTTAAGGAGATCCTTACCAATTTCGTGTTACCTGTTTTCTAAAAAAACAAAAAACAAAAAAACACAAACTCTACTGTTGCCTTCAGGTGCTCCTCAGATGTTAAGGTAATTTAACATTACAGTCTGTCCTAGTTTGAAGGTTAATTACTGACCTTGGAAATAGCAATGTGGAAAAAAACAGAAGCTGTTGTATGCTGATTATACGTCCAAACGTTTAGCGTCAACTATGAACACAGAACCTTTGCTCTCTGTTCCGTGAACTGAACACAACGGCAACTTGAACTTGCTAGCTTTACAACCTCCGATATTCCCGATGTCCCAGAATGCAGCATAGGTCCGCCCACGTGGTTGAAGGCGGAAGTAGTTTCGAATTAGTACTTGACCTCAAAAGCAGGAGCAACACATGCAGGTAAAATGTGTACTTTAGTTGTCTTATGGTAATTTCATTAATTTATGAGACGTAGATGCACTCGTCGCTCTAATGGATCCTAATCTGCTTTACTGGAAAGACCATGGACAGGTATGTGTGCACAGCAGTGTTTAAACATGCAGAGCATCATCAGTGATGAGGATATGTTACATTCAGCCAGTCACAATGAAACTGTGTTTACATCTTAGTTCCTCTCATACTTTTTGTTAAGCGTTGAACTGCAGATTTCCTCTTTCTTCAGTCTTTCCTCAGCCGCCTGCGGATCTGGGTTAGTCTCCTTGATCCAGTTTCCCTGCTTGCCTCTGATGTGAGTAGCAGCCTCTGCAGTAATCTTACGCTGTGAGATAATACCTGATGGTTAACTGGTGATACTGCTCTCCTCAGGCTGAGATACAGAAGGCCCACACTCTAGTTGGAAATGGAGAGAAAGTAAACGAAAAGGTGAGATCATGTTTTAGCGGTCAGTCAGATTCATGAGCCTGCCACATATTTATTGAACTCTGCTCTGTTTTCTCCTCTAGGATGGTGACCCAGTGATCCTCTCACTTGTAAGTCTCGCAAGAAAGGCAACACCGCAAGTAACATCCTCTCAACATAAAAAAAAGTTTTCTGCGTAATGGCACACCACTGTAACGACTGCCACGTCTTCCTGTCTGTAACCAGAGGGGTTTGACTGTTATAGCTCATTAAGAATCCATTTGTGCTCATGTGTTTATATCTCTGACTGTCCTGATGTTTATCCTCTGGAAGCTGTGCTGTCCAGATGTTGTCATTTCAGTGAGTTTAATGTGTCGTCTCTGTGTTTCCAGTCGTCTGTCCATGCTGACTCCGGCGCTGCTCTTCCTCTAGTTTTCCGCCCTCCAGGTACAGTCAAATGCAAGCTTTCACAATTTCAGAGGGGTGTTCATCCACCATTACTTTTATTCATAGTAGTAAGTGAGTAATAGCAGCGAGTGTAAATTCTGTTGTGAAAGAAACTAGAATGACAGAAACTCATTCAGATCTTGTCCCATTTAACATCTCAAATGGCATTTCTCAAACTTGCACATCGTGAATCATGTCTCTTATTAAGATACAACTGGAAACACTTAATTTGAAACAGAGACGCTGACGCCTTCATTTCCTTTCCAGCACTGTTTCCAATATCAGCGCCTCTGGTACGTGTGCTGTCCTGTGAATGCATCATGACTCTTTGCTCTCAGTGGTTGTGAAACAAGTGCTTGACATTTTTAATTTTTTTTTTTTTCTTTTTTTCAGGTGTTTGCCAGCTTTTTGCCACACAACACGGTCAAACCTGCTCTGTTTTCACAGGTAATGAAGCACATTCATCCTCCTCCTTATAGTATATGACATGCGACTGCAGCACAGTGTGCGTTAATAATAAAACAGTGCCCTCTCTCAGTTATTGTTGCAGAGTTACAGTGCTGGGTTCAACCATGCAAACAGAAACTCCTCATCAGAGCAGGTAATATTCAGATATTACTACCCAGAATGATTCTTTATTTGCTTCACTCCTTGATGGGTCTTCAGCCTATAAACTGTCTTCAGCCTTTCAGCGTCCTCCCTGTGTTTCTGCCTCACCTTATCTGCCTTTATCACTCACCACCAGGGGAAGCAGATGTCTGTGAAGCAGCTTCTGTTGATGGTTGGAACAGTTTCCTATGCGACATGTGCAGGGGTGTGTATGACGTGATAACTTCTGCTGATTGTGATGTTTTAAGTCAAAAAATTTGGCTTCTTAAAACCTTTTTTTTTTATTGTTTCCTGTGTCGTTTGTTTCAGGCCCTTCCCCAAATTTTCATTAATCGTCTTCATGTGAGAGGCGCACCGATACAGACTTTCTGTAAGTCGATATTGCCGATCCCGCTCTCAGGTAAGTTCATGGAGCGTTATATTGAAGCATAAATCAGAATACTTTATTGTTGCCTGTCAGACGGTAGATACGTAGGTCTATTGTTAATTCACCCCAGCGTGGACGGACACTTGTGCATCATTAGCCTCTTTTCCTTTTTTCTTTTGATTTAATGTTGAGTCAGCTGGTGTGGATCCAGTAATAACAGGAAGCGCTCATGCTGTGTAACTCTCTGCAGCGGCTGTGGCCTTCTTCAGCGTGTTCACTGTCAGAAGCGAAGAGGCAGAAACGGGAATCCAAGTGTTTGATTCCAGCGGAAATCCAGTTGGCTTCTCGAAAGCCGCGGGAGAAAAGGTGAAAAGAGGAGCAAAAGGACAAAAGCAAGTCTTGTCTTTGAGAAGCTGCAGCGATGTTTAAGGTTTTTTTCTTTTTGTTCAGGCTGTGAGGGAAACTGCGTTGTCCAGGGCGGCGCTCTTTGGTATAACCGGAGCTGTTCCTAATCTCCTGGGTTTGCTCTTGCAGAGGTCAGTGGCTTTTAAATGTAGTAATATTTAGGTGGAGAAACTCACACCTGCTGGACTCCACACATTGATCTTTATTCACAGGAGCAGATTTTTCCAGAGGAGCTCTCTGCTGGTCACTCCCCTCCGTCACATAAGTGTTGCATTTGCTCTGGGCTTGATGATCCCTGTTTCATTCAGTCTCTTTCCACAACTGGGAACGGTAAGACTCGTGATCCCCCCGTGCCGTAACGTTCTGCTTTTGATGAACTCAGCTGACGTAGACCTTGTTTTACAGATAAAAAAGGAAAAGGTGGAGGAGGAGCTGCAGGCTGCAGTGGGAGAAGGGCCAATATACTACCACAGGGGACTTTGAGGAGCTGTTCCACATAGCAGATACAACCAAGGCACACGTGGCCATCGCTGAATGGCATTTTAATAAATATCTTCAACATCACACAGCTGAAAATGTTGGATGCATGTAATGAACTCAAGGATGAAATGCAGCCTTTTCTCCGTTTTCATGGCTAAAACACTGTTTAGCAGAGTGAAACAAACAGGAAGCTGCTTTTTGATAGTAAATTTATTTAGTTGGAATATTAGGTGCATTTACAGATATGAAATATTACATCAATTCATGAAAATACATTTAGTTTTCAAAGTTACATGAGTGTTTCTGTGTATTGCACTGGGTGTCTTTTCTGAAATACTGAGGCACAAAAACATCCTTTTGGCAATGTGGCTGAAAAAGTACTGAAATGTAAAACAACAGCGCTCTAAGCTATATCATCAACATCAATAAAGAAAAAAAAAATAAAACCTGAACAGTAACAAACACGTAATGCAGTATAAATCAATGTGGACGAGGAAGCACCAATCATTATTTGATCAGCTGCAGACTGATGAGGAGCGGCTCTTCTCTATAAAACACTCTTTGAAAAAGCCTCATATCACAACAAAGTTTGCTTGTAATTCATTTGTGTGCAGCACTGACGTCATTAGTAAAATACAAAATGTGACATTGTTAAAAGAAACGTCAATAAACCCACATTGTGCGATGTTTCTATCAGCTAACTCATTAATAATAGTAAGTGCCTGTTACATCTGAGCCGGTTCAGCTGCTGTGCTGTTTCTACAGATACGAGCGTGAATATTCACAGTAAGCACCCAACATTTCAGACCAGGAGCGACATTTGATGTTTCTACGTACAGCTTTGGAGTGGGAGCTAACGTCTGGAAAGCACTTAGATGTACCAGCTGAAAAAGTACCAGCTTTTTTTGTCTCCGTTTCGCGACGCTGGAGACAAATCCCGAAGTGCCTTTTGGCTGTAACTACTGTTAAAGGATGAGCTGAGCGTTATCATATTTTTTTTTACACCAAACCCCATGAAAAGACCAAAATGGACTTTGCTATTGTCTGTGGCATGTCGCTCCAAGCCTACTGGTCTCTACTGAGGATGTAAGTGTTTAAAAAGGAGTCACAAATATATTGTAACCTCATAAAATAGCAGGGCACTGTCATCTTTCACAATCATTACTCAAACTGGAGTAAATAGTGTTGGGGACTATTTTCAGCTGTGGATTAATGCACATTTGGTTCTGTTGTGACTATTTATGGCCTGAATCAAACAGCCAGTGCAGCAATGTGACTCACTGATGCATTTTTAATACTTTCTGATAAAAATGGAGCACAAAGAATAAGATATATCAGGCTTTGGATACATAGACATTTCTTGGTCTTTTCATGGGATTGGGAAAATAAAACACTGCCAAACGTATCCTTTAATTCTGTGATGTAAAACATCCTGGTATTGGTTCATGACACCACAGCGGTGGATGATGAAAACTGATGCTAGTGAAACCTACCTCTCCTTCCTCACGAGGAGAAAGTGCGTTGTGCATGCCCTCATGATAACTGTGAGTGTGCACAAACTCTCAGAAAACAGTAATTGTCCCAAAATCGACCAAACAGTACAGCCAGAGTCCACGCTGTCCAGATCCTGCAGATCAGTGTCTGAAAACAGGTTTATATCCGTAAGAGCTGTTCGGCAGCTGCCAAATGAAAGAGGAAGTTCTCTGTCGCTGGAGGGAAATGATGCTGCTTTAAACCTTCCAAAGTGATTTTAGAGTCTTCGCACTCGTCAGCCAGAGCCACCAAGTTGGCAAGGATCTCTTTAGTCTTGACAGAAATGTCCTGTGAACGTACACGCGGCCGTCATGTTAGATTCAAGGCTACATTTCCTACAACAGTGGACTGAACACAGACACATCTGGGAACTCTCACCTTAATGACCTGAGTGTCTGACCTCTCAGCATCCTCTGCAGACTGGACAATGAGGTGGCCGATGTCCTTGTGGAGCTTCCCCATAGCCATGGCCTCTGTGGTGGGATAGTGAACATCAGTCTGAGGGAAATGCTGTCCTGCTCTGAGACACCAAAGTGCTCTTAGAAACATACTGTACCTTTGGCACTCTGAGAAACTGTAATGACACTGTCTGGGAGGTTCACATACACGTCATACAAGTCCGATCTGTTGCTCACTTCCGGATCCACGAATCCTGCCACATATCCTGAGGAGAAAACGAACACACTGGCGCATAAATAATTCACTTCTCCACCATCAGATCATAGTGATCATAGTGGAAACGATGGCTAATCGCCAAACGTGAGACGGTTTACTGTTAAGTAGAGTAACTAAAGCAGGAGGCAGCCTCACCGGGGCATTTCTTGAGATCCTCTAGTTCAACATCGGTCGGGTGCACGTACGGGTGTAGGATGGACCAGTCTTTCCTGTGCCATGTCAGAGTAGGCAGAACTCTGAAGGGAACAGGCACAGAGTTATTTACAAGTGACAATATTCTCCACTGCAAAGTGATTCAAGCCAGATCTTTTGAATTTAAGTGTAAAAGGCACCGTGTGAACTCCAATAACGCTTCAATCCGAGGGTGATGGACAATGATCCTCTTCTTCAGCATGAGAGCGGTGTACAGGATGACGGTCTCCATGCCAAACTGAGACACCACATCTGAGGGAGGACGGAAACACGGAAGGAAAGTGGATGACTTGCTTTTGTCTCTGAGGGAAATGTAGTGTGTGTTTCCAGTGGATGTCTATGAACCACTTTCAATTTTGCCTGACCGGAAGTAACAGCGCTATTTTCTGTTTCTACATTCTGATGACGAATTTTACACAAGTGGTCAAAATATTGCTGAATATTTCTCTCAGTGACAGTGATGTCTCACCTTTGACCGATCCAGCCAAGTACGCTTTCCGTACATCATAGTCCTTAATTAGAAACGAGCCATTTTCATCACTCTGGCAAATTCCTTTGGTGAGAACGGTGACATAAGCCTCCATCATTTTGACTGGACTGCCATGTTTGATGTACATTCTGGACGGCAAACAAAAACACGTCGCTCAAATGAAGAAACCCTCTCTAAAGAAAAGAGTACACAAGGTGTTATCTGTGCTGCACACTGTACCTGCAGAGTATTCTGCTCAGTGCAGCATACTTCTCAGGGTTGAAGTCTTTTGCTGTCACAACGACTGAAAAATGAGTCACCTTGAGGGCAGATGGAGGCAGAAACACAACACAGTGCAAATATTAGAAACCTAGAAATGCCATACTATAAATACTCCCACTGTTCCTGGCTGCAAAGTCTCTGGAAACTCTACCTTATTGAGTGCTGTGGGCTCCTGCACCTCCACCGTGGTGATGTAGTACCAGGTACGACAGAACTGACCAAACACAAAGGTGTGGAAATCCCGGCCACCCTGTGTCAGACAGCACTTGCTGAGCAGGACTTGCCTCAGGTCTGAGCCCACAGAGGGATAGCACCACACCCACAGCGTGTCTCCATTCACATCTTTCTCTGGGTAGAGGACAAATAAAACCACAGTTCGTATATGGATCTGAATAGATTGGTTGAACAGACATTAAAAACAATCTAAGACAGAGGTCCATGCCCAGCTCACTCATGTCCACCGCATAACATGCAGGAGCAAAGAACCAATGAGGGACACGAAGCCCTGCAGATGATTATCATGTGACTGCCCCGCACTTACAGTGAGTCTGAGGCGCCAACTTTGCTTGAAAATCGACCAAGAAACAAGAAACGACCCGTGGACTAAAACTTACCAATTAATCCGACGCTTAACATAAGCTGTGTTTCAGGTGCTGCCATATTCCATACCTGAAAGAGTTCAGAACCACAAGTTAACCGGAGACACACCAACAACCATCTTCTTCCGTGGACACTAACGTTAACTATGAAATACCCTGAGAGCTCCTGCCAGGTCCAAATACCCGAATGCGATGCTTGACAGATCTGATAAGACAGTAAATGTGTTCAAACTTGTCAGTGGCCTTGCAGGGATTTCTGCTGTAAACAGACTTTCCTCCCTGTGCGAGATCTCTTCCTTCTTCCGGGACAGGAGAATGTACGGGAGGAGGAACGCTGCTGACAACCAATCAGAGCAGGCGATAGTTCAGCGGTAACGGTGCGTTCACTGTTAGTGGAATTAAACATTAGATTAAGCAAGACATAAAATACTTGATAAATGCCAATAAACGATTGTGCCTACACCTCTAAATGGATCAATTAATATTGTAGTTTTTTTTGTGTAAATCGGCGGATAAATGATCTCTGACAACAGTAAACTAGTTTTCTAACTATATTTTGGGCAAATAACTATTAACTGTAACGATAATCTTAAAAGCATTTCTAATTGTAATGTCACAAGGCTCAGTCAAACGAGGCATGTCCTAATCCATTTTTTTTAACCCAATCCTTTAACACAAAGTACCTACTGATATTGAAACCATTCTCATGTTGGTTTTATTATGTTTTTGTCCATTTTTCCATAATACATCTTTGCGGTGCATATTTTAGCTACATTAGGCCTTCACTGAAATTAAGTGATTTAAATGTGACCGACAGAATTGCCCTTCTTAACGAAAACTGCGGTCGAAGCAAACTTGTCAACCAACAACAGAACTTTAGTGCTAGACTGACCTACAATATTGCTTACTCTTTTAGGTTAGCAATGTATTTCACTTTGATGTCAGGATCACTGCAAGCAAGGCAACCATTTTAACGACATAATTCAAATCTCTATTTTGATGGATATGTTTTTTTTAGGAGTTGTAAGGATTTGTTTTGGCCATGTAGTTAAGTATGACGTTTACATAGTGCGATATAATTGACTAGAATTACATTTTACGAGGGTTTATGAATGTACCATCAGGGCAGCTCATACGGGAACTTTACACACCCAGAGTTGCCAGGTTTGTTAAAAAAAAAACCCGTTTAGAGATTTTATAACGCTGTTATCCATTTTACAACGCATCAGTAGGAATATTTATTTAATCATCCTGTAGGATTAGGGTATTTAGTACAGATCTCAGTATCTTAGATTCCACACACTTTAAATTACTTTTAACACTCATGGTCACATGTCAATGAGAATCAGATAATATATAGCGGCAAAATTAATGATAATAGATAGAATACAGCAAGTTTGGGGAGCATAAATTCAGGATTCTCCAACATATTAACTCATACAGATGCCACAGAGAATCAGTACCAGATGTGCCAAAATCATTTTATCCGTATGAAATATTTAACAGTAGCATACTTATGTTAATGATAACTTAGGGAGCTACAATTTTTAGATATTTGCACTAAAACATACCGAATCGCCCACAAAAACACTAATGCGCAAGTTTACTAGTATGCACATTAAACATATTAAGCAAAAAATATATACTGTCTGAAACCCTAACTACGGATACATAAACCTAGAATATTATTGTTGAGACAAATTAATTTCACTAGTCTACTCACGGGGTATACACTGTGAGAGGAAGAAAGCGCGTGACGCACCTGGCAACCCTAGCTAGGCCACTCACGAGGACGATCTTCCTTTCTTAGCCAGCACCGTTGTAGCGGAAGAGTGCGTGGCGTGGATGGAGTGGTGAAATTTGTCAAAATTCATTCAAGTCAGCCAGCTTTGAGTTTCACTAGAACGCCACCAACATGCCGGCGTATTTTCAAAGGCCAGAGAATGCCCTGAAACGGGCGAACGGTGAGTGAAAGAACAGCTTTGTGTTTCAAAGACGTCAGACATTTATGCTAACTAGCTAACGTTAGCTGACTGTAGCCTTCGCATGTCTCGTCACTAATGCTGCGGCGCAGTTAGCCGTGTTAAATGCTAGCTAGCAGTAGCTGGAATGGCGGGGAAGCCATATCGCTTACTTACGGCTACGTTGGTGTTTAGCTAACCGGCAAGGCCATTTTTGTGGTAATGAACATTGTACCAACGCAGTGACATTGTAGAAATATAGTGTAGGTAGCTGTTAGATAAGTGTCAGTACTCGTGACAGATTTCAAATGCTCGTAGCAATGCCCGTTGCCTACTGTCAAATTGCTAGTGCTTCTGTTCTTGTAGCAACTTAATGCTAATGTCACGTTCCCTAAGCACCACGGGCCTACCAGTGTCTGGCAGATTTGTTTAACGTTGTTTAACCACGGTATTGTAATGTGTTGCGGGATTAGTGCTAAGGTTTTGTGGGGTTTGTATGCGGTCAACGTTGATCCGTGATGGAACTTACGTTAGTCTTTTTTTCCGGCGTGTTCATACAGAGTTCCTTGAGGTTGGCAAGAAGCAGCCAGCCTTGGATGTTTTGTACGATGTCATTAAGAGCAAGAAACATCGAACATGGCAGAAGATCCACGAGCCCATCATGCTCAAGTACCTGGAGCTCTGCGTGGATCTCCGCAAGAGCCACCTGGCCAAGGAGGGTCTCTACCAGTACAAGAACATCTGCCAGCAGGTGTGTGAGGAGAAATCTGTGATGTTGGCACACATCAGGTAGTTGCTGGTACATAGGTCTTTTGGAGTCAAAGTGTAACGCTTGCCTTTGCTTTCAGGTGAATATCAAATCTCTGGAGGATGTGGTTAGGGCTTACCTGAAGTTGGCAGAGGAGAAGACTGAGACAGCCAAGGAGGAGTCCCAGCAGATGGTCCTGGACATCGAGGATCTGGACAACATCCAGACTCCTGAAAGGTGAGGATGTTCAAATGTTGGATGCAGAAATTATGTGAAGTAATTTCCCTCCAAACAATTCTCAATAATATATATGTTTAAAAAAATCGTAAATGCAGAAAATGAGTATTTAAGATATAAAGTAGAGAAGCAGTTAAAATGTGGTTGTATATTCTAAGTAAACAAAATACTGTAGTAGGCAGGTATACAGTAACAACAAAATGAATAAACTATTTTGTATGAAACAAATAAGCTAATTCTATGTGATGTTCACAACTGAAGGTATAAGGCAATTTGCAGGTGCTTGATAAATTTAAGGTGGATTCTTGACTTTAACCTTGTGGTGATTTCAGTGTGCTTCTGAGTGCTGTGAGTGGAGAGGACACTCAGGATCGTACTGATCGCCTGCTGCTCACTCCATGGGTGAAGTTCCTGTGGGAGTCTTACCGCCAGTGCCTGGACCTGCTGCGGAACAACTCTAAGGTTGAACGCCTGTACCATGACATTGCCCAGCAAGGTAGTAACACATTTAACACTGTTATGAAGGCTGCATAAAAGTTATTGTTAACACAATATTTTAGATTTGGTATGTTTTCAAGTAGGTAGATGTTACTGAATGATAATGTGTACAGAATCTGGCAATGGCACCATTTTTAAATTGATAAACAGTATTTTTTTTCAGTCATTAATAAGGTAATTAATGGTTTAATTTTAAGTCTACATTTAAAACTTCAGTGTAAATTTGCTTTTATTTTTTCCTATTTTGATAAGAGTAAACTGCTACAGAACGTCATTAAAGTAAAGGCATACAGAAAATAGTTAAGAAAAACAAACAAAAATTAAGCCATAAATTACATGTTGTACCTTGTATACTAATTGCTGTAAATAATATCTGGTTATCTTTTCTGCAGCATTCAAGTTCTGCCTCCAGTACACTCGCAAAGCAGAATTTCGCAAGCTGTGTGACAACCTGCGTATGCATCTGGGTCAGATCCAACGCCACCACAACCAGAGCACTGCCATCAATCTGAACAACCCTGAAAGCCAGTCTATGCATCTGGAGACACGTCTGGTGCAGCTGGATAGCGCCATAAGCATGGAGCTCTGGCAGGTCTGTTTACCTAACACTGAATCCCTCAATGGACCATGTCAGTGATATCAAGATGATACTGTTACTGATGTTTGTATTATTTCTGTTTTTCCAGGAAGCATTCAAGGCTGTTGAAGACATCCATGGCCTGTTTGCTCTTTCCAAGAAGCCTCCCAAACCCCAGCTGATGGCCAACTACTACAACAAGGTGTCTACTGTGTTCTGGAAATCTGGAAATGCTCTCTTCCACGCCTGCACCCTCCACCGGCTCTATCACCTCTCAAGGGAGATGCGTAAGAATCTGACCCAAGATGAGATGCAGAGGTAATGTATTCATTATCTGTTGATGAGTTCACAGGTTTTACTCTGATAGTGACCAAATGGTTAATAATGCTCAATCTCAATCTGCAGGATGTCCACCAGAGTCCTCCTCGCCACACTGTCTATTCCCATCACCCCCGAGCGCACTGACATTGCTCGGCTGCTGGACATGGATGGCATCATTGTGGAAAAACACCGCAGGCTGGCTACCCTCCTGGGCCTGCAGTCTCCACCAACCAGGCAGAGTCTCATCAATGACATGGTACATTATATATATATGACAGTAATTTCGTTTGACTCCTGTTTGACCTTTGGCTTTTCACCTGATTTTCTAAGACTGTTAAATGTTTGCTGAAAGATGTCTTGACAAATGCATATTTTATTGTTTGCATTGTAGGTGAGATTTAACCTGCTGCAGTATGTTGTACCTGAAGTAAAAGAACTTTACAACTGGCTGGAAGTAGACTTTCATCCTCTGAAACTGAGTGGAAGAGTGACCAAGGTAAGCAGTCTGGTGGAAATGTATAACATATCATCCATCTTTGTAGTTTTTTTTAGTTGCAGTTTCTGTTTTTTAATTAGTTAAAAGTATTGTAGCTATTCATTTCTTATCCCAGTGTATACTGACCGGCTTCGTATCCTACTAGGTGTTGAACTGGGTGAGAGACCAAGCAGAAAAGGAGGCTGATCTGCAGCAGTATGTCCCTCACCTACAGAGTAATACAATCCTGAGGCTGCTGCAACAGGTATTTCTCTTCATTGTTTTGCAATCCCCTGGAATGCTCTCCTAAGACACGTCTATACCATAATAATAATAATAATAATAATAATAATAATAATAATAATAATGAAAAGGTAGAAATCTCTCTCATTAATCTGTGCTCATCTCAACCAGGTTGCACAGATCTATCAAAGCATCGAGTTCACCCGTCTGGCCTCCCTGGTTCCATTTGTGGACGCCTTCCAGCTAGAGCGATCCATTGTGGATGCTGCCCGGCACTGTGACCTGCAGGTAGGGTCGAGATCAGGAGATTATGCATTTTGGATACATTAACAATATTGATAAACCAGCAAAATGGTATTCCAATCATGAGAATGTAAGGAGTAGTATTTTAATTATTTAACATTTCCTTGTTTTCTTTTAGGTCCGTATAGATCACACCTCTCGAACTCTGAGCTTTGGCTCAGATCTAAATTACTCGACCAAAGAGGATGCCCCTGTTGGTCCTTTCCTTCAGAACATGCCCTCAGAGCAGATAAGGAACCAGCTGACTGCCATGTCTGCTTCTTTGGCCAAAGCCATCCAGGTCATCAAGCCTGCCTCCATCCTGGTGAGTCCACTGTCTCACTGAGCTCTTGTATGGACACACAGAGACCAGAGACACCTGATCAGTGTATACTAAGAGGCACATATGTACATATACCTTCACGTAATATCAAACTCTAATTCATTATTAGTCTGTTTTGACACAACAAACTCTTTATTCTCAGCTCTAAACTGCATTCTGATGTTTTTGTCACTTCTCAGCAAGAGCGTGAGGAGCAGAATCAGCAGGCCATCGCTGCATATCTCAAAAATGCCCGCAAAGATCACCAGCGCATCCTGGCTCGTAGGCAGACTATTGAAGAGCGTAAGGAGCGTCTGGAGAGCCTGAACATTCAGCGCGAGAAGGAGGAGCTGGAGCAGCGGGAAGCTGAAATGCAGAAGGTTCGCAAGGCTGAGGAGGAGCGTCTGCGCCAGGAAGCCAAAGAGAGGGAGAAGGAGCGCATCATGCAGGAGCACGAGCAGATCAAGAAGAAGACAGTCCGTGAACGGCTGGAGCAGATCAAGAAGACTGAACTTGGAGCCAAAGCGTTCAAGGATATTGATATTGAGGTAAAATGTAACCAACTTGATTCATTATCTTGAACTCCATATTGCATGGATAGGTCATTGTTGATATGAAGTTAAAAAGAGAGGCTAACAAATCTGCTTTTACAGGACCTTGAGGAGCTGGATCCTGATTTCATCATGGCCAAACAGGTGGAGCAGCTGGAGAAGGAGAAGAAGGAACTTCAGGAGCGCCTGAAGAACCAGGAGAAGAAGGTAACTGAGTGACACATCTGTGAAAATGTCAGTGACTTTGATGTGAATTGGACAATAATTTTTCTTTCTCTCCAGATTGACTACTTTGAGAGGGCAAAACGTCTTGAGGAGATTCCTCTTATCAAGCAGGCTTATGAGGAGCAGCGCATCAAGGACATGGAACTATGGGAGCTCCAGGAGGAGGAGAGGGTATTTAAAGAAATTAATTTACTAATTGGAAGATGAAATAAACAGATGAAGGATATTGAGTACACCCAGGTTGGTCTGTAGAATGTAAGAATAAGCTTTTTCCTTTTTCTTGTAGATCAGCAACATGAAAGTTGAACGGGAGAAGGCTCTGGAGCACAAGAAGCGCATGTCAAGGATGATGGAGGACAAAGAAAACTTCTTGTCCAAAATAACTGCTGCTCGTAGCTTCATTTATGAGGTAAGACCCTTCAGTCCTCCATCAAGTGAAACTGAGCACTCATACAGTAGCCACTCCTGTTTTTCAGCCACTTTGCTATTCCATGTAAACTGGACCACAACGTGTGTGTGGAGTGTCAGCATAGTCCATCCATGGCATCCATTGTCAGTTTGTTGTGTTGTTGTACCTCCTCTCAGTGCATTGTGGACAAAAGACGACCATGCACTTGTTGACAGAAGCCACCTGGTGGCTCAGGTGTTAAAATTGACTCACAAATTATTTTAAGTGCCCTCCTGCTGGTACGGTGGAAATGATGCAGCACAGGGCCATTACTTCATAACAGCTATATAACTGGAGCACTGGTTTCAAAGTCACTATTCTGCCTTTGAAGGAAAAACTGAAGGCTTTCCAGGAGCGCTTGGTGGAGGAGAGGAAGAAGCGTCTGGAGGAAAGAAAGAAGCAGCGCAAAGAAGACAGGCGTAATGCTTTCTACCGTCAGAAAGAAGAAGAGGCACAGCGAATCCATGAGGAACAGCTCAAAAAAGGTAATTTGTTTCTGTTTACGCGTGTGTGCTGGGACACAAAAACCTGTGAGCCATTGACTCTTGATAAAGGAGGGGCAAGATTTCATGTGCCACAGAAATTTACCAAGGAAGGAAAAGGAGGACACTGTTGTGATCAATGGCAGTAATGGTTCTTTTTAAGGACATTGGTACAGAGAGGAACTGAGTTGTTGCCCAGCACTAAGCTTTCCTTTTTGCTGGGTGACTTTTACATGAAACCGTGCATAAACGATGAAAAAAGTGAAACTGGAGCTTCAGTAAGGAAGATGTTTTCCAGTTTAATCCTTGGTACTGTTCTGATCCTGGCAGCAGCTCCCTGCTTTTTGTCTTAATCAAACCAAAATGTGGTAGCTGTCATTCTGTCACAGAATATGCAGCTTGAACACGCCTCATGTTATATTGTTGCTTTTGTTACAGAGCGTGAGGAGCGCGAGCGCCTGGAACAAGAGCAGCGAGAGGAGGAAGAGAGGGAGTACCAGGAGCGTCTGCGCAAGCTCGAGGAGCAGGAACGAAAGCAGCGCGCTCGTCAGCAGGAGATCGAGGAGCGAGAACGCCGTCGTGAGGAGGAGAGACGCGGCCCCCCAGAGGAGAAGCCCAAACAGGTGAGCTTTGTTTGTTTTTTTTAAACTGATGGTCAGAGCCTCCAGATATTGAGTGTCACAGTTAGTTGAAGTTGCATGCAAATAATTCGTATAAGATTATACATTATTATTTTATGTTACCGACAGCTGGGATAGGCTCCAGCCCCCCCACAACCCTGAGAGGGATAGGCGGCATACAAAATGGATGGATTTTGTTACACACAATAGTTGTGATACCATGCTGACTCCATTAAAAAATCATTAACCTTTCAAATGCAATACAGACCTTTGAGCTGCCTTGATGCAATGGCACAATGTGTCATGATCAATATGTTTTGCTTATGTAGGATTGGGGTGAGAAGGAGGAGGGAGGATGGAGGAAGCGCACAGAGGGAGGTGATTCAGACTGGCGTCGTCCTGTGCCTGACAGGTATGTGTTGGCAACTTAACGTATTCTTGCATTTTTTATTGTTGAAGCCATTAAACCATGAGGGGCTTCTACAACAATACCTGTGCTCTCTGTCTCTAGGGATTGGAGACAGGAGGGCCGTGATGATGACAGGGAGGAGAGAGAGCCTCCCTTCAGGCGAGGAGAAGGTCTTCGCAGGGGTGGAGATGACAGAGGACCCCGCAGGGGCTTTGACGATGATCGAGGCCCTCGTCGTGGCGGTGACGATGACCGTCCTCTACGAAGAGGGATGGACGATGACCGTGGTCCACGTAGAGGCTTTGATGACGACCGGGGCCCGAGGAGAGGGGGAGATGATGACCGTGGCCCAAGGCGTGGCTTTGATGACGACCGTGGTCCCAGGCGTGGTTTTGATGATGACCGTGGTCCCAGGCGTGGCTTTGATGACGACAGAGGTCCCCGTAGAGGCATGGATGACTTCAGGGGTCCCAGGCGTGGGGCTGATGATGACTGGGGCTCCAGAAGAGGAGGAGATGATGACAGAGGTGGAAGGAGAGGCATGGATGATGGGCCACGTCGTGGTGATGATGATGCCAAACCCTGGAAGCCCCTGAGCAGACCTGGTAAGCCTGTAGGCATTCAGCTGCTACACTACATAAAGAATGGTTAGTGCAGCCGTCAGACTGCTGCGCAGCCCAGTGCTTAAATGTCGAGTCCAGTAATGTCTCGAAGAATGATGAGCAATTGCTGCTGCTGCAGGTGGTTGGCGTGAGCGGGAGAAGGCCCGAGAGGAGAGCTGGGGTCCTCCCCGTGATGATGGCAATGATGACGGAGATGATGCTGAGGAAAGATCCAGCAGGAGCTTCAGAGACCGTCGCCCACAAAGGTGACAGACCTCTGCTGAGAGTGTTGATCATTTGGTGATAAATGCATCTTCCTTTTCACTTTTTATCACAGATTTGTTTATCAGTGTCGCTTTGTATTCACAGAGAGGAGAATAGCTGGAGGAGAGGAGGCACAGATGAAGGAAGCTCCTGGAGAGATTCTCGCAGAGATGACACTGATCGCGATGATCGTCGTGACCGCGAAGATCGCCGCGATAGAGACCGTCGTGATAGAGACCGCCGTGATGACCGTGAACATAGAGGCCCACCTAAAGAGCAGGAGGAAGGTAAGCAGAGCTTGACTTACAAATGACATAACTGTTACATACTTATCAGGGACACAATGTAGGATGCAGCACAGTTTTCCCTTGAACATTTGACTTAACTAAAAGCTGTATGAGCTACTTACCTTCAACAACATTCAGGCTTCATATTTGTGTGATTAACCTCAGATCAATGACTGTGTGATCAAAACATTGTAACAGTTATCAGTCACACTTTGAAACTGTGTCAATTAGCCTGACAGGCTCTGATTAGAGTCACTGAGCTACAAAATAGAATAAATCACTTTTAAGAAGGTGTAAACATTCATTAAGCATGCTCGCTCTGCAAAACAGTTGGGACCACTACATGGAGGTGTTTTACTCAGCCAGCAGAGGGCGCTGTTCACCTGTAAATGACTGCCACTGCGGCTGTTTTAGAATGATACCCACCGACTTCATCAAATGTATAAGATTTTCAGCTGGAATTACACTTAGAAAATCAATATGTTTCTTCTTGGGAATGTCCTAATCAGCATCTTTGTTTCCTTGGAAGGGTCTTGGCGTCGTGGAGGCGATGAGAGGAGGGAGGAGCGGGACAGGGAGCGGCCCAGAGAGAGGGAGCGTGATCGTGATGCTGATGGAGAAAGGGGCTGGCGCACTGACAAAGAAAACCCTCGTCGCACCAAGAACGAGACAGATGATGACGGCTGGACCACTGTCCGCCGCTGAGCAACGACCAGTGCATCCACTTGGATCAGTTAATTGTTGGTTTTGAAAAGAGAAAAAAATTCAATTACTCCAGCAGCCAGTTAGCCACAGTGATGAATTAGTGGCTACAAATTCCCGATGCTCATGTGCATTATTCCTCTGGATGAGATATTTGTAGACAGTAGTTTTCCTGGGGATTTGTTTCCCTTTAACTTGATCTTGATTTTCAGAAGTTTTGAACCAGATTCCTCACTATCAAAACACCATCAACCACTTAACTCAACCGTGTGTACTTAGGCCTCATGCAAACCATCAATGTAAACATGACTGCCCCCAGTGGTTAGGAGTGTCATTACCGTACATGATGAAGTGAAACTGACTAAACAGAAAACCGATGTACCTGCTCCAACTTTCAATGCAAACTCAGTGTATCACCAACTGCCTCTTTTAGATAATTAACCTTTGCATAGATGTTATAGTATGGCACCTATCCACAACTCTTGTAATGGCAATGACTAGGAATTTGTCATCTACGATCTCTGCTCTTCATCTAATGTTTCAGATGCTTCTTAACCTGGTGAAGAATTGGTGGAATTTACATTTTGGTGTGCATGCTTAGAGTATTAAATTGGTCTTGCTTTATATCCAGTATGTGGTTCTATCTTGCTGCAGTCAATGGTATCAAACCAGGTTGCATGTATACAGATAAAGCCTTTATTAATAAAGATGTGTGCTCACCTCCTTGTTCATTTTGTGTCAAATGTTTTATCACTGTGGAAGATTGCAGCACAGTTATCAGTTTAAGGCTGAGGTTCCCAACCTGGGGGTTGGAATCCTCCAATGGTGTCACAGGATAAAGCAGACAGGTCATGATAGGGAAGCACAACCATTTCTCAGCTATACAATTGTTATTTTAATTCTGACATTACTGGTGTGTGTGTGTGTGTGTGTGTGTGTGTGTGTGTGTGTGTGTGTGTGTGTGTGTGTGTGTGTGTGTGTGTGTGTGTGTGTGTGTGCGTGCGTGCGTGCGTGCGTGCGTGCGTGCGTGCGTGCGTGCGTGTGTGTGAGAGAGAGAGAGCGGATGTTACCTCTAGAAATTACAAAAAACTAATTTCTTTTTTGTAAAGCTCGCTACAGGTTGTTTGACTTAAGATGTCAGAATGGCAGATTCTACAGATGTCTTCCAGTATCCATAACAGACTTTATTATAATTGAACTCTTGTTAAGTGCCTCTTGCAAACTTAACTTGTGAAAATGTAGCTTGATGGCGAGCTGTATTAATAACTTGTGAGGAGTGAAGGTGCTTAGAGAACAGTCTTCCTGACAGTTGTTGTGTCATCTCGCACTGCTTCTATCAGTGAAAGTAGTCCCTTCTTCGTCTGTTGGGGACCGGCTGGGTCTGTCTGCTCTGAAAGTACCCCAGCCCCAGTCTCCAGTCTCCATACCATTTCATCACACTACCAATGTACAACCACTAGAGGTCGGTAAAGCACCGTGGAGAGGACCGACACGCTTCACCAGCGAGGTGTGCTGGTTGGCTGGTGGAAAACTCAGGAAAATATAAACATGAAGGCAGTGGTCAGTGTGCAGTCCATTAACAAACCAGCAACATGCTGTTAGAGGTGTTTGAAAAACCTCAACCCCGCTGAACTTCTTAAAAAATATGCTTGTTCCTTAACGACAAATGGCCTTAACTTTGGCTTCCTTGGCCCGATTTACAGCTGCGATGTACAATAACAATAATACTAATGATGCAAATAATAATAAGATGAATAAAAAATATGAATATTAAAATTAATAATAATGTGTATCATATTTATTAGGTGATGTTTCAAAATAAAAGGCTATACCTTCATGAACTGACTAGGCGACTTCATATAAAACATGTCAAACATCCAGCTCCCAGTGATTCCTCACAGCGTTGATAATAACAACGTAATCTGCATTCAGGCATTCATGATCAGGCATATTCCGTGTTCTACGGCTGCTGGTGCTCTCACAGCTTGGAGAACCCATTTTGTTCTGTAGTTTGTATTTTAATCCACGGACCCTTAAACTACCCGCACAGAAAATAAAGAAAAAAATAAAAACCTCAACCAGACTATATATCAGACTATAATAATAATAATAATAATAATAATAATAATAATAATAATAATAATAATAATAATAATAATGATGATGATTCAGGTCTATCTGTATTTGTTTCCTTAAAGGACTATTTCATTTTTCTAACACCTGAAGTCATAATAGCCTTAAATGAACATTTCCATCAAAACAGAAAAAAAAAATACACAAAAAAATAAGATAAACTATAAAAATGTAGTCAAATACGTTATAAAACACTAACAGCATTCTTCAGGTTGAGGGCTGCATCTGTTCATTTCAAAGAGCCTCCTGAGTGTGACTCCCCGTGCTGTTTGTTCTTTGTGAGGGCCCTCGGTGCGCGGCCATGGCTGCTGATCCACGCACACGGCTGACAGCCTGCAGTCACAGGTAGCTCCTCCAACACACACCTGAGCAGTCAGCACCGAACAACACTGACACACAGCGACTCATCAGAGGCTCATTGAATTCTAAAGGCTGTCAGTCTTCACGCAGCGTCCCGTAAACTGTAGTACAGTGAAAGCTTGATTGTGTCTCCAGTGTCTTCCAGACATCCCATCCAGCGGACATGAAGGGTGTCTTCAATCTGAAACTTTATCCTAGTAGAATCAGAAGAAAAACGAAAACGAGCGGGGCCGAAACAAGAGCGATTTCTCTCCATAAATCCAGCCAGAGAGCCAAAAACGGAAACAGAATTGAGAAATAAATGAGGCCGACTGACCAATTAAGATCGTGCTAAATATTGCGCACAGCAATGAAAATAGACTTTAATGGAGATAATTTGATGTTTGCGCAACATTGGTGTCCATAATTAAAAACAATCAGTCACTATAGGTACACCCCCCCCCCCCCCCCAAAAAAAAAAAAAAAAAAAAAATCAGATTGAACCTGTCATAGGCCGTAAATGTAAATAAGCAGGCTACCTTGAGTTTTTCTACTGGTCCAGATGAGTGTGTTAAATGTCCTGGAGATATGTGCGCGCGCCCATGTATGTGTGTGCGCGTGCGAGGGGCTCCTCTCTGGACGAATCCGTTCCGTGTTGCGCGTTCGAGTCCGCCTCTCCGCGCCCCTGCTTCCCATTGACGCACTTTTTAAGCGTCTTCCCCTTCTCCACCTTAAGGCGAGCAGCAGCGGCAGCGACCAATCACCATGCCATTACAGCCTTCAGAGGAAGCTGTTTATGGGACTGCAGCGCTAATTAGGCTCATGAACTAACAAATCTGCCTGCACGAACACGGCGAGGAAAACGATCACATCCATGGATTAGTCGGGGAGTAGTCGAACACTTTTTATTTTGGCTTTCTCGACACTGCCGCCTTTTTCCCAACTTATTTACTGAGCAGAAACTTTCGCCCTTTCTTGGGTGTGGAGTATTTTTTAAGCGAGAGCGCCTACGACAACTTTAACTTAAACTGGGGAATCTGGACTATCAGACCATGTTTCAACCTACACCCAAGAGGTGTTTTACTATAGAGTCTTTAGTGGCGAAGGATAATCCTGTACCGGCGTCCCGCTCCGAGGAGCCCATCAGGCCAGCGGCTCTCAGCTATGCAAACTCCGGCCAGATGAACCCCTTTCTCAACGGCTTTCACTCCGGCGGCAGGGGCGTCTACTCAAATCCGGACTTGGTGTTTGCCGAGGCGGTCTCTCATCCGCCAAACTCCGCCGTCCCGGTGCATCCGGTGGCCCCGCCGCATGCTCTGGCCGCTCACCCGCTTTCATCCTCACACAGTCCGCACCCTCTTTTTGCCAGCCAGCAAAGGGACCCATCAACTTTCTACCCCTGGTTATTACACAGATATAGGTACTTGGGCCACAGATTTCAAGGTAAGTTATCGAAGTGCTTCGTCTGTCTGACTTTTACGCACGAAACATGCCGAGCGGCTGGAGAGAGGCTACTGATTTTTTTTCTGTCTCCATCAGCGCAGAGAGCAGCATGGACAGGGAATAAAAAACATGGGAAGCTGTAGCAGAGCAGGTTTTTTTTTTTTTATTCTCAGACCAAAACAGGCATTTAAAGGATTGTTTCACTCAAAAAATGTCCATGTCTTTGATTTCCGCAATTTAGAAGAAATAAATAAAAACCTCGAGTAAAATGCCAGTAATAGTAATTGCTGCCTTGGCTCCTACAGCTGTCTGCTACTTGGAGCGTATATTCAGGGCTTTAAAAGACCACTAGAAATATTGACAGCTTAGTACATTGTTGGTCCTGCAGGTTATATATCGCATATGGTCTTTATCCATGCGTAAAACGGAACCAAAGTATGTCGCTGCTCCGCAGTTTGCGCCAAGGCTTCTGTCACATTTTACCCAAAGACACATTTTTGGTTTTAAAGAAAAAAAAATAATAATAATAAAACGGTGTGGCTGGTTCTGTGGGGAGCCTAATCCTGTTTTTTTTCTTCCATTTTTATCTTTTTTTTTTTTTCAAAGCTGAAATGAGTCAAATTTAAGGATCATTTAAATTGTATTAACCATGTTGACCTGCGCGATGTGTAGACTAGAAAATTCGTTTATTATTTTTTGGGCTTTTGGTTGCTCGTTTTATGGTTTTTATACTTGTGATTATTTGTTTTTTTGTTTTTTTCGGACAACTTAAGGCAAAATTAGCATATTTTAAATGAGTTTATTCAAAATGAATTTCTAAAGTGCTTTTGGGCTGCTGTTTATTTAAACGTCTTCGTGCTGCTTATATTTTACCTGAGATTTTGTTTACAAAGGCTGTTTTTGAGCTAATTTAATTAGGCCCAGGATTATAGCTCAGCTGTTCGTTGCTTTCTTCTTCCCCTCATACGGAGGTTTTACAAATATTCGATGAAGAAAGTCAACAAGAAGAAATAATGTACGTTTTCGATAAACTATGTTCTGTCCCTGAATGATGTCCAGTTTGCCTTCAGACATTATCATGAAATATTTCCAGCCTTTCGTTCCGTTGCTGTGCGCAGGCCTGCTGTTTCTCACCAAACTGATAATATCTAGTGAAATGAAATGAAAAGGAAAGAAATTGACCATGATTTTCTGCTCGTTTCCAGGTAATGAAACGAGTCCAGAGAGCTTCCTTTTGCACAACGCGCTGGCCAGAAAGCCCAAAAGAATCCGGACAGCTTTTTCACCCTCGCAGCTCCTGCGGCTCGAACACGCGTTTGAGAAAAACCATTACGTGGTGGGAGCAGAAAGAAAACAGCTCGCCCACAGCCTTAGCCTCACAGAAACTCAGGTAAGAAGCATCACCTCTCCTTTAAACTTCACATCCCCTCCTTTTCTCTCACCTGGACAGCGCGCTGGTTTTATTTTGAAATACGCACCTCGTGCCTCTTTATGCGTGCCATGCTCTGGCTCTGAGAACAGGCATGCTTTCACTCTGCAGCTATTTTTTATTGTTACTATAAAAAGATATTTCTCACATTACGGCTGGTGGAGTGGGCTATGTGTAGTTTTTTTTTTTTTTTTTTTTTTTTTTTTGTGCGCCTGCAGCTTTTTAAAAACAGGCCGCTGTGAAATGAATGTATGCTAATTCACGATAATAAAGAGGAGACATCTAGTTATCAAAACTAGCATTTTGAATAATCAGCTCCCAAATTGTGTCTACACACCAGGGTCCATAAATGCATGTTGTCAATCGAGGACAGAGGCTGTATTCTGCTGGATCAAATCCACTGTCATTGTATAGGCCTAACCTCATTTCAGGAGGGGTTGAATTACTTTGTTTTGGGGGGAGAATGTTGCCTTTCAAAATGGAGGGCAAATTAACCAGTTAACCATTTTATGGGATAGGCGATACAAAGAGCGAGGCGGGTTCAGTGAATTCCCTCTGCCATATTTAAGATGCTGTTTGAGCCCATCAGCCGCTGGCTTTTGTCCGCTGTGTCTCCTTTGGACGGCGGGGCCTTTGGAGGAACTGAAGGGAGAAATGAACCGTCACCTACTTCAATTAGCCCACTGAAGGCTTATTAAATGCACCTCAGTTGCCATTTAAGCGCTAAAAAGGGCTGCAGAGCGACAAAGCGAGGGCAGACAATTTATCGATTTAGATGTTGTTAATTCCCCACGGTACCGTTTAACAGAGCTGAGTCGATTTAGGGGAGTGTGTGAAAGTATATGTTAAATATGTGGCATGGATGTGGATCCCTTTATTTCTTTCTGCATGCACATGCTGGCTTGGACATGTTTATAGTTGGAGAAAAATCCGCTGACCTACTTTAGATGAGGCGTCAAAGTTTGTCCAGACATCAGATGTTTGTGAGACTACAGATAAAATTATTTTTTGTTTATTCCAGCTCTTGGCATTTACTTTATTTCCGTTTTTTAAATCTTGGGGGGGCTTATTGCGGGATGTCATGGATCATAATTCGCAGCGTTTTATTGTAAGGATTGAGTGGAGTGACCTTTTATGAGCCGAGTTCACCCTTTGTGCGTCAAATTAATATTAGATATTGGAGGAGCACTTGTTTTTTTGTGTGATTTTGTCATTTAAAGATTGAGCTCTGTGTATTGTGGTGATTGTTTGCTGTATGATCACCAACTGCAGGTCACAGTTTGCCTTTTTATTTCCACTGCACCGCTGCCTGCTTGCATTTAGCACTGCTATCCAAACAATGTGTCCCTTTTACGCGTGGCTTTGCGCACTGGCCAATCGCGGTTTATCTCGTGACACTGATCCAGGTTTTTTCTTTCTTTCTTTCTCTTTTTACTCCCCCTCCAGGTAAAAGTGTGGTTCCAGAATCGGAGGACGAAGTTCAAGCGACAGAAGTTGGAGGAGGAGGGCTCCGAGTCTCAGCAGAAGAAGAAAGGATCGCATCACATAAACCGGTGGAGACTGGCGACGAAACAGGCGAGCCCAGAGGAAATTGATGTCACTTCGGACGATTAAAAAAAACTATTTAGGCGTCTGATTGAAGGAGGACATGGATAAAGGATGCCGTGTAGAGACAGTGAGAGGGTAAAAAGCCAATGTCACATTTCATATCTCCGGAGATCGGCAGCTGAGGGTGAGAGAAACCCGACTGGTGGCACTGCTGTCACCGTGTGGGTCTGTCAGTCCAAATGACCCAGGAAAATGTGACTGACAGCGTCTCAGTCCTTCTACCTGAACCCTTCCACACACCAACCACCACCACTACTACAATCTCCCATCCACCACCACCTAATTTTCTTCTCCAATTCACATTGGACGTTTGCACTTCAGAAGGTTTTTTAAAAACAGCAACAAAACAAAACGTTTCAACCCAAGATACCAAAACACCAAACTGCTTTTGTAAAACTTGAATTGCATGATATAGTTTTTTCCTGGTAGTTGTTTTAATTTGACAAGTTTTCTCAACCCCAGAAGAAGAAGATAAAAAAAGAATCGATTTTGTTTTTCACTCTATTTTCAAACTGAGAGATGTCGTGCTTCTTCCTTTTTACAAAGTGTGCAGTCTTTAATTCATGATTCTCGTGTAAAAGTGATTGTGAAAACATATGAAGTAGCGGTGCTGCGTTCTAGTGTTTTTTTTTTTAAAGAAAAGAGAGCAAAAATTCGACTTAAAAAAAAAACCTTTCTAAAAAGTGAATCAGACCACAGATCAAGTACTTAAAGGGAAGGTATCAGGACATTCCTTTAACCTAAAGCTTTACCAATGTGTCGCTGTGGCCCCATGCAGCCTTCTGTCAGGACTTGACCCTCCAGTGAAAGTTGCCACGAAGGACTAAATGCAAGAATTGAAAGAAAAAAAAAAAAAAATACAAAAAAACAAACAAACTTCAAGCACTGAGCGTATTCCATGTACAGAAATGCTAAAAGTTAATGTTTCTGTTAAACCCTCTTTTACAGAATGTAAATAATTTTTGTGTTTGTGTTAAGTTTGCTACAATTTTAACACAAAGTATACTTCCAAGAAGTATGTAATTGTCAATATTTTGTCAATAAAGTTTTATCAATATGTTGCGCGCAGTAAAAGTAGAGGCTTTTGATTATACAGAGCAGCTGAATGGCGGCCGGTCATCTTTATTCCTAAAGAGAATAATATGGCGCACAGTGCGGGTTGCTGATGTGGCGTCAGGACAGCAGAGTTTCATTTAAAAACACACAGAGAGAAAAGCTGCAGCCTGTAATTTGTTGTCTTCAGCTCTGCATTTGTTCCTCAGTCTGATATAGACGGCATTAGTTTTATTTTTGAGGGGCTGCAGCGTCTGCTCCGCTCCAGCTACAAAGAGTCCCTGCAAGCTTTTGTGAAAGTGCAAATCAGTTTAGGCAATTATCATGCGAGTAATATGAGGGGGAAAGGGGATGCATTGCCCAGTGGTCCACTTTAATCTCTTAATCCACGGATCCAAGGGGGCTTGGTTGGACATAATTTAGTACAATCTGACTACCCCTCACGACGCGATAAGGGAAGGTTGCAATGTGCCGCAAAATGGGATCTTTGTCTAAAATCTTGTCTTGTAGGCTCCATCATGCTGCAAGCTGCTGAAACATTACAGGGTTTCTTTAAGAGCCTGTAGGCTAAACTAAAAAAGATGCTATTTATTACAGGAAATGAATCCTTGTTTACACACAAACAAACCAACAGCAAAACAGTGCGTTAAAAAAACAGACACTTTTTATTCTCCTTTTTTCTCTCGGGGATATTTAAGGCCAACTTCAGTGTTTTTGGCGCAAGGTGCGTGTGTTTGTTTAATTGTTTCATAAAGTAAAATGAGCTGTTTTTGTGGTTTGGGTTGGGGGGGCATGCCATATAGGGAATTCTTAATCGGCCCATAGATTATAACAGCAATAAAAATCTTTAGAGAATACCATTAGCTTTGAAAAAAAAAAAAAAACCTAAAAGCTTTATTACAAACCCAGCTTTGAAATAGGGGGGATTAGAGGACTGAAAGGGTCCCACAATAGTTAGAAGAAAAGGTTTCATGCTAATGAGGTTAATGCCCTTTGTATCTCCGGACTCCACAACTTCATTACTCCTATCTCGGGCAACACCGAGCGGCTCAGAGCTTCACAATCCACTCGAGCTTTTCCCTACCCTGCCTCTAAAGAAGGATTTGATAGCAGTCCTGTTCAAACTAGATAATTATATCTTTTCAAGTTGGAATTAAGATAAAGAAAGTGCAGTGGAGGCGGTGAGCCTTGATCCGCCGCAAACAAATTTGGCGCACTCTCCCCCCCTCTGTGCGCCTGTATGGACGCACAGGAGACAGGACGGGCTTCTCATTAGAGCCTGGCACCATTTGATTCATTTAAACGCGTTTGAACTGAACCTGCGAACACGTCTCCCCGGTTTCATTTGTTGCTATTATTATTAAAATTATTATTATTTTAGCAGATTAAATGGCAAAATCTAAAACCCAAATTTACCAAACGAACAGCTCGCTCACCTGACCGGGTGACGTCATTCCGAATAACTGCATGAAATGGCAAATGACTCCTTATTCTGAAGCACCCATAAAAAAACTGAAAGAAGAAGAAAAAAAACGGTGTAGGTAGGCGTTTTAGAATTAATGACAGCAATAATAATAATAATAACAATAATAAAATTACATGGCGTATGTAAGTTGTAGCGCTTGGCTAATATTTAAGACATTTTTTTGCGTCTTATAAAAAAAACAACGCGCCTTTCTTTTCAGATCATGGTGCTTATTAAAGGGCGATTAAGCGCAATTTGAGACTAGGTCACATGAATATAATTGGTTTGGGCAGAATTCAAACTGTGTGTGTGTGTGTGTGTGTGTGTGTGTGTGTGTGTGTGTGTGTGTGTGTGTGTGTGTGTGTGTTATGATGTGAAGTGGGCCCTCACATATCACATCCCTCTTCCACACGCTCGTGCTGTGCGTTAAGGGCCAGCACGGGGACCTTTGGTGACCCGCTTATCTAAACCTAAGCTGCTCCGCGCCGTCCAGGGGCCAAACTCTCCATAAACCATCACAGCTCCGCAACAGTTTGATTGTTCCTTGAATATTCACCACCGAGCCAGTTTTGGACATTTTGGACCCGAGCCGCGCTGCATGAAACATTTAGTCTGCGACATGAAATGATTATCCGCCATTGAAAAGAGTAGTCGGTCCTATCAAGTGACCCCACTGACCCAAAACCTCTAATCTGCAATTAGTAGGTATAATTACGCCCGCTGACACCGCTAATGTGAGCAGAGGCTGAGGGAGGGGATAGGCGGAAGACAGGCTCCGTGCTAGTGCTGAAAGTCAATAATTGATCGAGCTGAAGGCTCTTAGGTTGGGAGAAGTGGCCTCTGAAAGGACGGCTTTGGACGGTTTGTCCACGTCTCCGGACGGACCTTTCTCGTTTTATTTCATCTCGTCAGGGGTAAATAAACTCTGCCGAGGTGGCACCTGTAGGCCGACCGTGCCACAAAAAAAAAAAAAAAAACGACGTCAGGACTAACTTGATCTGTCCTGTTTCACAAATTGCCTCTGAAATCGATCCTTGAAACGAGAGAATGAACCCTGCACAATTCCCTTGGCCTTGACATAAGGTGCAGCGATAAATATACAGGACTAATGAGCAATTACCATACAATCACCCTTCAAATGGCTTACATAATAATAAATTAAACATCGGAGCCTCGGATTCAGTTTCTGTCTTTATTATTAATAACGAGGGAGGGGCGTTTGCAGCCATGATGTGCTCTGATGATTATGTTTTCCAAACGCAGCAACTTCCATCCCTCGCCATCGGGAACACTCAGCGCTTATTGACGCGGACTCTCTGCTGGCTGAACACATCTGCGCAAAAATCATTTGAACCACGTCTTCTTTTCATATGCTTATACATTTGTATGTATTCTAATTTAGATTTTTGATGGAGATGTGGCGTTCAAATGTAGGATTACACACACACACACACACACAGACACTCACACAGCGGTCCTGAACGCAGCATAGCCTGTACATAGCGGCCTGCTGCGTTCAATGACAGAAATCGTTCGTGTTAAAGGCTAAACTCTTTAACTTAATTGCGTTAGATAATATATATTGTCTAGAATCAACCAAAATCCCATTTTTAAGTGAAAAAGTGACAAATAATGGCAGTGATGTGTGAAGTTACGTTTGAATGTAATTTATTTTGCTGTCCCCGGCCTGATTCGCCTGCTAAATGTCCCCTTTTTTTCTTTTTCTATTCTCCCCATCACAATTAATTAATTGGGAGCAGAGTTACAGCTTGTAGACCCACACACTAAGAGCCTGGCACCAAAACATGATTGTTAATAGATGAACAAACTGGGAGCCACATTACAAGCTTCCCTCACAGACCCATGCGGAGTTTCACTCAGTAGGTCGAGGTGCCCACGTTCACTGAGGTCACCACGCAGACAACAGACGACCAGCAGAAGTCACAGACCTACAAGCGACAAATGGCCATTTCATGATGAAATATTCATCGAGAGCTGCGATTCAGAAACACGGAACTGTTTTCCACCTGCACAGACGCCTCTTTCTCCTTCTGTCAGGCTTCTTCTTGGCCTCCGTCCCACAATGCCCTGCGCTGTCCGCAGACACCTCCAGCATCTGCCTGAACTCCGCCTGCTCCGAGCAGAAGCAACACTGCACAGGCACAGCTCAGTGCGGGAAGCCTCAGACAGTTTGAGGCCTTTATTAGCTGTTTTTTCCTCTTCTTATTTTCATGGGCTACAACAGTAAACATCTCTTTTCGGTGCATTAATATTCTTAGGAATGGCTGCTAGCCCATACATTCTTATGGTTTATTTTCCTTAATGATAGAGGGAATCTGGGCTGTAATGTGATGCAGTTTCATTTGCATATAAGTGTTTCCCACACATCCACCAGCTCTGAGGAGAGCAATTGTCGACCCCCTGTCCGCTGAAGTTCCAAACTCCAAACATTTTATAGGTCGTATCTACAACTAGCATTCCCCTCAGTGCACTAATGTGTAACATATGGCGGACTGTACACCTGATAAAATACCTCAGGGGCCCTGCAGTTTGGAAAATCCTCAATTCGCTCCCTAAATAAAACAAACAATGGCCTCACTAAATATATCACATGTGCCTGCTGAACTATTTTGTGTCTCTTGACCTGCGAGTCCCCTCCCACATCATCAGCCTGATCCAGTCTGCCAGTGCCATGGCACAACAAGCAGGTACTTTTGGAAATAATACCACCGGTTTTAGAAGCTCCTGTTTTTACCTGCTGCAGGTGAAACAGGTTGTAGGAGTACGGCTGGTTGAAGCTGCTCTTGCGTCTGGCCCTGTTAAAACCCACATGAAGGCTGCTAATTCTTCTGTCCCTGCGCTGTGTCACTGCATGTCAGGATATGATCACATTCAGTGAAATTAGCTCACATCTATAACTGGAGTGTTAGTCCGCTTCTCTTCAGCTGCTTCATCTCTGTGAATGTGCTGTAAATGTGGCTGCAATTAGAGCTGAAATGTAATAGAGCTGCTAACGTGTGGGTTATTGAACAGACAGGTGAAATTGTGGGCACCTGTTCTTCTGTCCCTGCTTTGCACCCGTCTGAGCCTCGCTGTGTCTCCCCCTCTTGGTAGCCGGGAGGGAGAAAAATCTACCCCCCAAAAAACATGAAATATCAAGTTTCTGTTGGCTGAGTCTGACGGCAGTTGAGTGCTTAGTGTCTGGAAAGTGAGGCAGCATCAAACGCTAGTGTTGGACTTTTTGGAGAGGGGCTTCTGTGCACTGTGATGGTAGACTGTGCATCGCTTTTCCTTATTCTTTCTCGACATGAGAGTCACCTGAGCCAGTGACACATATTTAAATGTAATTGTAGATCTCTGGATTTTTCATGAAGTGCTTTAAAATAGACTTGTGTTGACTGAGTGAAACATAAAACAAACCCCACACCGGTTAATACTATATTTATTTTATAGCCTCACATATGAATTATACATAACAGAACTACAGAAGCTTTATGACTGCACGATTTTGCAGAAAACTTGTTTGCAAACTTCTTTTAAAAATGCTTTAGTACATAAATGTTTTTCCATAATTTAGTCCAAATCACAACAGCTTGCACAGCTGGTGGACCTGTACATATATTTGGATATATTTTCTATTTTCTTAATGTTTATTTAGAGGGACGAATATGGACCAATGGCCCATACCACAGCATTTAAAGCCTAAGCTAGTTTGCCATGCCATCACTCTGGATGGGACTTTAAACTACAAAAAACTCAGCATGAAAAGGCACCAAAAAAGCAGTGCGATGCACCAGCAAAACACAAACACAATCAATGACTGGATAAATTACACAAAAGTATTATGGGAAGTTAAAAAACACTTGGTTGACTGCATGCACCATTATGTGGTGCTATTTCGCCATTTTAACTTTCCATAGACAAAAAAATTCAAAACAGTACCAATGACAACAACAATGAAGGAACAAGAACATTGGTGATCATCTAAAAATGTATTTCATACATGTTTTTTTGTATTGGTGTGTGTACTGATAGAAAATATGGGATTTCTAAATGACTACGTTGAGAGTGTAAAAAGGCTGCGACACTGCAGGAACACAGGTTCAAACTGAAAGCAGCACACTGCATAAATATGTGAACGTTTAAACTTTAAACTGAACTAAATTTTAAAAAAACAACTTAACAAATTAAAAATATTGAATCGCGCTTTAAATGATTAGCAATTTTTGCATTTGGATTAGAAAATGACTCCCTGTATAAACTCACAAATAACTCTGACTATAACCAGAGCACTTTGTTCTCTGTGAGGCCAAATTCACAACAGACAGCATTCACAGCGCACAGGCAGGGATTTCTTAACACTCCTGGTAATTGGTGACGTTTCAGCCTCTCCACAGCTTCACGCAGCGTCTTCATGAATGCTGACCCAACTCTTCAGCCAACTCTCGTTAGCTTTTCATACATCACTGAAGTTATTTGTGGCGTCGATGTGAAGCTGTGCCAACTGTCTGGTCAGTGCTGTCATAATACCCCCCTCCCCCCCTCACAACAGACACTTGAAGTTGGTTTCAAAATGACTAATATTCACAAACAATATTTCCTGCGGGGGTTGTGCGTGTGTGTCTCTTGTATGTGTGTGTATGAATGTGTGGGTAGGCGGCGGGTGTCTCTGCATTCTCTGCTCTGCCGAGTGGAAAAAATGCTGTTCGACAAAATAGTCTGTGGGTTTGCTTCGAGACGTGGGATGTCCTGGGTTGTGGCTGCAAACATTTTGATTGTTCATTCAGCACAAACACCTAACTAAAGAAGTGGTTTTGTCTCATGAGCCTGTGGACTGAAGACAGCAGAGATGAAGCACGGGTTGGATGCAAAACATGGAAGTAATATACAGATTGAAAAAAGTAAGAGATGTGTTACGTCTTTCCTCTGGTGGCAGATGTTCTTGGATTGCCTGTCATAAAAAAAAAAAAAAGCGCAGCCATGTGTTCGAAATGTGTTACAGGGGAAAAAATACAGTGTGCTGATGTGTCTGACATCTAAACACTGACATGCAGAAAGAGAAGAAGAGGCGTTTAGTTATTTGTTCTGAGCATAAACGTGGGCTTTCAGTATGACTGCTCGCAGACTTGGAGCATTGCTTGACAGGCGGCGTAAATGATTGGTAGTAGTAATTCAGGTTGTGACATCTATTATGGGCCAGTGAACACCTTAACACCTCCACAGAGAAACTAACCCAAATTATACTTGCTAATCATTCACTCTCATTCACTCATAATGTTCTTCCTCCACACCGCAGAGCTTAGCCATTGAAGGAGAGGGATGCTAACAGTTGTCTAACGATCTCAAGTGGAGTTTCGGAGAGCCGCCTTCTAATTAATAACAAGCATAACTTCTTGCGGAGGGTTTATGTAAGCTTAAGGTGAAATAATTACTCCTCCAGCAGCAGCCGCATTCCTCGCACACCGAGAGACTTTGAAGTTCGACCGGCGATGGTTGGGAACTCTCCAACATCGATGGTTGTGCAGCACTCCATTATGCATTAGCAGCAACTGAGAAGTACTCTGCTTCACCTGGCTCTAACTGGTGGTAATGCTCGCTGGTTAAAGTGCTGTCTACCATATAATTGCATGCAGTGTGAACATATGAACTCTAAATGCATGCAACCCAGAGAAATGACTGGCAGGTGACTTTGATGCCACGTGACGTGTGATGATCTGCACTCATGTGCATCACTTTCTCGGCAATAAGAAGGAACAGGTGCATCGCTGAGTGTAGAATATATAAACGAGGTAATGGTCATATATGTCTTTTCAAGTCCAATTACTGCAAGAGCCAAAGCCATTGCACATGGTCTTGTTACAGCTTTTGTCCTCCCCTCCCCCCACAGGCAGCGCTATGTGTTTATAAGTGAGGTATAATGGTAGCAGGGTGTGTAAGTGCTGCAGGTTATTTTGTATTTGGAGGTGAGGACATGGCAAATCAGACCACTTCACACATGAAAGGCAGTAGTAGGTCCATTTAATTCTCTGTGCCTCTCCTACCCTGGATCTCACTGTCCTTTTAGGGGGACTCCAGAGGCTAGTTAAAAGGTGTCTGATTCTCACCATGAATCTAATTAGATCTCTGACTGAGGTCTTAACATCTCCCTTTAAAAAAAAAAAAGAAAAAAAAAAGCAAAGCATGGAGGAACAAGGTGCTAAAGCCCCTACCCCTCGCCTCCACTGCACCTTGGCCCGAGCTGTCCCCTGCTCCCTCCTTTTCTGGAGAAAAACAAAGTCCTGCAGGCTAATGAAGTTTGTAATTAAGGAGATTCTGTCAGGCTGAATGAGTAATTAGGACGTGGTTTCTCAGGGGTGTTAATGGTGGTCAGGCGGAGCACAGGCTGCATGTATGGCCAAAGAGAGCACCCTTTCATACCTCAACAGGAGACGAAAGGGAAAGAGGAGGGCTGGTTTTTCATTTGGTTCAGCTCTGTTTCCTCTCAGAGAGAAGCTACATCTTATTTGCTGCATTAGAAAATGTATGTTGAAGCTTTGCAATGTCATTTAAAATCATAAACAAATGCTAGTAATGGGAGAACTGAAAAGATGTCTCTCTTGCTTATTGCTTCCAGATAATCATGTTTACCTATGACTATGGGAAACACTCCAGCATTTGTTAGCCCACTAATTTGCTATAGATTTCTGATGTGTTGTGAAATCAGATATAATTTGAGGGAAATGGCTGCGGGACAGGACCACGCTCTGTTCTCGGTGAAGACATCTCCGTTCTAATTATCACATTTACTTCAGATTGGTTGACTGTGCTGCTGATAAAGAAAGTTCACCTGGCCTCAATTAACTATATTTATCTCAGATTATCCCTCCATGAGATTTCTGCTCTGGCAAAAAGATTAGCGTTATTAAGAGTCGCATATGCAGGATGAATACATTTTCAGACAAAGTGACATCTCTTAAGGATGAGAAATTAAATCAATGAAATGGGAATCAAAAGGAAGTCGCCGCGTGTTCTTGGGATTCCGGCAGCACCCGTTTTTTTTTTTCTTCTTCAGCTGTAATATCACAGTTTACATCCACTGATATGCTCTTTTCATTTGAACAACAAATTGAAAATTAAATTTGATAATTGTTTAACTCCTATCTGAAGTTATCTGGAATCAAATTTGTTCACCTAAACATGGAAGAACAGTGGTGAGATTTACTTAAATTTGCTGTTTGGCTTTGCGGTGATCTGGTACATATGAAGATGTACAGCTGGTGTGTTCAAAGACTAATACAGAGCACATTATTACAGTCCTCTTAAAGCGGGGACGCCCACACAACAGATAGGGACAGATTAGTGTGTTTACACACTGATGTCTTTGACAGATACAGTAGAGAGAGTCTCTCCAGAGGTGGATCTCTTTGATCTGGGGTTAACCTCTACATTCTCTAAAATCATTTACACTGTTTAGACTGGGAAGTGTCCTGCTGCGAGGCACAACACCTGGGCTTTGAACCCATGACCTCACATCTGAGTGCTCTGCTGAAGCCCCTGCTGCCTCCCGGTCAGCTGGAGGATCAGCGTGGACAGACAGGCCCAGAACTCTTCATTTCCTGTTTCGCCTGCTGCAAACCCTTGCCAAACGATGAAAAAAAAAAAAAAAGAAGCTACCTGTGTTTCAGGTAAAACAATCAACATAAACAAGGTATGAACTCTGTGAGGACAAGTCGTGTTTTCACTGCAAATTCACAAACCAGTTTTGGAAGAACAGCGCCGGAGGGAAAACTGAGAACAAGGGGAGGTTTAGTAATGTTCACTTCACAGCTTCTGATGTTTTTTTTTTTGACTCAATTAAACATAAGCGAAGAGATTTTAAAGTAATATTGCTCTTCACAGTGTTTCCCTTTTAAAGCTAGTTCATGTTTTCTCAGGGTTGCTCCCACAGACAAAGCTGGACAAGACAGACCTGAGCTGCAGACTCATTACAGGTTAAATAGAACAGGTGTTTGTCAGCTCCAGGCAGACCTACGTGCACGAGGCCTTTTCATGTCGGCTACTTCCTCACACATTAGTCTTCAGCCAAATTGCTCTGAGTTGAGGCTCTGCCCAGCCCATCCCTCATCGTCCAACCTGACCTCTCTCCCCTCTGCGCTGCAGGCAGGGCTGGAGATAAAAAAGAAAAACGGCTCAAGGAATCCTAAATATTAGTGGTTGTAAATCAGCCCCCAGTGGCCTATGAATAGCAATTATCTTTTTTGCACTAATAAATCCCCCCAGTCACAGATAAGATGGTTTCCCTTCCTAACCTGCAGTAAAAACAGCGAAGTATTGAGCAAGTGAAAATGGGAGGGGTACAGCAAATAAATGAGGGCTCTTTAGCTGTGGATTACACTCAGTCATAAGAGAAAATATGTAGTCTTTTGCGCTGGTGGTGCACGGTACATCATGTATGAACTGAGAAACGGCACATGATCACAGGACTTTGGGAATTCAGATGATATCAAGAAGCAAACCAGAGCTCTTATCAGCCTTATCAATACCTGCTAAACATGATTCACTTCAGTGCACAGTGACTTTCGGCCGCCAGAAGTGCTGAGATTTCTTGAAAATGTCACCGGAGGCGGGAGTGGAGGCAATGCGGTGAATGATAGCAAGGTCATATTGATCTGATAGGAACATTCTTTGATTTTTATCTGGTCAGTAAGGTTCAGCTTTTGTGGAAAGCTACTCTCAACCGATTGAAATGACCAGCCTTCAACCAGAACCACAAACTAACTTCCTGTCTCCTCTGCTTGCTGTTACCACCGAGAATAAGTTCACTGTACCTCTGTGCTCCACTGGGACTAACACGACTTAATGGTCATCATCTAAGGAAGAGAAAAACACAGCAATCAGCAGCTGTGGGGCTTTTTCCCCCCTCTATAAGGTGACTGAACCCTTATTCCATGTAAAGACTGAAGTTAACCTCATTAAGTGCGCTCTCACACTAGATACATAATTATCCCTGAGAGGATAGCCAGTACTAATACAAATTAGAAAGATAATTAAGCTACTGAGACTGGCCGTTGCATCTCCCAGAGCATTGGACTCGTAGAACCATTATGGTGAATTAGAGCCTTTGTTTACAGTCACAACAAGAGCCTTTTACCAGTGGCCATGTTTGTCAGAAGTCCCATATAACCTGGGTTCAAGTTTACCTCGCTTCGTCACTTGTGATACTTCGGTTCGGGAGCATGCCTCACACAGGTGTTTGAGGAATAATGGCAGAAGAGACAAAAGATAATGTGAATTCCTTTCTCTCCAGCGTGAGGCAGGGCGACTTCACAACGCCCCACCTTGCTGAAAGCAAAGAACCCTAAGTCCGTTTGAGAGAAGAGCCTTTGGGTGATCATAAAAATTCAATCTAAGTGACAGTTTACCTCTGTAGTGTGCCATGCATCTGGTCTTCTCTGTAACGAGGCCGTTTAGTGGCCTGAAAAGTCTTACCTCCACTCGAAGGACTCTCAAATGCCTCCTCAAGCTAGAAGAAACATTTCTCTCTTTGCCTTTGCAAAAACGCTCAGTCAAACAGGAACAATAAATCTGGCTGATTTCTACATTCCTCTTTAGATCATATGATACCTGAGTAAAAACTCAAACTGCTCCAGTCTGTGCACAACAAACATACATGTGCGCTGCTCAATCTGGTCTCTCTGCAGCGTCATGATTAGATCAGGGCTGGACTTTTTGGTGAAAATATGTCAAGAGAAAAAGATAAGTACACACAGCTGGATGCATTTTAGAGAGCAATTCCCTTTTGTCATAGGAAGAGCACACACTGTGTAAGGCCTAAATGAAAATGCTGTTGCATTTGAGTGCTCCATAGCAATTGTGGGGAAATTGTTGCACAGACTTCAGCTATGCTTTAAAAATGCAGCACTACAGCTTGCGATGTTGAGAAAGTTTTGGCCGTGTAGAGAGGCGAGTTTTCTTTTTTCTTTCGGCTTCATGGTGAGGGGAGTACGAAGGAGAGGAGCACGCTGCTGGTTGTGTGCCAGCTCTGCCTCCTGTGGTTTCACGCATAACAACCTTGCATGTGCACAGCTCTGAGTAAAGCATTGATTTAAGAGGGTACTTCTTCTTTCCACAGCTTTAGCAAAACAAGCCCCTATGTTTGGATAGACCTGGTAAGCAGCTCACTGACCTGAGCAATGGGTCAGATTAAGTTAGACCCCCCCTACCCACACACACACACCCCCATCCTCCACCCCTACCCCTCCCTCCCCTCTCCCCTGCCAGCCCAGTGCAGAATGAGGAAAGGGAAAGTGCTCTTCAGGGCAGGCGGGCCTGCCAGCCAGGTCAGGGGAGTTGTTCAGGAAAACAGGAAACTGACAAGAGAGACAAATGATAGGTCTCACCCAACCACAGGCGCTTAAGCATTTCGCTGCAAAGGTTGATCATCCATAATTGCTGCACGAGTATTACTTAGAGAAGTCTTTAAATGATACATGTCTTCTGAGATTTAATCTTATAGTGGAGCAGTTTTCCTCAAGCGGTTACCACAGCTCTGTCTATACTCCATAACTAATTTTCCACTGTCTACCACTGTGATAGGTTGCCACTTTGTTCAGAGCCATGCCAGTGCAGGTAAATCTGTTATCACCATCGCAGGTCTGAGATGAACCCGGGACAATAACCCATAAAGGAGCTCTTACCGTTGGTCCTAAACACAGAGAGCCATTTGTTTTAATCCACACTTGAAAGAAACATTAACTTGCAGTGTTTTCCTGCAAAACCACAAGGAAAACATTGGGACATGGCAACAGTCTGAACTGATATTATCTATTGACCCTGCTGAGTGACTGTTCACAATAAGTTAGTTATATATTTTCTCTGGACAAGCTGGAGGGAGGATTGTGTGTGTGAGTGTGTGTGTGTGTGCATGTAAGGGGAGGTGGGTTCAGAGCAGAGAAGCTGCTTTTGGCCAAAGGCAAAGATAAGCGAAGGGGAGTGGAGGTGGTGGGGGGACACAATGGATTGAGCCAGGCAATCAGTGAGCGATCTGGGGCGGTGTTTAGTGGTGCTGTAAGATCTGCTAAACTAGCCCTAATTTCCCCTGTTGTAGGAGATGTGTGAGTTGAGGTGGAAAGGGGCAGGAGGAGGGGAGGCCTTTGGTCTGTCAGAGTGGAGTTAATCTGAACCTGGGGCAGCACGTTCACTTTTGATGGAGGCCAGAGATAGGACGCCGAGGCGGAGGAGGAGGAGGGCTGGGGAGGATGAAAGATCACCCACACCTGCAAGGGGCTGCCGAAAGTTACAACTCACTCAAAGAGGCCTTTCTACCGCTGCTCCATTTGTCAAGGATGATGGGGGCAATAGCAGTGAGAGCTTCACTCCATTTCTGTTTCCACTGGTGGCTCATCACATGCACTCACCGCCACGGGATAAAGATTACATTGATTTGTCTTTTCACCAGCAAATCTTTTCCAAATGCAAACAAATTGCATATTTTCAGGGTGAGAAAAGCCCATTGTAAGGACACACGTCTGTCTGTAAAGCAGCTGTGAATGAAGTCGCAGTGAGTTCTGCCCGTTTATGAGGCAATTACACTATGACAACAAAATAAATGTTACACACCAGACAAAAAACAAAGAGCAATTTTTTTTCCTCCACCATATTTGATTCACCGTGGCCTCTTTTTGGTTTCAAGAGGTGTCTGTGTACGAAATCCCCCATAATCCTCTTGGAGGGAAATATGACGCGCCACCCCTTGAGGTTTGCCCTCTTTGGCCCCGCATCTTCCTTTCATGCACTATAAGATTCATCTGTGCCATCAAGAGCTTTCATTTAACTTATAAAGCCAGGATCATGAAAGCTCCTCTCTTCCTTGCACCATAAAACACTGAGATCCAGAGCTGCCAGCTCGCTCTCCACAAACCACAATATCATAAACAATAATCATAAACAATAATTTAGTGCAGTGAGGATTTAACGCAGAATTTCATCAGCTTTAAAATGAGGATGAACATGTTGTTTAAATCAATAATTGTGTCAAACCCTCGTTTCTTTGGGTGTGTGCAGGATAAACTTTGGCGTGTTAGAATGGCAACTCGCCTCTGTTCTTTATTAAAGTCAGCAACAAGCCAGTTTGTAAATGCATTATGGGTCGGTCACGCTGTATGTGGCGAGCGGTTGCGAGTGCAGGTTCCCAATAAATATGGGAGGAGAGCATTAATCCCCCTCCTCTGTCTGTTTCATCTGGCCTTTTTGCTCTCTGCCAGGGTAATGCTCTCCCCTCAGCTGGCAGCTCAGACTGAGCCGGGAGCACAGCACATCTGGATCCTAGGCTGAGGGAGGGATAGTGTATGTGAGCATGTGTGTTATGTATGTAGACGGGAAGCTTGTGTGTGTGTGTGTGTGTGTGTGTGTGTGCGTGTTGGGCAGGTGGGCAGCACTGCATGCACGGGCATATCCTCTGAACCACGAAGAAAATGCCCTCTGTGCCTCAACATGATGGAGCGAAGTCCCAGGCGGAGGTAGCTGCTCATAAACAAAAACATATGGAGGAGCAGAAGAATCATAAAGATTTTGTTTCCGCTGCCACAGAGGCCCGCTGAGACTGAAGTATCAACTTAAGTCAAAGAATGAGTGTATTCTGTGAGACAGCAAATCTGTAAATTATTATCCAGACAAGGGGAATAAGCATCTCTCTTCCAGAAAGCGAGGCGAGCTCCCAGCTGGGAATGAAACTGATTGTGTTCTACATGCGTATACTTTAAATGAGTCGTGCTAATCGTGCACTCACGTTAACATATTGGGATGTTTTACAAGTGAAACATGCTTGCTGTGACATTCTTGCTCGATGCATTACCTTTCAGGGTCTGTGACACCGCAAGTGCTCCGTCTCCTCAAGATATGTGGAATATTTTTGGGGAGTGTGGTTTGGATTTTCATGCTTTCAAATTTTACTTGCAAATCAATTTCCATATGTTTGTCTGTGTTTTGTAACTGCGAGGACTAAGAGTTTGAGGGCGATGTGCACGTGTGGTGAGCAATACCAGAAATTCAAGTTCTCTCAGCTATTCTAATGAGGCTCTGCTCAAATATAGACAGGAGAATTGCTCGTGCCGTATATAAACAAGCGAAATCACTGTGCTTGATGAGTGAAGTAATAGAGGCCTGGATGAGCACTTCGCTGGTGTTAGCTGCAGCCTGAGAATCGTGTTGAATGGGGAAAATGTCGGACAGAGCAAAGCTAACAGGTCAGGGACTAACCACTTCGTAATGGCGGAGTATCGTGAAAAACAAGTGAACCAGCAGCTCATAGATCACATTTCACACTCGGCTAATTAACGTTGCTTAACAGAATGTCAGGCGCATCTGAACACGACCAAAGGTTAGTGATGGATCTGTCTTAACCCTTAACACTAAAGCTGTGGAAGCTCATTGTCCTGCAGTTTAACAGCATGTGGCCAACAGCAGTCACACACAAGAGAGTCTTCCAGTGAAAAATAATGGGCTCATCTTCACACCCTCTGGTCCTTTACACCTGCAAGCCACGTCTCCAGTTTTAAACTGGGTGAAGTGGTTGTCTCAGCAAGACACAACATTCAAGACCACATTCCAGACTGAAGCGCCCACAAGAGCCAGCTCATCTTTTCTTCCGTCAATGTTTTTGAAAGAGGCAACATTTCATAGTGAGTGTGAACAGCTAACTGGTGACGCTGGGTGTGAGAAAGTGTTGCTGGGATATTTCGCCACATGGAGGGCAGACCAATTGTGTGTACAGCACCATCTCTGCAGGGATTAGTGGTGCCATTAAGTGGCGATGAGTCGCAGTGGGGGGGCCACATCCTCTGCTCCCTCATTAAACCGTCTGCAGCTGCCCTTTATCTCAGCTCTGCTGTGCCACTGTACTGTACCATCAGCACCCTCACAGCACCCAGGGTGCCAGTCTAGGACCCTTGACCTCTATGAAATTTCTTTCGGTAGCTGTAAGAAAGTTTAAATGAAGGCTATTGTGAGGATTACACTGATTTCTTCTCATGGTTTGCATGCATACGCACCTGTTTAGCATATTTTCTAAGCAAAAATGTGCACTGAATGAACAAACATTACATTTACTGCATGTTTTGATCACAAAGGAGCAGAGTCATAAAGGGATTATTAAGGCTGAAAAAACTGGTGCAAAAGCTATTGAATATCAGTAAAATGGTTTTTACTATTTTCTACACTCTATATTTATAGATACTGTACAATGTCTGCAATTTTGTTATTCTCTATTTTTTCTGTTACACATAATTTATTTAGTCTGGGATGTTACCTAGCGGTGGATGGTGACTAACCTCTCAGCAGGTGATATGTGAACATGGAGACTGGGATTGATTTGTTCTGCTCATGCAACGGCATGACAATGATCACCACAGCAAAAATGTTAAGCTTTTCCAAGAACAGCCCTTTCTCTTATAGACACAGTGCTCTCATAGCTCTCTAATCCATTAAAAAAATTAATCCAGCGACTTCTGTTTTTAAGTGTGGATGACGGAGAAAAAACAAAGAGCGTGTGTAACATACAAAGATATCAAAAGGAATCCATAAATATTCCTGGGATCTTAACAGCTTTTGAACTGAGGAGACAGAGGTGTGTTCAGACACTACCCAGAATGCCGCGCCTGAGGCTGTGGCCGCGGGGCAGAGATGGGTTGCTCTGTAGACAGAGGGGGGGAAATGGTAGGTGGGACAGGCAGTAATGACAAGCTCTACATGTCTTCCTGAAACGCCCACTTTTGTGAAGTTTGTCATTTCCTTAAGGCATAATTCATTTGTGGACGCATCAGGCCTCCATTTAAAGTCTGAGATGAGTTTGATTGGACTTATTCTAGACTCATTCTGGACATGATAACATGCACATGCAGACGCATTTGTTCCTGGAGGATCTTTCTTTCCAAAAGCAGCTCAGCATTTGCACTGTGATTCTTAATAAGCACCGTAATAAAGAGACAAGCTGTGAGTCCCAGGCAGTTTAGTTTCAGCAGTTTCCGTGCTGCAGAGTACAGCGGCCCTGCCCCGGTCTCGGCCCCCGAGGCGATGGAGCCGAGGTGAGGTCTCAGAAATACAATCATACACACATGGATTTGGGAAATTAGAGTTTCACGTAAATCTAAGCATTTACAGGTGGTAAATATCCTGTTGGATTTCACAAATGTAAACGCTTAAGCATTTCACCCACAGGCTATGAGGCAGAGGAGATGAGCACACACACACGCACACACACTTACATTTACGTTGGAAGTGATTTAGTTTTCAATATTAAGCCATTCACATGTATAATTTTTTCACACCTTTGGTTGGATTATCTACTACATCTTGAAACAAACACAATTTCACTGATACGCCGTGTGACAATACAAACTGTAATATGCAATCTATGGCAATCAACAACTCAACTGCTGGATAAATAACTGAAATCTCTAACCTATGTCAATTTCTCATATCTACACCATGGAATATGAGTCTAATTTCAAGGTAATTAAGATGATCTCTTTTCCTATTTATTTTTTCAATTTACGTGCCTTTTCAGTAATATCTTTTTTCCATACATCACCCCTGGAAACAGTTAAATCAAATCTGTATCCCTTGAATTGGGTATATGACAAACCTGATTGCATCTGCAAATCCACCTATTTTCTGGGGTTTGACTTTAGTCATGCTTTGTGTAATTACATGGCCGAGGACGGCGACGATGTTCGAGACAACAGAATTACATCGATACTGGCTGGAGTAATCGCTCATTCACAGCGTTAAAGTTTCCACTGCTGCCTGAAGTTTATGACTTTCTCATTGTAGTGGAACAGAGATTGTAAAGATGAGTGCTGCCACTCAGCCCCTCCAATTTGTTATTGAGTGTGTTGCCATTACCTGGAGAGCCACTGTAGTTAAAAGAGAATAACAGCCATAATGGAGATCTCTATCCAATGTTACATATCTGATGGAGGGCCTTTAAAGATCAAACAGTCAGTCAAACATTTGGCATTCCTCACGGAGTTTCTTTTGATGTTGTGGACCACCTCTCTTCAAAGGTGTCTTCATACCACCATGAAGATATAAACAGTATTACTGTTAATCCATTTTCTCATATTGTGTTTGCTTTCAGGGCTACGGCCATACAGTATTCATTTTATGAAGAACAGCCAAAGGAAAGGCTCAGATCATTCGTAACATTGTTTAAAAGTGAAAAAGTATAAAATGTGTAGGCATCAAAAGATGGGGCTGCATAGCTAAACGCCTTTCGCTTCACTAGAGCTTTTATAGGAAGCAGTTCCAGGCAAAAAAAAAATATATATATATATGATGTCTATACCAATAAAAAGATAATCTGAGAAAATAGTCTCTTAAAAACTTATGTAACCACTTTTATAATAAGCAATAATTGACTTTTCACAAATGTAAATGAATGAAAAGAAGAATTGCGCTGACAGAAATAGGTCTTATCTTTGAGCTGGCTTGCATCACCTTGATTCTGCTCAGATGGAAGCAGCTATTATCTGGCAAATGATGTCTGAAATATTCTAGAATATTAATGATGACTGTAACGCATGCCCAATCACTTCCCCGGAAAAATTATAGAGGATTATTTCTGAAAGGCAGAAAAACATGCCGCTTATTAAATCATTTCTCTCCCCCCCTTTTTCATGCTTTTCATGGGTGGTCAACAGTAATCAGTTTACCGTCTGGCTCTTTCAGGGTGTTAAGACATCCACTTTTCATTTGCACAAACAGTATGATAGTTTCAAGCACCCATTTAAATTAATCCCCCTTAAAGTTTTGTGCAGTCCCTCTAGAAAAAAAAAACAAACCACCCACTTTTAATCTGAAACCTATGGTGTTTTTTTTTGTGAAAAAGGATTTACCCATAATTCTCATTGCCTGCATCCCTTCCCCCCACTTGCAGAAAACACATCTGCACCCTTTCTGCGCACACGCATGCAGACACACACGCGCTGACGCACACACAAACACACACTGTATAATTTATAAAGCCTAAGCTCTTTCAATACTCCAAAATGCCAGATAAACTTTTCTCATTTGCTCCTAATTTGGTCACGCAAGATAATGCCAACATCTGAAGGCTTTTTAAACTGCTTTTTAAAATGCATTCCTGAAAGGAGCTGGCACTGGCACCTCTGCACCTTGTCAGCTCCAATAATTATTTCCAATCCGGAGCTAGCCCTTAATGTGCTGATTAATCCAGCCCTCTCCTTGCTGTGAGATGCATTCAGCTCCATTAATTTTTCAAAAAGGCCTCACTCTCTTTTGCTGGGAGCCCTGCAGATGTCAGGGCTGTGGCAGAGAAAGCCATTAGAAGTTAACACCTCCCACTCCCCAGAGACTGGCATGGACTTTCCCCTCCCTCATTCTAATGCCAAGCAGCCGTATTAAGGACGTCAGCTGCCAAGCCTGGCATTCCCTGAACTTGGACATCACTATCTAAGCACCATCCCCCCAAGAAGGAAACAGCCTTAATAAGAGTGGTTTCAAAAACCAACATAATGAGAAACAAGACTATAGCACGCTCTGTCTCTAACAAGCAGTGTCAACATCCTCGCTTTCACTTCTTGGGAATATTTAGGATTCGCAGAGATTCTCACGTCGTGTGTCACTGTTCTTATCCAAACTCTCAGCTCAGAGATTCCCAGCCAGGTTTCAGATCAGCCTCTGTGAAAATGTCCTTTAGAACAACTCGCTCACCAGCGTGTTCCAATTCAAAGCGATTTGAAATCTGTGCTCCAACCTCCTCTCACTCCAGAGCTTTGTGCAGCTCCCCCCTTATGCAGACTGGTTACAAGCTGTCTCAATTGAGGAAATCCCCCCCTTCAACCAGCTTTTATCTGCCGATAGGTAGGTGAATGGTGGAAATTAGGATTCCTGGAGAGACTTGGGATGGAGAGAATAGAAACAAAGACTTCCCCATGTCGGGAACCGATGTCTCTTTTTCCACTGCTTTTCCTTTTCATCCCAAGGGCTCCTGTCAGACAGAGGGAAGGAGAACGAGAGCACATATAATACCTTTAAAGAGGCTGCCAGTTCTCTCCCATGCGATAAGCTCTGCTCGAATCACAATGGAGTTTCAGGACCCTGCAGTCACCCCACTGTAGGCCTGAGAACACACTCCAACATACACATCAACACTGATACGCAATCCGCATTGAAATATAGCACTGTAGCTAATTAGACATACAATGTTGGATCCAACGTACACTAAAATCTCAGTTTTCTAGTGATAAGTTCTTCCAAATCATCTTTGAAGTCTGACTGAAGCTTTTTAAGTCACAGTATAGCAAAGAAATATTTTAACATTCAGCATTAGCAGGACGATCATCTGTTTACACCACAGCACTTTGGCTGCCAATATGGACGGGTATAACTCCACTCAACAGTGGAGATACTATGTGTACAGTATTTCGTATACAATCCCAACAGCAAAGTATTCAAAAATCTGTATAAACAGAGGCAGTGTCAAAATCCCAGCCCTTTTGAATGTTAATGAAACGGAGGTGTTAGGATGTCAGAAATCTGTCCAATAATGATAACAGTACAACTCCTGTTTACACTGAGCACGCTTCAGCTCCCAAAACCCAAAGTGCAGCCTCATTTACGTGCTAATGTGGGGAGGCAGATAAAGGACGGAGGAGCGATCACATGCCCTGTCAGAGAGTCACCCTTTGAACCATCCCTCATGCCGGTGAAGAGGGGGGAAATTAAAGAGCCTCAGCAGGTTTACCACCTTTCAAACACAACTCACACTCCACTCAAGTCCTCACGTTTGTGACAGAGAGAAAAATAACTGTGCATTACTGCCGTAATACACACACACGTGTACAGACACACACGCACACAAACACAAGCTTTCAGGGCAGGAGTTCACTGTCGTGTTCCTGTACGGAAGATTTTCTCTGACAATTAATCCAAATGATTGTTTGGATGGAACAGAATTAGGTTGAGTTTGATGTAATGTACATGGCAGGGCCAAACACAACTATACTTTGTGTGAGGCGTTAAGTATACACCACTATACTAAATACTTTATGGTATCATAGCAAAGTCGTCCAAGATTGTTGGACAGTTTGACTTGCCAGCAAAGCAGTTCAACTTTCCACTTATCTAAAAGTGACTGAAATCACCATGCACACAAGGGCAATTGTAACCTGCATTTAGTTACATTTGCTTAAAGTTGCCCTGAGAAATATTCTTAAATTATCAGTGAGCCAAATGACTAATGTGAAAGGTCTCAATCATACTCAAATGACAGATAATTATACTTGCCTGTGCAGTTTTTCTCAGGCCTATGGAGCATTTTAGCATCTTTGGCTCATTGTTTTCATTTTATGGCCCCGACTTCACTGTCCTGATTGAGTCTCTCGGCTCTCATCAGAGCTGTTTCCAGAAGAAACATGCAGCTGTTTCAAACTACAGCAAACTACCTGCCCAGTTAGCGATTAGCTGGTGAACTGTTTGCCGAGACATTCACAAACAACTTAAAAGGTGATGCCATTGTTGTATTTACTCCTTACTATTGCCCCCAAGTGGCCAAAAAAATTCAATTATTTCAAGTCATTGTGGATATACCGATGACTAAGCGTTAAATCAGTTTCCAAACAAATTATTTCCTTATTTTATTTTACAGTCACAAGGCACAAGTGGTGTGAAATTGTACATACTGTATTAAAGACGTGAAAAACTTAATTTCATCAAGAGCAAATCCTGTAAAAGGTTTCCAAAATTGTCCACCACAGACAACAACATAATTAATGAAGAGGAGGAAACAGCTTGCACACTCCCAAGACTTTCTTAGTTGTGGTGGTAGAAGCAATGTACCCTCTAAAATTAAAAATTTACTGCAGCACACACATAATTGCAGACTATTCTTGTGTCAATGTTTCATCTTCTGACCTTTATGATGATGGTTGATTGAGGTCAGAAAGATGAAACATTAACAATACCAAAATGTTTTGACTGCTACAGGAAGGAACTGCGAGTTTAACACTTTGTGATGCTGTCTGGATTGTTCCAGTTGAGTAAACCCCACCCATCTTCAAGATGGTTAAAACAAATGAAGTAGTCACTTGCTTTATGACCTCGCTCTGTTTAGGGTTAAAATGAGGTAACAGAGGACTGATGGAGCATGAGCGTGATCCCAGCTGCACTGCCGTTTGGAGGAGTAGCTCCCTCAGAGCAGGAAGTGAATTCACAAAATCCTCATGTAGCGTTTAGGTGTGCTGAAGTCTTGAACAAATAGGCCTGGATGTTCTCCATCACCCTGCGCCCCGGCCCTCCTGCCTCAGCCATCCTGCTAATGAGAGCAGCCAGCTCGTCCACATTAGCGGTGCTGCACTAACTGTTCCCACATGCTGCTGAAATCTAAAGTAATGCACCTGTAATTTTTCCTCAGTTTGTTAATATTTTACATGCGGGTTTAAGGTCGATGTTACTGAGTCTAAAAGGTTTGTGTGGGCCTGCGGTCACAGTTTGATTCGTCTGTTCAGTTTTCATTCACACCTGCTTACAGTTTTACAGGTACTGACTGCTCTGACTTATATGTGGGTTGTGTAATGTGTTCACATAATTTATAATAACACCCACATAAAAGCACACAGTCTCACTCAGAGGTCATTTCAGGGTGTACTAATTTTCCATCTGTCTGATTTTGTTCATGTAGAAAGAATGCCTAAAATATATGACTGATTGAACATGTCTGGTACAGTCAAAGCATTTTATTTTCATCCGAAACATTTTAAAACAATGTGGTTTGGGTGACACGGTTGCTTTCCTGACTCAAAAAAAGAAACTGCCCACAAGGTAAGATGAAGGTCTGATTTGTAAGATATAGATTCTTTCTACTGTAATTCCTGGAAACGGATCAGTCTCTAAGAGGCATAAATGTTGAATAAAATTTCAGTGTAATTATTCAGGGGAGATTTGGAACAGTGGAACATTTAGGCCTTTATCCCATGTATTATGCAGGGAATTAACAGCTAGAGAGCTATCTGCATTTGGCAAGAGGAGCTAAGTAAACACCCCAAATGGATGAACCAGACAACCTAGAATCACACTAAATGCAATCATTAAACTTTCCTGAATTTTCATTAACTTTTGGGAGCTGTAGCACTGCTCAGGTTCAGTGATGTTCCTCTGGGATTCTGTCAGTGATAATGTGAATCCAGTACACATTGTACTGATGTTATGATGCATAAAACAATAACTGTACTGTAAAAAAAACAAAAAAAAAAACAAAGGTCGTATGACTTTGCTTTTCCTCTTTCTTTCTTTTATCTGGAGATACTTTGGCTGTGACAACAAAAAAATGAACCCCCAATGGCTGGAGTTCAGAGAGGGGGCAGGCCACATTGCGAAAGAATTGCTTTGAGTGGTGGATCGGCATTGCAGGAATTTTTTAATTTCCTGTTACTCAATAATTCTGCTCTAGTTAGGGTCTTGGACAACATCCTGCACTGTACCTTGTCTGATCACTTCAATCCATTGGACAGATGCAGGGGAAACATGCTTTAATCCTTTATCATTGGTCCACAACATGGTGGCCCTATGTGACCGGCCAGGCAAGTAGGAAACTGGGTGTAGTGAGTTGGGGAGGCGGTCGGACAATGTGATCAGGCTCAGTGATGTCACACACTGGGGACATACCTCAACACCCCCTCACCGGCCATACAAGTGATTATTTTATCCTCCGGGCTTTTTATGAGCTCATGGTGATAAACGGGAACGATTCTGCCGTCTTTTACTGGGGAATAACGAAAACAGTCAGATGAGAAGCAGAACGAAGTGAGCCGTAAGTGCTTTACAGTGGGGGCGTCGACTTCCAGGCCTCCGGGGCTGTGGGGCTGGTTTTCTGCTGAGGATCTTCCCCTCCTTAACCTCCAGCCCGCCGCCCTCCCCACTGCGTGCTCGTCATGGCTGTTCAGGGTCAAATAAATCACCTGCCATCGCAGGTGCTGACCTGTTGTTTATTAGTAAATGTCTAAAGGACAAGCTTTGAGAGGGGGAGGAGTTGGACAGAGGTAGTCGGGGGGTTAAGGCACTAGTCTTGGGTCTTAAGGTTGATTTAGCAGCCCCTCTGGGAGGCTGCTGTACTACCCTGAAGAAATGAATGCCAGTAAAGCCTGCAGTGACTGATGTTAGAGAGCATCTTAATTGTCTTGTTAAAAAGACTCTGGTATGTAGGAAGAAAACGTGCTCTTGGTGCTGTGAGTTCTCACAGCAAAGTGCTCATTGAGATGTTATGAAGACATGACAACTGAAAAATGCCACCGTCAAAAAATTTCGCATTTGACGACAGTGGCAGAATAAAACCAGTGCTGTGCAAGTTCACACCTCACAAGAGCTGGGTCAAAGAGCAGTTCACACAGACAAAATTGAACTATTTCACAATTCACAATTTTGAACAAAGTTCACAGTCCTAAACAAGGAACTAGTTCATGTTCAAACCTTTTTTTGAATGTGCTGCAAAGGCTTCTGTGCACTCGAGTACAAGTCTGTGTACTTGGCAGCGGTGGAATGTAGCAAAGTACATAACTCAAGCACTGTAGTTTAGAACAAATCTGAAGTACTTGTACTTTACTTGAGTATTTCTGTTTTATGCAACTTTATACTTCTACTGCCACTACATCTCAGAGGTTAACATTTAAATATTACTTCACTATATTTGTCCAACAGCGTTAGTTCTCAGATTACAATGTTTCATATCCTTCTCGTCCAGTGAAAACATGTATCTGCAACTTTTCTGTTAAACTGAATGATGAAGTGTCCCTTTATGGTTTGAGAATATTCTCCTACCTCTTAAACTAAACAAACTCTTTAAAAAGCCTCTCGGATCAGCTGGAAATGCATCGTCACAAAGCTGTTCTTATGAGTTTCATGAAACTTGACTTTTTAGAAATATGTGGTTCTCACAGGACAGCAACACTACAAACATATGATGATCCTATAGAAGATGATGCATTGCTGTAGCTTAGACTAACCAACAGTATATAAAGTAGTTAAAATAAGATCAATATTAAACATACAGCAGTAAAATGCAACATACACATGAATGCAGCAGTAATATTAATCCAAAAACATCATATATAATACGACTAATGAAGTACATTTTGCTCATAATACTTAGATACTTTTGCTAAAGTAAGGTTTTGAATGCAGGACCTTTTCTTGTAGGGAGTATTTGCCCCGTGTGGTATTAGTACTCAAGTAAAGGATCTGAATACTTCCTCCACTACTGCTACCTGTTGAGACATGAAGCTAACTGGTCATTTACAAACTGCTGTGAGTTTGTCTCGGGTGAAAGAACTCTGCATCTGTGGTGTTACCTTAGTTAATGGTTTCTTATGATCATCATTCACACACAAATATTTTTCAACACCGACTGGATGCTTCAACTCCGTGTGTCATTTCAAATTAGTGGCAGATGTTCTGAATTTTTTCCAGCCGAGCAAAAATTTGCATAAAAATGTGAGATTTTTTTCCCGTTGGAATTTGGACTGATGTGTTCATGAAGCTCCTTCAGATATTCAGAACTGCATTAGAATTGCCAGTTGCACTAGCCATGCGGGGTGCCATGAAACACAGTGCGTGACCAGCTCATGAGCAACACATTAGCACATTCAATGAACTTCTAGCAGGTTCATGCACAGCATTGGTTGCTGTACTTGAAAAGCTGTCATATTTGAACTTCAAATGAAGATGGATAGTGCTCTAAAGCTTGAGAAATCTCTTCTTCTAAAGAAAAACTAAGCACTGATGGTTAGGAGATACCTGGTTTTCAGCCAGCAGCATTAGTTTGTGTAAGAAACTAGTCCACATGTCATGGTGGAGGATTATGAGGGGATTGTGAGATGAGAATGCTGACTGTCAGAAATGACAGACACTTATGAGAATGTGCAAAATTACTTTCATCGTTGCTTCATAACTGAAACAATAAAGGAATATATGGTATACGCTTTGAGACAAGCTGGGATTGACAGCTGAGCCAGATCTTCAGCTTTCTAATAAACGACACTATTGTCTCTTCACTCTTGACTTAGCCTCCTGAAGCATGTGAGCTTGAAAGAGACGAAAGCACTGGAGGCCTTAGCATAACACCCGCGCTGCCACCATCCAACAATGACTGGCACCTTCAACCCAAGGTAAGTCAACCTTAAAATTTTTAAATTAAAATAATGATTGTCTAAACATTTATACACTCCATTTCTGTGTACATACGCTTTGTCTAGACGGTGCCTGTCCGTAAAGCTGGCAAAACAACATTAGCCTGCGAGAGCGGCGCAAAATATCGGTATCAAATGATGTCATCTGCCCATGTAATGTAAAGCTAAGATTGAGCTCGATCAATTAGGATTTGCAGTGGAGCAGAAAATAGCTTATGACAGAGCTAAGGTGGAGGAATGTATGAGGAAAAATAAACTTTTCCTCTGACACACTCTCTACCTTTGCAGATTCACAGTATAGCCACACTGTGCATTCATGGACTTACTATGGGAAATATGACAAAAGTCTTTGATATTTCTTTAACTGAGATCATGTGCAATTATTTCAGTGGATCGACAGTTGCACATGTGAATTTTGTAGTGAGTGTAGTATGTAGTGCGCAGTCTGTAGCTCTGAATTCCTCCCTATGGCAAGTAGTGAAGCCTCTTTAGAAAAAAAAAATCACTTTTGTGTCTCTCATACACTGAAGCAATTTGACTATGTATCTTCTAGTTGTTACATATCAGTGTAATACAACAAAAAATCCTTTTCACTGCCTCTTATTTTGATCTGTCTAATAGCTTTTGTATAAAGTCAGGTTTCACTTATTCTTCCAAGGTGCCTCAGTTCTGGCTACATCAGATCTGCTCAAGGTACTATAAGTCCTTATTTAACAGGAATGTGCTGAGGTTTGACGACAGGAGAGCTTCCAGCCTCCCCGCAACTCCACACAGGAATACTCAATATAACCTATGAACATGCAAACTACATCTTAACTGCTGCGATGCATCACCGTTGATGCTAACCAGTAGCTCTTCTGTTTGCCCCAAACACACTACAACCGCTACTGCAGGAAATGCAAAATGTATTATTTTCTGTGCAGTACATATACACTTTAATAAACTGTACGCTGAACTGACGTGTGCTCTATTAACTGCGTGAAAGTAGAAGTTAATGTATTTGATAAGCAGCCCGTATATAGAATTTATTTGAGTCGCCCCTGTGTAAAAACTTCAGAGGTTACGCTGCTATTCTTAGTTTGTATATCTGAGTCTGAAAAATCTAAGACTCCATCTCACAACATAGAAAAGCAGAAAAACAAACTGTAAAAGAGGGAACAATATTTTACAGTGTCACCTTCTTCTTGTGTCAGTTTGAAATTTACAGTGACACTGGTGGGAGTACATAGTTTACTACTTATAGCGAGGGAACATTGTCTGGAAAAAAAAAAAGAAGTAAATTATGACCTTCTGTAAACTGAGGTTGAGGCAGAGGCACAGCTGAAGCTTCATAATCTCCAGGCAAAATCTTCAGCTGTCATATCAGTGAACCTGTAGAGTTGATCTTTTCATAGCCTATAATTTGTAGCAGATATTATCAGTATGGATATCAGTACGTCAGAATCAGTTAAAAGATGAATCAATTAAAATGACTTATTACCTGCTCAGTCTGGCTTATCACCTTGATCTGCTTTCTTGAACAGAAAACTTCCTCTTAGTAAGCAAGCCTGCACAGAGGGTCATTCCCAGTGACGGCTCAAATCATGTTTGTTATTGTGCAAGAGGTTGAGAGCTGACGCTTGACAGGCAGGTGTAATAAGCCAGGGAGTTGAGATGTCACCCATGGGTGCAGCCTAGGGCAAATAAGGCCTAGTGAGCGTCTAAGGATTCCTGGGCTATAATGTAACTCTTTGTTCAAGTTGTTGTGCAGAAATGGGGAATATGTTCACGCTTGACATGGTCTTGTAATACCAGGGTAATGAGTGTCAAAAAGCAATGGCCATTCCAAATACCTTTTGGCATCATGCGTCACTTTGGTGTCAAAACCACAATCCAAACGCAGGTGTAGCTGTAATTGTTTCACTTAAGAATATGTGATTTATGTCAGCTGTGAGCTTTGAAGAACAGGAAACATGAATATTACTTATTAGTCACGTCCACACACACACACACACACACACACACACACACACACACACACACACACACACACACACACACACACACATTAATACATATATATATATTAATCAAGAGGTGGTGTATGTGTAGCTGTCTGTCAGAGGAACTGGATAAACTTGATAAACTGTAATCTATTGCATGCATACTGTAGTATGTAACCACCAGTAAATGGCAGCCTGCTTTTCTGAATGACACAAACACCCCAGTGTGTGTGAACGATCAATTAATGACTGACTCATCTTTGAACAATTACATAAACATGTCACATAGCATTTTTTCTCTGCATATCACCACCACACAAACTCATCTTTCCATGTTTTTTTATCTACCCTATTTACGGGGGGCGGGGTACACTCCACAATGCTAAACGCTGTTAATCCTGGCCCGAGGCCTCAGACAACAGAAATACAAATTTGCAGCTGCCTTAATTACCAGATTTCAAAAACAAACAATAAATCTGCCTTAGATAGAGATGCTGGTGGAAAACAAACAACCTCTGGGCTCACAGACGGTTATCGCCTTATTCTGATGTCTTAGGAAGATTAGCATAAAAGCTCACATATATTGTGGAAGAGTGCCTATGCAGGGGTTGTGACACTTAAAAAATATGAGAATCACAGTTTCCTAAAGTTAATCAATTCTTGCTTTTTGGAGCAGAAATCGGCACAGTTTAAAGGTGGTTGTTTTCCAAGTTGATCGAGAGATACATGTCAGTCACTGGAACAAGGTGTGTCTGTTTTCTGCATGAGTGAAACCTCTCGCGGGACAAAGATGTGCTCTGTTCTGTCCTGACCACCCGAGTATTGCCGCCCAGCTTTTGAGGTTTTGATTATATTTTATGAGTCCTAATTGTGACTGACCTGGCCCGCCGTGGCTTCATTTCATCTGAGGGAAGAAGGGTCCGGCCCTTCCTGTTGACTGGGGCATCTCGGCCGATCAGCGTGGCTGTCTGCTGACCTCCACCTTCACAGGACGGTGAGGGACACGTCTCAAGTTCATCCTCCCCTTGGGTGGTATGGCTCTCAGCTTACCTCCACCTGTCCGCTGGGGCCAGCTTCTCCCTTCACCCCTCGCCCTCCAGCTTCTCTGTGAGACTACTTAACATACCCCGCTCAGCTCCTTTTACAGGTCTTAAACAAAACTCTGCCACTGTTTACCAACACTAGTTCAGGGAAAACACTTTCAAGTCCAGTTCATGGCATCATGCTGCAACGTAATTTCTAGTGGTTCCATTTTTATGATGTGAATAAAAGTATGAATTAACTTAAACCTCATACTGACAATATGTTCAAAACACTGAGGACTTTTTTCCCTCTGAAGTCCAGTGGCTGGTGCTCTCTTTAGGTAGTAACAAAAGAATGTGAGTCTTTATTAAACTGCAGATTCCTCATTGTTTGTATAACCTCAAAGTGACTCCAGAGTCACATTTGTTCTCTAGGCCTCTGTACAGCAGAAAATGGCCGCTGCATGACCAGATCCTCTTTGATGCAATAATGAAAACAAATGAGTGTAACATGATAATATATTGAGGAGTGCTGCAGTTTCAAAGCTGACATCGCGGGGAATTGAGGTGCAACCAGGGAAACACTAAGCTATGTTTGTCATCACTCTCGACATTGTCTCTCGCACAAATTATTTCCTCCAGTCCACTTCAGAGTATTAGTCTTCTTAGGGGTTCAATTAATCAAAGGAGGCACGGCTCCACATGCTCCTGCAGGGTGACTGACTGACCCCGGCATCACGGCGGACTCAAAGCCATACTTCATTATTCTATCCCTGGATTTTTTTAATGCTACACTTCACTGCTTTATGCTGTATGTAAATACAGAAGAAAATAAGAAATCCCAATTGTTGCTTAAATAGGACTCCCTAGAAATTATGACTATTTTGGTGCCCTAAATATGGTATTAGGACATGACCCAATTTATCATGTGAACTGAGTTATTGAGCCTCATCCTCTTTATTTACATAAACATAATTTTATCTTTATAGACTGGGTATTACCTGCTATTTAGGTAGACTCTGAGTTATTTTCTACAAGCTCACCTGTTGTTCTCATAAGGAAATCAATGCCTCTCTCTGGCGGTATAATAACATTCCCGCTGGAGAGTAACAGCTTAATTCACTCTTATCACTTTTGGTTGTCTGGCTTCCAGTCAAGCTGGGGTCCAAGAGGTGAAATGAGTTTGGCAACCTCAACTCCAGGCGCGACAAGAGAACACACATCATGGTACAGTTAGTGGAAAAAGAGAGGGAAAATTGCCTGCATAAGCAGGAAAGATAGAGTTTCATCGTCTTCCCACTAAAAACGCACACTCGTCTTTGGCAGACTTCAAACACTTAATCGGCAATCATTTTTCAATGAGCCCCAGAGGAGCACATTTTAGTGCTCCACCAAACAGTCTGCTGCTTTGTGCTCTCTAATCCCTCACGGTTATGCATCATGGGGAGCCCGTGGTCGTTCTTTGGGCGGAGGTTAACCCCCCACCTCCAGACACACAGACACACAGACACACAGACACACAGACAGACAGACAGACAGACCCGCAGCACTGCTCCAGTCCTCCCCTCCACTGCCTCTGCTCTGCCTCACCCGCAACATCTGTATCCATCAGGAAACACTCACTTTCTATTGGGCAGCCCTCAAATTATGAATGTCTTTTGATCTGGAGGCTGGACAAAATGCAAATGAAACGTGATCCCATAAATGGCCTCCTCATCTGCCTTGTTAGGCTCTATGAAGAGGTTTCACCAGCCCCTTGGTTTCAGCCCTGCCTCTTCTGGACTTGTATCACACATGTGACTACCTCACTTCAGAGACACCCCCCCCCTGCAGGAAACACACAGACACACACACTCTCTCTCTCTTCCCTTGACCCCTGCTCCACTCCCATCTCATCCTTTGCTTGTGTTCACAATCTGAGACATAGTGCTCAGGAAAAATCATATGTAAAGAAGCTAATAATCTAAACAGCACTTAACCTGGCTGGTGGAGGAGAGTATTTGTGTGATGAGAAAATCTCCAGGCTCTGGCTCTGTCTCATTAATGAGAAAAGATGAGCGTTCCCCACTGCAATTAAGAGTCAATCTCCTGCATTAACTCACTGCCCCGCGGCCACACACGCAGCACAAAGACAACAGGCCATCCCCTGTCACTCATTTTCCCGGGGTGAGCAGTGCGGCGAGCACTCCCAAAATAGATTAAATTAGATGCTCTGTCCTTCTGGGTTCACCTGCTGAAACCTAAACTTGGGGAATGTAATGCTGCAAGGAAATGCAGTGGATGTAGCTCCAACTCTGTCGGACATTTGATCATGTCACGATGACAACTGCATCACAGCCCTACACTAAAGACAATAGGTCTTTTTCACAGCAGAAAAAGCCCAGGTGTCACTAATAACCTGAATGATGGCTGTGTTCCATTCATATGTCCCAGCAAGCTATGACAGTGTGACAGTGAGCCAACATGTGCAACACCAGGAGCCGGAAGCCAAAACAACTAAACAGAATTCAGCCATCATTAATTTTATTGATCCATCTGTGTTTTTCCTAATGCACCATATCAAAATATCACAGATGAGACTGGCCTTTGGAGGTGTGCATTAATCAACAATATTATATTGGTAAAATATAGTTTGGAGAGCTTGAGCTTTGCACGTGACAGGTTTTGTGCATATTTAAAGGTGCAGCGTGGAGTTGTTTACATTCAGTGTTCCTCGCCAAAATGCATTGTAAGTATCCTTGAGGCCAAACAAACATGTGTTTTTCATAATAAAACATTTGCTGGTGATCCCAAAAATATTTTAAGTTGTGTGGCGTTTACATCCATATTAGCCGCTAGCAAGCATCCCCGGTGAATTGAATTTGTTGGCGCATTGCTGCGTTTGTTGCCACAGTACGACAAACAACTGCTGATCAGTGGAATAGCATGAAAGCGAGATATGAAAGGCACCGCCCACTTGTTCGCACATGTCCTCGTGGACATGCAAAGAAACACAACAGGCAACCACTTATAAAAACAATGCTACTTAGTGCTACTAATGGTCAAAAACTCAATATTTCACAAATTTCCATCCCCAGAAACTCCTTGCAGATCAGTTGCTTCTCTTATCTTAAAGACAGGTGTTTTCCTCGCGTTGTACAGAAAAGCTCGCCGCGGCATATGACACTATTTTAGACTGTGTAACACTCAATGGAAAAGCAGGTTTGGATGACTTAGCTTGCAATTTGAACAGCAAACATCATTAAGCACACTAAGCGCAATATTCATCAAACAAGATTACTGCAGCACTCAAAAGGAGCGCAATGGCGGGCGACAACAAACAGACAGCCATTTCAAAGAGGAGCACACTGTGGGCGTGGTGGGAGGAAATCTCAGTAGAAATAGTGAGGATAAACACGCCACTTGAAAACCATTATTCTGTTTATTATGTCACATCATCATTTCTTCGCAGGACTGGAAGACCAAACAGGGCCTATGAACGTCTGAGAGTGTGGCTGTGTGTGTGTGTGTTTGTGTGTGGCGGTGGTGGTCATGGGGGTATTCAAGAGTCTGACAGAAAATAAGAGACAAGTGGAAGGATGGGAGATTGAGTTGGGGTGGGGTGGGCTGGCATAATGAGTGGCATATTGTGAAATCTTTACCTACAAAGCAGAGTCTTCTTCCATGCAAATGAGACTCACACGATAAGGATCTGTTTGATGGGACACATGCGGAATATGAGGCAGTTAATTCCCTCATTAGTATTCCACAGAGCTGATTGGCAAAGACCAGAGAGAGCCAGCCGGAGAGCATGTCTGCAAAACCCAATATTGATTTGTTTAATGGTGTCAGGGAGTCAAAAATCACAAATCTCCTGTCAATTGTTTATGAGGCTGTTTAGCGGGCCAATAGATGCCCCTCGCTTAATTAATACCTCATTACGGAGATGTGATTATATGCTTGAACTGTTAATGGGGCCCCTGAATTTCAAAGACCACCATAAAAGGTGTTTTGACAAACAGAGCTGGGGAAAACGAGATATCTGATGAGTCTCAGCGTGTTTGTTGATTTGGGACTCTTTGTTTGTTTTCTTCCTTTTTTATGCCTCCATTATTCACAGGGCATCCGTGCTGGAAGGCTCAACATTTTCCTCTGGTTATGTCCCATTTTGCTCTCTGTCATTTGGCAGTATATTATTTGACTGGCGTTAAAGCAGACTGTTCCGTACATGAGGTGAATGAATGTAATAAAGAGGGCGATGTGATAAAGAGGCAGTGCCATGTGTAGACAAAAGCAGTTTGTGAAGATGACAACAAAGCTAATAAATAAACAACTGGCCTCATAGGAATGTGCGTACACTCCTGTGCAGGGTACTGCACGCAATGTCCGCAAGAAAAATATTTTAGAAACGATTACAGACAAAAATGCAATCGAACGAAGCATTAAATGTCTCGTTACAAATTTCAGAAAAGCGAGGGGGCTGATGTTCACCTAGGCGAGCACACATGGCTGATCTGAAGGGCTCTCTGTTTAAAGGCCCATAAAGAGAGTGATAATGGCATAGGTTTATGAGGACTCAGCCCAGTGAGACAGGCTGTTACTGCCACGGCTGCTGTTGTTGTTATTCCCACTGTTCCTCGATGGCCACTAAAGCGGAAAAATGGATCCCCACTTTGGGTTGAAATATGAAGCTGGGCTTATTCTCCCTCTCTTTCTCTTTTTGTGTGAAAGGCGCCCAGGCATTTGCCTGCATGGTTATGGAGTTAAATGCTCAGCTCCATGGCTGGGCTTCTGCACGGTTCCCCCCTCCATTTCATTCCCCCTGACAGGATTAGCAGGTCTCCAGTGTTAGAAATACATTAAGTGGACCTTTGCAGTCACTTATTATGCCTGATTATGCAGCTGGAATGGGGAAGGTAGGCTCTGTTTGTAGTTAAATAACTTCTCAGATGCTTTTTTTTTTTTTTTTTTACAGCAGCAATCTTCAAAGCATGAACGGGTCAGTGGCTCAGGCACAAAGCTGAGATTGATTTCCACCCTCCTACTCTTTGTTCCCGTGGTTTAAAGAGGACAGGTTCTACTAAATTAGTTTGCCGTGTTATTAATGGAATAGCCAATTAAACTCCCATACAGTGGTGTCATGGCAAAACAATGCAGTCGCACAGCCTTCCCACAGCAGTGGTTAGTACAGCAGGGTTAATGAAATGGTTAACTTATGCTGATGTATAGATAGGATTAGGCTCCATCTGGGCAGCGTGCCACAGAGTCCCAACAGCTGTCCATCCGCAGAGTGATGCATTCGAGGATCTTCTCAGGTCCAGGCGATATATAACGGAGCATCGACATCACCCGAGACTGCATGTTGACTCTCCTTGTTTTGACAGCTGGGACAAAACAATCTGAGAGTTTTGGGCTAAAACAAGTGGACAATTCAGCGGAGTCTGAGAGTTTCCACTAAATCAGCAGAGAAAGTGAGATTGACGGGGGGGCGGACTTCACCAGGAAAGTGTACCAAACAGTCAGATGATATGTGTGTAGGTGTGTGTGCATGACAAAATTTGAGGCTGGGTGTCTCGGTGGGTACAGAGGCTGTCTTACGGTCAGCTGCGTCAGTGCTCCGATTGTCCAAAATGACGGAATATTCATTGTTGCTCCAACAGCAAAACCCAATCCCCTGTTCTTCCTACTTATTTTCTGTAACGCCAACAACACTGGCCATTTTGTTATTCATTCATTATCTTTGACAATGTAAATGACTCATCACATTTAAAATAGCTCCCTAAGGTCAACAGACCCCAGGAATAATGTGAATGAAATCATGGGCATTTATGTTACAGCCCAGTTCCCTTGGCCTGAAAATCCCAGTTAGAGAATAAGGCAGAGCAGAGGGAAAATTAGTCTTCCTCGCTTGATGGCTGTTATACTTGGCCATTTCCTGACCCACTGTGAATAAACTCCAATTTATGGCAATTATCCATGTTAAAGATGGCACCCATACAAATTAGCAATAATGCCAGAGGTGATGAGAATGTGCGAGCTGAAGTTGCTATTATCATATTCTTCAGCTCTAATACCTCACATGTACAGCAGATCAGAGCTAAAAATGACTTTACACATGTTATCTATGAGGCGAGTTATGCTAAAGCTAAATTGATGATATTTCTATTTATGCCCTCCAGAGAAGCAGTGTATTTGTGGCAACGGGGAGGGTAAGAAAGGGCTTTTCCCTCAGAACAGCTGACACAAGTGATCCGTTATTTCTTGGAGGGGAGGTCAGGCCCGCGGGGCCTCCACACATCACACACCTCGGGCCATGACCACTCAGAAACGCCCTCCCCATCCTGGGCCCGGCCCTGTCACATCTGGCCCCAAAGACCCGGGACATTTTCTTTCCCCTGTTCAAAATGCACCAGTGGTTCCCATTTAACACCTGTTCGCCCTAATTTCCATTTTCGGGGACGCTGTGGATTTCAAATCATTTATCACTTCCCAAAGTGCTTCCACATGTGTGCTGCCTTTCCCAGTGTGCAGGGTTGCTGCCTCCGGCCAACCTTTTCCAAATGTATTAAAATTCAGTTTGGTCCAAAGAAGTTCAGACACTGATGTTTCATTGTGGTGATGTCTGGTAATTATTAGCCTAAATTACGGCTCTGGCATGTGACTTGACAGGGTGGACTCCATGTTTAAAAGGAGAGATGGGGCGAGGAGGTAGGGCCAAGGTGGTCTGTTACACTTTGTGCACTTTTAGAACTGTGTTCCCCAACACTGGGATGTCAGTCAGACTGAAACAGTTTCGCCACCGTGGAAACACTTGTGTGGTTAGGGACCTGAGAGGGTCCACTGGGGCCCAGTGTGGGGCGGCTGGGTGAAGGCTGTGTCAAAAGCACTCCACTGTGAGGGGAAGACTCCCACATCGAGCTCTGATGAACATTAAATACCAAGTGCAGTCCGGCTGATATTCAAGGTCAGAGTTCATATTGTGAAACCAGGATTAGATCTCAAAGTGGAAAACGATTTGAATGAAAGTGAAATCAGATTATGTCTTGGGGCTCTTTGGTCAACAGTCCCCAAGCCTCAGCAGCACACCAACACTGTGTAATTGGCTTTGACAAAATGGGACGGGACTCATGCAACCTACTTGGAAACCGTAATGTGATCATATTGTGCATATTGCTTAAAAATATGGACATGCTGAAGTATCCGCCTGTAACCACCCCTCCTGCTTATAGCCGTGCTTTTCACTGTCAAGTCAATGCCTTTAAATCAACAAATTTAAAGTCTGGGAACGCATTTGCGTCCCAAAATATGCAGCTCAGTTTAAGTTGAGATGAAAGTTTCAAACAAAAACAACAACAACAATCAAAAAAAAACCACACACAAAGTACAAATAAAGAAAAAAACTAATTGTGTTGTCATCATATTAAATAATAACCCAAAATCATGGTAGGTAATGAGAACCTTATCATCACCATATTTTCCACGTTCAAGGGCATGTGCTACAGAAGTGGAAAAAAGACAAACAAACAGAAAAACAAAATGATTCAAATTTAATCAAATTCATAAAGGAAATTGCAACATTCGTGTTTACAAAGTAAGTTTTTTGACGTGCTAAGCTCCATCTTCAAGTGGCGAATGTTTGAAACTGTACTGTAAGTGTGCTTAATTAAAGTGGGCTGTGAAAATGTGCACTAATCAGATACGGTTGGTAACAAAGTCCATGAAATTACTAATTAGAATTTCATTAAAAGGTACTGCTTTATCATCTGAGGAAATCGTAACCTTTAAAACGCTTTCAGGAAGGCAGTATGCCTCTTTAAATGGGCTAAAAGAGAGAAACGGCTGGCTTTTGATGTAATATCTCATTTAGGATTTGAGCTAAATTGGACCATTTAAACATGTCATTGTTTTGGACGTAATTTATCAGACTAATTAATGACAGTTATTGCCTGGGTTGGGCGGCTGACAGAACACCAGGCTCCTGCAGGAAGAGATCACAAAGACAGACGTTTAGCTTGGATGAAAACACACCATTAGGAAGCGTTTGCCAAGAATGAGAGCCACTCCTTTTTGATTTCTCCCTCTGTTAGACTACCTCAGATGATTAACAATCACATTTCAAAGTGTTGTGGAGAATACAGAACACATACAGTTGTTTGGTGCCTATTTTAATCCACATGTGTAATTTACCGTGTTATTACAATAGTTTCTTAGTTTGAAGTACTAACAATTCCAGCTCACACACATGAAATACTCTTCATAGAGTTCTGCAACAAATACTTCATTTTGCATTCCATCCTGTTAAGTAGATTAAAGTGTGCATCCTATGGGCAGTATAGTGTGTCAGTCCACAGGACCCACTGACTGATTACTATTCCTCCCATCAGTTGCTCAGGATGGGCTGTGTTAGTCGAAGGGATCATATGTCAGCACTCAGGCCTGTTTATCTGAGAGACAGAAGCAGTGAAAGAAAAGACAATCTGTTCCTCTACTAATGACTGCCTGATTTAAACCCCTCAGAGTTCACCACTTTCTACGCAGGCTCGCAAGAACAGAGAAGAAAAGACAAACTGTCGACATTGGGCAGATATGTGCAGAAAGCTGATTAGTTGATAGTTCATGCCGGTAACAACCGTGAGTCAGAGGTGAGTACGGGTGAAAAGTGAAAAGTAATACTGTAGGTTTCCCCGGTGTTACGCCCTCTGCAGAGGTGCTGGCCTGCTGCAGATGTTGGAGAGGGAAGACCGCCGGGGCAGAGAGGTGCATTACGGGGCCAAAATTGTCAGTCTAACTGGATGCAGTTTCAGTGTGACTTTACAGTCTGACCAAGTTCAAATGAAGTCAGGGAACTGATCAAGTCCTTAAAAGTGGGAATTCAATCAAATGCAAGGCTCCCATTAAGTTAACTGCCAGTGTGGTGCAAAACAAGGCATGTCGGGAATGCAGCTGTTTAATTTGCCCTGCAGGCTTCATAAACCTTTGCCTTTGAAATACCAAGCATGGTGGCAACATTCTGTCCTACCGTCTACATGTGAACACATGTAATGTAGTGTTTCTCATACAACGTGAATTCTCACCAGAGAAGAGGAAGCAACTGTAAAGGTTTCGAGAGAGGTAAGGCTGAGAAAACACATAGCTTTATTCTTCATTTATGGAATTGTATTTCCGTAAGTAATCGTCAAATTGGCCCCTAAATTAAAAGACTCGAACACTGATGAAATTGATTGGCGCAGACACTTTAGCTGATTGTGGTTGATGCCTGAGGCCAATTGATGTCGTTAGTTTGATTTGTGGCACACCCTGGTTCCTCAAGTGGAAACTAATTTGCACCTTTGCACGGGTGACACTTAGGCATTAGCTTGTGAGTGTGTCAGTACCTGTAATTAAAGCAGATGGTCAAATAACCCTGTCAGGACTGTTAACAAAGTAGGGCCTCTACATGGTCCTAATTCCCTGCCCGTTTGCAGAGCTGAGCTTTGCCTTGACCAATTCCCTGTGCACGTTGTTACAGAGGAGTTGTTTTTTCACTCCGTTTGGGCCTTATTAAAGCTGTGGCTGCAATTAAGGCATACAGTAAATAGACTTGGTTGAGGACAACAGAGAGGACGTTTAAGCAACAGTCTCTGTGACATGCCAGATATGACCTTAAATGAGTTGAAATGAAGCCTGTTAAATACCAAGCCGCCTAATCTCCACAGCGCAGGTACTCATGTTTGAATGGCCTTCAATCAGGCAGCAAAAAGAAAGGGTTGTTTCCTCAATATTTTCTTTTTTTATCCTGCAAGCAGAGAAAGAAAAGAAGGAAAGATCGAAAGAAAGCAAAAGAAATAAAAAGAACAAGTAAACCATGGGAGGTCACCAAATTAAAGCTGGGACAGATCTGTATGTTAGCGTGCGGTTGGGCTTATGTTTGAAAATAACCCAGCAAGATTCATATTAGGCCATTTTCTCTAAACTAGTTCCATATTTTTGTTCCTTCCCCCTTAAATTGTGAGATGTGTTTAAAAGCACCACACTGAGATATGTGCTAAATACCAGCTGAGTGAAAAAAAAAAAAAATCCCCATATCTGTCATTAAAAGGATCATAGAGTATAATCATCGTTTTACAATTGGAACACATGCTGTAATAGCGCATTCAGCAGTCCTGTGCAGTCACTATACTTTCTGACATGATACTACAGCACATAATGCAGCCTGTAATTATCTGTTTCCTGAAGGTGGAGGGCTGTGTAAAACTGCCATGAGCTCCTCTGTGCCTTTCATAAAACGCTTTTCTCCTCTTTGGCAATCATTTGCGCAGACTGACTCACCGGGCTTCGACAAGGAACTTGAGCAGGTTCACACCAGGAGGGGCAGTAGCACAGCGGCCATCTGGAGGAGAACAAAGAGCAGTAAAGCACAGTGCACACCTACACGCGACTTACTGTACAGACCTGTATTCTTTAACTAAACCCAGGCTTCTACATCAGGCCTTAACATGACCTTTCATCCCCACAATCCACTGTGAACAGCCAGTAACACACGATACCCATATCTTTTAGCAGGGTGAGATTAAAGAAGCTAAATAAACATAATCGACACAGGCGACAGTGCTGTTGTCCACTGCCTTATCTAAAAATACTCGTCATAACCCTGCTACTCAGGCTGGTGGAGGTATTGAAGTGCTCTCTTAATGATACAGCAAACGGAGGCAGGAAGTGTGTGTGTGTGTGTGTGTGTGTGTGTGTGTGTGTGTGTGTTTGTGTGTGTGTGTGTGTGTGTGTGTGTGTGCTTGTGGTGGTGGAGGTAGAGCAGGAGGAGAGAAAGAGAGGGTAAAAAAAACATTAATTATTAGCCCCAGTGGGATCTCTTATATTCTGTCTAGCCTGGACAACACCAATTAATACAGCAATTATTATCCTGGCCCGTAGCACAGGGCTGACTAAGCTGGCTTGCCTTCTGACGATTATGGCGTGAGGCGAAGCAGCAGAAGAGAGGCATGCTGGAGCGAGATTATTCATCTCACACTAAACCCCTGCTTTTATGATGCATGGGTGATGGGGGAGATAGCCAAAAGAGCCAAAGAGTAATTTAGTCTGCACATTTCAACTCAGCATTACTGCAACACAATCTCCCTATAGATTAATTTCTGTTGGGTGTCATCTTTAGGGGTGTCGGGGAGCAACAATTCAATAAAGAATGAACCGTGCAGACATTTCCTCATATATCGCCCTCCTCCTCCAAGTAACAAGCAGGCCTAAAGCTGTACTTTAAGTCTGAGACCCTTTAGATCCTGTGTGACAGGTGCACGGTTCACAGTACTAGTCCTCTTCTTATACCCCTGGGGTCTTATTTTAGACTGTGACCCAGCCCTGCACTGCATTCATTTCTTAAACATTGTCTTCCCCCCTCCCCTCTCTTGGCCCTGATTCTTAAGCAGAGAGTGGACGCAGATGTAAGCAATAGCTCCACCTAGTTTCTGCAGCGCAGCTCTCGCCCATGCACTCCTTTTGAGAGCAGCACAGATGACTGAATGGGGCTCGGATAAGAGAAGATCTGCTGTTTCAAATAAAATACTGCTCCCATATTATCCCCCTACTCCAGTCAAATTATCCTCTGTGCTCTATTCTTCCTCATCATCTTTTTGGACAGGAGAGCTCTCTGTCTCTCTTGTTCTATTTTTGCGCCTCCCCGTCCTCGTCCCTGCTCTCCTGCAGTGACAGCCCTTGCAGGAGCGTCTTAAGCACATATGCCCCTTTTCCCCGCAGCCACTGTAAAATCTGTGCTGACAGCCAATGAAAACAACACGGATGCTTGCATGTTATCTTGACATGGCCATGTTAAGCTTCGCTCTCATGATGCTAAATGGTCGTCATAAACCTTTTAAGATCTGCGCGGCCTAATATGGACTTTTATAAAAACATTATGCTGTGTAATATGTTTAGGTTCAGCGAGGACATACAGTAAGCAGCCACTGCTCGCTGTCACAGGGCTCAAAAGTCAGGCACTTCATCAAAACAATGTGTTTGCTGGAATCAAAAGAAGCAGCAAGGTGTTCACGTAGATGCATGTTCTATCCGGTGAATGTACCATTTTTCATGTTACAGCAGATTTTCATTTGGAAGAATTTTACATATTTCAAGTAATAATATTGATGTGGATTTTTTGTGTTCCAGAAACAATGTTCTCCTGTCTCCTGCTCTCTAATCTATCTCCGCTTTTCTGTGGGATCAATTGACAAAACAATTACAGTCTACAGGATCTAGTCTAACAAGCCCTTGGAGTACTAAGAATGATTAGATGGCGGGTATTACATGAGGAACCCATCTTTGGATTAGTGATGAACACAATAAATTCTGAAATAAGTGGAGGAATATGTACATCCCTTTCATGGAAGACGCTTAGGTGATTGCTGCCACGAGAGGATTTGTCAGCATAACACAGGATCTCAAACAATAATATGTGTGTGATAGGACACCATGGAACACATTCATTGCCGAATTCACTGCCTGTTGTGTAAATGGATTTCTCCTGCATGAAACCGAGCGAAGGGCCAGAAAGAATCCTGCTCGGTTTCATCATCGTTTATTTGAATACATTAAACCGTCCTCGCCATCACATCGTCAAAAAGAGAAAGCGGCGTTTATTTCTAAAAAAAAAAGTGAAATCCAGGCAAATGTTCGCCTCCAAGAGATCACAGGTTTTTCGTCAGCGATTGGTACACTGCTGCATGTTCTTTCCAGCACCACTGTCATTTATTTACAGGGGTGTTGTGTTGCGCCTCAGTACAGAAAATCGGCCAGGTCACTAAGAGGAGGCGCTGTCATTGTCACTGTGAGGTGTAGGATAACAGCTCTTGAGCAGGTTGTAATTAGAGTGGCTGAGGTGTAATGAGGGTGCAAGATTCCTGCTCCTGCAGCCAGTGCCAAACTGGACCGGGGTGCCTATGGCACACCGTTGAGTGGCATCCCAGCCAGAGCGGGATTGCCACCTTGCTGTCTCCACCTGTGACTTGGAGCAGCACAGCGGACAACTGACAGCGGGCTGAGTTACGTTCAGCGTCCTGCTAGTTACTGAAAAATAGCAATTTGTTACTAGTTACCTCATTAAAAGTAATGAAGTTTTTTACTGATTATTTAAATCAAAAAGTAATGCATTACTGTGATAAGTAACTTTTTAAATATGTACTTGGAGATGCTGCCAATGGTAATAGAGCTGTGTGATACAACCAAAATCTCATATCCTGATAACAATACGTATCACGATACAGCACATTTTCTGTAAATTTCAATGCATAGTTTATGTAAACTGACCATACAGTCCGAATTATATACTCAACACATAAAAGGTATTTACTCATATTTGATTATTTTTCTTCTGTTATTTAGAACTTATGTCCAAATTTTCAATGAAGTATGTGACAAAATCTCAAATAGTAATGTGTAAAATCTAAAAAGGTAAAAAGAAAACATTTTCAACGATAGCAGCAAACCAAATAACCCAGTGTCCGAGTCTGGGCTTTGTTTTGAGCTCTTGTCTGTATTTTTGTGGCTCTCACCCGTAGACTTTCTCTGTGCTGTTGCACATGATCATTGCGTAGGCGGAGAAAGGCACGTGGTGGGAGCCGGTCTGTGGCATGATTTTTATAGTACTGTTTTCTGGTCCTGGTCAGACTTTTCATACCCAAACCACATCGATGTGACAGAAGTAGCCCCTCTTTAATGTACGAGCTCCTCGTTTTGCCTCGGCTGACGTTAGCCCGCTCTGTTGCACGTTCACTCTCCTCCATGTTTCTTTCTTTCCGTATGTGGAAAGATGTAAAGCATCGTCCAAATGACGAAGCGTTTTCCCGTCAAGCATGCTTATTAGCGCTGGATTGATTGTTTTACATTCCAGAACGCAGGTGTTACTTATTGTTAATGTTTTTAATGTGTCTTTTCAGAACCTGGTGCTTTATGTTGGTAATTGTTGGTAAAGAAAATGTCATATTTGTGCTGTTATAATAATTTTAACCATTATCGACATGGCTGCTACATTTCTTGACCCCAGCTGTATTTTTATACTTTGGAGTTCTTCTCCCCGATGCTGAATGCCATTATATTTCATTGCAATAGACCACATGTGGCTGCTATCAAGATGAAAGTAATGAGTAAGGGGTCCATTTAAATTTCAGTAATTGTGATTATACTATTTCATTTATTATGTTATTACTCATTTAATTACATTTCTAGTAGGTGCCAAAAGTAGTGGAATTACAGAAATGCGTTACTTTGTAATGTGTTACTCCCAACCCCATCAGAGGGGACTTGGATTCAAGTCACTGAATATTTTCATAATAGTTTCTCAGCTAAACTGGACCAATTCCCAACAGGTGGTAATAATAATAATAATAATGCTCCCGAGGAATAACAATAAAGTTATTAAAGTGATTCTCAAGCAGAGAACAGAGGCAGTGCTTTGGCTCAAAAGACATGTAAGACGTGAAAGAATTTGTGGTTTACTGATTGACTCATCAGTGAAAATGTTTGTTCGTCCTGGGTGCTGTTTGAAAACATTTTGTGGCCAACTCTTTTCCTATGGACACATTTTAACTTGTTCACAAGATGTGTACAGTACAACACACACATAATGCACACACACACACACACACACACATAATGCACACACACACACACACACACACACACACACACACACACACACACACACACACACACACACACACGCCTCTTTTTGCACTCTTGGCAAAATGAAAACTTCTGTCAGAGTCAGATTGAAATTTATATCAGTTTGTCAGGCGCAAGCCAAAAATGATCTTACTGCACATTATTTTGATAAGTTTGGTGCCAGAGATAGAGAAGAAATGGAGGAAAGAGGGAGGAAAGTACCCCACACTCCACACACCAGATAAGTGCAGAAGCCAAGATTCCTCTCACTGCTCCATCAGTAAGTGCTCAACCTGACCCTAAAAAAAAAAAAAAAACCTTTGGTAGAGATGCCTCTTTGCATAATATTCCACCCCCAACTATACTCTGTAAACTGCGCACAATTTTCAGAGAGAAAAAAACTGCATCAATCGCTCCAGACTGTTCAGAAACAATCCAGATGCACAGCGGACTGTGTTTATTCAGCACTTAAACAGCAATGCACTCATTTAGCGTTGGTTGTGTACAGTAATATGTGTCTATGCGTGTGTGTGTGTGTGTGTGTGTGTGTGTGTGTGTGTGTGTGTGTGTGTGTGTGTGTGTGTGTGTGTGTGTGTGTGTGTGTGTGTGTGTGTGTGTGTGTGCCTGCTTGTATCACTGTGATGTGCCAGGAGTTCGTCAAAGTACAAACTGCTACTACCGTACGTGATTGAACTTTTAAATTAGTTTGTGAGCAGTTCTCCATCTGACACTTTGGAGACAACACAGCTGAGGAATCATAATGAGGAGGGGTGCGGGGGTTATGTCAATAAAGTGTTGACATATAATTTTCTTCCCTTGTTTATTTATTTTCTTAATGAAGAGAAAGCCTTTATCTGTGGCTGAACCACCACCATGAAATTCTGTTCTTGGCTGTGTGTGGAGTCAACCACAGTATAACACAGTTACACCATGTCAGAGCTGCAGCACAGAGCAATGTGACTCATTACCGCTCTGTTAGAGAGCATAACCACAATAAAACCACCCCTTTCCACCAGGGCAGGCGGCGGGGGCAGCTGCTGTATTTGTGTCCAGCCCCGAGGCTGACAGGAGTGGGCACGCTGAGGTTATGACGGCTCGGTCAAGACGGCGTTGATTTTTAGTGTACTCTTATGTTGTAGAATACATTTACAGTGAACATGATGCTCATGCTCATAATAAAGCATTTTTTTCCTTTCTGGGTGTACTGGGTGAGATCATTTTTAAATAGTTCATTATATTCATGGGTAAAGCTACAACAGCAGGTAACTGCAGCATCTGTCTGGAGTAAACTGTAAACTGGAGCTGAGGTGTCTGGCATGTGAGGAGCCAATCAGGGGTGGGCTTTTTCCCTAAGTCCTGTCGGGCTAGCGGGAGCAGACCCCACAGGCCATAAACTCCATAATGTAGGCCATCACAGCAGCTAGCCCGTGTAAGTCTGACTTCTGAGGGGCTTCCAAAATACCATGGCAGCGCTTTCATTTCCCCACCACTTGCCCAGCAGCCACAAGAATGTCAATACGAATGAAAGAATGTCTCGGGAAAATGTCGAGAGGATTAATCAACACCTGTACACCTTGGATACGGATTTACAAATGGCTTCAGACTAAGAGACAGCGAAAACTAAGCAAAGCAAGACCCCTGAATTTCATCATTCTCTGCGTTCATCATATTATGAGCAGAAATTGATGAAGTTTGTTCTACCAGGCAAAGGCTTAAACTGAAACCAGAAAAATGTGTTGGTCTTTAAACTTTTTTGCAGTGACACACATGATAGAGATGGGAAAGCGTGTAATGTGAAGGAGACTGGGAAAGGTTCATCCTCATGCAGCGAGGTGACACTCGGCACTGTGACTCCTCTGTGTGTGGGCCTCCTAACTGTGCATAAACACGACTTCATGAAATCATGAGATTTGTTCTTAAGGTGAAAGTCCTGCATTGAAATTTTCATTGCAATTTTTGATGATGCATTAGCATGTAAGCACTTTAATGCTTTATCTGGTCAAGGTGGAGCTGATGTGAACTGCGTCTATATTATTCTGCTTGGCAATGTATCAAAAACACTCAAATAAAGTCAAAACTGTACTTCAGTACAGTACGGGAGGACATTTGTTACTTTTCACCACTGCAAATGTGTAAAACATTAATAAAATGACCATTGATTATGTAATAATTCAGTAATTTACTCTCTTTCGTACAACCCTTTGAAATAATGATATCAAGTCAATTTAATACATTATTCTATTTATGACATTCTTTATTAAAAGCAAATACTAATGTCTTAGAAATTGAGATGTTAAACTAACTATGGAATATTCATTCTAAAATACCGGCTTTATCTTGCCTTCACATTGTGATTTGGTGTGATGATGAACAGATTATGCAGCGTTGTATCAATTATCATATATATCATTACAGTGACTTGAATTTGAATTTTACTTCTCGAATCATAGCAGCTGCCTGTTACTCTCTTCCTCAAGTCTGCACCCACACATGTGAGAATAATAGGTATCACAAATGTGCTTATCAGTATGTACACCTATTACATTCACACTTATTATAATGAACAAATTACACTGCATTAGTGCGGCAGACGTGACCTAACACTGAATAATATACAGCTATGTTGTCTGTGCTGATATGTAAAGAGCGGATGATGTCATGAGGTGATAATGACCAAGCCGAGGTAATTGCTCTGCCAGTAGGAGACCTGTAATCACTGCACTGTCATTATGTAATGGTCTTGGCTGATACTGAACAGGTAAGCCAAGAGCGAGTCATTTGCAGCATTCACAACAGGGACTTCATTTACATGCACACAAAAATCAAGATTACACTGCTACTAAGACAATAAAGGCAGTACAGCAGGACCTCTGTAAACCTCATGCTGGTTAAGTCTGTGCTATTATGCCCTTTGCATAAGTACAATGATCACAATAATGTATGTGGAGTACAATGTTGTTTCTAAGCATCATTAGATGCCAGATGTGTATTTACCTTCATCCTTTCATAAGTGTCATCAAGTTGTGTTTAGTATGTCAACTGGTGATAAAGCTTAAGTTAATTAATCACGTTTGGCGACTTCACTGAATTATTAGAAAAGGTGTCTTTTGTTGCATCTTGTTAAGGTTAATATTGTCTTATCCAGGCTTTTGGCAATCAAAGCAATAATGTTTGCACGTCAACAAAACAAAAACTCAAGCTAGTGATGTTCTGTATTTCTGATATTCTATTTTCTTTTTGTTAAAAAGACCAAAACCAAAACTGAATTAATCCTACAAACAAATATTTTCTGTGAAGCCAAAGCTGGATATTGCATAGTCCTCTGTGCCATTGAGCCAAGTAAATCTCTCCATTGCACTGGCTGACATGTTCCTTCATTACGTCGAACAGGCAACCATGTAGCTTATTTTGACTCAGTCCCACACACGCTGTCCCGCTGCTGTAAATCCACAATAAAACACAGAATGTGTATTCATCCACAGCTGAATATAGTCCCCTAAATGAAACTATATATTTGTGACTCATGCTTAAAGATTTATTTCCAGATTTAACATCATTCAGGGATCTCCATCCCCAACACCTCAGGAGACACCCAGTCGCCTTTTCACCTGCGTGTCAGATGGAGGTCAGAGTGGTGAGAACGTTGAGCAGAGCTTGACCTCCCTCATACTGGCAGACACTGAATCTTTCTCACCCTGTCTCCACCTTTCCTGGTTGGACACTGTCTGTCTCCCCTAACAGGAGGACGGTCGATTCCCAAGCAAGGTGCAGCACACTGCTGTCACTGCCCACCTCTTCATTGCTTGCACCTGCTAAAACATTTGAGGTATTTGAGCAGCAGGGCAACACATTTGCTTTTAATTTAACCTGCCTTTGGAGACCTTTGAAGTACATAATAGCAGAGCAGCATAGGTCCCCCTCCCACCCCCCTTAATCATTTACCTAGTAAAAGCGCATTCTCTGCAGCTAACCCATCAAGCGGAAAACGAGTTTGGCCTGCTATTTCTTTCTCCCTCCCTTTTTACCCTCCCACCTCTCCTCCCTTGCTCTCTCTCTCTCTCTCTCTCTCTCTCTCTCTCTCTCTGCATGTTTTGCTCTGTGTGTGTGTCACTCCCTCCCCTTCCCATTGTGAAACCCTCATGCAGTAGCTCACTGACTCTACTGTATGTGAATGAGGGAGGCATGGAGCCAATTGTTGGCCACGTCTGGGCGTGAAAGGTTTCAAGAGATGGTGTGGCTGGCAGCCCATTGGTACAACATGGCTAATTATCTTTTGCGTTCCAATCATGAAGAAATTTATTGGCAGAGCGAATTTAGCCTTTGTATTTTGGGCAAGATAATGAGAGTTGTGTGCTTCAACAACGAACATGAAAAAGATCTGGTTGTAAATTCGAGTTGGGAATGGAGCCAGATTTGGCCTAAATGTTTAATCATTCTCGGTGATAATAGCATATGCTTTAATTTTTGCTTGTGAATGTCCTTATTAGACAGATGGGACAGTCTGTGTGTGTGTGTGTGTGTGTGTGTGTGTGTGTGTCTCCAAGGGGGAGTGAAGAGAAGCAATTAGAGTTAATTCTCTCACAACTGTAATTTGATTATTATGTATTAGATAAATCCATCGGCTTTTTATTTCTTATCAGAGTTCTGTGAACTTTCTGGGAGATATAAGAAATATTTCCTACAGATGAAACAGCTGTTTATGTTTTACATTATCCTTTAATCAGAAGCACAGAAGTGAATGTCTGGTTCAGATGATTTGGGCAATTCACATGGCAGCTCAGGCATTAGCTGAGTATATATTGAATAAACACTGTGACGAAATGCTCTGCAGTGATGACTTTAATGGAGAACAATGGCCTGGCAGTCATACACTAACTACCCTCACCTGTGAATGCTCACCTGGACCCGGGAACTTTTAACAGACATTATTACACACATTAAAGACAAAGCCAAGAAGTGGAGGATGTCTGGCTGGGAAATGTGCCCCACAATTGGGGCAATTTCCCCACCAGCTACGGCTATTTGTTCATTGTAATCCCGGTGAGTGTGTGCAATAACAACAGCAGAGTGAGGATGTTCCTCTTACAGACAGCTGGGGTAACAGATGCAGGTGTGCATCCTGTTTGTAGCAGGACACTAAAAATATTGCTCAGCAGTCTTGGATGTCTGCTATATACAGGAGCTGTGGACAGTTGCATTTTTCTAGGAAAATATGTCTAATCTATTATCATATTTTAGCGGGTGTGTTAAAGGATGAAACAATGTGGACAATCAGCACCCTAACCACTACGACACACAGAAAGGTTTGGTGGAGTGCAGAGACTAGAGGAACTTCTCCTGGAAGGAAATTTGTCCAGGACATGCAAATTAAATTTGTACCTGGCAAAAATACCAGATCTTTGTTTTTTTTGTTTTTTTTTGTTTTTTTTTTCATATATCTGGAAATGGTCATGAAGTATTCTGTGATGCACAACTTTTCAGGAATCACAATGATCCACTCAACCACATTTGAACACATAACATTGTCATACAATCAAAAATGTTAAAAATGCTCTGTTTGCTTTCTTAATTTCAGTAGATAATAATCAATGCTGATTCAGTAAAAAAAACAAAACAAAACAATACAACCAATACACACAATAAACAGAGTCTCTAAAGCACAGGTGCGATGTTCATGTACAACCAAGCAGGAAGCCAACAGCACAAAAATGTGATCACACTGGCAACACACTGTTGCCAGACTGCTTGCAACCACATGTCGAGGAAGAGCATCTGACCAAAATGTCCATTCAATGATAAATAATCTAATAAACAAGCAAATACAATATACAGTACGACTTCTGGCAGTGACACTGTTTAGAGTAAGCTTAAGAAGAAAATATGAGAGCAGGCTCCAGCAACCACTTTGTTTGTTAATCTTACAGAGCTGTAAGAAATATATAAAGCCTCCAAAGGCAAATAGCTGCTAAACCAGACTTCATCACAATGATTGTGTCAGACAGTGTTCTCATACCGCATACACAGGAAATACAGACATGGCGGTTGTGGCCATAAGTTTAAACGTCAATTTGAAGGAAAATTTGGAATATGCACATCTGCACAGAGGAACTAAGGAGCACATCATTGCTCTGTTTGGTCAAGCACTGCCTAAGCTGCTGATATTTGCAAGCTTTCTGTTGGAAATGCTCCTAAAAAGCTGTTTAAAGCACAACTAACCAGAGAAAACAGGCGAGCTTGGTGAAGTGTAAAATTCAGATCTCATGAATCTTGTTGAAAAAAACATGTAACCAGTGGGCTTTCCTCTATATTAACTTGAAGAAGAAGATGCAGGCTGAACTGCAATCAGGCGCAGCTCTCTTTGTTACTTGTCAGAGGCCTTCTGAGCCATCAAAGCATATTTGCTCCATCACTCCATTGTTCAAAACTCAAATCCACATCTAAATCCTCTCGCCTTTGTCTTCTTCCAAGTCACATGGCTGCCTCCCACTCTACAAACTCCATTCGCCATTCTGACCGACCGACCAGGCTTTTCAGTCTTACATTTTAAACAACCTTTCTAACCAGTAACTTCTGTGGAAAAGGCTGAAAACTTAAGTGCGTCATTAAAACCCACGCGCCAATTAAAAACGTAGCAGTAGCAGCGTTTCCGTAGACATCACTGAAAATCAACTCACCCAGTCGTTCTGGTGCTATCAATGTCAGTCACATCTCCTCACTGGCATTTTACTAGGGCCCTTGAGAGGTTCTCTTTAATGCTCAATTTAACACAATCATGGTATGAAAGGACCACCTTCGCCACCTGGCTCTTTCCTTCGGGAGAAAACCAGGCTGAGGATCAAACTCTTGACCCTGGTAACCAAATTGTTATGCCCCCTTACAAATGAATCTGATATGCATGCTTACTTCACATATCGCCTTTCCTCTTACCATAGCTCCTGGTTCATTTGGGTTTTTTTTTTTTTTTTTTTTTTTTGCAGGGTATAGCTAATCTGCTAGCAGCAGTGATGCTTCTGTTCATCAGGATTGAGTTACAAAAACACAAAATCTCATGACAACATATGGCTAAGTATGAAACACATTTTGATTCACCAATGAACTAACAGTGAACAGTGACTGGACGCAAATCTGTTCTCCACTAGCAGCCTCAATCTGTATCTGTAGTTTTCCCATTAATCTGGATAGCATGTCATAGCCACTTAAAGACCACTTCAATGAGGCCAAGCAAATTGCCCCCGAGAGAAAGAGCAGATATTTCCCCTTTAGTATTTGTATGTGTTCATATGCATGACTCCCTCTCTCTCTGCTATATCAACCAGAAGTAAAGGGTTAGTTAAAAGGGGCCAATCTTCATGTTATCTATAAATCCCAAATAATAGGGACGGGGTAAAAAAAAATAGATGAAAAAGGGACATGGGGCTTAAAATCAAATAAATCACACCTGGATCCTTGGTCAAAACTGGCAGAGCGCTCCTTATATTGCACTCAAATTACTCCATTTGTTCCCTAAGATATTTTAATCCCGACTGACCTCAAACTTCCCATGAACCAGGGCCTGAACAAAAGGCCGCCCACTGTCCTTGCAGTAAATCTGTTGTCTCCCTTCTGGGCCCTCAACAGGGGATCATAGATCAGCACTGCTCTGCAGCTTGCTTCAATTTACTCAATTAACTCTGGTAAGCACTTGTAAGTTCTGCAGATGTTGGTTTATTATCGAGGCCTAAAACGTACAAGTGGGTTCAGGAGCCCGGGGTTGTGGCAAGGTTCACGGAGGGGGGAAGGGCAAACAAATTTCAACTCTTAGTTTTAGAAAAGAACATAGATTATGATAAGTAAGGGGTGGATGTGCATCGACAAAGCTTGATGTGCCTGTAAGAACCTGCACATTCAGTTGCGTCTAAAGGTCTCAAAGCAAAGCGCCGGTAAAGTAGCAGAGAATCAGTACATCTCTACATTCAGATATTCAAAGGTGGCGATTAACAGGTTTAATGGAGCCACCAGAATGACAGAGCAGTCCACTAAAGATGAGCACACGCGGTGTAAACGATTTCCACTGCTGCAGCTGTGAAAGTTCCAACCACACTCTATGAATTAAGTTCTCTGAAGATCCTAGCCACATGAAATGGTTCAATCCCCTCGCCTGAATCATTTGCAGATGACAAACCTCAAGTGGCTGCACGTAAATCACGGTCGCAATATTATTGCAATGCTTACAGTTATCTCAGAAATGACCTTGTACCTAAATAATCTGTAAAAATGTTTTACGTATTTATCTCCTTCCAGTTATCAGAACATCTCTGATTTGCTAAAACATACAACTCTATTTTTTATCTACTGCTAACCCCTCTTGAATAAATCAAACTAAAACTGACGTGAGGAATGTAAAGTATACAGTAAGGAGGATGCTAATATCAACCAGGTGTAGTCTGCATCTCCATAAAACATTCTGCCGCACCGTCCATGTGTGCCCATATATTTCCTTGCTTGGCCAACTACATTTCAATTAAGAGCGGCAACACAGGATGACATTCATAGTGCTTTAAAATAAGGTTTTGACAAATTATTTTCCTCTGTCAAGCTAATATGCTAACTGCAGGCTTGGCTCTATTGAGCGAGGGCTTATCTTTGTGCAGTTGGTGCGTCACAGGAGAAGTTGGGAGGCTGTGCACCAGTTTAATGGCTTGCCAGTTGATTTTAATGTGAAAAGTCTTGCTCGTACACAGGTACAGCAGCCGCAGCCGCAGCCGCAGCCGCAGCCGCAGCACATATTTCTCATTCTCCTCTTAAACACACTATACCTAAACATTGGCAGTGATATGACTCTCAGGAGGTTTGACTTCAACATGAACCATTTTATCATCTTGGCAAAACCGGGATCTTGAGCTGGTACTTAATTTTTTCCAAAAATCAGAGGCAGTTTTGACAGGTTGTGATCATTTGAACAGAAATGTCGACATATATCATCGTGATTTTGACTTAACATAAAAATGTGATTCATGATTTGACGAAAAACCTGTGAAATACATTTTATGTGATGATTAAATGAGTGTATCATAACATACATGAACTATAGTGTTGTTTCATTTTGATATTTCCAGTGCTCTACAATTGATCATCTGTACATTTTTAACGTTTTTGGACAGCGTAGGTCAGCTGTTACGTTGTACACAGGTTACAGTTTCATGTGGAACAGACACTGCTCATTCAGCCTCAATTTAATCAAAACATCACTCTGTCTACATTTCATTTATCTTTGTTGGAGTTAGAAGACAGTGATCACTGCAGTTTATGGTATTATTTATATTATCATATTATATTATTATAATTTAAAGAGAGATCATTGATGAGTTCTATCTAACAAGCCTTTAAATTCACAATAACATGCTGAAATAAGAAAAAATCTAGATTTAATTATAGCCGTGAAAGCTATCTGAGTGACCTTTGTGATACTTTATTAGGAAGAGGTTATGCTCCAGAGCGTTTACTGTAAAACAGATTAGCAGTATGCAAATACAAACCATGGCATGCGAGGCATCGTGAAAGAGATGAGCCTTACTGTCGGCATTTTCCTCCATTTAAAAGATGAAAAGTAAGACAAAGTCTTTTGGGAGGCTATAAGAAGGAATTCCCCGCTAATGATATTCCCTGTGGGAAGAATGTAATTTATTCAAGTTAATGCGTCTTATTTTCAGTTCAAGGTGTGTTCCACGGAATTACCAAACAAATTTAATTGTTAATCCATCTGCTTTGAAACAACCAAGATCTTGTTCAATAAGCTCTGAGTCAGCTTGATCCAATTACGCTACAACGAAGACATTTGTAATCATTTGCCATCACACCACCCCTGCAACCTACACAGATACACGCACAAAACCGGCTTATGCAATTTGGGAGAAAGCATGAAACTTGTGCTTGGCGAGCACCAGAGAAATGCAAACTGTTTGAAATGAAGCTGTGACCCCAGAGAGTTTGAGGTCAAAGGTCTCGGGGTAAGAATTGTAAATGACATGTTCACCCAAGGGCTTCTTCTAATAACTTTTTGAGGAAAGGATGAGGCCCACTCATTTCTCCACTGTCTTCACTGACAGGTCTTTGGGGAGTGATATGCAAGTATGGAAGTGTAATGAACTTGTTTTCCTTCTCTAAACCCCCTCGCTGTCTCCTAAATCACTTGCGCAGCACATGAGCCACCATCCTCTCCCACAGCTGCACTTGCTCTAAGGCTCTGAACTGCAGAAAGTGGTGTTGATTCTAAGCAGATACAGGCCTTTTGTCCAGTCCAGCGCTGAATTATTGACCATATGGACCTTTTTCTTTAATTGTGAGCTTTGGAGATTTGAGTAAAATTCTGTTTTAATGACAGAATCTGTCCAACCTCTTATCTTTCACTGCTCAATACAGAGCAGACGTAGCTTGTCATAAACTCTTTTCTTTAGAGTGTTGTAAACCCTGATGATGTTTGACATTTCCCCTGAAAGAACAGTCGACTGTCTCGTCCTGTGTCTGCAAGTTTCTGTATGTTTCTCTTTCATAAATATTGTTTATACACACTATCACAGAATTTGACAGTAACCGTAGCATCATTCTGGGTTTTCTTCGTATGCTTGGAAATTCTTTCTGTCATTTGGTCCCATAAGTTTCCATTTTCGTGCCTAAAGCTTCTGTGAGGCGGACGGATTATGATTTCTGTGTTTTTCAATAAAACATTTCAGCTGTCCTTCAGCAAGTATATCCGGTTATGGAAGTCATGTTTATTTAGTCTTGCACATTAGTTGCCACCATGCTTTTTTATTTCCTAATTACAACATTAGCAATAAAAACTGTCAATACTGTTGAATTTGACCAGCTCATTTTCAGCTTTGAGTTGTGGTAAATGATATGTGATTACCACTTTAGGTCTTCTAAACACCCCTGTGAGGCCTGTGCGATTGCTGCGTCCGTCATATCCTGCACAGGGTGAAGCTGTGGGTTAGACCCAGGTCTGCTCCTAGTTAACTGAGCAGATCTTAATCTTCTGGGTAGACTGAGCAGCATCTGTGGTATTCAAAGAGGATTGATGTGCAGCATTCCTTGATTTTTACCCCTGCCCCTTCCCAGTGCCCCTCCTGTGATGTAATGACATTATCAATTAGCCCCCATTAATTTAGCAAAAACAAATAAGCACCTCAGTACACCTCCCTTCAAGCATGTGGTTCTGATTTCCTGAATGTTTGTCAGTGGCCGCTGTTTGGTTAATCTTTTGGCCAAGGTGGTGTGGCCAAGAGAGGTCATGCCTTTCTCCTCCCTTCAACTCGTTTCCTCCCTGTCCTCTGAAGGATTTCATCCAGATTGTGGCACACTGTTAACTGTTAACTTTACTACATGTGTCTGGCTTGCTTTCTCTGCAGTCGTCCACGATCTATAATTATGTTTAAATTTGACAGTTACAGAGATTTTAGATTGTGTATCTAGTTATGACAGAATATAATTTCCAAGCAAATCTGAATTTAGATGTAAAGTGCATGTACTTGTGAAGCTTAACTGATCATTTAATTGGATGAGTGGGATGAACCTCAGTGGGCAGAGACTAAAGCCCACAGCTTTAATGCTGACTGGTGATTATTGTATTTACATTTACAAAAAGAAAAAAAAGAAGAGATTATTTGACATGAAAAGTGTCATAATTTTTATTTTATAATGAGAATTTTGAATCTAGTGTGGCTGTCGTTTAGAATACCTCTTGATGAAGTGCAGCACATGAATAGTCTATTACAGACGACCTCATTCTGGAGCTCATGAGAGTGAGCCAATAACTGTCAACAAAGATTCTCCGTAAGATTTCACATGCAAGCCTGATACCTGCTGAACTGGGTTTGAGCAGAAGTATTATTTACTGCTGGAACAATAGACTCCCTCAGACTGTATTTAGGAACGGTGAGCGCTTCAGATGAAGGCCCTTTCACGTCTCTATGCTGCTGTTGAAGGAAAAGGTATAGCTCTGAGGAGTAAACATACAGTAATCATTGCCATTGTGCATAAAATATTAACTACTTAGTCATTGTTATCAGAGCCCAAACAAGTAACTCGGGAGACTGAGGAGAGTTTGGGGCTAGCTACACCACCCCACTTACACCTGGTATTAACATGTGATCTGCATCCAGATACGATACCCCGATAATACTTTTGTGTTTACATTTGGTATTTGTAACACATTCTCTGTTTCTTCATTGAAAACTGCTCTTTGTCCTCCAGAGCAAAACCTGCGCTGTGAGTAATCTGAGGTGGCAGCACATCAGCCCCAGACTTCCTTAAAAAGAGAGTTGCGGAGTTTGGGAAAACTATAAACTTTGTGTAATGCTGTGTACGATTTGTCCCTCTTGTAAACTGGGCAAATGTAATACATTAAGGTATTCCTCTCTTTATATGAACAATATCATTATTAATATCACAGTTTGGCCCAGTGTGTTGCAGTATCAACACATAATCCACTCTGTGACTGGATAAATGATATGATTTGCTAACAACAGATTAACTGCACAGATAAGTGCAACATGTCACACAGTTATTTCTTACTGTATATTATTCATTTCCCACCCGTTCATTTTTCACACTGTTCTGATGAATAATGCATCTTTTGCCACTTTCATGGCGCAGAATAGATGTGTAATCAGTAATTAGAGGCACATCTCTTCCAGCCTTCTCGCTCTCTAAGCCCATATATTGTGTTAGCTAAAAACAAGCATCTGTATGTTGTATAGCCTATGGATGCAGCACGTTGTACAGGCTGCATATACACCTATCAGAGGAATGAGCACAATGCAGATGTAGTTAGGCAGATCTGATCACAGTCTGATCAGGACACATTTACACTTCGCATTATCACATTTTAAATGGGTGTAAATTTGGACTAAAAGTCCATTGGGCTATTTCTAAGTGAATCAAACATTATCAATATGCATAATATGGATTTTATGTTATTTACAGGGAATTAAAGCTAAGTGGAAACACATCAAAATGAGCCTGAGGAGAAGTTGACAACCTCCACTGTGAGCCCCTGCATCCCAGAGGAGCAGTTCATACATAATACTCGACCCCTGCAGGAAATTGGGGCTTTCCCCCCTGTATCTCTGTAAAACATATTCCACTGCAACAAAGGCTATGGAAAGGAGCCCGCTTTTTTATATTAATAATGAGGTTAAGACTGACGCTCATAGATTAAACCACAACGTCTGGCTGCATGGCTGCACAAAGATGAGAAGTTGACCCCCTTCTTCTCTGACTGCGAAGTGGCAGCGAGGAAGAAGGAAAGTTACAGATCATATAGTTATGGCTGGTGCTCAAAGTGTTTGACCACTGTTTGAAGCCTAACAGCCAAACAGGAACAGTTTCTAATCAAAGCTAAAAAACAACAACAACAAAAAAAGCAGTCAGATTGTTTGTGTTCCTCTACTTGTGATCTCTGGAGGTGAACTGACTTGTTTATTGAGTAGTTTTCACTTTTTTATTATACACAATAAAATTTAACAGTCTGTGCTGTGTCTAATAAAAGCAAACCCTCATACTAACTAACAAGTAACTACCTTATGTAACTTAATTAGTAATGGACGATTGAAGCTGAACACCAAGATGACTGAAAAGATTTACTGAGGGCATCAAATACGACACTACCTGCTCCTGGGTCAGTGAATCTGGGTTAGTTACAGGGGTTTGTTCTCTTTTCATTCAGTAAATCTTCTGTCTGAATGGTGTCACGCTGCCTTTACTCAGGCCACACTGACACCTCTCTGCGCCACTTCAATACTCATGGCTCATTTGCTAAGAGGTGCAGATTTTATTGTTTCTGAGGACCACTTTTCAAACGTGGTGACATGCTCAATACACTGCAATTCAACTTGAACTTATCATTGGAAAACTATCAGGGGATGGAAAAGGTTAAAGAGTTTATCTGCTTGCAGATTAAATGAAACAGCAATGATTTTGGTTATGACAAAATCTTAATCTAGACTCCTGTGTTTTCTTGATAGCAGAGCACGTGTTGGTTATATGATTGCTTCCCCTGCCTATCCTATTTACTTTAGACTGAAGGGAACAAATCTCCAGCTTCTCCTCCTGGTTGCCACACAGTAATTCCTGAAGAGAAATCAAGGACCTTGAAGCGTGTTAATGCTCACATATTGAAGTCTTACAGCATGGTTAAGATACAGTACCTATGAGGGAGCACAGATAAGAAGGTGTGGACAGTGATGGGAAGTTTCTGTGCAGGATGTTTGTGTAATATTGCATCTAAACACTTCAAACGCGGTGTGACTCATCTCTGGACTTTGCACCTGACTTCTGCTTAGCCAATCAACAATGTACATATTTATCCTAGAATCAACTCTGGATTAGGAGCATTCCAGGGAGCACTTCAGTAGAGATTTCTGCTCGAGGGTTTGGATGTGTTTGGTTTAAAATGCAGCCGAAGAATATTTTACAAAGCAGATAACCTTGTGAAGTTATCATGTTTGTCTGTGTGTATTGTTTCTCGCTTTAATTCATCATCAAAAGCCAAGGACACGAAAAGAAATACTGAAAAACTGAATTTAAAAAAAAAAAAAAAGGAAACTCTCTTTCTCAATCACAATCTTCACCATTTGGCCGCCCTTAATCACTTTTGGGTATCACTGACATGAAAAAGTAGAAAGATTTACAGATAAGGTTCTTTACAAAAAGGCATTAAAACAAGTAATTGAAGAAATAAATAGAATAAAACATTTTAAAATAAGATTACAAGAGGATAGATGAAAAACAGTACATAAAATGGGACACTAAAAACTTTGTGGTAAGTTAGCCTAAGCTAGCCTAGCACACTAACATTTAGTATTGACCACTGGCATGTAAGAGAGCTACATCCCATTGACACTGACATGATGTGTCATGGTGTAATCTGCCAATGACTGCACTCTGACAGAAGGGACTAACTGCACTGTTATTGTGGCCCTGATGGCAGCAGGGTCAAGCTTTCAATTGGCAAACCAAAGGGAGGCTTTTATGTGACGCAGCTATAGGAACTGAAGCCTTATTTGTGAGCAAAGTTAGCAACTGTCTGGGAACTCTTTGGTCTAGAAAGAAAGATATGGGTGTTGTGCAGCCTTTGCCACAATTGCATCAGTTTTAAATAATGTGAAGGAAGAATGGTAAGAAGCAGCCATACTGAACTGATTAAATGAGGATCTGTATGCAACAGGCACTTAATGCAGTTTGGGCAAACCTCAAGCCTTCTCAAGTAAAGTTAATCAACACTACCAGACTTCTTGACCAGTCTCCCTTTGTTATGTTTAAAGTAAAATAATATCCACAAGGATACAGTGCCAAAAAACACTTTGTTGCCTTAAAGAGATATGCTGGCTTTTACACACGGCCGGTACGGAGTGTGTGCTGATACTCTAGCCACATTTCTCATGCCTCCTTGTTTTGTATCACGGGGGAAGTGAAGAACATTATGATAAATCTCTGGAAAGGTTCATTATAATATACTGCATACAAATATACAGTATACATACATAGAACCTGTAACTTTACTGTTGCAGCCTTAGTTCTTTGAGTTTAGGCTATTGTCTCTGATTGGTCAGAGAGACATTCCAACATGATTTATGAGGCTTTAAATCAAGCCAAGTCATGTTTAATTCATTAGCTGTCGGGCTTACTTGTGGTTTAAGCTTTTAAGATTTGTTCACGGTTGACTTCAAGCTATTGTCTTTAAAATATACTCAGGCAGCACATGTGTACTGGCAGCTATTCCAAAAGCTGCGATACATGGTATAATATTCGACACAATTTGGATATGTTACATGGTTGATTGGTGATGTTACAAGCACTCCAAACATCAGCATCATCATCTGACCCCTAATCACAGTGAGGATTACTCTCTCAGACATTATTGCTACAATAAAGCAAGAACTTCCTTTTTTCTTCCTCTCACATATCCACAGCTGCATGTATGTATTGGCTGGGGGATAAGAGAGAAAGGAATTTCTCCTTTGATTTATATGATGAACCTGGTTTTGACCCAGTCCCACTGCTGGAAGCTTGCCTTCACCCCATTCAGTTATCAGTCAGCACTTGAAAGTGACCAGACAACGTTTTACACCACGTTTGGGTCATTCTGGGCAGCTTGGGCATTTAAGGAGTGGAGTGTTTTGTCAGGTGTTTGAGTAAATATGTCATCCTTGCAGCTTCATTCATTAAATTTGACCAGAATGGCAAGAGCACTGAATTTATGAAAATCTATTTCCACTGACATAGCTACGGTTTAAAAGTTTAGAAAACGTATGATTTTAAAGTCCAAGTCCTTGCTATGTATGTTGTAAGCAAATTGACCTTGTCCTATGTTAGATATAATGGCAATGCAAAATAATGAGGACACACAGAAAGTAACGAGTACAGTAGCTCCTTCCTCTTTTATCTCTAGAAGAGCTAAACCTTCCAATGAGCACTTGTAAAATGTCTTTTGGTAAGCTGTGTAGTAGATGGAGGAGCAGAAAGGAAATCTAGAAATAAATAAAGTGGATTACATCCTCTGAAAGCTCCGTCTTTGCCCTACAGCCGACTGGGTACCTCTCCTGTCTGCATGATAATGCTTTTGTCAAGGCTTGTGACCCAGTTGGTACAAAGCGGGAAATTACGTCATTTGCAAATATGCTTTTATTCCATGATAGTGTATAATTGTACAAATGAAATGAGATTATCTCTCTAGTCCTCCACAAACAGCCATGCAGCTTTAAAGGGGGGATTGGAAAAGACTGATAATTTGCCAAAAAAACCCGTGGCGTGGAAGCATGTACTCAACCTTGGGCCCAGGTTATTTTAAGGAAAGCCAATCTTTGATCAGCCAAGCTGAAATGGCTAAGATAAGTGGGAGCTACATCTCGCGGCAGGACCGCGCACCAGTCTGATATTGCTATTTCCTCCCTGGTTTCTCAAGAGTGGTAAATAGCTGCTGCCCCCGCCACTCCCCCCACTGCACCTCCTCCCCTCCCCCTTATCTACTACCCACTTTCTTCTGGAGATCTCTGTCACTTTAATCCACAGAGTCTGCCGCTGGTTAACAAGGAAATCCTGTGTCAATTATCACCAACCACTTCCTGCTGGGAGAGCAGTGGGGAATCAAAGGGGCCTGAGAGTCTTTCACACCAGAGAGGAGCAGTAGGCCTAATTAAATGGCCCTTGTGTCCCGCTGGCTGCCGGTGGCCGGGTGACAGATAGCCCAGCCCAACGATAACCTCCTTCAGCTGATGATTGTTTTGATAGGGGATCTAGTAGGCACTTTGGGTGCCCTAAGGTTGGCAGATTGCGATCCAGGAGTCCAAATTAACTCACATCCTGGACGCGAAGGTTTATGGAGGAAAATGATGGATAAATTCTTTGAAATGTATGTAATCGTAATGTAATGTGGCTATACCTGATGTAACAGATTCATGTTGGAATGAGATCCAAGCTGTTAAAGCTCGACAGTACAACATGCATTTTCCGAAAGTTACCGTAAGATTTCACAAAAAAGTCACAAAGTCAAAAAAAAAAAAAAAAACAGTCATTCAAATTCCGGTTTCATAAATCTGGGAATGTGGACCTGCGATGCATCATTTGCACACTGGTGGGTGAAGCGTGCATATTAAGATTTGATATGCCATATTTTATCTCGATTCTCAAAACCCTGCGTTTGGGGAAAAGGGAGGTTATTTGAAGCCCAAATATGCAACGCTTAAAATGACAATTCCCAGACCACTTTCAGGTGTGTGAAAGCACAACTTAAGGTTCAAACTGCGTTATATCAACTTTAAGCATCGTATGGGGTCAGCAAATCAGCAGCCTGCCCGCCTTGTAGTTGTCATTTCACTCTTAACTGTCACTTACAGGTATCTTGTGACGCCTGCATAATGTCAGATTAAGCTATCACCCACAGTCACTGGCAAAAGTAGCTCTTTCTGTTCATTAAAAAAGTTCGCTTCTAAAAACTCACCAGAATTACCATTTCAAATAGTGCCTGTATGAAATATGTTTCCTAGGGATTGGCTATGGGTTGTGCATGATTGATAGAATAGGTAATTTAAGGGTCGGGATGAAGTGGATGTGAATAAATGTGTGCAGAGCTTGCACACAGTCAAACTTTGTAGAATATTTAACATTTAAACTGGCTAAATATAGTGCTGAAATTTTACATTGCAGCCAAACATTAAGAACAAAAAAACCTGGAGCTGGATGAAGTTCATCACAATGTCCTCCCCGCAGCCTCTCCACTCCTGTTGGAGACAGCTTCAACCCCCAGTGCCTTGTCCACCTTTAAATTTTCATATGGAGGAAAAGGGCTGCAGAAAAACCAATTTACTAACAGAGCGACATCATCTGTTTGGCCGTTTATCTCTGACACACCACCCCTCAGTCCAGTGTTGACAGTACATGATATTCCATTAATCTGCCTAATGAAAATTTAACCAGTGTTATAAACAAATAATTGGCCATTATCCTCTCAAAGATCCCGAATAAATTACTTGGGCGTTTTTCATGGCTTCTGAAAGAAGAAGAAGCTGGCCCCTCCTGATTGATGTTGGAATAAATGCGGGGCCGGCTCCGACGCTGCGAGTGGGTCTCGGCTAAGCCTGTGATTGACTTAATGAGAGTCTTTGGGGTGAGTAAATGTTCCAAATTGCTCAGTCATTAGCTTTTGCTCGGCTGTCTGAAGATACCCCCGGATCTGCAGCGCGGGTCTCTCCTCTTGTACCATTCCGCCTGCAATTACATTTTCATTTAGAGCAAACCTCTGAAGTCCGATAGGCAGGCCCCTTTTCATTATGCTGGCCTCCTTTTTCTTTTTTATCTAAATGGTGTGAAATGTCTCTTCATTTAGACCAATTAAAGTTGAAAAAGACTGCGCTGTAATGAATTATCATACAAATTATTTACTTAATGCCACAATCTCTCTCCCTCTCTCCCTCTCCTCCTCTCTCATCCTCCTCTCTCTGGCACCAGGGATGCACAGAGTCAGGCAGACGGGGAATACGGTGTGAGAGAAGACGTGGTGGGAGTCCACAATGGATCCACTTTGAAATTGAAACTTCCTTCAAAATGATACACATTTTGCTGAGGTTATGGCTCGCTTTGGCATTTATCTGTGTCCTACATGAACCGCACTCTGCATATGGACGATCTTGACTAATGGAGGAGGATGGGGAACCCAACATCTGAACAAAGGGAATAGTATGTCGTCAATATAGCTCATTTCAGATATTTCATTTCAGGAGATGTCTAAGCTCTTCTTAATTAAGGACAAGCTTATGGTTTCAAATTAACTCATTTAATTGAGGGGACCAGTTCTTGTCTGCAAGACGGTGTGGAGAATGTCTCCAGTCTCCTTCCGGAGGCTGTTGGCTGACACATAAACACTGGGAGAGTTCACAACTATCACAGCAACCATACCTCTGGGACCGCCTCTCTCTCTCTCTCCCTCCTCTATAAGACACACACTGCCAAAAACTCCCTCCATTAGCTTTTTTACCAGCAGAGCAGCTATTCAGCACATATTCTCCAGCCATTATTCGTGTAAGCAGCCAATGCACCATATTAGGGCTGTTTTTCACCAGTCGACATAATGGGGAGAGAAATGAAACGGTATATTTTCTCTCAATGTTTTTTTTTTTTTTTTTTAAAGCCAGGCAATTCACAGCCTGATCGTGCTGGGTAAAGCTAGTGGAGCCGAAGTGACTTGTCACCATGGAGACGGCAGCTTCTACTTCATGCCAGAGCAGTTCTGCTAAAGCCCCGAGATGAGGGGGCAGCACAGAGGGGCTGTTAGTTTGTCCCCAGCCCAGCCGCCCCTTTCCTTACAGCAAATGAGGGGGACTGGCCCGACCTTAGATGGAAGCCAGATTTGTCACCGGAGGCCACATTTAAAAAAAACATCAAGCTGGTGAAATGAAAAATGATAGCCTGGATAAATTACTCTCACATCCTGCAAAAAGTCCAAAATCTATGGGGAAAAATAAACTCAAGAGGGGTCTGTTTCAGAGGAGGTGTCAAAGTGTTGTTAAACTCACTGGGCAATAATCTTAAGTACTCAATGATTTGCACTAATTGGTATGAAATCACCCACAGTGCTTAAGTGCAGCTACCGCTTCGGTTTGCTGCATCTGCTCTATGTCAGGCCCGATTCTTTGTGACAGCCTGGAAATACAAATACAAAATTGCCGTATGGATCGCCCACCTTTGAGCTTAAGTCACAGGTATAAAGACAGAATGGATTTCCACCAGAAAATCTTCTCTATTGCTTTTTGCTTCCTTATCAGCAACAAAGAATACAAGTGCTATTTGCTTTCATTATCAGGGAACACATAAAAGCCGCAGATATTCTCTTGTGCAAAGGAAGCTATTCTAAATATTATGACATGAAATGATTTCAGCACAATGACAGGATTGCTGTTTGGCAACTTAGACAAGCAGTTGGAGTGGAGGGGTGACAGAATGACACAATATTTCCAGATATGTTCATAATATAAAGAAACATGTTGCCTTTCAGCAGCAGACAAATGATTATGACAGTCATAAATGGCTGCTGTGTGGGGATACTGTAGGAGTTCAATGTCAAAGCCATCTCACTTAGATCTGTCACGGGATAGTGAGTGTCCCATAACCACATATGGCTCGACGAGGCTATTTGCACTCTCAAACACCAAGCTGTCTGAGTAATCATACCCAAGTGCTCATTATGTGTGGCATGCGCCCTAATGCATGATAATTGCTGCTTATTAACCTAATACTTCCAGTAACAGAGGTAACTCATTTTGAAGCAACATATAAACAATATAGAAGCCATTTAGAATTGTCGATAATGATTTCAGGAAGGTGGCACTAACATGAATCTGTGCAAGAGCAATAAACTAAAAAGTCCCCCTGATGCAGATTTGAATCCGGTTTGATTGATGTCTTCTTTCATATTCTTTAAACACCTTTTGTTGCTGCAGTTTACGCGAACATAAACTGAGGACATGTTAATCCTAAGTGCTCCTGTAAGTAGCTATCATCAGTCCCACTGCAGCTCCATGAACAAATGTGCAGGTGATGGCTTCAAGTGGATGAAATAGCCACCTGTCATGAAATGTTTCATTCTCGGAGCAGAGTCATGAGTTGTGTTAAGCACTTGGGTGACATGAGGGGAAATTCTTTATAGACCTGCAGGCTAACATTACCTCCCTGTTACTTTAACACAAAAGGGGTTGTTTCTTCAGTATTAATAACCAAGCATCACCTAAAAATTAATTTGAAACTATGCATATACTCCTGAATAGGAGAGGGTAAAACTATTAATTAAAAGTGGAACAGGTTCTTATTTTAGTGGAAAGTGGAAAAATTATGAGCCTTTGTTAAGGAAGGCCCAGGAGCAAAGCTTTCATTAGCCTACATGCATGGCAAAAGCAATTCATCAACTGTAATTTTGCCTCAATGGGCAAAAAAGAGGGATCAACCTCAGCATGCTATTTATGGAGATTTACGGAAGTCTGGGAAATGCTAATGTGATTAACATTTATCTACAACATGTTTCGAAATGGCCCTCATGTCCACGTTTTGCCTTTAAGATTAAGTTATTGCACTTGCTCGAGAAAAAATATAGAGTGATACAGAATCTGCTTTGCAGTGCAAGAGCACACAATGATTTTTTTTTTTTTTTTGGGTGGGGGGGAATTCTCTGTCACATTAGTGGAGGATTTCTTTCCCCCCAATCCCCTCCCCTCTCTCTAAATATCTCTCTTTATGTATGTCTGTCCCTAGATGAAGGCGCGGCGAGCAGAGCGGCGCTTTTGTCCTACCGGAGTGTCTCTCTCGAAAATGTGAACTGTTCCACGGATTAGCTGAGCAGAGATTTATTTAATGCATCCTCATAGAGTATTGTTGAAATCTATTTTGGGATACGGAGCTTGCCAAGCTCTAAGCCTGGTAATATATGCCTGCTACAGTTTAAGAGAGAGGGTTCACAGACCCTCTTTATGTTGGGATCATAAGGATCATACAGAGTCATTGAATATGAAAATATTGAGGGCTGGTAGCACATTTATTGTTTTCACACAGGACCCACAAAAGGCTTGTTTTCATGCCCTCCCTCCTGTCTCTTGTTTGTATGGCCTGTTTAAATATTTGATGTCCTAGAGAATGATTGTGATATTCACCAGATAAGAAACTGCACATGCATATGCCATGAGAGGCCCCTATTTAAGATACCGGCTTAAGGTTTCTGAGAGGCCAACAAAGCCATGGATGGAAGAGACTGCAGTGCATTTGCATTTAAGCTGTGGATTTAGGAACAGCTAGAGCAGAATGAATACTAATAATGTATCTAATTTAAAATGCTAAGTATTTACCTTAGAATTTATTCAACCATAAATCCTTACAAATAAAATCAAAAGACACATTTTATTCAATATCCACAATAGTGTGTTTACAGCAAATGATGGCCTATGTACATTTCATCAAGGATGTACTATAATGTATATTACAAATGATTTTACTTTCAGTTGAAATATAAACCGCTTTAGATGACAGATCAGTTTCAAGTTGCTGATATCAGCAAAGTCCCAAAACTGGAACCAACAATCCCCAGACTCTGACTACACTTCCCAGCATGCCTCAGGGGGATAAGGTTTGGACCGCTTCTCCTCACAGTGAACGGGGAGCAATGTGACAGAGAGTGACACAAAAGAGGAAAGCCAGGGGGTGTGCAGGAGTGGGGGAGAGGGAGCCGGACAAAAGAGAAGACATGGGCTTTGCACGGAGGACATGATAAAGCCAGGAGCATTATCGTCAGTGTGAAAGACGGGGGCCATACTTCAAACGGGATTTTCTCTCCATGACAGGATACTCCGCTGACGCAGAGCAAATAGCTCTCTGTAGCAGTATATAGCTTCAGGGCTTCTAGGCTTCTTTGTAAATTCAACAAACTACAATGCAACGATAGGATCTCATACAGAATGCTCAGAATCCAAATTCTAGATAAGGAAATATAATGGCAGTGAGGAGAAACTGTGAATTCACAAGAGTCAAGACTTAAAGAATTTGATTTGATTTGGTTTTCTAATTGAGAAAAAAGCAGTTCTTGAATAAATAAATCAGAGTCACTTGAAAGCAATACTGGCGACTGGTGCATTATTTTAGCTGCTACAGTGGAGGCATTAAGCTTTACAAATATGACTCTTGCAAGGAAGCCACGGGGTTCAATCAATTAGCCTGTGATTATTATTACTTCTGTTGTTATTACTAGTCCCAGCAGCCAGGCTGTTATGCTAACCCTAGACGCAGTCCATACTACTAATCCTTGCCCCTTCCCTAACCTTAACCTTTACTCTCTTAATCAACATCATATTCTGAGCAAGTGGGCAAAATATTTACATGTTATCTCTCGCAGCATTCAGTGAGAATTTGCTTTCACTCTGGGAATTCTCAGCTGAAAGTTGTTTGCGTGCTTGCATACATCACTGTGCATGCAAGTGTGTGCGTGTGCACATGCGTGTACAGTATGTGCATGCGTGAGCGTGTGATACATCTGTTATTCTGTCCGGGCTCCACTGTTGGTTTTTCATCTTTTGTCTGAGTTGAAAGTCACAAGGACATTAGGGCCCCAATAAATTAGTGGAAGAAAGGCTCCCATTGTAGATGGGCTGTCGTGGGTGGTGTAGTCTGTCTTTATATAGATCTGTCTTGCACATTATGGTGTTACTGACAAATAAGAATTTAGGCTCAGCCTTAGAAGTTGTGGTAAAATACAAGATATTTTAAGTTAATAAAGGCAAAAAGACAGTAGTAGAGCAACCACAGCTAGACAAGTTTATATCCCAGACTGGTGGAAAAGCTCTTCTTTTATTTTGTTCAATATTCAACCCATCTGTCCTCAATTCTGAAAATGACTATTGAGAAGTTTGATCCAACAGCAAATATAAACTGGACAGCAAGATAAAGGAAAAGCACGAAAACATTGAAGCAAGCAAACATCACAGTGAGACAAAGATATTTCCTATGCAAAGCTCGCACACAATGTCATGTGTGATAGCGACGAATCCCGTCCAAGTCACACGCAGGGGGGTTGGTGGGGAGACAGAAACGAGGTCGGCTGCCTGCATCTTCCAATGATTCCCCCTCTTAGCTTTGATTCTGCTGATCCAGTATCTCGCCATATAGCAAGGGACACAAAGCAGATTTCAGCTTTGGGCTAATCTCATTAAGAAACTCTAACCACCCCTATGAGTAGTGGGGGAAAAAAGCAACTCATTCTGCACTATGCCAGAGCCAAGGCTCAGGGAGGCAGGTGTAATGTTACATAATTAGCCTCTAAACGGTAAAAAGGAGATTATTGCAAATGGTCTACCAGCCAGCACATGCAGTGGACCTGGTCCCCGAAGTCCCTGAAGTCTAGTGAAGCTGAAAACATCCCAGGGGAATTGATGTGTGAAAAAGGAAAAACAGGTTATTTGCGGTAAGTGTGTGGTGTAGGGTGGTCAAGACCCTCTGTAATTTGGTCCACTTTAACAAATTAACATGAGTTTGATTATGGTGTAAGTAGGGGAATTTAAAACAAAAGTGGTGGATGGTCAGTTTGGGGCAATTGTCAATGCTGCGAGAATACAGCTGGAACATGAATTGACACGTCGCTTAGCTTTCCTCCATCTTTCCTCTCTCTCTCTTAATAAGGGAAAATGTTACTTTTAAATACGTAAAAACTGCATGAGGGGGATTTAGTGAGGCCCAAGTCTGTGCTCCTGCTGAGATGTCCTGTCAACCACCAGCAGGGGCTCTGCTGCTGACTCCTGCACAGAAATGGCCAGCAGCAGAATTGATGGAGTCGGCCTGATCCAGAGAGCCCACACCTAGTCACTCATAACCTCAAGACTGGATTACCATGTCAGATTGTTGCCATATGTGGCACGGCGCACCACTCTGGCAATGACAGTGATCAACTACTACCGTTCACCACAACCATCCAACAAACATTGCTGTCAGAGTTCAAACACTGAATGGACTCAAATAAAGGATTTCTGCACCATGTCTAACTACAATATCCCTTATTGTCCAGCAGGCATGCTAATTAGAGAAACAGATGATCTAAATGTCTCTCTGGGCAGAGCCAGTTAGGACAAAGAAAGAATGGCGGCAATCCTTTGTTGCCTGTTCAGACACGCTGAAGCATCGGCTCGTTGTTACATAAAGTTGTATAACAAATGAGCCTGGGCTCTTTGAACTGGCTGACCACACAAGCCTGGAAGAGTCACTAGGAGCCCAACATGTGGCAGCAATAAGATGGCCCCGCCCTCTGCAAGACATGTGGGAGACACTGCATTCCAGTGGAGCTCATTAAAGCTAAAAAACAAATCCAACAAACACTGCCCCAGTCTCAAAGGAAGGCCGTGCAAATGATGCCTGCCGCTCCTTCTGTTTATTTATCTATTTTTTTCATCGTCTGATTATTTCCATTGTCTGCTCCACACAACGCAGAACATCGAGAAATCCCCGAATTTCCATAATCCTTAATTCCATTTGCTCATCATTTCAGTAACTTTAATGAGTCACTGTGACTGACAGCTGAATGTTCAGACACATTTTAAAGACAGTGACATTTACCATGGCTTTTATAAAGTGTACAGATGTGGTTTAGTGTTTAAACCTGTCATTGAATTTGGCTTATTTATAATGCTGTTTGTTCCACCAGTCTGCCCAGTTAAGCTATGTGTTGTCTGTTTAACTTGGCTATAAACAGACTGTTGCTGACTGTTTGAACTCCTCCTCATACATTCAGATGAGCAAAGGGCGTGTTTTTTTTGTTTTTTTTTTAACTGTTATTGTAAAATGTGACATGATATTCAGTTTGTGTACATGACTTCACAACATGAGGCCGTGCATTATGGAGATTCCAGAGTGTATTCACTTAAGATTGATAAAAACTCAATAAAATCAAATGCCCACCGGGGAGGCAGTTTTCTCGCTGTAGCAGACATCTGGCATGATTATTTTCAGCTCTTCAGCTAATCCTCTCTAAATGTAAACTGAAGAAAAATGTGCCAAATGGCTTTAGAGCAAGACTGAATTTTGGACTTGTGGAAGATTTAAATGAGTTTTATAGAAATGTTAGAGGCATTATTGGAAAACACAGTGAGACAATTGTAATTACTTTTCAGCCTGTCACATTTATAATCATTATCCCACTTTTTAGACATGCCAATTTTTGACTCCTGTTAACCATTGCAGCTGTGGAGAAGCCACATAACATACAGCAGGGTTTTTTTTTTTTTTTTTTCATGTTTTGATGCGCTTTCATCTGTGTTGCTGGGCGTTAGATGTTTGATATGTAGCGTTGTGACTGGAAACGCTTGAGTCGTGTGCATGCCATTCAGAGGTGGCCCAGTAAGAGCTAATCTACTTGTCAGGGTTGACTGCCAAGCATATCAGCCCACACACTTCACAATATGACTTTATTCATACTGTAGATCTGGGACATTAACTGTCTCTGCCCACAAGAACACAACACTTACGCCCACCGCTCCCAATGAAAGAAACCTACATTATAAGCCGGTGCAAGTGATAAAAAACTGATCCACATCCTTTACAGCGAACATCTACAACCAACGTCACCTTAAGACTGCAACCTGAACCCTGTTGAGACACATGGCTCACTCAAATATCCACTTTAACAGCACTACTTTTGTTCTTATGTGAGGATCGTACAGCTATTCTGCACATTTTGATGTTCCTATTCTGTGGACTTCAGGAAAACTGCCAGCAGGATGTTTGGACAGCGCTCCACTTTACAATGATTCAGTTCTTGAGCAGCAACATTTGAAATAAAAAGGCTTAAGGGGCTGTAATGTTTACAGCGGCTGCATCATTAGGGACTTCTCAGATGGCGACCACCACAGTCAGTACAAAAGACTGAGAAACATGAATGCTTTGTGTTTAAATGAGTCAATCCGAACATGAATTTCAGGATGACTCTGCTCTAACAAATGTGGTGATAGCCTCCAAGCAGATGACCTGGAATCCTCTTAAACTGGAAAACTGCATATCGCTTCTGACTTGGAAGCAAGAGATGCATTTGATGAGGCTTATGCTATATTGTACCATAAAAGAAGTGGATGGCATGATTTATTAAGCTTGAATAATGGTACCTCATGGGCATTTCATAAATCTCAAACAGAGCAGTGACCTCAGTTGCCAACACTTCATAAATCTATATCAAGAAAATTGGAACTTCAAAACACACATAATATAGCAAATATGTCTAATATGTTTGCTTCAATTAAAGAAATTGAGTACAGGTCAAATAGGTAGGGTTCACATATACATTAAGAGAAAAGCATTGAGCAATTATTTAGAAAGTAATAACTCCCTGATAAAGAAGAAAGGACACACAGACATCTGCAGTTGATTAAAGCCTCACAAATTTACAATGAGGCGGAAGAGGGATGTCAAGTTTTCACACTAATTTAATACAGGGTCTTCCTGACCCAACTGTTATAAGAAGGATTCTTTTGCATAACATATTGTAATGATAATTTTAACTCTAAACTGTAACGCAGAGAAGCTGTCACAGAAAGGGCCGCTGCCAGATGGAAGAAATATCACCCTGGACTGTATTATAGCGAGACAAAATGAAAATAAAAAACGTATCCAAAGTTCACAAAAGCAAAGCTATTCAAATAAACCAATAAATAAATGAGAGTACAAATGTGTAAGCCTCGGGGCAAAGAGGGGATCCTGCTGCCAAGTCACAATCTCAATCTCAGTTTGTAGTGCACCACAAGGGGCAGTGTGCAGTGCATGACAAACAAGGGCTGCAGTGCTGCTCCACATTTGCTTCATGAGGGGGTGGACTCACAGAAGTCACTTAAGGTTATCAGGTGTTTACGGCTCTGGCTTTCCATAACTACACGTGTTGCAGAGTAGTACAGGAATAACTGAAACAAATTAAACCACTCAAATAAAAATGTGCATGTTTAATTCGACACTGTTGGAATTAAACACAGCTGATCCTTCATGTGATCGGAACATGTCTGTAGTCTCAAAGGAGTTTTATTGCACATGTGCAGCAGCGCGCCTCATGTGTGTCTTAAAAATCATCAAACCTAAGTTCCTGTTGATCTTTAGCCAGCACTGTTAATATGATGTTCCCGGGGCAATATACTGTACTAATATTAAGAAACCTGAGCAATAGTCCATTAATTCCAAAATGGCAAACTATTAATTTTCAATATGCCATTAAAATGGGCTGAGCGGAGTGCTGAATATTTTATATGACCAATTAATAACTTCTTAGTGGATGGATTTTATTTGAATTAACGGGCTGCCTTGCTCTCCTTTGAAATTTCCCAGATTAGATTGTTTCAAAGGAAAGGAAATAAGTTTCTGCAGACACTGTCCTGACAGCATGTGTTGGGGGTGTGTGTGTGTGTGCAAACATTCTGTGCAACACATGCTTTGCATTTCATATATTAAATACAAAAACTCTATTTTCATGTTAATAAAGAAAAAATCTATTGAATTACAGATACAGTATTTTGAACAATTACAGGATTAATTAGCATGTTTCAAACATATGTGAGAAACTTCTCTATATTCTCTATACTATACTCTATCTTCTCTATATTTTAAGTGGTATTGAATGAAAAAACATGTCATATGTATTTCTATTATTTTTACAATAAAAAAGTACCCTTCAATAAATAACCTTACTTTTACATACTGATGCTGGCACCTTTCAGTATCTTAACGTGAACAGACATCATTACTAACTTTATCCTTTAGATCACATGACTTATCATTTTGTTATTCTTATTATTTTGATGATTTATTCTATTACTACAGTCCACTGGGCTGCATAAACTTAAACAGCAAGCTGGTGCATCATTTAGTCATTTATTGATTTACAATGTGCAAGTAAGGGTTGTAGCAGTGACAGTAAAAAAAACTACCAGCTGACCCACTGAGGGGGCCACAGGCTGTGAAGAGGATGAGGCAGAAACTGGGGGGCTGGAAGGGTATGGAACTTGAGAGCACAACCTGAATCATTTTTAATATATGTACTAAATTGATGGCGATGAAAATAAGACTCAGAGACACAAAAAAACACTTGTTTGCAGATTAATGTCTTGAATGGAGGATTGTGAGGGTGCTCTTTGTCGCAGGCCTCACATTGTGCCCTGGCCCTCACCTGAGACTAATGCTTAAAAGACCCTAAAACCACACAAGAGGGACAAAAAAAAGTTTGCTGCACAGGGAATATTCCTACTGTAGATGTTTAGTAATAAACAAGTAAGCCAACTCACAGGGTGGGGGGTGGGGGGGATCATGGCGACTGCAACACAGTTTGTGTTACTCCACAATGTCACATTTAGGCTCTAATATTCTCCAGGAGAATGAATATATTTGTTGACTAACAGCATGGATAAAACTCTTAAATATTCAGAATTTTTAATCTGGTTTAACATTTCCACCCGTTTTATGCAAATGACAGTCTATTAGCATAATCTCATTTGAGAATACATCCTTTTAAAGTAAAAGATTATAACCTATTTTTTTAAACACATATAAATCAAGTGTTATATTGAAATGGTAATGTTTTAAAGTCTGCGTGCTCTGCAGAAAAGAAATGCATTTACATACGTACTTTTTTTTTTTTTTTTTTGCATTAGTGGTTCAACACTACATGAAAAGATACAAAACAAAGCTAAAACCTCCATGAGGGAAAACATCCAACAGCTTAAATGTCTTGGCAAACATGAAACAACCATTTAAAGAGCTCCAATAAACAACTGCAAATATTCCCTTTGTGTTATTTTGCCTGACATATAAGTGCACATCTAATTTCTACCCTGTTTCTTATACTTTTCTGATACCAAGACTGTTGTTGACAACATCAAATCAATTTTCCTGGGGAGGAGAGGAGAGGGGAGGAAAAGGTAGGACATTACCTCCAGCATTTAAGTGGAAACAGGGCCAGTAAAAGCTTCACTGAGATACTGAGGTGGATAAAGATGTAAGAAAGGGCCATTATGCTGCTGAGGTGGGGGGACTCTATCTCTGTCCGTTCCCCCTCCCTCCCTCTACGTCTGCCTTGAACTTGTAAGGAGTTCAGCAGGTCTGAGTCTGCAGTCCAGACAGGCCTCTGGAATGCGAGTGCGGCCACTCAAGCCCGTCTGACCTGCCACCATACCAGCTCCATTTCACGAGGCTAACTTACCTATTCATTTACAATGGGACTTCAACTTTATCTTCCCTTGTAACACAACATTAACTGCCAAAGAGCTGGAAATGCATTATCAGCCCGCCCCAAAGCTTGGATTGCTTCCCTCATAAATAAGATCATTATACGAGTGGTAATCCCATTAAATAGATCATTTTGCAAATATCTAAATCCAATTAATAAAGTGTTTTCAGAGGGGGTGCAGCAAACACTGCCTTTTAGAGAGCTGACATGCTGTGACTCCGGCTCTTTGTTCCTCACTCCCTTAGTACCAATGGTGATATTAATAAATACAACCCCGAGCCTGAATCACTCTTTGACAGAAAACGGGGATTCAGTTTTTGCTTGTTCGGGTAGAATAAAAATTAAGTGAAAAATCTATGTTTATCAGACGAAAAGATTGAATTATTTCAAGCTAATTTTACTGTGGATTTGGAGAATTTTCAAACAAAAATAACTTGTTTCCTCACCTTTCACTCCAGCATGTATTGCACTTGTTTGCATAATGTGCTTATAGGATGTCCTGCTGCTGTAATCCCGTAAAAATCCCGATGTGGACCGGGCCGCATGAGCTAAACGCTTTTAAATGATTGCCAGATGGTTTAACAAATTAGCCGTTTACTGAATTAATCCAAACTAGTTTCCCAAACCATTACCATAACCCATCAGTGCCCTCCAAGTGCCCTTTAACTATTGGACATGTGCTCCTGCATTGACTGTGGCCCTTTCTCTCCACTGTTAGTCACAATATTAGACAGAAAATTGTTTTACTAATTAATTGCCCTTGCATAAACTAACCATCTGTGAGCAAAAGAGGCATTATAATCCTAAAGTAGATGCCCCTCAAGTGTTTGTGTTTGTTCCACTGAACTAATAAAGTGCATAATCCGATAAAGGATAATATCCTAAGCTTTGATTGTGCCTGAAGTGGTTGTTTTACCTTTGTGGAAAGTGCGTCTGGCATGGTAAGAATGTTTTCGTATCTTTTCATGGTTTTTAATTGCCAGCTGAAGCTGTTAGGAAAACATTGCTGTGGTTAAATGAATTAAAAAACAGTGCCCCTGGGTGATGTTAACACGTTGCACTTTCTCATCCAAAGCGTATGTAAGGCAGCTGCCAGTGAATGATCTATGTGTTATTCATATGGCTGTTTATGGTACAAAGTGACGGAGACCACAGTTCTACAAGTTATTACGGTTTTCAATGTGTCTTTCACTATCTACATAATTCCTTTGTCTTGGGGGTTCATTTTAATAACTCTGAGATGATTTAAGTCACACTGACAACAGATTCCATTGACGTCAACACGTCAAAGAAATCACGAAGCCAAACACACGTCTGTATCTATATGTGTGATGCCATTGAAAAAGCCCTGTAAAATTCTGGGAAGCTCTATGTGTTCAGAGCAGGGAGGGAGCAGCTTTTAGCACTGCAGCAGACCACAACTCTGCATCCTAATGACAACATCATTAGAAGTATCATAGCAGTAATTATTCTCTTCATCTGAGTTCAAGCCTACAAAGAGGGGCCGGAGAAAAACCGAGGCTGAGGTTGAGACCAGTCTCCCCCTCTTCCAGTCTGCCTTTGCCTGTCTAATCTGTCTTTTTCTAATGAAGAGAAGGAAAGCGAGAACAGTGGAAAGAAAGAGATGTCAAGATTGAGGGCGGCCGCCCCCCTCGCAGGGTCAAACTCGAGGGGTTAATACCTGGTGTCCGACACTGCACATAAACTCCGCTGAGCTCATCACACTAATTAAACAGACACACATCCTCTCTGAGCTCCGATGGCCAATCGCTGCCAGCTAAAAAAGCAGTCTATTCATGGAGGTTGGCAGGGTGTGCATGTGGGGTGGGCGAGGGAAATGCTACCTGCCCTTCCTCAGTTTGATTAATGTGAAGAACAATGGCGCTCTTGTGGCCCGCCAGCCTCACTCCACTTGGTTCTGGTTCACCGCTCGAGGAGAGGGGACTGCATGTTCCAAACTCGTACCCCCAGACGAACCACCACCTAGCCTAACAACTCCTCAACGGCCGCTGTCTCCTCAACACCCACCTCCTCATCGTCGAACTAGTCATGTCAAATACAGTCAGAACAAAAGCAGTTTTTCAGAATATCTGTTATTGAAATAAGGCAAGCAAAATACATCTTGAATGACTTCAGAACAATATTTGAATTGTTACTGTGGTTCATTAGAGATCACTTGCAGTTACATTGACTGTCTGTTGGTGGACTGTCCTTTGCTCGCGCTAACTACTCCAAACTGCTTTTTTTCTAAAGCAAAAAGCCCAATTCATACTGCAGTTGATTCATGATTGTGTTAAAGCAGTCCTGTCAGGGAGCAACAAAACGGACATTTATTTATATGAAAATGTCATGGATTATTACTTTAATGTATCATTTGTTGGTCTTTCCACAGGCTTAACAACCCTTAAGTGGATGCATCACTTGCAAGTTAAGAGAAGTCCACAGTGTATTCAACAACTGTTTCATGGAGACCTAATCTACGTTTTATCAAATGTACCTGACCATATTTCTTTTCTGCCGTTGGCATGAAGAGTAACAGACAGCCAGTGATTACATTTAAAGGATAAAAACATCAACGGCGTCTCTCTGAGGGAATGACAGCATAATGTTACATGTGTCAAAACTTGGGCGACATAATTAATTGCAGCACTCCCTGAACTCACAAAGACTTGGAGAGCTTTACCAATACTTTGCCAATACTCCCTGCTTCAGCTATGTCAAAACAAGGAGACAAATTGAACCACCTGCATGTCTCCAAAGCTTGACAACTCATCTCACTTGCAAATTGCAGGCATTTTACCCCTGTACAAAGAAGTCCGTAGAGGCCAGCAAGCTTCTCACCAGCCAAGGCTTGATAGGTCTTCATGCAGCTACGTGACACTTTGAAAACAGTGGAGACTTTTCATAATACTGAGGCTGGAAAAAGAACATGCAAAGTCCTAATGATGATAGTCCATATGGCCAAGAGCACAGTGTTGGTCACACGCTCTGAGATGTCTGGAGAAGTGCTGCACAGTTATTTGCTGTGAACTGACTGAAGGCAGGCATGTTAGTTTTCTGGTGGACATGCAGATACAGTTTTATTCACAGCTGGAAAATCTGCACAGAAAATGATTTTTATTTATTTATTTTTTTTGTGTAAAGCTAAAGCAGGTTATTGATCACTGAGGCATCTTGAAACACCACAGACCTTTATTTTATATCTTTTAAGGAGAGTAATACCTAATCACTCTTGTAATATGAGAAAAGGTACTTATTAATTGGGAATGCATGTTAATGGCATTAAAATTGCTGCTTGTTTGTATATACTGCAGATATGTTCACATAGCAAATGGTTATTAGCAGAAAACTGTGCTGCAGATGGCTTACAGTTAGTGTGCATCACGAAAAAAGAGAAAAACAGAAAGACAGCGAGGGAATCAGGCAGAGAGAGATATTTCAATTCCTTTCATTAAAACTTATTACTTTGTATTTTATATTATTGTAATCCTCTCTATGAGCAATTTTGTAATAGCATAAACCACTATTTATCTCTGATTAATTAGATTAAAGACCTTTTAAATCTCTTCTGGTGGAGAACGCCCATGGAGCTTCTCTTTTCACAGCAAAGAAACACTATAGATCTTTCCTGCCGATCACTTTTTGCAGATTAGAGGATTGTTATTAATTGGTCAGTTGGCTAATTGTTCTTTTTCTTAATTAGCCTCTGCAGAGGAATAATGGCCTTTGTTCAGCGACCCTCATTTACAGTAATGTGCTTGTCACATTAGTTAGGATTCACACACATGCAAGCCACGTGCAAGGCAGAATGGAAATTATTGAGCATAAATACACTACAGAGCTGGAGAAAAGTAAATGATACAAATCATGGATCGTGCCGTTAACCCACGGCTGAATTTTATCAACTGCAAAATGAAGGGAGCAAACTGGGCACTAGTATAGAAAAATCTTTTGCATAGCGCAAGAGGACAAAACAACATATATTTTCTTTCATTTCATGCAAGCAGACAAACTGCATGAATATAGTAAAATGTCTGTACTGCGGTATTTTGAGGATGAGGAAAGGTTGCACATGTTTACATTCACACCTAGGAGCTGCCTGGCAATAACACATATTCAAACTGTTGGTGCACATGTAGAAAATAAAGGGCAGAAACTAGAGAGGCACTGACAGTGTCAGTAGTGGTGAAGCTAATTAAAGTGCAACAATGCCAGAGGAAATGCTGTTCTTTAACATAGAAAAAGTACTACTAAATTAGTCACATACATGCGTGTCTGCAATGAATAACAAACAGACAAAAAGACGCAAATCATAACCTCCTCAGTAGAAGCAGTACGCAGAGTCTTATATTTAGTTTCTTCCAACACTGTCTATAATATTTAAAATAGAGGAAGCACACATATCAAAGTCCCTCTCAGGTCTTTGGGATCTTCACTGGTGGTTCCTGGCATGGCTTATACCCAATGTCTCTTCAGATGCTGAAACATTCCCTTCATCACAAGCACAGCAAATCTGAGGCAACTTGTCTCCCCCCGTCAGCAAATGGCTTGACTGGTACCAAAATTCGAATGCTAAACCTGAAAAACAATACCACAGGTTTATTGCCATGAGAAACTTATTGTAATTCTGCAGTGGCATCTGACAGCATTTCCCAAATGAGGTACGGCAAGCCTGGGAAATGTTTAATAAAGTGGGCCTCAACCACAATGGCTTCAGTACCCGGCCCATGTAGATGAGTGTGGGCAGGGAAAGAGTCAGAGAGTGACCTCAGTTTAACTGTCCACATGCAGCATGTTAAAATTATTATTTTGTTTAAATACTCTGCAAACCTACTTAACAATAATCATCCATCCATCCATCCATTTTCTATACCGCCTATCCCTTTCGGGGTTGCGGGGGGCTGGAGCCTATCCAGCTGTCAACGGGCGAGAGGCGGGGTACACCCTGGACTGGTCGCCAGTCGATCGCAAGGCAACAACAACAACGACCATTCACACTCACACTCACACCTAGGGGCAATTTTAGAGTGACCAATTAACCTAATGAGCATGTTTTTGGTCTGTGGGAGGAAGCCGGAGTACCCGGAGAGAACCCACGCATGCACGGGAAGACCATGCAAACTTCGCACAGAAAGGCCCGACCCGGGGATCGAACCGGCAACCTTCTTGCTGTGAGGCACGTGCACTACCTGCTGTGCCACCATGCTGCAACAATAATCATGGGAGGGGTAATGACACACAAAAAAAGATCAATCAAAGCAGTTTTTGGGAGGAAATTAAAGTAATGTACTAAATATTACGATGGAAAGAAACATTTACCATCCAAAAGTCACAGTGTCTAACATAGAACAATCATTTCAGGATGCTTCAAATTGTCAGTGCTTTTCCTATTTTTATAATAATAATAATAATAATAAGAAGAAGAAGAAGAAGAAGAAGAAGAAGAAGATGAAGAAGAAGAAGAAGAATTTGCCTTGAACTCTCATGGCAAACTGAAAAACAAAAGTGAAAAGTAGTTTCTCCTGAAGTCATATAGTTTGACAATGTTTTTTTTTTTTTATGCCTTTCTTGATCTTCACAGACCTGTCAGGACAGCAGATCTTTGTTTTTCTGCAATTTATTAGATTTCTGGATGCTGATGTTCAAAATTTGCATACAGCTATAGTACAAGTACAGTTTGGTGGTAACAATATACAAAGTGGCTTAGCACAGCTCAGTCAAACAAAGCTCTTTTATTATATACTTTATGGTTTTCCATTTCAAATGTAATATTTTTAAAATTGTAAAAATATTGAGATCGCATGTAACCAGTGATATCCAACTAAACTGAAGGTGGTGGCAGGCAAATTAATTAGTAATTCCCTGAAATGTCAGTCCAAAAACAGTAAGTAGACTGAACCATGATTCACTTAAGTTACAGGTTAATACTTTTTATTAGTGCAATGTGCAGTGATGTCACATCCTCCTGGCTGCGCCTCCTACTGTAAACTGTCCACTGCCATCATCTGTAAGATGACCAGACAGCGCAGCTCAACAAGGAGCTCTGTATGAGAGACCACGAAGCCAGACACTCAAAGACATTGGCAGACTTTGCTGAGCTCAGCCCAAATATACAACATGCTCCCCTCAAACCTGGGCTTGTTTAGCTGCTGGCACCCGAAGGCGTCAGTCAGATGTATGCCAGCTGAGCTGAAATGTGCCCACAGAGTACACACTGCAGCATCACTACCAGCACCCGTGCCCTCACCTTGTCTAACTTGGCACTTTTTGAGTTTGATGGAAAAAATTGCCCATTGCAAGCGACAAGTCATGTGCCAGACAGCATATTTATACATCTTAATTAGCAATAATGAAGCCCAGTACCTGCCAACAATCTGATGCCAGTGGTTACTGTGTCGTGTTCACTAGGCTGTATGTCTGTTGTTTACCTTCTACTTACATGAGAATCGCACAAATAAAATAGGTGAAAGGATCCTGTGTTTTAACTAAAACCATTAGAGCCGATAACAAACATGTAATGAGGAAGGATCTTTAAATGCAGGTAACACTTGAGGATGAAAATGTTTAGTCTGCATGAACCTGTAACATCACTTAATGATAACTAGGCTTATATCTACAGAAAGGTAAAACCTGCAGGCTGTAGCATGCTTCACATTTACAGACGATTATGAATGAGCAGGTTATGATTATCAGTTGCTCTCACAGTCTGTCATGTCACAGATCATTCATTTTGCAGGACTTGTCAGGACATGGTGAATGACTACAGCGGATTCTCATGATGTTTTGTTTAAAGTCCCCTTGATTTGAGGCTGTGTTTGGATGCAAACATGTTTAGATCTGTCATCAGCGATAAGTCTGGGCCCTGCACAGCGAGACATTCTTTATGAAGGTAATGGAAACAAGTTGCATGGATTTTTTACCGTGAAATAGGCTACAGCCATCCTCCTGACGTCTGGATTTATGGCCTGGTAATTCCCCTCTGGAGTAATTTGGCTGGTACATCTGCAGCTTAGCAGCATTCCAGCAGAGCTCTCCTGTGCTGTGAAGTCAGGAGATGACTGATTGATTGATTGTATTACTCTAGTTTTAGCATGGCTTTACAGAGCTATTGCAGTGAAGTTCTAATGTGATCTATCCACTGCAAACTAGAACAGTGCTTGATGTAAGCATTGAGCGGCCGGCCCACTGCTGGGTTATCCTGCTGTGATGATCACAAATCATAGTTAAAAAGTGAACTTAACATAATAGAATAACCCACAGCAATAACAATAAATACACTGACTGATGTCTTTTTTAACCTCCTTCCACACAGAAAAAATTTATAATGTGCATATAGTTAAATCCTGAGCCATTATTAACACAGCATCTGACTACAACATAGCTTTCACTGTGTAACATAATATTCTGATTACATGTAATACTTCACTGTTGTTAATGCTAAGATAATAAGTTAAAGTTTGTCACTGCTTCCACACCAGTGATCACTCTGCAACCTCTTGTGGTGACAAATTAAAGGGTTAAAACGACCAAATGTAAACCTATGGTCTGTTGACAGCTCACATTTCCTAGCTTTTAGGTGATAAGTCCCGGGCACGTGCAGCTCAGACGGTGATAATGAGACCAGTCGCTCACCAGCTTGCTGAAGAAACACTGCGGTATTACAAGCTCGACCTGTTCCCCAAAACAGTCAGGCCTGCAAAGAGCACAAAAGATACAAGTCTCAGAGGCACAAAGTGATATCTGACTTGAGCAGAAGAAAAAATGCTACTTTTTTTATGTTAAATGTGGATATAAGTGGATCAAATTAATATTAATATCATGTAATGCCATTTTGCCAGTTTGTTAGCTACATATTATTTGTTTTAGCCATTTTAGCAAAACTAATGTTAGCTAATTACAGTCTAGCGAGCAACAGTTACACTCATTCGTGAGAAAAAATGTTGATTTAATGATATTACTGTTATTTAATCACATGACTGCTGACATTACTGTACTTATCTAGTTTCAATTACTTTTTAGTCATTAATGTTCAACAAAATTTTCCTGTTACAGGCTAGCTGATGACAACTATGCTACTGTAGCTCACCCAAAAACAATAAAATCCTAACAAGACAGTAGCTAGCTAGCTAACAACATTACAGTAACATTACTGTATGAATGGCTTATCTGATTTGCAGATAGGTGTCTTGCTCTTCTACGAACAGTAAGTTAGCAAACTAAAAACATTTGAACAACATAACAAACTTGTTTGTTACCAACATTACTAGAACTCAAACAAATACAAATTCAAACACCTTCATCTCCTGTTTTGTGCCACTGTATTTCAGATCATAAGCAAAAGAAAAACTGTTGTCAAAGGAGCATGTTACAATTATCCAATCTAAAATTCAGATATGAGAAAATAAACACTGAAAAGATGCAAATTGTATTCCACAACATATTTGACAAAACAGGGCTGTTCTGGTGTGGAAAATACAGATCACACAGAGGGCAAGCTTTCTGCCAACACTATACTTAATTTCCTCACTGTTGAATTTGTTAAAAATAAATTACTGGCCTGCCAGCTGACCTTGTATTATCAGAAGTTTTGATAAAAGCTCAGACACTCTGTGAAAATGTGTGTTATATTTTTAATGTCAGCAAGAACAGGATTGGAGTGTCTTTAGAAAGAAACGTTTTAACATGCACGATAAAATGTGTGTGCTTGTTAACTGTACATCTGTTTTGTAGCTCGCTTGTTTGAGTTCTGGTCTGCATCCTTCACTCTTGTTGGCTTTTGTACCTGGACAGATTCTCTCTTTCCTCTGGTTGTCATCTGGCTTTGTTCACCTGATACCAGACGCGTGGCAGCTATCAGCGGAAGACAATACCATCAATACAATGCACAAGGCTGGGATCTGCAGCCCGTTTGACACCTGATTTATCTCAAGCACCTAGTCAGATTAGTTAACTATTCAACAAAGCGTCCTGCATTGGAGGGGTGGGTGGGGTCTGATACTCCAGGGAGTTTGAGGGGTTAACCTTGACATCTGGCCCCAGATCATCCACCAAGTTCAGGCCAGCTGCCCAAATAGGTCTGGTTTTTCCCCTAAAAACACCTCATCCATCTGCTGAATTTCTCCTCATACAAGTTTCTCCATGATTGCCTGAGGCACAGACGCGTGCGGGGTGACACTGATCCCTGCTATGACGCCCATCCATATTTAAAGGGGAGTGCAGGTGACCTGTGGGTGGCCCTTTCTGGCACGCTTAGGCTCTCCTGCACCCACAGAATCTAACATAACACGTTTGTTGGATATTTCCTCAAATTACTGCAATATGATATAAAGCACAATGAACTAATGGGCTTTAATCTAGGAGGCACTCAGATGACACGTGCCGTACAAAAGCTGGGATCTGTGAAATTCAATCTGTTGATGAATGTGTAAGGATGACAATGTGTATGCCTATTAGCTTATGAATACAACAGGTGACAACTACATAAAGCCCAATTACACACTTATTTGTGTTCAGTGTCTCCAAGGCAGACTATAAGTTAACCCAGGAAGATAAAAAATTAATCGCGATGCATGCTGCCAGTCGTGTCACCAAATTATATTGAAATTAACTTTACGAGCGCGGCTGCATCTAAAGGTTACTGCCATTTAAATTTAGCCTCATATAAAGCAATGTTTATCCTTATTATCTAATCTGGTCGCATGTAGCATTCACAGATTGTTTCATTATAGGAGTTACGTTGTATGTAATTTTGTATTTTCCTGGTGTCCATGATTACCACTGCTATGCATCTCATCATTGTCAGATGAAACGCAGCGCTGTGGTGTGCAGTAGCAGCTGCTGCCGTGCTGAGGTGCACCTCTTCAGGGACTAATAGGGGAGAGGTCATGTTTTAACCTGCTATGTGGCGGGGTGACGGAGAAACAAACCGACCCACAAAAGCATCAGCCGGTAAACAACACAAGTGTTTCTTGTCCCAAAAGGTTTCACACAGTCTTGTTGCACACATAGGCAAATGAGAGTGGAGTTTTAACAAGCAATCTTGCGACTCTGTTTTCAAACGGTGCCACTTCTCCATTTTGCCAGGAAGGCATGGGAATTTCTCCTGAACAAAAGGAAGAGCTGCTTTGAACAAGGAGAAAACAAAAGCTTGACACAAGTCATCACAATTAAAAACACTAATCGTGGTTTAACTGCGAGTGAGATCAGAGTTAATTGAGAGTGGCTTTTCATTTATACATAAGAATGAAGGGACAGGTGTTGAACGAAGGGAACAGCTGAATAGCAATCCACTTTGCATCAGATTTACACCGGGGTCTTGGATTAGCCAGATCTGCTAAGGATACGTATATTAAAATTCTAATTTCATTTGAGGTGAAAATATCTTTACAGGCTTTTGATTTTGTTACCTAAAAAAAAAAAGATAAGAAGAAAACAACATAACTGCAGTTTCATTTAGAGTGAGTTTATTGAAAAGGACAATACAATCAATCTTGCTTGTGCCTTTCAATCTACAGCCAGTAGAACATTGGGATTTGATTATAATGATGGTGATGACAATATCTAAAGGTTCATAAGTGAAAGGGTCATTATTAAGAAATGCATCATCAAACTGAATTAGTGCATGTGTTGGCACTTTACATGTAGTCACAATTAACAGCATTATACTGTTATCATAATACATCTTCTAGACCCCAATGTGTTTCCAGAGCTACAATTATAAAAACAAAAAACAAAATAAAACATACATTCGTGTCCCCAAACATCCAGGTATGAAAGTCTTGCATATTGGCTATCATGTGAAAATATTAAAACAAATACACTCACCTGCCTTCTCCGTTGAAAGGATATTTGTGAACCAACTTACACTCACTTCTGCAGTTAAATACATTACAATACAGTTGTGTGAAGAGGGTTGATGAAAATGAACCCCATCTAGTGGAAAACACCATATAATTTGGCAATAATATAAAGTGTTAGATTATCAAAACGTGATTGACATGCAGAAATGACAAGAATCCACACAGCCACTTACTTCATCCTCTTACATTACAACCATCTGCCTGAACGAACTGCAAGTCCCAGTCCACATCCTCTAGCTCCAGAAGGAGACCATCACGTTAGTATCAAAATTTCCTTTAAGGTCTTCACCATGTTAGGGCACTAAACGCAACTCATATTATGTTTAATTGTGTTGGCCTCTGTACACCACCCTCCACACAATTCTGTAAACTCAATGAAGCTTTGCTAACTGGTAAGATCTTTTATAAACACAGTCATCATTTCCTTCAAAACTGTGTGCCACATTACAAGCACCGTCAGGGGATTTAGCGGGAGCTTAAGTCTTAGTGTCTGGCAGCTGTATGTGGCCTATGGCAAGCAGCATCATATTATCAGTAGAAGACTTAAAAGACTGCCAGAGGAGGATTGTGAGATCCGACTCGAGCTTTATGTCATCTTCATCAAAAGGTTCAATGCATGCTTCGTCAACATGGAAAAAAAATCCACTATTTTTTTTGGGAATGGGGTGGACATTCACCTACAACACTTAGAACACACTTAAATGCATGTGCAAAACATTCTATACAGACGTAAATTATGACAAAGGCCATGGCCAAATTATATAGGAAATTTTGCCTCTAAGCATTTCGAGTGCTTTGCATATTCAAACACTGGCATTAATTGGATGACAAATATTATGCAAAGTGGGAAGGAAGAAGTATAATAATGATGCAGGGATTTTTGCGATGTACCCCTTTACACTGTTGTGCTAGAAAAAGATCTGAAAATGCTTTTCATTTAAATTTGTGTTTTAGTCTGACATCTAGCAAAGCACCAAATTATATTAAAGCATAAAGCAAATGTACCAATCAAGCTAAAAGAAAAAATGACAGCCAAAATTAATTAATTTGAACAACAAATCTCTCATATTTCATTTGAACTAAATAACCTCAGGGTCCAAATGAATTCAGCATTTTCCAAGACCTTATCTTTTGTTATTTCATCATTCAAGCGAAGCGATGGGGCTTTAGGGCACATTGGAGACCTACGTGGAAATCACCTGTTCCATACTCTGCACCAGTATTACTCTGTGTTGCACAATATGACCTCCACTAAAACACCAATTCACACATTTTGCTAGCAAAGAGAAATTATCTAGAGCTACAAAAAGGCCTGAAAAAGAAAAAGCATTAGCAAGCCTGACTATCACAATTAAATCAGATTGCCACTGCCAGTTTAGCTCTAATGAAAAATGGGGTGAATATTTGAATATATAAAGCTTTACACTTTTATTCCCACGTTTGAAATTCCTTTTAACTTAACTCGTACTGACTGTCATAAAACCCCGGGAAGCATGCTTTCAAACATTTTGCAGCACAACAAAATGTGCAAAAAGTCAAGGGAGGTGAGATGATATTACAAAGTGACTGTACAATATGTACAACGGAAGTATTAAGAGTTCGGCAAGGTCCATGAACGAAGAGGCTAACTACCAATTCAGGCTGGTTAAAGCCGTCGGTAAAGCCTGTAACTTGAGTAGACGGAGAGTTTACACTTCAGCACAAGTAGGAAGGCAATCAGTGAGAAGCTTTTCCTAATGGAAAACAGATTCTTTTCCACACATCTTCTTAATTAGCATCACTACATACTCATCATTTTATGTACCGATTCAAACATTTTTGGCTTTACAAAAAATATGCAAATCCGTTTCCACATTTTTTCCAGTACAAAGCAATTTACCCAACATCTGCGTCACATCTTCACACATCCATATTAAGTCTGAGTTTTGTCAGACTAATAGCAAGAAGGAAGGGGAAAAGAATCATCGATGTGAAATGATCTCTTTGGATACACCAAATACTTTAAAAGGCAAGCGAGGTTCAATGGCCTTGTTAGTGTACTGTATACTATTATACATTTCATTGTATGTATTTCAAAGCCAACCAGAATACATTCAATAACAAGAGATCTTGGCTTCAAGTCCAAAAAGAGATGACATACCTTCAGATGAAATAACTACTTTCACAGCAGCAGAAATTATTAGCAAGTAACAAAATGTGTTTCTGAGTGGTGCAACATTCATGAACAGTTCAAACTGACAAGTGTTTCTGACTGTTGACATTCCACAGATACAGTGTAGCACTTTGTCTCAGCTCCGATTTGGTATCATACAGTGTAAAGGTCAAAAATTTTGTCATTACAAAAGATATAAACACCAGAACTAATACCAGCAAAAAGGACGAGGTGGATCATCACTTGATAAAGAGGTCTGAGAAATCACTACAAATGGTGCGCAACCTCGAGTAAACTATGGTAATACAAGGCATGTTTAACACTGTACATGAAGCCGCCTGCATTAAATAGCAATAAACAATTAAAAATGTAAACCTAAACGTCAGTAAGTGATTATACTATTGTTGCCCATCTAGCACGAGCACAGGTGTAAGTGATAAAAACTTTTAGTTAAAGGCTAAAACTTTAACTAGTCATTCAGTTCATTTAAGTACCCGCCGCTGGAACTAACTGTTGCCCCACAGTTCAGCATCATTCAGCAGAAACTGATAAAATGAAACAGAATTAAAGAGCGCTGTTGAACATGGAAACAACACGCTGTTATGACATTAGCATCACAGACTGAGGCGACAAATGAGATGACATAAGAGTGTGAAATGAGGACAGCTAGCTTCTGACATGAGCTGTCAAACTGCTATTTATGACCTGAATGACACTCACTGCCTGTTTACCTCGAACAATTAGGAACTGCTTCTCGTTAGTAGTGACTGAATTGGTAAGACACGTCTCATATGAATGTTAGCGTTTGAACTGTTGTGACAATACATGGAGAAAAAATATAGGTGAAATATACTGAGCCACAGTACATAATGAAGTTGTGATTAGTATTTCATGAAAGGTAAACACATATTAATGCTAATGGGAATTACATATAAAAACTGTATCAGTAAGATAATTAAGTTAATACATGAATCCTTGATCAAATGAGCCAATTTTGTTTGGGATTTGTGCTAACTTTACATGTTATACAGTAGAACAGGTGGTGCTGGTGGGGGGTGGGGGGGTGCTGGGATACAGTAGCGTTTTTACCATAAAGTACCGTTTAAATACATTAAAATAATGTTCATATGTAAATGCTCTGTGAAACATTTATAAATAAAGATTGTACAGCATATATCTACATGTGCAGCTAGGTACCATTAATACAATCTTAATGCAAAACTGTATTTGAAAGAGATGAAAGCTGGACAACTCATGGTGGCTGCAACAAAGAACTCCAAGCTTTTCCAGTGAATCAAAAAGATGTGATTAAAATGTAAACAAGAACATTACAGGCAGAATGTAAAGCAAGATGCTCAAGTTCTGATTATTGCACTTAAAGTCAGTAAAATGACCACCTTCAGAGAGTGACAGGGAGACCCTTGGTCCAAGAAACTTAAAGGTCCAGCGTGTAGAATTTACTGGCATCTAGTGGTGAGGTTGCACATTGCAACCAGCTGAATACCACTCATCATTTTCCAAACATGTAAGTGAATCTACGGTGGCTGAGAAACATGCAAAAAAACACGAAAGGTTGAAACATGGCGGTGAAATATGGCTGACTCCATGAGAGAGGACCTGCTTCCTCTGTGAGCTCATTCTCAGGTAACGACAACACAGGGACTCTTATTTTCAGGTGATAACACACCATCGTATGACTATTATGTTGCATTTCTGCCAATAGATGCACCTAAATCTTACACACTGGACCTTTAAATGATAGTCATCACAAATAAAGAATTAAAAGTCAGTTACTGATGATAGGAATGTACATTTGTTCGTTTTTTGAAAAAAATGCATGACTCATTGAGCGAGAAAGAAATCAGATTCCCAGATACTGTCCAGCAACTTCTTCCCAAAAACCACCTCCGGTCTTTCTAAGGATACCCATGAATCACTCAGGCTATTGAGTGGGAGAGCGCAGAAGAGGCTCATATCCAAGCCGAGGCTGCCTCTGCTAGGTGCGTCTCATAGTTTGGTGGCAAGTTTAAGACTCGTGCTCGAGAGCAAACACAATAACTGCAGCTTCATTCTATCCACTAGACCGTCTTTCAGCACACGACTGCGAATACAGCATCTGGTAAACATGAATTTGGCTGCATTTGTACCTTAAAAGCTTTTGGGCAGATGACAGCAGCTGTGTGTGTGCAGCAGACCTCTGTGGGTTCACAAGTGCATACAATATAGCTTAACCTAATCTTTGTCAAAAATATGGATTTGATTTGACTTTAATCAACCAGCTAATTTTTCTTATCCTGTTGAAGCACCAAAAAAGTATTCATAAAGTCTTTTAAAACCGAAATACTGGAATGAGATTTCTGCCAAATAAAGAGGGCAAAAAAAAAAAAAAAAAAAACCCAGCTATGAACTAAAATAACCAAAATATTGAAAAAAGTCTATAAAAACTACATCCACTGAATACAAATGTTCTAAAGCAAAGACATAAGTAGATGAGAAATTTGGCTTGGATCGATCCCATTTGTTCCCACTTATTTTACCACATGATACTGATAGATGAGCTACTGCTAAACCTTTGTTCATAACTTCTCATCCTGTGCCTTCTCTACTTTTTACAAAGTTTACCCGCCTTCTTTTTTGGCTCGTAGGGCGTCCGAAGAATGCTCGGCGTCTCCTCCATGACGCGCACGAGCAGGTTATCGATGTAGTCTTCCAGCTCTCTGATGTGGGCGTCTTTCTTTTTCACCACTTCTTTCTGCTTGATGAGTTCCTGCACAACCTCTTCGAAGGATAAGTTGCTATAGGCGGCCACACTTTCCTGTGTCACCTGGCGTAAATGGAAAACAAGTAAATCCTCAGTTCAATCCCAGCTGTTTATGAGGTTACAAATCACCATTTTTGCACAGACATTTCTTTTGTGAAAGTAGACTAAATGGGGGAATGATCTGCCAGCATCCGATAACAGAGGCAATCCAATAAGAAAATAGACTAATTACAAGTGTTGGCCTAATGTTATGTAAACTGTCATGAGTCTATCTCTTGTTCTCTGCTGCTAATAAAGGTGAACTGGGAGTTGCTAAGATGATACTCTCAAGGGACTTAGCTCTGATATGTCAATGAATTCTATGGTGAAGGTTGTAATTCCAATAATGTGTGACAGTGCTTACAACAAATCAAGAGCAGTTTAACTGCTCTAATGGGACTTCACTTTGACACCACAGCAAGCAGTGAACATCCTGAGAAAGCATCTAAAAGCATGATCTTTCTAACCAGGCAGGGTGCAGGCAGAGAGTCTAACAAGCCTGTCAGAACTTAATAATAAAGATTTCCTGAAAAATGGAATCTTTGTTTTGAGGGGAAATGCCAGGCTGCATATTTCTGCAATTAAAGGTCAGGCCAATAAATACCAAAATAAGGATGCAACCCAAGCCCAGCTTTCCTCTTTGAGGACAACCTATTTGGACAGAGCAGTGTGGTACGGTATGTGCAGATCATATTGCGCGGGTACGAGAGGAGCTGTAATCGTTTTTAATGAGGGACCACTTTATCGCTTCAGTGCTGGGCATCCTCCCCCGAACGGATAGAGCAGCAAAGCCTTCACCCTGTTTAAAATACCACACTTATCAGCTTCCACTCCCATGCACCATTCAAGCCTCGACTGCTGGGGAAAGACAATGCAGAAAGACCTGGAGCGGGACTGCTTACCAGGTATCTTATCGCTTCTAACAGCATGGAGGCTACTGTGGGGCGACACAAACCAAAATGAAATATTTGCCACTGAGATTAAATGTCCAATGTAAGGAGGGTTTCAAGAACAGAGCTCGGTAACCTATTCCAGACACACAGCGCAAAAAAAAGGCATCTCACTGAAAGACACTGCACTTAAGCCGTTTGAGAGGGAATACGAGAACTGACTGCCATATGGAAGTGGATGTTGGTTACATGTGCACGTACACATGCTTGCTCTCTCTCTGTCTGCCTCCTTTTCTCTCTCTCTCTCTCTCTCTCTCTCTCTCTCTCTCACACACACACACACACACACACACACACACACACACACACACACACACACACACACACACACACACACACATACACATACACATACACATAGCACAATAATCAGGAGCTTTGGTGGCTGGTGACAAAGGCCTGGAAATGACCATAAATTGGCAAAGTAATGATGACCATTTTTCTGCGATCAGTAGTGAGGAGAAGATAAGGCGGACACTTGGCATTCTCCAGTTGTGTCATTACAGTTTCTAATGAGCTCAGCTTTGAGAATCTAAAAGCTCAGTCCTTTGAAATCTCTCACTGCCCCCCCACCCCCACCCCCACCCCCCCCCCGTGTGTGTGGTTAATTAGGGCCTTGAAGCAGAGGAAATGGGAGCTACCATTTCTGCAAGGCACTGCGGCATGCACGGGGGCACATGTGTGGATACCGACAGCCCTCAACACCCACAAAGAAAGGTGAGGAAAGCCATTATCAGCATTCTCCTTCTCATTTAGCCATCACTTTAACTACCGCTCCCTCATAAATACCAATTTTGCAGTGTAATAGTTGGCAAATTTTTTAAAATTGGAAATGCAAAATAATTTAAACTAACCGCAAAATACAAAAGGTTATAAATGGCATGTACAAATAATGTAGTGATGATTAAGAAGAAAAACAGATGACATTTCTTTGTCGTTTCACAACAAAAACCTCCAATTACGGAATAAGTGCAACACACCACTATGACTGACCTTACAGCCTGAAATTTCACACCACTTCAAATCATGACCAGATCAGACATGATGACCAGTGTGTGCAGCTGCTAATTAGTTGAATGGCACATCTGAATTTTCAGTGGCCTCTGAGATCAATGTCACCAGCTGCTATGTCAAATGAAACTTGGGACTTCTCAATTAAAAATCTGCATGATGCGACACAGGAAGTAATGACACCGTTACGACTGCTGGGGTCATTTCTCCCCTTCTCTAATCTCAGTCGCTGTCATGTAAAACTGACAATGTGCAACAATATCACCTCACAAATTGCGCCATCTTTCTTACATTTTTCTTGCCATAGATGTCCTTCTTCTTCTGACCAAAGGTGATGTCTTCAGTTCTCCCTGACTTTTTATCACTGCGAAGCAATCGAAAGGACAGTTAGTAACCACATGAAGGTACTACAGTGAATACTATATATACTACTAATACAGAGGTGTCTATATCCTGTGCTAATAAAGCAAATTTGGGCACTTATGGTGACTGACACAGTTTATCAAGGAACACACTCTTCATTATGGGATATTGTTGCCGCAGCTGTGAATAAGCTGATTAATAAATAATATACTTTAAACCATCTTTATGCATTCAAGCACCACATTATAAATGACCACTGAGCTACTGTATGACAAAGGCAGCAGTAAAGATGATGGACTAGTGCCTACAGAGATAAGTGTTTAATTGGGTGGTCTATCTCTGCGGAGGATCTCATTACTATAGCTCAGAGGGCTCCGTTATCAAGCCCAGGCTCTCTAAAGAGCCACTAATGACACCTTCCACTCTGATAAACCAGAACTTAGCCACAGTGCTCACGCCAACTCTTTATGTAACTCAGGAAAAAGATAAAACCAGCTTGGTGGCAATGTTAAAAACAACATTACTTGACAACAGAATGAGGGAGAAAGGGGTCCATCACAGAGTAGATTTCAATCAACAAGCTATTCCAAACTTTATGGGAATGTTGTAACTAATATCCTGTAGTACAGTGGCCGTCCCATGGCGCAGCAAGATCATGTTTGGGGATTATGACATGATTTAAGGAATACAATGAAAAACATTCAGTGGTGATATACTGCACAGAATCACTGCTGCACAGGTGCTGAATGCAGATGTTAGCCACGAGGATGGAGGCTAAATATAAGGCAAGGAAGACAAAGATATTTCAGCGGAACATATTAGGAAGTTTGTGAAGTTTCTTAGTCACATGGTTACTGCAAACTATGAACAACAAGTTAGAAGTCAGCAGTTGAGATTGTTAAAGCAAAATCCTGTGTCTCATAAATGTTCATTCATGTGAGATGTACAAATCAAAACAAAAGGCAACTTTAAATATGCTGCAGCTTTTTTGTACGTCTATGTCAACCAGAGAGAGATGAGCATTTGCAGAAGTTGCTTCTTCAGAAGGAAGTATTCTGGATTTCTAAATTGGGCCAAGTGGGATAAATGAGGAACTGGAGTCTTCCAGATTATATTTGTCCTCAAAGAACTAGCATGTCGGACAACAACTGGAAATTCAGTTAAGGGGAGGATGTGTTGAGGTCTTCTGCCTATTGACTTTAAAATTAGAGTTACTCATAAATATTAAGAGTAACATTATATGTTTTGAATTTGTGGTCATCTGTATCCACTGATAGTAATAATGGTATTGTGTTAAAAGCAGTTTTTAAACATTGTTTTATATACTTGGTACCTATGGTGATTTATAGGTCATGACTGATTAATGGACTGTTTATCTGGAAACTAGAAACAGCCCTAATGAAGGCAAGATAGCACAAAACGGTCTGCAGGATGAATAAAGCATGACGAGAAGGAACTGTGCGATGTATTTTCATTTGTAGAAACCGTACAAAGCAAACAAAACAGGCACTACCTGGTTTTGTAGCTCGAGCTGAACGGGTTAGTGTCTGCTTGTGAGTCTCCACTAAAGGGGTTGGGGGAACGCAAATCTCCAGAGCTGCCCGAACGCCCCCCGTTGCTGGTCTTGCGGCCTTCCTTCTTTCCCGTCACACGTTCCAGTAGGCTGACCTTCTCCTTTTTCTCCTTCCGCTCTGCCCGGTCCCACAGCTGCCCGTGCTCCCCCTCAAACGGGTTGCGGTTGCGTGGGAGCGTGGCATACTTCTGTGGCAGGGTGTCACTGATATCAGTGAAAGGGTCACTGTGTGCCTCACCGTCCTGGTAGCCTGGCACCTCGCTCTGGGAACGCCTGTGAGGGCCGCCTGCACTGCCTGGAAGAGAAACCAAAAGCAGTACGCGTGTCAACGTAGGAGGCAGTTATGAAAAATGTCTATTTGCATACATATTTGATTTGTGTGATTATCTGTACAGATGTAATCAGGGTGTTTAATGGTCAGTACCAATCATTGATGGGATGTCACTAGAACAGGAATATTTGCTGTTTTCTCTTCATAAACACTTTTACGGTAACAAAGGAACTTGTGAAAATCACCACTTTTTTTGTTGTGTTGACTGAGGTTATTTTCCAAGATGATCTTGTGGCTATTCAAACTAATACCACACCACAAAAGAAAACATTTTCTCCTGAGCAATAACGACAGCCTGTTATATTATTTATGCCCTCCAAATCTGCCGTTCCATCCCTCCCACCTTCAGAACGCTGGATAGGTTCCTCTCCCCTGCATGCCAATCTGAATCATCACACAGACCCTTGTAAGATAAAGTGGAGATCATCATGATGTAACTGCCTCAGATAGCTGAGCAGTCCAGACAGGACAGTGAAGATGGAGCGGGCAGCAAGTGGAGTAATAAGTCTATTTATTTGCCTTTCCTAATTATTTGTACAATTGGAGACCAACTGTTAAATCAGTGAACTCTGATGGTTGCTGATTGCTGACCACTTCCCTTGGCAATATTTGCTGCTTCACCAAAAAATGATCACATTGCATTTGTAGGGTCTAACATGATTCTTAATTTAGACTGACATCACCAAATACAGATTTTTAGTGGCTATTACAGACATTTCAGTCCACCCCATCCTTTTGCTTATTCAGATGCCACACGATCCAAGACAGTACACTGTAAGTGAGCAGCTGATGGCATTTCAGCTCGTACACAGCAAAAAGCTCAGTTCTAAGCCAAAACTGAGTAAAACAGCACTTCATTTCATCATCAGTGACTTATTTTGCATTAAGTAACATTTTGAGGACAAATGGGATGTACTGGTTAACCACAGAGATCAATAAAGGTCATATATTGGTAGGAATGATCTCAATAATGATCCACACACACATAACAGTGTGTAACATTAGGCAACAAGTAAGTCACATTATAACACTGCTCTGACACTGTGGTGCTTGACAATGAGAGCGTTTATCCTTCATACATAGCTGACATTTCTGAGACACCAGTCTCTTGCTCGTACTACTGTCCGCCGTCCTTGTAAATGAAAATGAGAGGAGTAAGCAATGACTCACTGACAACCAGTGACTTCATAAAAAAAACTAAACAAAACAAAATTGGTGTTATTTCAAAATCTCTGTCAAGTCCCTGCAGACATGTGCCAAGCAGCAATAAAAGTTTGGCTAAACTTCAGACAAAAAAAGTATTTATTTAACTGTCAAATATAACAATTATTGTAAGAAACTGAGGCAACGAATCAGAAAAAAGGCTCCTTACCACTCTCTTCTATGGAGTTCATGGAGTCTAGTTTGGGCCGAAAGTGGGTCCCGATGAGATCTGACATGGAATGGGCCGCTGAGAGTTTATGTGTCCCAGCGAGTAGTGGTCTCTTGACCTTTGCTTCAGGCTGGGGTCGTGGTTCTGGGACGGAGGACTGACGGCTGGGCTCCGAGTCGCACATGGCAGAGCGAGGCAGGATGGCTGACGATGTGTCACAAAAGCCGCTGTCGTGTTTGCGACCCTTCATTTTGTCCTTCAGTTTGGAGAAGGGGGAGCGGGGCTTTTCCTTCATGGAGAGGTCAAACATGCTGGCTGTCATGTTGTTCCTCATAAACTGGATACTGACCTGGATGCGGCCCCGCTCTTTCTTCTTCTTCCCTGGCTTGGACTCCAAGGAATACCAGCTAAAATGAGAGTGGAGGAAGCTTAGTCTGAGCAAATTCAATGAGACTATTTCAATAAAAAAAGGAGGATTTATTAAAATCTTCTCAGTTAATTACACATAATTCAATATAAGACAGGTATGCAAAGTCAGAGTGTGGTAGAAATCCTTACACTATCAAACAATATGACTAATGTAAAAAAAAAAAAAAAAAATAGCCACACACTGCTGAATGTACTCTACCTACTTCTTTGTGGACACCACAGAAAGGGCTAATTTGATCAGACTAAGCCAAAGGCTACACACAAACACGGGGGCTTAAATCGTTTGAACCTTCTTTTGACACGAATGAGAATACAATTTATCATTCAGAGGATAAACATTATTCTTTGCACACTGAATATAAGAAATAGCCTGCTGCTGAATAATATAGACCATTTCAGGCTGTTTTTGGGCTCCTATTTGTTTAACATCTCTGCTTTTTCAACTGGAAGTAATGGGATTTATTCCTTCACTCTGAGCAAAAGAAAGTGGCATTTGCACAAATCTGGTCTTTGTTCAGAAATGCAACGACAAGCGATTGGGAAATTGCAAAGCCACGTCGCAGGGCGACCCAACAGTTCATACATGCTAATGAGACGTATCCTCTGCGTTATAGGGGTTGGAATAATGTCCTTTAGGAAACCAGCGTCAGGATGAAACAACATCAGTGAATGTATTCTGTCTGCTTTTGGTACATTGATCTGTGGGTGTATTCTAAACTTTGATCAGTGTAATCAATTTTCACATATTTGTATAAACGGATTTCCCATCACACAATTACTGATATTTCTTCCTGGATTTAAACGGAGATTGGTCGCATCCCTTGAACTCCAGCATTAAAAAAAAAAAAAAACAGTCATCAGTTAAATCCAAAAAAAGAGTTGGTATTGGCTTTTGAAAAACCGCAGCTGTTCAGCGCTATTCTAAACCATCTAGCTTGTGGCTCAGGAGCCCAGTCATGAAAGGCCTCGTCGGGTCCGATTCCCAGGCTGTGTGCCGCGCTCAGTCTGATCAGCAGCCACAGCATGCCGCTGCCGTGGGGCCGGGGCTGCACCTCACGTGTGTCTCAAGGCCAAGATAAACCTCCCTGTGCTTGGAACCACAATCCTCCCACTCGGGCCCAGACCGCTGGGAAACCCCTCACAATCAACAAACACAGGTGTGCGATAATTATGGGCTGGCTACTCAGATATCAAGACGGGCTTTCCTCCCCAATATGTCAGTTCAAAAACATTGCTGATAGGCCGCGGCGAACACAGACCCACTGTGGAGTGTGGATATAGTATCGAGGGTCCCAGCGTCATTGTCAAGTATGCCTGCAGTGTGGGATTAGGCCAACAAGCAACGTGAGCATATCCATTACAGAACCTCTGCTTAAAAAGTGCACGGCCTCAAGGTGCATCGTTCAGGCACCTAAAACAAATAAAACCCATGATTATAACATATTGCGATTCTCTCAACTGATGGGCAAAGAGGAAGTGTGCTAATGTCTTCCATGTTGAAATATGCAGTGAGCTAATTAACACCAGATTCAGTTTGCTTATTCTGTTCCTGTTGGCTTCATGCAGAGTTAAAAAAAGTGTGTGTTGGACTTGTAAGAGTCGACACCCCCAAGTTCAGCCAGCTATTATACTTCAAGCTAAGATGGTAGGTACGCTCCGTTTAAAACTTATTTCACAAACTTTATCCCAGAATGCACTCGGCAGGCACGGGGCGGGTTAACAGTCTAGACAAGCCACCTGTTAATGAAAGAGCTGACTCAGTTTGACACAAACCCACTATCAGCCACAAATACCTCAATAAGTACCACTCAAAAGTTTGGACACACCTTCTCATGCAATTGATTTTCTTTATTTGTATTATTTTCTACACTGCATACAAATACCGAAAGCCACCAAACCTATGAAATATGTGTGGCAAATGATGAACTATTGGCATTATCTTAACCACCTTAATGAGGTAGTCGCCTCGCAAAAACCATCAGATGCTACAATGAAACCAGCTCTTAGAACCAACCCAGGAAAGGAAGACCAAGGGTTCATTTCAGTTACCAGCCTCAGAAATGAATGGTACCTCAGATTACAGCCCACATAAATGCAGCACAGGGTTCAAGAAGCAAACACATCTCAACTTCAGGTGTTCAGAGGAGACTGTGAATCCCCCACTTGTGGCTTAATCGCTTCAAATAAACCACTACTTCTCAACAGAAGGAACAGACATTAGCCAAGCGGAAATCTGTGCTTTGGTCTGATGAGTCCCAATTAGAGATTTTTGGTTCCAACCATCACGTCTTTGTGAGATGCAGAGAAGGTGAACAGATAGTATCTGCAGGTGTGGTTCCCACCCTGAGGCATGGAGGAGGAGGTGTTTGCTGGTGACACTGTTGGTGATTTATTCAAAATTCAAGGCACACTGGCAGAAACCAGCAGCACCATCTACCACAGCATTCTTCAGCGACACACCTGGTTTGCGCTCCATGGGACCATCAGTTGGTCTTCAACTGGACAACGATTCAAAAAACACCTCCAGACTGTGTCAGGGCTATTTCACCAAGAAGGAGAGTGAGAGTGCATCAGATGACCTGGCCTCTAAAATCACCTGACTTTGCTGAGATGGTTTGGGTTGAGTTGGACGAAATATGAATATGAAACATATTTTGCTTTGTATGCATTGTTTGGTTTACTACATCATTCTAAATGTGTAATTTCAGAATGTTGATGTCTTCAGTATTTATCTACAATGTAGAAAATAATAAAAAAAATAAAGAAAAAAAATTTTATGGGAAGGTGTGTCCAAACAGACTGGTACTGTCTATGCTTTTTAAAGTCTCCAACAGCCTTGCATTTCTTTTGAGCTGAGGAAGGCACTCAAAGCGCTCAGACAAAAATTCAGACACGAAGAGTAAGTGAACTCCACACAGAACATGCCAGCAGGCCCTTTGTTTTCACAGCCACCTTTGAAAACAATTGCATGTACAGGAGTGACTAACAAGACATGTTTGGCCAGCTCCACTAGTTTCAATTAGGCCAACTGGTGCTCACCATGTCAGTGATTAAGCTAAAAATAATCTCTCAACAATGTAGGTCAATTCAGTGCAAAGCCTCAAACAATAGAGGGTCGATAAAATGGAAAGATTCAGCCAATCTGTGGTCACTGAGCACAAACGTAATACCTCATCTGTGATAGTTGTGGTCGTTTACAATTGAAGATGCAACAATCTGGGGTTTCTGTCACAACAGTTCACCTATTAGGCTACAAACAACTGAATTTATGCTCTTTAAATTAAAGCAGATCTATCTGGTAAAATGTATTTCAAAAACAAGTACATAAAGTGAATAAAGGACAATGCCATGGTACTTAAATCATGTGGTGTAAAGGAGTTAGGTCATAAACCTAATTGAAAGCAGAGAATATAACACGCAAAACACAACACATTGCCATTAGGTGTAGCTTAATATGGCACTAACACATGTAGAAAATGTGACAAATAACAACTAATTTAGACCATGCTGTAATCCACTTATGACTGGAACAGTTCTGCAAATATTTTCCACCTCATTCCTCAACCAACAGCACACTGATGCATGACTGTGAGTTGCAAAGCACTTGAATGCTATAAAAGTATCACACAGAGAAAGAGCTCAAGTACCGATGCTCTACATGTGACCCAAGACTGAACTCACTTTAGTGGCATCCAAATACAACAGAGACATCCCAGTGCCAGTACGCAAAATCCTAATTATTTAAAAAAAAAAAATCAAAAGATCATCAGCTTGGTTTATTTTGGTTTTTCTTGCATCAATTGTTCCGTCATTCACATGTTAACCAGAAAAAGTATTCTCTGCTTATCATTGCACAATCTAGTCTGTGGAATACTGTGAAGTAATGGCATTGTAATGACTGTAGAAACAACAGATGGGTGATTAATGGTAGCACAGGCTGCCGTCATCATTCAAAGGAAGTACATTGCCAAAACATCTTCAATAAATAAAAGAGCATAAATTCCTGTTAAGAACTTTGCAGCAGACTGAATTATCTGAATTACTGCTACAGCAGAACAGTAAAACAGTGATAAATGCTTATCCCTGCACAGCAAAAGCAAAGCTAATTACAAATTAGCTATTCTGACTTGCTGTGAAATCATGTGGCTTGAGGAGAGATCTTGGACATTACTGCTACGTTATGTGATACTTACTCAGTTTTCTTTCGCTCCTTGTTATCAAAGATTTCATTCAGGTTGATGGACCTCTGACCCAGGAACTTGTCGATCCCAACCAAGGAGCGATGCATCACGATAAGGCAGAGTTCATATACTTCTGGGTTGCCTTCCAAAAGTAAACCAGGTAACTCAAAAGAGGCTTCTTCTCTCCAGACAGGGTTTAGTGTTTTCTCTGCCACTGATGTTGAGTACTTTTCTTTGCCCAGCTGGATGATAGTGTAGGCATCATTGGTGCCATTTTTGCCCTTGGGCTGTAAACCGGTTGCTTGAAGAACAGTGGCTTGGACATGGGTTGGAAACCACTTTTGAGACTGCTCGCCCAGTGACATGGTCAGCACTGGTTATCAACTGAAAGCCATTCAAAACAAACTAAATGATAATCTGTGTGGTTCGTTTTTTTAGTGAGTGAGATGTGCAAAAAGCAACAAACATGATGCACTATAGTTTGTTGTCCATGTCAGTGTGGTTTATGTGCCTACAGGAGCAATCATTACAAGCAATGACAAGTCTGACAAACTCAGCAAGCCTCATCTTCTGTCAAATCACAGATGTCCAAGCCACTGGTGAGTCATCTGAAATAAAAAAAAAAACAAAACAACACAGAAAGAAACAGAATGGCATCAGTATCTTTCCCAGAACCATGACATGACTCATGCGGGTGACCGATAAAACGCTGATCAGCCAGCTGATAATAACAGCCAGCTATGATGGCAGTCACTCACATCAACATTAAATTTTTAACTTATTAGAGGAAATATCAAGATTTAAACATAGATTAGATTCTGCAATAAGATTTTGTGCATATCTATAAACATGGCTCCTGGAACTGGAGTATCAAGACTGTAACTAATGATCTCATCCAGTGACACATTTTGGTGTTGGTCTATTGTCAATGAATTACTGACTGAGTGAGATGATGCCATGGTTCTTTCATATATTACTTCCAAATTAATAATAATAATAATAATAATAATAATAATAATAATAATAATAATAATAAGAAGAAGAAGAAGAAGAAGAAGAAGAAGAAGAAGAGCTAATTGTCATCTCTTGATGATTGTAAAACCACCTTAGCTGGTGTCAAACTGCTTATGAGCATCTCCAGGTTTTATCCCTAGGTGACTCATATCTGAAGTATGTGTGTCTGCTGTTCAACTTGAAGTGAAACTGGGAATTAATTCATATATTATACATGTGTATATGTACATATACATATATATGATCGAACTGACATAGCCACGTGAATTGTACTGGGGTGGAATTTGCCTTTGAGTGAGCATCTTTCCTCAGGCTTGTCATAAGGACCTGAGCAGTCATTTGACTGACTGCAGACTAGTGTATTCACGCTTTCAAGCGGCTTTGAACACGGCGAGGCAACATTAACTTGGAAGGTGTACGTGAAGTTTTGCTATTGTTGTTATATTCTGTAAGGCTTCAGGATAACGTTAGCTATATGCGGCTAGCTACTGAGCTAACAGGCACACACAGCATCACACACTTACACACACACAGCTGCTTACCTCGGTGTCATTTCCGTCGACACTAGTAGGACATTCAGCACCAGACAGCGGCTTCACGGATACATTCATGCGATGGTTTCTGGGGCAAATGCCAGCTAATTTTAGTTGTTGCTGCTGCTGCTGCTGCTGTTGTTGCTTTCCATTGCTGCTCACTGCTGTCTGCCAGCGGTGAGCTTTACTTCCTACTCTGACGTCACTTCCACATCACCCCGATGAAACGCTTTTAAATAAAGAGGTGGTCGCACGCTAACGCACGCACGCTCGCGCGCGCTGCTAACTGTGGGTACAGATGATTTGAATGTAGATAAGATACCCGAACAGTGCTAAACAATGCTAACCTTAAAACTGAAAAGAAAGAAAGAAAGAAAGAAAGAAAGAAAGAAAGAAAGAAAGAAAGAAAGAAAGAAAGAACACATGATGTATGTTACTATCGGTGTTGAGTTGTGGGTATACTGTACAGGTAAGCAGTAAGCTAGCTGCATAAATAACTTCAGCTAACACGTTGTCCTTTGTAAAATACGGTCATGTATGTGCTTTTCTGTGTGCGTGTGCGTGTGAGTGGGCGTGTGCTCGTGGGTGCACTCTATTTGAGAGAGGTAAATCATACAAACATGGGAAGTGCTTTTGTCTCATGAGTGGGACAAGGAGGTGCAGATAAGGGGTTCACTTGAATGAACACAGACATGCTTGTCACCCCACTTGACAAGTGCATCTTAACCAAACACACCTGCCTATGTCGGCTTTATCGTTCTGCCACAACCAGTGCAGTATGTACACACGGTGCTGGCCTCAGACTCCGGCTGGGCCATCCATCAAACTGAGATTATTGCACTTATCTGGAACACATCTCTGAATGAAATGCGAAGGCTTATAGTGAAATATTAGGCTGTGCAAAAATGCGAGTCAGATAGCATTTAATTCATTTCAGGATCTCGCCCTCGTGTTTTGCAGTAACTGTTGGCATAAACATTAGGTGAATAATGCAGAACAATGCCGCTTTGCAGTTATATAAAGATTCGGATGTGGCAAAATGAAGGCTATGTGTAACACAGGTAGTGTTAGAAAATGGCTATTGAGCTCATCTAAAATAAATTAGCCTACCAGACAAGTAACCAGTATTTCAGCCAAATAAATAATAATTAAAGGGAAGTACAGTTATACATACAGCACGTTGTGAAATTTTAATTAAAGTCACACATTATTCTGGTTTAAATTTCACCATAAAATTATGTATTTTTCCATTAATGGGATGAAGTACCTGAAGAATTTGTAAGAATAAGATTTTTATTTATTTATTTTAAGAAAAATCTCTTTAACAATATAAATATTGACATTGCAATGTAAAATTACAAGGGGCAAAGGATTTTATGTTGATTACCAGCTCCTGCTAGAATTTAAAAATATAGTTTTGTGTTTGTGTTCACACAAAGTTTGGCTGCACAGCATCAGTTCGTAACTACTGACTCAGAATTACAAGAAATCATTTTGATTATGTGATTGGCTCATGCTCTTGAGTGTACTGTGGCCAGCAGCAAGTCCATTGGGTTTTATTTACTATTGAAGACAAGATCTGATAAAGCTTCCCAGCCTAACAATGGAATATGTGGAACATAAGTGTTCACGCTGCGCAGCTCCTGGTTGACCTCCACGTGTGATTTATCCAGTCCCATCACTGCTCACATTCCTTTTCAGGAATATTTTATTATCTGTTCTGGTTAGCAGTGTCAGGTCGAGCTGAATGAAATAACTACCTGAGGCATGCATACACCACCAGGGTCATGACACTCTTCCTTAATTTGACAATAAGTCAAGCACTTTCGCATATTACCCCTATAGGAATAACAGCACTGTACGACTCCTTTGTGAGGTGAAACATGAAAGAAGCTGCATTCCAGCATCACCTGTATCCTTTTATTACTCTCCTCCAGTATACATCGGTGTGTTAAAAAACAAAACGTTACGCTATAAATTAGAGTAGAAACGTAAGGACCCAGACTTTTGAGGAAACAACGCTGAAGGTCATAAACTGTCCAACATGTAAGTGAACCTGCCTGCATGGCCGGATCCACATGTTGAACTATATTAGCTGTAGCCCCTAACGGCCATCCACTCGCTGCACATGGTTCTGGTTTAGGCCCCTTTCTTCAACACTAGATAGGTTGTATTACATTTATTAAACACTTTAAAAAATCTCTGGCTGCAGGATAGTCCATCTGTTGAGGACAAGAGAAAATATATGAAAGAGGCATGAGGCGCAGCGGGGAGAGGGGAAACAGTTGTGATGTCAGTGCTGGTCTTAATGTGGTGCAGCTATAAGTTCTGGACGGATGACTGATTTAAAAGGTATAGCTTTTAGCCGAGTGAACAGTCAGATCACAGATGAATTTTAATAAAAAAAGAAGGGGAAAGGCACACAAATCACCTCTGCTTTGCTCTCAGGAATGTTTTTTGTGCACAGCTTTGATATATAGGTGCAGATGTGCGACTGCAGCGTGACGAGCAGAGCTAAAAAGGCCTGCTAAGCTCGGGCAACATGTCAGCCCGGTGACTCCCTAAAGGCCTCAGAAAGAGTAAGTGAAACTAACATCAGAAAAACATCCACTGCTCGCTGGTCAATGAGCTCTGCGTGCACTTGTCGTTCAGTGACTCATTCTGTCAAAACAGGAAAAACAAGTGAAGAGTGGGAACATCTAGAAAAGCAATGGGGAAATCTAAGGCTGCTGTTTCAACCAATTTAACCATTATTTGTTGAATTTATGATCAAAACATATCAATAAAAAAATCAAACAATGCCACAAACTCTAAGTGTACCTGTTCAATCAGCACAGGTTTGTTTGTGCTGGGAGGGGGTGGAGCTGTTCCTTCCTGTATGTCAATCATGAGCACAGCCCTTTACTCTGCAACCAGTAATCAAAAAAGATGCCCTCCTTCTTCGTTGCATGACAGGATGCGCTGCGGTCCTTCTATAACCATGATGGTTGTGTCTGAATTTTCAGCAGTGACAGAGGGCAAAGGGCGATGCCAAAGCTGTGCCTTGTCGTCAGTTCCGGTTGTGATCTTCTCAGACAGCTCGAGATCACATGATGCAGCCGCTGTCACGGTGAAAACAATAAACTGTCGGTCTATGTACATTCCAAGCTTCAGCTATGGTCACGAGCTCGTCCTTAGGGACAGGGTGAGGGAGCTCCTTTCATCGTGAAGGAGATTGAAAGGAATTGAGGTGGTTCAGACCTCCTGGACACCTCCATGAGAATGTATTTTAGGCATGCCCAACATAGAGCAGACCGCTGCAGACTCTCAACATACTGGAGAGATTTCATATCTCATCTACCCCGGAAGCATCGTGGGATCGCCCACAGTAGGACAGAGCTGGAAAAAGTGGCTGCACAGAGGGATGTCTGCTTCATTTCTGTGTCTGCAGACTGTACATCTATGGGTGTTGGCATGTTTGAATGTTAATTGGAAGAAGAATTGAACAAAAGCTTTGTAGATTAGAAGCAGTAATTCTTCAGCGATAAGTTTAAGACCCCATTAATAACAGTGGAAGTTTGTATCATTATTTAGGATCACTTTTCTCATTTCGTTTTTCAATTTACCAGAAAAAAGTGCACTGATCCAGTGTGTGTGTGTGTGTGTGTGTGTGTGTGTGTGTGTGTGTGTGTGTTTGTGAGCCTGTACAGGTAATATCTGGCTGCAACCACCATCTCATACACATCCTTACTGTGTGGACGGTCTTGACATATTTGATTAATTTTGTCTTTAAACACATCACTGTACAGATGTTTTGGGGGCTAACTAAACTCTTCATCTCATATTTCTCCATAAAAATTCTAAATGTTGGTCTGACTATAACTCCAGCACTCTAAGCACTCATTAATTCATTTTGGTGTCATAGAAGTTCAACTGGACTTGTGAAACACCAAAAATGAGTTTGCAGTGGTTCAGATGTGACCATAACTTGTTCTAAACAAATGAAATCCGTCACAAAAACACAGCTCACATTTTTTTTAAAGAAATGGATGATATTTTGCTAAAAGCGTAGCACTTAAATCACCACATCAAGAGCAGTAAAACATGAAATGGATCACAAATCACAAAGCAGGCAAAGGCTTTTCTCTTTGACTGGCTGTTTCTATAGCTAACGTGCCAGAATGTAACCGTGCACACAGAGACGTTTCACTTTCATTTAAACTCTGCTTACAGTAGTTGTTTTTACCAACATGATCACACTGTCTTTGTTATCTGTCTACTATCATTACGTGTGCTGCACTTCAGTGACGTTATGTGATATTTAGATTGTGATATTGCAGTTTTCAACAAGTTGCCTCGATAATTCTAATCATATGTAAACCTATGGTGGAGAGGACAGTAGAGGTCAAGCATGGACTGTTGAAAGACACTATTTTTCTATTCTCTGAACGCAAGAAAAGAAATATGGATAGTAGCCTTACTGTGTCCTTTTCGGCCTCTAAATTAGTGCATTCTTACATGCGCAGTTTAATGTCAGCAGCACGCTCTCAGGTCATGTTTAGCAGGGCAGGGGAACAGGTGTCTGTCCTGCACCAGCATGGAACGACTCTACCCAGGCCAGAGGAAGCACCCACATGTGTATGCCCTGCAGTCAGCCTCGTACAGGATGAAATAATTCATCAGAACTGTCCAGAGGAGACATTGTGAGGCAAAGTTCAGAGGCATGCTAATGACAAGAGCATGTTCACAGAAAAAAGGAAAACTGTCAACTCTGAATGAATTGGGAACGGCAGAACAGAGGTTAGGCCATTTCAGACTCCTTTATATCTTTGTATAATCCATGTAGAGGGCTTGCAAATGTCCAAAAGAAATTGGTGGTTTTGTAGCACATGGCGCATGCATTATGTTGTGTCCTCTTGGCTTTTGTGGATTTCTTCTGTCCACTTCTACTACGGTGCAGCCACTTGGACAATCCAAGATGAAAGATGTTGTAGAAAATGTGTACCTTATTTGCAGTCCCTGCCAATGCTATTTTGTCAATTGACCAAATTAAACATAGACTACTTTATTATGTAAAACCCTGCTGCTGAAGACAGAATTTTCCATAGCGAAAATAAAAAATGCATTTTACAGTGGAGTGGCTGAAAGTCATTTAAAGTAATGAATGTAGAACATGCTCTAAATGAGTCTCTGCAGATTACCGTTTTGCTAATACGCTGGAATGTACAGTATAGTGTGTTGGCATTTGCATAGCCAATAGGATATATATGTGTATTTCTTAACTGTTACATGCGGTGAGACATTTAAATGCTAAACAAATGTTGCATTTGGCGAGACTGTGCATTAAAAAACACACAAGTATAAAGTAGTATTACCTTAGCCCTACAGAAAAAATGAGTGGGATGTATCATTACGTTTACCAGTCTTCAAAGCTAGGAGCAGAATGGAATCAGCTTATTACCAGTTTCTACAAGGATAAACATCCCACACAGCTACTCAGTCTGCACAGTTTTATAGCAATTTGCCTATATTAAGTATCAAATTAACATTTTCTTCTACACACATATACACATTCAACACAATGTAGAAAAGTCAGACCTGCATATAGATTAAACTTCAGGATTCCTGTACGAATACTGAGCAAGTGCAGCTGAAACCTGAAACCACAGGATGAATGACAATCAGGTTTATAGAAATACATGAATACAAAGTATGAATAAAGATGTGGGAATTATCTGCACATTTTGGGAGATTACTCAGATTGAATATGTGCATGTGTCATCTGTGTCACCTGCTCCTCAGCCCCAGTTTCCCTTGAAAACTCACAGAAATCTTTAAGGCAGCTTTGAGATGTCCTGCAAGCAAACAAGCAAATGGGACTGAAAGCGTGTTCCACGTTTGTGTTAGAAACAGCATTTCACTTTACAGAAGTGGAAAACGCAGACATACTTTTTGCCTTTAAAGGACGTGTCTGTGATTAAGACATACAATGACAGCAGTCCAGCTCCGGGTCAGCGAACTGGCCAGAAATAACATCACAATCTATTTAATATCTATTTAATAAATTCAAATCCAACCCTGGGCAATCTAATCCCCAAAACTTTATTAAAGGATTGTTTTCATATGTATGTGTGTTCATAGTATGTTGTGAGACAGCTGTAGGTGTATAATTACACTGTATTTAGCTTTAGCAATCGATGGTAAAAAGCTGGAATATTGCCCTGAATATTTCCTTGGCCATGTAATGTCAGGAAGGTCATAAATGAAAAGATAACGTCCTTCCATCTTTGGGGAATACAGTGCATGCCCAAAGAGATGACCTTTTTATTCACTCTGCTAAAGGCCAAGAAAGTGTGAGCACCTACGTCCTGGACTGATTTCACAGATTACACTATGGATCACTTGTCACACTCAATGACAGCTGCCATGATCTGCCATCATGGATGTGAAAGGATTAATGATCAAGAGTTGAAAACACATTGTATGAATGCACAATCCTCCCCCTACAAAATGATCTAAATCTCAAAAGGAAGAAAACTATTCATGTATGTTTAATGCCTGTTTTCGTGCTTATGTCTTTGCTGCAGAATCATGGCAGCAGTAAAGCGAGTGTGCTTCTTGGAGTCACCAGTGTCTGCTGAAGGTATCTGGTCCTTGGTCCCCAGAGTCGTTCCTCGCTCAGGTCAGACACACTGCTGTCATCATCCCTCTTGTTCTTCTTCTTCCCCAGGACACATCGCTGACACTTTCTTATCTCCACACACTACATCTTCACATGGGCTAACGCGTCTTCCAGATGTTGTGACCATAGCAGCTTTAGCATGTTCACCACTTTTTGCTATTTGTTTTTAGCCCGTTTCTTTTCTGAACAGTTAGTAGGAAAGTGTATTTTAATGGAGATTGCTCCTCGTACTTCTCCGAGCTCTGATATATTGATAATTGCAAATCATTTTCACACAGTCAAAGTGACAACAAAGGTCAAGGTCTGTGATGGAGAAACGCTGAAGTATTGTCTAATTTTTGTGTCGTATCACCCACAAAAGGTTACCTAGATGACATTAAACAGAGCTGACATCACTGATTGGCAATTTGAGTCTCATGACCTTTTGTGATGTACACAGTCGGTACTGTACTGTGATTTCGAGATATTAAAATGACTAGTTTTAGTAGATCTCATCTTTGTTGGAGTTTTTTTAAGCATTAAGGTGTGCAGAGACATTTCTGTTTGAGTCATCTGAGGTGTGTGATTCACAGAGGCTGCCTCGCTGCTCCCACACAACCGCACTTACCTCAGCAGCAGCTGGAAAGGAAGGATGCCCGTGTCTTTCGTGTCATTACTGCTCCACTTACACACACACACACACACACACACACACACACACACACACACACACACAGATTTAACTACTTTCCAAAATAGTTGATGTACTGAACAGTTCAAAGGGAAAGCGGAATCATCAGCAGTGAACATGTGGTAAATTGAGTGCATCAAAAAATTCCAGCTTGGCTTCGTTTGGATCAATACGTGAACTCAATCCACATGTGTTGACGGCACACCTGACAGCTAATCCCTTCAGTTTGAATTGATGCCGATGACAACGCTGTGCTCTCTAAGCCTTTCCATCTGTTTGTAAATAGTTACCCATTTTCAATTATGAATATGTTAAAAACCTCGTTCTAATGCCTCCAAAAAAAAGTCACATTCAAACATGGCTTTTGCCACAAATATGCTATTTTCCAGCAGAAAGGCCAATTTGATGCTCATCATGTGCCCTGGTGTACCTAAGAGCTGTTTAAAGAACATCAATGCAAAGAGGGATTAAATATTCCTGTATTTTGCTAATCATTTATGAAATGCATAATTATCTCAGCTGCTTGTTGAGTGGATTAGGAATCATTGATTCTCTCTCTCTCTCTCAGCGTATATATAGTGTCTACCTAACCCTTTCAAACTCCCCAATAGAAATATTCCGGATAATACATACGTATATAGTTGGCAGAGCTGCACTCCGGTTCATATTTCATGCAATGTGAATGACTAATCCATGAAATGTGTGGGTGGGATGATTAACACAGACACCAGCACTGAAAATATGTTTGCTTTGAAACTCTGAATGTGACACGAACATGAAACTATGAATAATTGGCAGAGAATGGGAGCCTGCGTCGATTTAGAACTCAAAAACGCAGTTTATGACTAATTGTGTTAAGTGAAAATAAAGTGCACTTTTGTTCCTGGGATAATTAGCTTTTTAATGTTGCGAGGGTGATTGCGGAGGCTCTCCTGGGCTCTGCTGCTTTTGGAGTGAGCCCTCTAGCTCTCCCACGGGGTAGCAGCGCTTGTTACATGCAGTCTGCAGGCCAGAGGAGACGAGGGAAGGCAGCACTTGCTAAGAAAGCAGCATGTGCAGAAACAGCTCCCACTGTTTGTTTTGTCACAGTGTTGTTTTGGCCAAAGCTGAAGGCACATGCAGAACCATTTTCAAACTTTATCAAAGTTGTTCCCAATTGTGAAACTCTGTGATTCAAGTCTTTTTAGCAGCTTATGATACACATATTTTACACTTTCAGTAAATGTAGTTAATGAATGCACACTTTCAGGAGTTCCTATTTTAGCTAGCAGTGATCTTTTTTGTTTACACTCAAGCCTGAAGTCTTGATAGAGACAATGTGCATTTTTACAATTACAAAATATGATATATAACTGACAAAAAGTGCTCTATTTTGAATGCCGCACAAGAGCGCTTATTATCCCACAATAATACTTTATGTCATATCGTAAGTTTCTGTTTTTCTCTGTTTTTTTTGAATTTGGCATGATGTGATTAACAATTTCACAGTTTTAAATTAATGCATTGAAAGTTCATAAATAGTCAAATTCAATACAATGTGAATACAATATACATACTCATAAATACCTCTGAATGACATCCAGCCTAAAAAGATACTCAATTATAAGCATTACACCTTCTTTTTTTTTTTCAACATAATTTCAAAGTTAAAATACTCCTCAGTGAGGTTTATATTGCCCAGCCTGTGTCACTTCTGTTAATAAAGATTTGGATGGGCATGCCACTGTATGCAGTGCTGGATAATTAGAATCACTTATTGAAAACATCTTTAAATGTGACCGAAATGTGCTCCCATAGAAGGAAACTATTAAAGGGGTTTGAGGCAATGGAAAATTCAGCTTCAGAAAGAGGTGAAGGAAGAGGAGGATTTGGGAAAAGGAGAGGACAAAATAGGAGGCGGTGAGGAGAGAGGGAGAGAGTAATTACTCGATGTAAAGGCCACAAACAGAGCTCCTGCTGTCGCTGAAAAATCAAATCTGTCAGCAATTAGAAGGAGGCCAAGCAGCACTTGTCAGTGGACAATGGGGCAAAAGGAGAGGGGGTTAGCAATTATTAGAGCTGATAGAGTACCTTTATTTATCTAAACAGCAGGTTAGTTGCCCAATCTCCTCCTTTGTCACTTGTTGCTTATGTGAAAGGGGCACCACTTAATCCGAATAGTGTTCCTTGTTGCATCCAACGGGTATTATGCCCGGGCCAAGAGCTGGAGAGGGCTGCTTTTCAGCGTAGGGCAGAATAATCCAGGGGTTGATCTCATGCTCTTGCAATGCTTCCTTTGCTCAAAGCGCTGATCAGGATCCCTTACGTTTGAAGCTATTTATTAAAAGTTTAGGGAGGGGGGCACTCGTCTAAAACATGTAGTCATTATCAAAGACTTCTGCTCCTTGAAGGGGCAAAAGCCCACAGAGTCTCAGAGAATGGGATTTGAGATGTGTGGGGCTTATTTTCACTGAAAGCCAACTGCAAATACACTTCACAGTATAAACTCTGAGGTTCTCACCGAAACACATCAGCATCATGTAAACTGGGGGAGACTCTGCTTTGTTTAGTTCAGGAAAGTTGGAGAAATGTTATTAAATGGTGGCTCAGGAGGGAATGTTTTGGAAGCAAAGGGTTTGTTTTAGTGGTTGCTTAGAGTGTAAACTTCTCAATTAGTGTAAGATGGAAGTTTAATACTTTATTAATTTGTGTGAAAAAAAAGAAGTTCTCACCTAAGTTTTTGACACTGCTGGAAAATGTGTTAATCCAGTTTAATAACAACATATAATAAAGCAAATATCAAAGAGAAAATTTTTACCGAGCACACATAATGTTTCAGTCGACCGCAGCACATCCCTTCATGTGTATTGATATTTATTTTATATTTGTTTCTCCCTGAAAATACATCATCTTTGGATAAAAGTTTCTTGCCCTTTGTTGAGTTTAATGAGTGCAAACCAGTTTAATGAGTGCTCTGCTTCCAGTGTCAGTAAAAGCAGCGTCACACATTAATGTCATAACGTTTTCTCATCGTGTCTATTAAAAGGTAATATTTGTTTGTGCAGTTAATTGCATCAGTATCGCTCAGGGGCAGAATGCAGAAGCTTCACTGCAGTTTTACAACAAGCAGCAGGAATCATTTAAAGTTCAGCAATACTGCGGGGAAAGAAATGGGGCGGAGTGACGAGAAATGATTAGATAAATTATTAAGTTTATGGTCCTTTAAAAAAAAATTACAAGGAAGAACTTGCATTAATAATTAAGACCAAACTGAGAATTAAACTGTGTAATTTGCTGATGATGTGAATTCATTCCATTAATGTCGCGCGCGTGCATTTGTAATGTTTCCAACTTGAACTGTGGAAGTTAAGAGCTGAGAAACATCAACTCAAATGCGCAGTATCTTATAATGCGTTTGATAGCTCTTGTGCTGACATAGGCTAATTTCCTCAAACATCCTTAACTGTAGAAGGAATTAATATCGACTTCACTCTCAAGTGCTCTGTTGTTCAATTAAAATTCAAATGGGAAATTTTAATAATAACGTGTCAACTAACTTTAAGAATAACAAGAATTGGCAAAGTTTATTTGAAGTATCACTTTGAGGGTGGAGGTTAAAGTTTCAGGATAAACGTCTAAAATGCCTTTCTAATATTGAATGTAAATATTTTTCATCTGCTTGTATAGATTGTGTGAAATTGCCTGAAGAGCTGAGAGTCATTTCCAATGAGTTTGGTCTAAAGTACAGCAAAGTTATTGCTTTATGTTGGTGATCGCTGCCTCCTCAGCAGCGCCTGGACGCGCTACCTCTCTCTGAGCAGCCCATCTTACTTCTGGCCTCCCGAATCGTAAAAAGGGGAATATTTGTGGTGAAACAGTCTGATTGTCAATAAAGTATGCAGAGTGTAGTAAAGTGGTGTCTTAAATATTCCTTTATATATGGAATCCAGATGTGAAAAATATGAAATCCCATAAATCACTGGAGGCTGATTAGCTCGCTGCGTTTGGCCATTGAAAAATGCATAAGTACATCACTCATGGCTCAAAGCAGATTTCTGCAGATTACAGAGCTGCATATTTTCTAAACAGTGACAGGTTTTAATGTGGTTTACAGAGCACTCGGATAGGAGAACAAGCAAGCAGGATTCATAAACTGGAGACACCGATGGCTGATTCTTTAAGTCGACATTTAGGTATTTGCCTGTTTCTCACACTTATAAACATGTGCTGCTGAGACGCATTACTGACATGACACAGAGCATGTGAAGAACTCATATGTGCTCGTTGTTAGGTATGAACTTAATCTAAATCCTGTGCAGCGATATCTATCAGTTTCCAAGGTTGGAAAAAGAAAGAATCTATTCATGCGGATTTGGGAGTTTAGTTAGTGATGTACTACGTTTTTTTGTGGAGAAAATAAATCTAATACTCTTTCCACCTTATTTGAAGAAAAATTTGTCTGATTGGAAACTTTGTCGAGGAAAACTGGTGGTCGGGAAGAACATTGTTTCTTTTCTTCAAAATGCTTTCACAGCTTAAACAAATTTAATAAGACTTCTTTTGATTGACAGGAGAGCGCTCTCCCACAATGTCTTCTTTTTGCTCTCACATTCCTCGTCAGCAGCTGTGCCCCGATTTGAATGAGATGAAGGCTGGAAATCTGCGCTGCGCACACACACTATCGACTTGGAACAAGTGGGACTTTTATACGGGTCTCCACGGGCCTGAATGTGCTACTCATGACACATTTCATAAGTGTTATTTTGTGTCATTGAGAATTTTGTAAACTCGCTCGGCGTACAGTACAAGCTTCAGTCACATCACATCAGTCGTCATTAGATGGTGTTTTGGGTCAAAAATGGTGCAAATCTTTAAATCAGTGACAGTTTCGTTTAAATCCATTTGACTTTTCCCATTCTGACATTGGAGAAACGCACAGGAAGTGATGCATTTTACAGTTCCTGCAGCAGCGACATGTCTTCTTGCGCTAAGCAAAGACAGAACTTGCCAGCGTGCAACAGTTAAGAGTGACAGCTGAAAGAAAATAACGGCAAAAAGAAAAAGAAAAGAAAGCACAGTACTGCGCACACATCACTTTCTTGAGTGATCTCTGGCACAAAAGCACAGCGAGACAGGCGAGCACCAAAGATATCTCACAAATAAACCCCAGATTACCACTTTCAGTTGTCGTCAGTGGAGAGTATTTGCTAACTTTTCCAGTTTTCCAGTGCTGCGTGTGAGTGGTAGTCAGGTTCGTCAGGTTTCCCAGCTCAGTGAGGCACAGTGGAGGTCTGTGCAGGTGGCACGGCTGTAGAGCCCGGCGGGGCTTTTCTGCTCCCTCTCCCCCTTCTCCACAGGTGCTTATTAGCATATATGAGCTGCCACATGTTCCCAGCCCGGCCACCGCCCGAGGGGGCAAAATCAGTCTTCGCCCATAATCTTCACAGCCTGACCAGGCCTTCGCTCTCACTAACAGGGACACATGGCGTAGCGTTTATGAAGCACAGCAGAAGTATTACCCGGCATTTTCTCTCTTTTTTTCTTCTTCTCCTCCCTGAACTGCTGGATAACCTTTCTAAGCATCTCCCCCTTTATTTACATATTTCAAGTTTAAGGTCAGGATGAAAAGAGATATCGACGCACATAGTACACATATGTAAGAGATATCTATTCTCAAAGGCAAAAAGTAATTCAGTTGCAGACTTTTTGTTGCAAATGTTCTGTTAACAGATATCAAACAGCTCGGGACTTGGCCAGCAGTTGAAATGTTTTGCACCTGGTCGGCATGACAGAAACCCATTGTCATCTTAACAGCCCCCCACTCTGTGAGACGTGAATGGTTCCGCTGTGTGTATGTGAGAGAGCGAGGGGGGGCGGGGGCGTAGCTGGATGGGAGCTGTCCGTGTTTGAAGTGGGCATATGGTCGTCGCATTTGCATTTAATGCCCTTCAGATTACTTGTTTTAACTCGTGCTAAACACCTCACTCGGTTGGGGCTAATTTGATGAGGTCATGGTATGACCCCGTGACCCCCTCTCTCCATGTTCTCTAAGTGAAACCAGCTGAGTCACAGAGGTGGAGAGGGGAGGAGGGGAGTGGTAAGGGCCTCCGCGTTGTGGCTGGATTGGCCTGACAGTATCTGAGCTTCGCTGCCCATCATCGTGGAGCGGCGTGTTGGCTGCTCAGCGGACACTTCGCTGGTGTGAAGCCCTCTCCCCACAGTCACAGCTCCTCTCCCAAGAAAAGCATCTAGTCAAAACACAGTCAATAGACCTGGAAAGAATAACAAATGCCCCAGCGTCTTATCGCTCTTCTTTCCACTTTGAAGATGTTTGCCGGGGCGGATTGCGCCAATATACATTCAGTCAAAGATGTGTGTGTGTGTGTGTGTGTGACCTGCAAGACCCCTATTAAGGCATTTGTTTTCCTTTGCATGGCTATACTTTCTTATGTTTCAAATCTCTTAACAAGGTTTAACTGTGGCTTTTCCAACACAAGCAATCTTAAAATTCAAGTTTTCAAATTAGGAACAATGTGTGTCACGTTGATGAAATTTTACACAAAGTTTTGTAATTTTGAACCAATGTTAGCATGTTGAAAACAACACAGCCATAAAGATGCATAGATATGCATATGTAAACAGGTACACACATGTAGAAGCACACAGACACGCACACACACACGTCTCAACATTAAAGGCCGTTCATAGGAATTGTAAAAGCCCTCTTATGGAATGTTAGTGAGGCCTGTTGAAGTACTGATCCACAGCGGCAAACCGGCTCTTTTCTATTGCTGCAGACTCAAGTGTTGTCCGGACTCCAGAGAATAGTCCCGTTTGGTCTGAGGGGCTACATTTTCCTAACCTCCAAGGCCACCGCTGCGAAGGCGCCTCAAGAGAGCCTCTTTCGTGTCAAAGGGGGAAAGCCATTCAACTCGAGAACGGCCTCTGGCTTTTGATCAGTTCACAAGTTACAGTTTTGCCGAGGCCCTTTTATCATGCAAATGGGAAATCTTCAAACACTGTGCGGAAATACATCTCTTTCGGATATACCGTAATAGGTAGTGCTTTTAACATGGGAACTTTCACAGCCAAGGACTTGCTTGAAAGCCTCCTCAGAGTAGTGAAAAGCACACTCAGCGCCCAGGTGTAGATGGTCCCCTTTAAGAGCTTCTTTCTGTCCCGAGTTCCCTCCAGCCAGTGGCTTTGTACGTTCACAGCAGACCATATTGACTCCCAATTAAGGGATTAGGATAAAGATTATCAGAACCGTTTTCTAAATACATAACATTTACTGGCTTTCCCACAGCACTTTGGATCACCACTTTTGTTTTGGCACACTTTAACTTTATTGTTATAGATGGAACAGCTGTCTCTGAGTACAAAGTGATATTAAAATTGTTGTTGTAATACTCCCAGCATCCAGAATAAACTGTTTTCATTCCTTTTTGACAGAATTTATTTTTTCAGAACCTTGTGTGTGTGCGCATAAATTACATATTCCCCTTTACTGTGCTCAGATCCATACATAATCCTAATTTGAGAAGCTATTTGCAGTGTGGGGCCGGGTAAACACAGTGTGAACTCTATTCTGAGAGGTCTTTCCCAAGTCGGTTCTAATTCAAAGGTGTTGGAATGTCAGGTTTTATTTGGGGTGTCTGTGTTTCATGTGTTTCTCTTGGCACTCTAGAACTGCCCATTATGCTCCTATTAAAGTTCATGTTGCTGGAATATTGGGAAGAAGGAGGGGTGAACCAAACTCTCGTCAAGGTCATGTTCCAGTGGAGAGAGCCAACAATGCCAGTGTTAATCCCTCCCCCTCCACCGCGCTCTGACCCCATCCCGTGGCTTGTAGGACTCTGTGGTGGGAGAGGACAAGAGGCCCGGCTTGTTCTTATACTCAACCCGGCATTAGGCAGCCCAGAGCTCCTGGATTATCTGCCAATTAGCACCAATTGTGCCGGACGGCATTAATGTAATGTTCTATATTTTTTAATACCGTTTAATTTTTGCTCCTCTTCTCTCTCCTCCTTCTCTTTCGCCTAATCAAGATTGTCAGCACTCTCTTTTGCCTTTTCTCATTTAAAATAAAAGAGTTGGGGTTTAATTTGGCATTAAGGAGCGTAGAATATGCCTTGCCAGCAGAGCAATTGTTTGGAGGGAGAGAGTTAGCAGAGAAAAGGGGGGAGAGAGAAAGAAGGGAGAAAATCATTTTATGGAAGATACTGTGAAGGACTTGTTTGAACAGGCCGCGAGCCTCAGTGTCCTGCTATATTAGTGGGGAAGTCAGCTTTGTGCTGGAATAACGTGTTGCCTCACTATTGTGCCCCCTACGGTGGAAGGGTTTGGTGGGTTTGGATTAGGAGACTCCATTACATTACCCTAATAACTGGATAAAGCCGCCTCATCCAGTGCAACTGATCCTCAAGTATTAGCGCTCATGGCTCGTTACAGCATTTCAGCAGCTGATCTGCAGGCAGTTGATTTCTCATTATAACAGACTGATAGAAACACACAGCTGCAGCCGTCGGTGCCCGAGCATGCCATGATGTGCAACTTTCATCTCGGAGCAAATATGTTATTTCCAAGAGAATTCCAAGAGACTATTACAGTCGTTTCCCACTGATTTAGACTGGCGTGGCAATAAACAAAGTCAACAAACCTCTTCCCAATTTAAGAGGCTAAATTATAATCTTTAGTCTGCTATGAGGGAATTTCCACAGAGGTGAATTTTATTACCGTGAAAAATGTTTTATTCTTTGCACATAATTGACTCTGTACTACCCATAAAAGTAGCTAATCATTATAAAGCATGGTAGTTTCACACAGTTTAATTATACATCTCTTGCAGGTGTTAGGGCATGTCAGAGGCTGCACTATAGACTCACAGCATATTTTTATTGTGATCTTTTTTTCAAAATAGTCTCATTCACCTTATATAAGCTGTGCGAGTTGTTTTCACACACTGGGAGAGGGAAAATAAAGACTAGAAGAGAGAGAGAAAATGAAAAAGTGAGGGAAAGGGTGGGCAGGAAGACAGCAAACCGAGCAGTGAAAGCAATGAAGAAATTTTTATTAAAATGCAAAATTTTTGTCATTTTAGATCAAAGTGAATTGATGGAGAATGACCTTCATTACAACGTTTGAACATATAAAAAAAAGCGCCGCCATGAGAATGTGGCAGAGGAGCGAACAGATTACATATAAAGCCCAGCTTCTTTGATGTTAACTGTCCAGACCAATTAGGCCCGGGGACATGTGTGAATCCTGACGCTTTCATGGATGGATTCAGGTTGACTCTCTATGTGCTGCAACCACACACCAACCCATCCCAGAAATTTTGTCTGAATTTAATCACATTTTTACTATGATTTTTACAATATGAAATTATTTTTATTGGTAGTGGTAGAATTAGTAGTAATCACACTTTCTGGTGCAATGTCCATGTGGGATTCTGAAAACAGTTGCTTCAATACATGCAACTAAATATCCCTAAAATAAAATTTCTAAAAAAAAAACAAAAACAAAGTAATGCATTCAGACTGTAAATTCACAGCGTTAAGTCTCCATACATGCACTTACAGTGTGTCCGGAGGTCTGTTTGCTGTGAGGGAGGAGCTCAGGTGAGGCCAGAGGCCACTGGTCATTAGCGATCCAGCTTCCCTTCATAGTGTTAATATGGGGTCAGGCTGTGGACTGGAAATCCACAACCACAGCTGGCATTTTCAGCATCTCCACGGTTGCTGTTTTCACTAGTGGAGTGAAAACAATCCGCCTGCTGTTCCCCCTGGTCCGCCCGGCTGACCTTGCCCTTGGGCCACACCACCGTATACCACCCCAGCTGTTGTCACTCTGCAGCCGGGGAAAAAGCCCCGCCGCCTCGCCCGCCCCTCTTGGTGGGACCTTTTTCTTTGCTGTGGGCCCTTCCTGCAGGTGTGCTAAGGTCCTAGCTCCCCCTGTTTGATTGTGGCGCAGGCCAAACACCAAGGCTCGCCTCCGCCCCGGTCCTGTGGGTTTGATTCAGGGCCTCCAAATGCCTTTTAGATCCCTAATCCTAAACACTTAAGCCCTTCCTGATGGGTTCAGCTCCAGGTCCCAGCGATTTAACCAATCCAAATAGTGAGAGCACTGAGGGGTCGAGTTCGACCGAGTTGCCTTTTGCCCCTTTTTTCTTTTAATTCAGGGCATTAACTCTTTGCCATTGACTGAAGATCTGTAGATGCAGTTGTAAAAACACAAGTGTCATTCTTATATTTTTAGGAAATGTTCTCCACGCTCCTGTAAAGTACTGTATGACCGTAGAGGACGCAGCTTTCCATAGAGAGTCTGAAAACAACATGACTAGATTCTGAGATCACTGGATTGTGAAAAGATGTTAACCAAAAAGCCCACAGTACAGTTATTCTCACCAAGCGTGTACGTTGCTTTAATCTGTCCCACTTTCCCATTGCTGTTTAAGTAAACAGGGCTGTCCAGGCCTCCACCTGTTTCAGGGTGCTTGAGAAATGGACTTTTCCTGAAAAGTCTGTGACCTCTGACCTTTGTAGAGCAGGAAGGGGCTGCCAGCAGGCAAATGCCCTCCTGTGTGGCCAACTGCCATTTAACCCCATAATTGTTACAAGGCAGCTCCTGGCCGTCCAAAACTTGCTTTCCGGAAATAGCTCTTAAACAATCAAATAAACGCACATGCGGGGAATTTGCCATGCCCAAGGCCCTGAGATAGAGCTTGTGAAGCACTGATTGCAGACTCATTGGTTGGACTTGACACCTTTGAAAACATATAAAGCATCGAGGAAATATATCTATGTTGCAATCATGCAAGAAATATCATCTATAAAAGCAGATTTTAAAGTTATTTCAGCACAGCAAACATTTTAAGGCATGCATTTCCCAATAATTTTCAAAATATGCTAACAACTAAGCTTCTCATGTCATTTTGAGTTTCACAAACCAGCACTCTAATGCAGCTCTTAATTGAAATAATGGGTGAAATAATTCTCTTCTTTCAGCCAACATTTCACCAGTTCAGATCGTTCAATGTTTGCGCGGTGTTGAATCACAGCTGTCCTCAGGCTGTGTGGTAGATACAGTATCCACTTTACCTTTATCATGCAGCGCTCTGGCCCATCAGGCTTTCTCTGTGGTTGGCTGCACTTGGTTATTTTTTCCATCCCTGCACATTTGCTTTTTGCTCGGCGCTCACCTCCAGACTCGGGCTTAGAGTGTTTCCCCAGCAGCCTTTCTGATAGCAGCGCGCTCGGTGATTGCTTCCCAGGATCAGAGCGGCATGCAGCACGAGCAGGCGGCTCAGCATACCACACATGCTGCAAGATCAAAGGTCATTCGTGGAGGTCCGGGATTATGGGGGAGGTAAAATTATATTTTTTATCCTTCTCCTTTGTTTTTGATCACCCTATCTGACCCACCTGAACCTGCACTCCCACGCCACCTCTCACTACAACCCTTACTCTCAGGTGTTAGTTTTCAAGAGGGGCTAGGGGGTGAAAGAGGGTTGAGGCTCGCTAATGTAGAAAAACAACAGACAGATTGGATGCAACCTTGAGCAGCGGGTTTGGAAAGGGCTCCGGCGAGACTCCAAGGTCAGTGGATGTGGGAACTGCCGCTGTGTCCTGCGACTGACGGAAATAGCGACCAAATCAAAGACGGCTCATGAGTGATACGTTCACTGAGGTCACATCTATTTATTACTGCAAGGGGAAAGTATCACGTATACAGCAGGTCCATAATGGAAGGGACAGTAATGATGCCTGATGTATGTCATCAGCAGGTGTGAAAGACTTGTCATCATGGAAGTTATTATCCAAGTGACTACAGCTTATACCACTGATAAGCTTCTTCAAGCCTGCATTTACCTGTGTGTGTTTACTCTGCAGCAGTGTCACATCTAAACTGCAGTCATACTTGTCTTATGTCAGTGAAGCTGCTCTCCTCTAACTTTTAAACCACGGAGAGCTGCACCTCATTTGCATGTCGCAGAGTGTGTAATTAATACAGAAAGCGTCGCATTGTATTAATGTCAAAATTGTTCATATTTGTAAACAAATAAAGCAAAAACACAGTGAGAGTGTGTCATTGACGTCGTTTTGTAATTTCAAGGCTATTGCAATAAATGTCATGGTGTTTTCCACCGTTGTAAGGACACCCAACATCAAACACTTGCAAGAAAATGTGTATTGTAATTATTAATTCACAAAAATAGTACCCTATGTGTCAGAGGATGTCTCTGGGGCACATTTGTTTTGTAAATTTTTTTTTTTTTTTTTTTTGTTAAATACGTCTGCTTCCCTGCATGTATTCATTCATCAGGCAGAATTAATTATGATGTTTAGTAAATGCTGGATTTTAATGTTGACATTGAGCGAGAATTTATTTAGGTCTATTTATTCTGGTTAAACAACAAATAGAAAAGTTTAAAGGCAAACAAGAAGTGACTGAAAAAGTACTTTTATTTAGCTCTACCAGTGTTTAAGTATGTTCAGAATTAAGATAAATTATGCAAACTATGGAAAAAGGGGCACAGATGTTGATTTTAAGTTTTAATTTTCAGTATGTTTACATGTGTCCATCCTTTTGACACAAATGTGTCATAAAACATATTCTATGGATTAAAAAGAAAAGTACAACTACACCACTGAATATTCAATAAAGGAATTCATGTGCAGCTGCAACTATAACAAATATTCATTTAAAGATATGTCACAGCTGTAAAAAGTTAGGTTTATTATTTAATGGTTCACCTTAATAAGTAGCTTGAGTAAAGGTTCAGTTTGTGTTGAAATGTACATTTTAAAGGTATTTCAAGGAAGCATATTTTCTTTGTTCCACGTAAAATATTGATGATTAATGTCGGAGCCATTTTTTTGTGATACCCCATCAGTCTTTGTTTATTGTTTGTTTTCCTGGAATATCTTCAAATTTAATTTTGATGCTGTTGTGTCTGACAAGATGAGAAGAGAGAAGATAAAACAAAGAGTGGGCCATTGATGAAGGAAGTGGAAATGAGTAGGGGAGAAATTTAATATTATGGATTTTACACAAGCACAAAACAGAAACATATTTCACCTCTGTCCCACAGCCAACATAAATAAACACTTATATACTGTCACAACATCTTGTAATAATACTGTAAACTCACATAATCTCTGTTTTTGAAAATGTCTCTTAGCTGTTGTTGTAATATTCTGTGGATGAAAGAGGCGAGCTGGGTGAATAGTGGATGACGAGCTGCTGTGGAGAGGAAGACGCTGCCCTCCGTGTGATTCAAAAGAGTGGGAGAGGACCATTAAGTGGTGTGTTATTTACACATCATAAGCCAGTCTATTATATTGACATCCAGACGACCCAGTCCACCACTGCTCTGTGCGCGCCGCGGCCTCGCTCTCTGTTTGCTCTCAACACCAGCATGCTGATTGGGTGATTTTCTGATATGACATTCCAATGCTCCGGACTACGTGCAAGATCTTTTTGTCTGAAATAGTCCAAAAGCATTCATTACCCGCCGAGAAATGAGACAAAAGGTCAGGAAAGCGGTGTGGCAGGGTGGAGCCATGTGAAGTGGAGGTGGGGTTTACAATCCAATTGGGGATTAAGTTATCTCTTATATCTCTTACTTACAATAAATCCACACGTCTCCATCAGAAATGTCTTGTTTAAACTGTGGAGGAGCATGAAGCAAATGTTTGACTTTATTTAAAATTCATTGTTCAGTATTACATTGCCGGCTGGGGTGAGCCCTGAGATTGCAGAGGTGAGCAGACAGGCTGTATATTTTTTATTCTGATCCAGAAATTGCAGAATTGCCATCCAGTTGTTGTCCTCCACACCATTCTGCCATTTACCAATAGCATCAAAATATTTGACATCCTATAATGGGATCGCATCCAGAGTAATTCTTGTAACTACTGTTGACATAGGTGCCCCAAGTAAAATAAATCTATTTTGGCCACTGATGTGAATGAACTGTCTGTGAACCATTTGAAGCATTGATGCAGATAAAGAAGAATGCGCTGCCTTTACCCAGATCATTCGAATAAGACTACCACAGAGTTAACTGTAGGCTCTGCTGCGAACGCTTCCAAATTTCAATAACATCTTAGTAAAACTGAGGGAGAGTGAAACAGTTATCTGCTCAGGAATATGTACGGTTCAAAGCTGTGTCTCCAGCAGGATTCAGAAGGTGATTTAAGCGTTTGTTGCACAATGTGAGAGTTATTACAAGAGTTTTGCATCCAAAGACTCAGTGACTGGCCAGAGAAATTACACTTTGAATTTGCCTGAAATGATTTAGAGAACTCAAGAAAATCATGTTGCTGTTTATGCTCTTCAAAGATCTCTCTCTATCACACACACACACACACACACACACACACACACACACACACACACACACACACAGTCATGCAAACACATTAGTACACTAGTAATACAGTAGCCTTTGAAAATAGTCTTCACAAGCAGGGGAAAAATGCAATTATGAGAGGTCATCTTTTACCCCAAAATATTTGTTTAACCGTTTGAAGGACTGCAGGCACAAGTACAGCACTGCATGGTTTGAATTTTGACTGATTTCAACTGATCACAAGCACTGAGAGAGACGCTATTCATAAAAACATTCATGGTTTCAATTTATGATCACAAGCAATCCAGCTGGGTTTTATAAATGAAATTTGAATTCAATATACATATTAACATTTCATGTCCCGCATTTTCTTTTCTGTTTTTAATCAAATCATAATTGTTTTGTTTGTCAGCATGTTGAATGTGTCACACTGCAAAGTAGGATACTGTTCTGAGCTGTAGGTGGGAGATAACAGTCAGATGAGAGCCAAGAGTCAATCATAGGGCAGCTTAAAACTACAGTGAGCAAAATAATGTGCCCTTTCTATACTGACGAGCCCCTGAGAGGCCCACAGGAGTGCCTGAGCCCCAATTTGCGCACCAGTAGCTCTCTTTTTATTTATCAGTTAATCACAGTCATTAAATTCTTTTAATTGTTGTCAATTCTTTGCTGAAAAATAGGTTTTTAATCAGTTTTCATTTTCATTTGTTGAAAGGTGAAGTTTCAAAGAATAAACAAAGTTCATTTTAGTGTGCGTTCGTACTGCGTGCGTTTTAACGGGAACTGAGTGAAACCAGCCAATTAGTCAAAATGAAATAATAGTACATCTCAGCTGCAAATTTAAGTGACATTAGACATCAACTTTAGTTTAATTTAGTTTTTGGAAAATATTACTATTTCTGCCTTTTGAACTATTCAACAAAAATGGAAAAGCACTCAAGTGACTAAAGTATTATTACTAATGTTTATCTTCCACCGCTGAAGTAAAAGAAACTGTTGAATTAAGCTATTTTGAGCTCATTTACTTTTTCTTCTTAAATCACCTGATTACACAGTTTTCTATTATTTATTGCTTTAGACGTTACAGTTTTGTTTCCTTCTTATCAAAGCATTTAAAATAAAATTTGCATACACTTGTAATATCAATTGTTCTTGGCGTAAGTGAAGTATTTCAATAAAAACGGAAAAATCCGAAGCTCTAAATTGCAAAACTATGAGGTTAATTGAATTAATGAGCATTTTGTACCGATTAAAATCTGCAGCTACTGGAAACTGATAACCAATCTCAACCAAGAAAACTGCATCAGCAGCAGTGCCAGTGGAGTCTTTTACAACCGACTTTTACCATCACTGTCCCTGTGTAATAAATACTTCACTCTGCCAGTGAAACATTAGATTAGCTTGAGAATGATTTGAATAGGAAGACGCAATAAAAACAAATGAGGAGCTGATAGGGATCTGTGATGAACTTGCCAGACAATTTCCTCTCCTCACCTCTCCCATGAGAAGCAGCACCCACCATGCTGGAGGTGTCCCACTGGGAGAGCCTCTCTGTGGTTATCATACCCCATCTAGTGGCTGCAGTGGGTTAAACGAGAGAGGAGGAGGACAGAGGACAGAGTGAGCAGCACCTTTCAGACCTTGACTAGCTGCTCTCTGCACTCACGTTAGCAGTCATATAAGATAGATAGATAGATAGATAGATAGATAGATAGATAGATAGATAGATAGATAGATAGATAGATAGATAGATAGATAGATAGATAGATAGATAGATATGGCTGTAAAATTAAAAGGAAACAGGGACATAATTTAATTCAGTTTGATTATATGAATGGATATCTCATTAAGGAAAGCTTCCGTATCACATGACAATATAGAAGTGCAAGACTAACAGTCCTGTAGGTGCAAATTGAATTTAATTTAGGGGAAAAAAAACTCTTATAGAGGTGTTGAGACTGAAGCGGTACACGGCTCATGTTACAGAGATATGAAGCCATAAGAATGTGTGAAAGCAATGCCCTCTAGATCCCCTCTTTTCACAAACCTATTATCCAATTGAAAACTGATCTTCAGCGAACTCCCATTGTGTGCCTCTCTCAGAGAATAAATGCACCAAAATTGATCTCAGGTCTCTGAAGTGGGCCCGCCAAGCTGGAGTTTTCACATGGGACCATTTTATTCACTTCTGGTGGCAATTTACAAACATGCAAAACTGCGGGCTCACCACCATAACCTGCGAGCCAAATGCAGGAGTTCCACCTGTCTCATAACCTTGTTGGAGCACAATTTTCCTGCCGGGAGAGGGGGAGAAAAATGTAGCTGTGACAATGTCAAACAATGTGTGTTAACAATTCAACTCAGTACAGTGGGAATGTCATGCAGAAAGAGCAGCCAGTTGGAGGATCTGCTAATGTATTGTGACTCCTGCTGTCAGCAGTTCGGCTCTACACTCTCTTCCTGTAATTTTCAGCCATCTCCACTGCGCTGATACCGTTTCAAAAGCCTGCTCACTATCACTCATACTGAAGCTGTGGGGGCTATTAACGGTTTGCTCTGGTTGTGATGTCTTGCATTGTGTGAGAGCAAAGAAAGATGCTTTCAAAACACCCGTGTGGCCTAGTTGAATTGAAGATGTTGCTGTTGAAAGGATGATCAAACTGTTTTGTGCCACATTTAAAGTCTCCTTGTAAGTTCCAGTCTCATATTTGAAGATGCAACCTGGTAACATTAACAAACAGACCTCTGTGATAAAGTTAACCCCTAGTATATCTCAACATCCCTCCATGCTTTGATGTTACAGCAACAAATTAAAGAGAGAGATGTGATTTCTGTTGTGTTTCTTTTACTAGCAAAAACTCACTACACTTAATAAGTAAAGATCTATTAGCAATGTAAAAAGTCAAAATCACAACCTGTGTGTATCTAGGACTAAATTGATGTATAAACAGACTAAAAATGTAGCTATACAGTAACAGCAATTGATAAATGGTTTCTAACACACTTCAGTGTAGTTGTAAGCAGATATTTTGCAGATGTTTTAAGTATATTAATGCATTTGCCAACAACTATAACTCCTACAAAGTTGGCGTATAAACAGATAATGAGAGACTGACATACAACACGACACAGCTGTAATCACAATAGATCTAAACATTTTATTGGATTTCATCTATCTATCTATCTATCTATCTATCTATCTATCTATCTATCTATCTATCTATCTATCTATCTATCTATCTATCTATCTATCTATCTATCTATCTATCTATGAACAACTTGTTGATAAGATATAGACAGCCCTTGATGACAATACATTTGTACTTGGTACCATTTTTTAAGATCTTTCTAAAACGTTTGACACTGTTAATCGTGATATTTTGTTAGCCACATTCAGACAGTTCCATAGTATTTCACTAAAGTGGTTAACTAGCTTTATGAGTAATATGTAATTGCAACACCAGCTCATATAATGTGTGGTGTACCACAAGGATCTATTTTAGGTCCCTCCTTATTTCTCATCCACCAGCATGTTCAGAAATGTTATATTCTGAAATTGTATGTATCTTATATTTTGGCTGTAAGCCTGGCATAGATCTGCACAGTTCAAATAAAGAGATGGTAAATGGTTAGGCCTATTGCAGCCAATGCAGCTCTCTTGGTGGTGGTACACTCCGATATTTTCAGCCCAGAATAAATGAAAAGATAAAAGATAAGTCTGGGATGAGAAAAAGTTGAAACACCTTTCCTTGCTCTCCCAAAAAATACAGACTACCCTCTCTTGAGCAAAAATGAAAGCTACATATCCCATCTCCCTTTGTCATACAGTCCCTAAACAGAGGGGGTCTAAGTGTTACCACAATCCTATTTACCACCAGTTTGTTCATATGCACTCAGCTTGAAATTCCTACATCCCTGATTGCGCTTGAAGTAAGCATCAGTTCTACTTGACCTCAACTCAGACTCTGATTTAAAACAAAGCAACAGGAGCTAGGAATGAACTGTAAAGTTGCTCTGATAGGTAGAAAGCTGTCACAATCCCTATTATATGGTTTATAATTATAGAGCCCTCAGCTGTTTCAGCCTATTTCCTGAGCATCCTTTTAATCAGGCCATAACCATTTGTTCATCCAATGGGTGATGCAATCCCTGAAGCCAAAGCTCTCTATTCATTAGATTGTTTTAATGTGCCTGAAAGCAGTTGTGCAAATAAACAAGCCGTTACAGTGAAAAAAGGAATCCCTGAGTCTGTGCGTTAACCCAGGAGGGACTACAATTCCAACTTGTGCCTTTTATCTTATTAATCCCACGCAACGTCATTTTGCAGGTCCCCGAAAAGGCCTTATAAATTGCGTCTAATAGGCTTCAAATCAAGCACTAATTAAAACTGCATTAACCTTAATGAATCAGAAAAATTGAGACTCCAATTTATTGGAGTTGTGTTTATACAAGGGCTGGTTTCAATAATACATGACGCAACCGGCTGTGTGGGATGAGCCCGTCTTCCTAATGCGAACCTCCTGTGAGTGTGTGTGTGTGTGTGTGTGTGTGTGTGTGTGTGTGTGTGTGTGTGTGTGTGTGTGTGTGTGTGTGTGTGTGTGTGTGTGCGTACATGTGTGAGCATCAGTGTGGTGTGTTTTGGCCCTCGCCGTCATTACAGGCCTTGTTAGAGGTTAACTTTAGCAACATTCAGGCGTCTTTAGCGCCGCTGAAGGAGACGCAGCCGCATGGTGCCAATCAGCGTCACAGGTGTTCATAATTGTCTGTCTAATTGCTTCATTACTGGCGAGGAGGCCTGAGCCCCGTCTGTGCTTCCACCACATCTGGATTTTGGGAAGCCCTCTCCAGCTCAAATGAGAAGCCTCTCCTGAGTTTTAACATGTATCTGCTTGTTGCCGTGATTTCCCAAGAGCGCGTCATTTATTTGTACGCCGATTCTGACTCAAACGCCTTTAATGGAAATTCCCATGGCTGGTGGGGGTGGAGTGCTTATGGCAGTCTTGCTGATGGGGAGGACTTGTGTTTTGCTGTGAATGAATGCAAAAAGAAGTAAAAAAAGAAAACATGCAAAGGAGGTCAGTGTAGTCTTGTGCTCCAGTGAAGTACAGGGAGGTTTGTGCTCCCTCTCGGAGTGTTTTTGCGTGCTATCCCAGTCACTTGTATGGTTAGAAGACCCTTGAGATTTCCCTCAAGAGACCTGCTGTCCTAATGAATCAAGCCTCTCCAATGTGGGAAGGACCTCAGGGAGAAAACTGTGACTCTTTATTATTGAGGCTTCAGCAAACCTGCCAAACTCACCAGCGATCCCTCTTCACTTTTGTTATGTCAGATCGCTGATTGAAATTACAAAATGACCAAACAAAAACCTACACTGAAAAAGACCTTTAAAATCATTTAAATCACTTCATGTCTGTCTGATTAGTCACTGTCTGGCCACAATGCTTCTCCCCGTAAGGAAATGGGCGATAGATTAGGCTGAGGTCACCGGCGTTAATGAGACATTTAACATGCCATTTGCAGGAAGTGCCCCAAGATCTCCCCTCTCTCTCAGATAAGCTTCAGGACGCCCGTGTGAAGAGAGGGGACCGAGGCTCGACCTCAAACCTCCAGCCACCTCTGCCCACCCACACAGGCTGTTATGTATCCATGCTCACGTCAAGCCCAGGCCTGCGCACGCCAATTAACTCCCAGCCATATGGATTACAACTGTGGCTTTTGGCAGATGTTTGTCCAACCCATCGCTCAATTTGCTGCACGGGGGATTTGGTGTCACCTTTTGGGAATTTTGAAAGTTTCTGTCAGATTTTGATTATCAGTCTTCATCAGCTGGATTGGTGTTTTCCCAGAGGTGAAATTACGGCCCAATGTGGCTGTTATTTATACATGAAAGTGAGCTCAGACGTCTGCAGTGCCAGCAGTCTCACTCATGGGAGTCACCACCATTCTTTGCACAAATTGGATGAACAGTATAGATTATATTCACGTCCAGTGAATTAATTCCCTCTCAAATGCATAAAATAAAATCAATCATAAAAACATTTGGAGGCACAGTTCATCTCTCCCCTGCTGTCAGATGCAGATGGGCATGTCATGACTTGATTCTCCCTGACAACAGAGCTACAGGCTGCTGTGACTTCAGTCAGGCATGCTGAAGTCCTCTGAGGACCACTGGTGTTTCATGTAATGTCAGCACTCGAAACACAACATGCTAGTCCTGATTTGTATCATGTTTCAGACATTTACATCGCTTACTGATGCTTGATGAGAACACACAGCAATCCAGCTATTATGGCATAATTAGATATAACATAATGGCCAACGCTGAGCACCTTCGGTATATCGATTGTCTGCACCGTCTCCCTAATCACGAACTGGAGTCAACATTTCCCGCCATTGTTTGCCCCAATATGACTCGACAGTGTGCATTTTAAATACAAGTGGTGAAATATTTCATGTTCTTTGCAGCTTATGTGCAATAGACTTGGCAGCGACACAATAGCTATGGGAAGTGATTTATTTTCTTAAAGTAATTAAATGCCTACTTGATCATTTTTTCTCGGAAAATGTGAGAATGTGGCAAACAAATTAAAAGAGCACTCCATGACTAAACCTATCCCTAGGATTGGTAGAAACATCACAAGCGAAACAGGAGCCAAACCTTCTTAATCTATGTGGCTACATTTGGGAGTTTCTGAGGAAACAATTCGGAAACATGCATTCTATTTCTGTTTGCTCCCGATTATTAATTTCAATTTATGTAACCCCACTTACTCCCACAGTTTAATTAATGATGCTTGTTATCAGCTGTGTTTAAGAGGTAATGGACAATGCTGAATTTTGAGTGTTTACAGTGCTGGAGAAAAATCCTGCTTTACCCCTTTGTAATGGACTGCCAGCAAACAAGAGATTAACAGTGTTTGTCACTCTTCCTGCAGCTGTGCTATAATGCAAAGCAAGAAGGGGAGGGGAAATAAGGCATTAAGCACATAACTTTGAAATGGTGACTTGAAATAGCTACCATGGTCAGAAGAACTGGCGTGCCCCTCCATCACCTAATCCATACCATAATTCCTGATCTAATTAGAGAAAGGCTCAGCGCAAGGCCTGCCATAAGAGAATAAAGAACACAGACAGACTGTGCGCCCAGGGAAAGGAGGAAATAAGAAGTCAGTGAAACAGAAAGAAAGAGAAGTGGGGGAAGGAAGAGGATGAGGGAGGAAAAACATGTGCACGGTCCAGCGAACTGAACAGGTAAACATGACCGATTCAGGCATCATGTACCTCCTCACAATCAGTATGTATGTTTAATTTGTATGTACAGTAAGTGTTTAATCTACTCATGGGATTACTGCCTTGGCTGTAATACAGTATGTGTCAGATAAATCTGATATATTTCACAAAAGAATTATACACAAACATATTTAGAAATTAATTCATAACAGCAATAAAATGACAGAAGCACACTTTATACTACAACAAGCCAACAAGGTAACTGGATAGTTTGGTTAGTTTGCTTTGGTGCTAATCTCTTTATGTCAGATGTACACACATTTTTAATAGCTAACAAGGCTAACACAGTTATTCCAATTCAGGTACCACAGCATCCTTAAACTCAAGAATCAATGAAATAATGAGAAAGACAGGTACAGTTTCCCAACATTTTACATGTGAGGCAGGTTTGTGAAACAGATGACACTTTAATAAGACTCGAGATATGGAGGATAAAATGTGCCCAAAAAAAAAAAACAATTGAAAAACAATTAGGAATTTGTGTGCAGAAATTAGCCATTTGTTCACTTGAATTAATTAAAGGTGCCTCCTGCTTCCCCATTTGGAGAGTAACACTCATTGGAAACCTAACTTTTGTTTGTTTACATGAAAATTTAATTACATGTGATAATAGCCTAATGATATTAATATGAAGGAATTAAGTCATTATTTGCATGCAACTGTACTTTTAGCCTGCTGCTAATACAGCAGTCTATAACCCCAGTAACAGTACTGTCACAGTACTGTGACAATAATTAAGGGCACAAATTGATCATGTGTGCCCACGAAATAGTAATTCAAGGGGCTTAAATTTCTAATTTGTGCACATGCTACAAAACAAAGAGCAGGAAAACATAGCGTGCATCCTCAGTCTTTTGTTAGTGATGCAGAAATCTAATAGTCTCCCTTTCATCTGGACTAGATGAAGTCATTTAAACTGTCCGGCCCTACTCGTCTTCAAAGTGTCTGTTTGAGGTCTCAGACTGGACACTTGCTGCAGGTGTAGTGTTGGAAACACTGATGCAACACCAGAAATGGTGGAGCCCTTTCCATACAGCGGGGAAAACGGCAAAGGAGAGAAGTGAAGTCACCTCATGTGTCTACCTGGTCAGACATGCAGCCTAAATTCAAATTTCCCAACATTTGAAGACCTTTCAAAACCAAACTGCATAAAACCAAGTGTGGAGATAAGATACCTCCCCTGGCTACTCAGGTGAAAGTAATAAAAATCACACTGCTGACTCTCCAGATAGAGTAGTGCTACAATAAGTTAGCTGAGGATTACGCTGTTAAATCGCCAGAGGCTGTGCGTGTATCATCAGCCTGGATAACTGCACTATTGCATACTACACAATCATGCATTTCCAGTAATGTAGTACTCTGAATTACATTCATAGGGATGTCAGTAAACTCCCTCGTGATGTATCTTTGTGGGTTAAGAAATGAAATACACTGATCCACAAGTAAGATAGATGTGCTTACCAAGGTCAAGGAGGCTCCCCAGCGTAATTACACGACTACCAAACACAAAGGGCATTGTTATTGGACAAGTATAATGCTGCACATTACCAGAGCAACACAGCTGTTTCTATCAGGGAACACTAGCTTGGGAAGACATAGGGCGGGCATCAATTTAGCCTACTTATCTAAAGTCTCTAATTACTTGGTTTATTTGATAAACAGAACAAGGAGAATCCTTAAATGATTCTGCAAGATCCAAAGGGGATTAATTTCTTACTCCTTGAAAAAACAAATCACTGGTAGAATCCCTTATTTCACTCTTTAATCACACATTAATTAGGAGCAATAGGGGCACCAGTTACACTTGGCATTTGGTGAGATTGCAAGAGGAAAAAAAAGGGGCCTGCATTAGCCTCTCCAGAGGAGGAGGCAAGCACATCAGGCTAAGACAAAGACAGCACAATCAGACAGAACAGCAGGAAGTGTGAGTTGGGAGAATGGGGATCTGAGCTTCTTGAGCCCCATTCCCACACAAAGCACATCTTTCCTCAGGCAAACCCAGACTGGATACTTGCACTTACTGCACCCTGGTCTGACAGTCTGGAGTAGGTATTTTGCCACAGTTTTAATAAAAGTTATTACAGCGTGGCTATTGCACACATTAAACTGATCTTATGCTGCATGGGGTAATAATTCTGTTATTTTACCTTTAATTTAGTCAATAACAATGCCATTCACAGAAATATGAGAAAACAGACCTCTCAGCAGAGGAGAAGAGTTCAGCGGAGATGGACGCACACAGGGACCAGTTATAAAACAGCAAAGGTCGTAACAATTAACACTGCTAAATAAGCCATTAAAGGCAATTAGAACATGACAAAAAACATGCAGCACCAACACAGAGGTCACTGAAGTGAGAAACAGTTGCGCATGAACCTGTAAATGTCTGTAATAAAAAGGAAAGTGGACAGTTTTATTGCTGAAGTGAGTGTGTGGGGGAAGTGTGGAGTGGAATGAGGAGCGATCCTGGGAGGCTTGAACTCTGGGAGATTCAGCAGTTAAAGAATAGCCGTCCAGGAAAAAAAGGTTGAGTGCACGGTGCAAAGACAGACACATCGGCTATGTTTACGTGCACGGGCTGACCTAATGAGTGTCCAGTTAAGGTTTGTTTGAGTTATGTTATTTACAATCAGCTGGCAAAGACATAGGAAATGTCACGATGTACCTGTACGACAATGTGGGCTCTTAAATAAGAAAAGGAAGAAAGGAAAGGATGCTTCTGCTTGTAATAACACTCATATTATTATGAAAAATGCACACGTACTTTCTGCTGATTGTGTGGGCCAGTTATTTGTCATATGTGGGGCAGTTGTAGCTCAGGAGGTAGAGCTCATCCTCCAATCAGAAGGTTGTGGGTTCGACTCCTCCAGTCTGCACATTAAAGTGTTCTTGGGCAAGACACTGAACCCCAAACTGCTTCGATGGGTGCCCCAACAGTGTGTGAATGTGGCATGTGTTGGAAAGCGCTTTGAGTTGTCAGAAGAGAAGTGTTATATAAATTACAATGTATCAGCTAACAGCCTGGTCATACCATGAGCTACTCTTTTTATTTTGTTTGCACATTATATTCATTCATCGAGTCCATTTATCCTATGTTGTTGTGAATGGATTCTTTTTCTCTCCAGTAATTCTGGTGCTTGGTCACAGTGCGATGCTAGCAGAGCAGCTCCCATGAAAGTAAATTGACAAGTTTGCATAAGTGGGGGGTTTCTCACCCACATCTAAATACACTTCATCGATACAAAACATTGGCAGTTTTGACAGGGGACAGAGAATGCAGGCCTGAAAACGTCTGTAGTCACTTGCTGAAAGCATATTAAGTTAATCTCAATTAGCATAACCTGCGTGTGACATTTACATACGCCACCCTAACACGAGGTTGCTTCATCATCTGGGTTAACAATGGCATCCTTTTGCATTTGGTTCGGCTGCTCGTGCTCACCCGCATGCTCTCCACCACAGGCTGTGAAATAATGTTTAAAAAGCACGGAGCCTTCAACGTTACACCACCTGAACCAAATGACTACTAAAATGCCTTTCAAGTCTTACCTCAAAAATGTTTGGGTTTTCCGCTTTATCTCAGATGAAAACCGTATCGAACACAATGAACAAAATGGTCTGTAAAATGTGTTTTGAAACCATTATGCTCTCAGTCTGTTTTCTTATTTCGCGAGCCTGAATAAAGAGGTAGCTTCTCAAGCAATCTCGGCCTTGTTTGTTTAAGGTAATTACTACTTGTCCTCCCATCCTGCCGGCCCAGATGATGCATGGAAATTACCATTCCCCTACTTCAATCAAAGCTGGAAAAAGAAAAGGGAGAAAGGGGGGAACAGAGGCGAGCAGATGGGAGGGGGAGGCGTTGAGAGAGGAACTCTGTGAGACACGCAGAGCTCCCTCCCTGCATGACAAGAAAGGGCACTGTCTCTGATTAATTAGCTGGAGTTGGTAATCAGTTTAATAAGACTGAAGTTGATGGTGAGAGGTCCCCTTTGGCAGAGCCACGCTAAGCTTAGCACTCTGTTCAGGGCCCTCGCTTTCTTCCACCAAGTAAACATGCAGTGTCTATTTACATAAACAGTTGTTTCTTTTTTGTGGGGGGCTATTTTTCCTTCCAAACCGCCTGAAAGCCTAACACCACCGCTTAAGTCACTCCCAACAATGGCAGCAGGAATTGCAGACAAATTCATGAATTTTTCAACATATGAGAACTAATTAAATTGAGGCCTTTTTGAAATGAATATAGTGTGAGGTACTCACTAGCCCTACGCACACAAAGAGGGTATAATTCAGCGATTGAATTCTGGCTTGATAGCATTCAGCCTTTTACCATGCTGAGCTATACAGATGGCTGGGGTCCTTTTCATTCTTTTCTTTCTTAATGGCAAATCTCATTATGGGAGTTATATCACTGTATGGAGAACAAGACGGGAACGATGGGCCACAAAGCCACACGGTGCAGGAATTTGGTACCTGTCTGCTGCAGAACATGATACTTACTGTTAGGTCAGCTCGTGACGCGAATTTAAAATTAGACTTTGTTTGGATTATTGTTACAGCACATACAAAGTAGTGGAGTGCCTTGTAATGTCTTATAATGAAATCTAACTATTTCTTTAGGAGGTTGATGTCAACCCTTCATCATGAAATGCATTTAGTTTGTCGTATTGCTTGTTGTTGATAAAACTGACAGTAAGCAACAGGACAAACTAAGTGTATTTCATGATGAACATTTTGGGAAATACATAGATTTGCTTTCTTGCTTGGACGATTGATAACGCTCCTGTGTTTGTCCATTAAATACAAAAATGGAGTACGGCAACAGTTAGCTTGGTTAAACATTAAGGGGGAAACAGTCGGCCTGACTCTGGTCAAAGGTTAAAAAAATTCACCTCACAGCGCCACTAAAATGGACTAATCAACAGTGACTTCCTGGAGTCTTGCTGTCACCATGAGGCAACTACAGGAAATCATAGCAACCCCCTGTAAACCTGCATTTTCATACTCTGCGTTTGCACAAATTAAACAAACGAGATATAATGTGTTATTAATTACTGAGCTTCAGGATTGTGTTCCTGTCGAAGAGAGCCAGGTTAGCTGTTTCCTGCTGCTTCCAGTGTTTTTGCAAACTCCATATTCAGTGTGAATATAAAGCTGTGCTGATATTCTCATCTAACTCTCTGCAAGAAAGCAAAGAAGCCTGTTCACAAAAATGGTAAAACTATTATTTTAAACCAGAATGGACCCTCAGATTTCATTTTAGTGGGAATCTCAAGTTTCCACAGATGGTAAATTTGTCAGGCAGACTGGCACACCCATAAAACTACGTGGATTCTGGGTTTGAATATTTCACAAACTTTTGCACTTTTTTTGCTTTGATAATGTCAAAGTAGAAGCAGATTTAAAGGATAAAGCTGCCATGACTTCACCACTCTGTTTGTGGTTCTCAGCTCCTTCCCCATTCTTTCCTTCTGACGCAATACATTTTTCAAAACAGATCACAAAAACCGTTTTTGTCCCCCTCAGTGATTTCCTAAAAGCAGCCGGGCCCTGTCGTCTTTAGCAAACGTTACTCACACTACTTTGTTGGGGACTATTTTCAGTGGTGTACTAATACACAGTTGGTGCTCTTGTGATTATTTTTGTGGCCTCTTGATGCGCTTTTCGTTTCTGGACCACAGTGGAGGTCTGAGGCACAGAGGAATAAGATAAACCAGGCTTTGGCTGCACAGACAGCACTCGTCATTAGGATCAATGTATTGTTGGTTTTGGACTTTTCATGGGATTTGTTAACAATAAGAGCAATATTAAATATCAGCAGACTTATCATTTAATGAAAGGTTTGCTGGAATTGAAAGATATAATCAAGAGTTTAAGTGGTGGAGATGAATCATACGTGTGTCGTCTATCGAGTTTGATCCCAACAATCATCTCTAAAGTGGCATCAGCAGTGACTACAGTGGCTCTCTGAATCTGTTTAGCCATTCAAAATGCATTTCCTGTGCAGCCTGACATTTTTGGCTCCTCAAACTCATCTCATTCTCCTGACCTCTGGTATAATTAAGACTGCTGTTTGGCTTGTGCCCATTTTCATATTTGAGATAAATTAATCACAAAGCCTCTCACATGTCAAAAGCTCTGTAAAAGTCTAATTTTACTTTCCACATTGTTCACTCTGCGACACTTAAATCTAATAAGTCATGACTTAGACTTGTCTTGGAATAAAAAAAAGAAGTTGTTGCCGTTATGGCCGAGTAGTTTCTATCTAAAGTAAACTCTGAGGACCAATCCCGAGATAAGAGAGCACCACATCACCCCGTGGCGTTAATGATCGTCCGCTGTTACAACACAAAGACAGTCAAGTAGCAGATAGAGCACTGAAATAATTTAAGCAGTGCTAAGTGGTCTATTGTCATTCAAATGATAAATTATGCTTGGCAGAGGTTTTAGAGTCACTTTTACAAAGCGTTGCTATTGTTTGTGTCAAGACAAGGTTTTAAGGAGTCAGAAGAGAGGGAATTACTTGGGAGAGTTTGGAGTTTCTTGGGGTTTGGGCATAAATTGGTTCTCCACTCATTGGACCAGCCCTGACTGTTAGACGGCCCTCTAATGTGGCAACATCCGTGCTTACAAAGGACTGCACTGCTCAGACAACACTGTGTGACGATTCGAGTAAACATGGAAGCTCAGATCAGTGTTGAAGCGATAAGATGGTGAAAGTTTTATTCTCAGTAAAAGAAGAATAAATCTTTTTCCTACCAGTGTGTAGGGTTGCAGTGGTTCTTGATGACAGAAGTGGGTCAAAAATGACCCAAATGCATTTCCTGTGGCAATTTATAGGAATCTTTCACCCCTATCAGTTATCAGGTTTACATAGTATTTACTGTATCTATTGTGAACCAGCTGTCCACAGCATCACCAGTCAGCTACATCATTTTACACAGCAGGCCAGGTTTTAGATTTGGTACATGTAAACATCATCTGTATTTTTTATTTCAGAAGAATTCTGCCACTAAATAGATTAAATAGCTTTTTACACACTGTTTATTAATTCATTACAGTTACATTAAAGAGTGTCTGCTATTACAGACATATCAGCCACTTCACAGCTGACTGCAGTGGTTGTAAATGTAGCTTTGTAGCGTAGCTGGCTATCTTAGTAGCTAAATACCATATTTTAGAGAGATTATGCTAGAATATTTGCTAGTTCGATGTTGTGATGATAGGTATACATTTAATAAGCCTGTTTATTAATTGATAGATGACGTGTTTGAATAACTTTACACTTGACCGTATCTTGGCACAGATGCCAGATAAAGAATCACTTTAAAATCTGCCATCTCAGATGAAGACAACCCAGACTGTCCCTAAATTATCACAGTTTTTCCTCTGTTTACTATGGAGCATGTCAGCCTACACACGAGGAAATAACTGGAAGGCTGCCCCCTACTATCATACCAGTTGTTTGGGGGCAAAAGCCACAACGTGAAGTGAAAAGTGACCAGTGTGTTTACCAGTGTGCAATGATCACAGCCCTAACAGAAGAAGACTGAACCTAGAGACTGCGAGAGAACAAATGTGTCATATGTTTACAAAGAATTTGAGTTTTCAATTTAAATAATAATTATATATTCTCACTTTAATGTCTTTGAATTTAATGAAGTGTCACAGTTAAGGAGGGCAGTCTTAAGCTGTGTTAAACTGCGTTTTCTGCATTGTTTTTACATGAGCTTACATTTTAGAAAAAAAGTGTAGGTGCTTGGTGGCCTGTGCAGCCTGTGGTTCATAATACCAGCATCTATCCCTGCAGAGTTAGTCTAAAATGCAAGTGTAATTTCAGTCATTTATTTGAGGAAAAACTATCGATTATAATGTAGATCATTTTTGACTAATGTGACCAATGGAGAAGGGCGTGTGGGCTCAAATAACCTATGCACCTAAGGCTTACAACGTACTCTGGACTGCCGCTGTCGCGCTGCAGTATAGCTGCGTTATTACCAGTATTAATTGATCAATAACAAATCCGGAGCGGTTTCTTCCCGCTTCTAATCAAGCCAGTGTTTGTAATTACCTGCTCTACAGTAGGTGAATGTTCTTCATAGGAACTCAGCAATAAATTACCACACAAGCCAGATTTACTGAGGTCTTTCCTGGGACAAATCAAGGTAATGTTAATTACACCATTAAATTCATTTGCTCAGTGAAAATCCCCCCCGGCTGCTGTAGATCATGCTGTGTCCATTCTCAAGATACAATGGGATTTCAGGTCTGTGTGCAGGGAAATAAAGTCAGGTCACTCTAAGTTATGCAGTAAAGGCATGTTTACACACTATAGCATAAGAGGAGGTCTTAAAGTAGCACAGACAGTGTTAAAAACAGACCACAAAGGAAGCTTTAACATATTAATATATGTTGCACAACTTGACCTGGTTGGCCTCACAAATGATATTCTCTCTTCAGGTACTCGGCACTGCTTAAGATGTCATTACCTCTGCTGGGACTGTTAAATGGTTCCATAAAGAAAAATGAAATATTCATTAACTTGGTTAATAATTCATCCAGATAAAATGCAGTATGTGGTTTGCAGAGTGAAGATGAATGCATAATGAGTGCATGCTCAGCATATTTGTGCTTGGGAATGTTTTTATTTCGCGATAGCAAAAGAAGAAATTAATTGAAAGTTCATTTTCATTTTTTTGTTCTATAAGTTATGCTAAATGATAAAATAGATGCTTTCCAAGCAGTTTCAAAGTGAGAAACAATTAAGTGGGTGTATATGTAACCCACATATTACAGTATGGCTTTTAATTAGAGAGAAAATGCATTTAAACAGTCTTTATCAAACTGTAAATGTTAGCTTGACCTAATTCCCCCAGTTTGAGGAAACTGTGTAAAGCACTTTGTACTTTTCTGCTGAAAATTGGTACCATAACCTACGCTTATCATGTGACAAAAGGCTGCAGAATGAAACTGGATATTCAGAATTGCATATGAAGTTTGGTCATTACTGAAAAGATCCAGTTGCTGCTCCAGATGTAACATCAAAAGTCTCCTGACTCTCCAGTCCAGAAGCAGCAGTGAGTGTGTGCACGCTGCTTCAGTTAACACTGAAGTGGTAAAGTGTTCCCACATCACCTCACTGCAGTGTAAACACCGCTCATCCAAACACTGTCAAACTAATTTCCTCACACCACAGAGGTCCATTTTGGCTTCCAGATAAATCAGTTCTTTCTCTAATGATCAATTGTGACACCCATAATCACTGGAAGACTGTAGCGCTGAATAAACAGCATGTCCTTTGTGTTAGAATTTGGTGCATCTTGACAAACACGACCCATTAAACAACCCTGTGGCCTTTTTCAAACGCGATAATTACACTAATTAAAACTGCAAAACATCTGAGAGGGCTACAGATGTGCCAGAATTAAACAGGTCATTAAATGAGTCGAGGACTATGTCAACATCCACGCTGCCTGTCGCTCCCACAATACGTTACCTTGAGAAGAAAGGAATAAAAACGCTGCCGTGTACTCAAACATGATTGACATATCACGTGAAACATTTTGGGGGCTTTTCGCAGTGGTCCTGCGGTCCAAAACACATTGTTTTCTAAAATGTTGTGTCCTGTTAACGTGTTTCTCTATTGTTCTGTCAGAAATGCTGCAGTGTTTTGTTAATGAAGTCATCTAATGTTGTATTTTGTCCCTCATTGCCACCTGTGCAGCAGTTTTCCAATAGGAGCGAGTGAGAGTTCCCCTTGAGAAACGTTTTGAACTTTTAATACTGACTGAAAGCTTTATTTACACGGCGAAAACTCAATGACAGCAAGCGTTAGAAGTCGTAGGCGCACAATAAAACGCAACATTGCGCCAAAAATGTGATCTAAAACCTTGAACAAAACGGCAAAAAGCAGCATTACCATGTCTGATCTCCTCCTTGCGTTAGGTGTGAGGTGTTTTGAACGTTGCTTGCCTTTATCTGCTGCATCTGGGAGATCTCGCCTTTGAGTTAATCCTCTCCTAGCTGGTGATAGCAGCCAGCGATAGCGCTGATGTCTCGTTAGCAGCGACACATGTTCCCTTTCATACAACAGGAGCTTTCCGACCATTTAATGGGATTGTTGCTGTTGTTTTTGTTTTTTTTACCCACCCTCCACACAACAAACACTTTTCCTAGAAGTGTTTCGACATGTGCCCAAGGAATTTCACAACAAATCAGCCTAGGTCAGGGGCTAAGATTGGCCTCCAGGAACAGACTATTGAAAACAGCTCCTCAACATGACGAGAGGGGGAAGTGGATTTTCCAGCTTAAAAGCAGAATCATCTCTGCTCAAGGCATTACCCTGTGTTCCAAGAGATTAATAAAGTGAGATGCTATTGATATGGCGCTGCGCTGCTCCTGGATCAGTGCCGGTCATGTTCACTGACAACTACTAGCTTTGAAAAATGGCTACATGGCCTTTAAATATGGGAAACTTTGCATTTTGTTTTTAATGTTGTTGAGATGATAAACAGAATTTGGAATATAACCTTATTGAAAAGTCCCATTTCTAAGAAGTTGTGTAATGTTTATAAAGCAGGAAAACGCATCCTCAATCCAGTACTGTCCTCTGGAGTTATCCAAAACCTTTGAAGGCCCTAAAATTCAGCTACTCTTTGTCCTGTTAAGAAAGCATCTGCTGATGTTTCCTCACTCAAGACACATTTTCATCAAAGTGCAGAAATCCCACGTTGTACTTTGATGTGCTTAACACAGTTTTAACTCGTGTCTCATTACAGAGATAATTAATAGTTTAATTAGCATCAATTCTCACCAACTGACAGCGTCTCAGACACACCGTCACATGATTCACTTGAGTGTAAAATGATCCAAAAAGCTGGATTTTTCAGCATGTGAGTTCACACTCATGCTGTATCTAGGTTTGTTCAGCTCAGGTGTTTTGTATCACAGCTGCCTACAAACTTTTATTTCTGATGTTAAGTTCATTTTTCCTCATAGAGATTCAGCCTACGCAGCAAAGCTATGAGAATACGGATCCTCACCAGGGGACAAAGTGTCCAAATATGTGCAATGCAAACAACTTAGGTGGATTAATTTTAATTCTCATTACCTTGAAGCAAAGCAATCATTTTCTATGGTTGGGGAAAAAAAATATAAGCAAGCATTATGAATAAAGTAATTATCATTCTTGTGCTTTTTGCATGCTGTTTGCAATTAACTCTTCCTGGAATCTGAATGAGCATTTTAGAAGTGCGAGTAGCTGCGGAGGCAAACGCTGCAGATCAAAAAAAGATCAAAGCAACGGCGAGAGGAATCGACGGTTTAGACGAGTTTACAGATGCTGAAGAGAGCTCATCACACAATGAGCGGTGAGTGTAGGCTTCGAGAAACGGCGCGTGCCTCTTGTTCGGGCTGAGATACAATAGCATGTCTCCCAGCATGGGTGAGGGCCAACAGCAAAGCCTCTGTTTCATGTCTCACCCCCTCCTCACGACGTTCACTCAACTTCCAGTTTACAACTGCTCACAACTGTTTACAGCAGCCAAATTTCATTTTCTACTCCCAAATCCTATCGCACATTATCCTGTACATTGCATTAGGGCCCTAATCTTTCCTTTCTCTTCCTCGGAAGAAGAAAGGAGCGCCTTCATGATTAACCCACTTTACAGCAATAAATAAACGCATCATCCAGTAATGTACACCAGATTTAATTTGAAGGGGGAAAAAAAAGGCCAGAACGCTCAAATCACTGAAATGTAATGAAAAATAACACAATGCAGACACCAGTGGGCGCCTTAGGAATTAATTTGAATGCTCCATAATTTTTCTCTCTTGTACTCTCTGGATTGGTTTTTTCGCAGCCAACTGTGTGACTTTCCTCCCCCCCTCGCCCCTTATGCTGTTGTGAAATCTCCAAAATATACAAAAAAGAAGAAAAAGAAACAGGATCAGTCTGCCATAAGAAATAAAAAACACAATTTTTTTCGTCAAATTAACTTCAAAAATATCACAGTCTTTCTCCTCTTCGTCCGTGTTTGTCACATGAAGCCCATGTTGCTTTTGGTCTCCCATCGTTTCTTAGCCTCAAACCTGCAACGCAGAAAAACAGGAAATTACTGAACCCTTTCTGAATACATTTATAGCTGTCAACTTCAATCTCTGCATGAGTAATTCAAAGTGCAGCTAATGCAGGTTTCAGTCGCTCTATCTTAACTGTACTTGAACCCAGAGTGTCACACTTGGCAGATATGATGGCAAACATGAGGACAGAGAGACGTCATACCCCCAGGCTATTGCCTTCTTCCTTTTCTGCGCTGCCCTCAAAGCTTCCTCTTCCTGTTTGCGTTGCACAAAGTCACGGCAATCAGCGGCTCCAGCGATATTCACAGCAAGCTATTTGGAGGCAGACAGAGGAGAGGCCCATTAGAGAATGGAAATCAGTCTGTGGCAGGAAAAAGCTTTCTGACTGATGTGTCAGGGTGGCTTGTTGTCAGAATCTCAGCCTCCCAGTGCAGCCTCCTCCACACCGAAGCAAAATCCTTGCTGAGCCGAACAACACGTAAATGCTGTCCTACCATCACGGAATTGAGCGAATTTTACAAAATTGGTGATCGGGTGTTACATACAGCCTGTCACAGATAGGAACTCCGACTGATGTCCCACAGTTTCTTGCAGCATAGAAACATGCACATCATATCATAAATTAAACATGCAAGAAGATGAAGCAGCAGCACAACAATGTGGACATATAAATAAAACACTGATCGGGTGTTTGAGGACATTTTCCATGTGTAATGAACATCTAAGAATGTATTAAGATGAATATTTGGCTCTGTTTTCATCGTATCGCTCCAAAGCTCAGTTTGTTAGGTGCTGCCTCTTTTTTACTTTTGCAATGATAAAACAGTTTTTCACTTTAAAGGTCCAGCGTGTAGGATTTAGTGGCATCTAGTGGTGAGGTTGCAGACTGCAACCAACGGAATACCACCTCACTTCAGCCTCCTCCACGGTGGCCACTAGACTTGTGAAAGGCCGTCTTTAGAGACAGTGTTTGGTTTGTCTGGGCTACTGTAGAAACATTGTGGTGTAACATGGAGGAGGACCTGCTCCCTCTGTAGATATAAAAGCTCATTCTAAGGTAACAAAAACACAACCATTCTTATTTTCAGGTGATTACACATAAACCATAATTATGATCATATTCTGCCCCTAAATCCTGCACACTGGACCTTTAGGACATCTGTTGGTTGCTTCCTCATTCTGAAACTTACATTAAAGCTGAAACATTTTATTTGCTTGGTCAGTTGGCAGAAAATTTTGATAACTAATAAAATGCTTAAGTCATTACCTGAGGAAAAGTGCAAAACTGTCTTCTCTAATCTGAATATTCTGAGCCTTCTTTGAGTGTAAACTGAGCATCTTTGGGTTTTGGGCTGCTGGTCAGCATGGGCTCTGGGAAAATGTGACTGCCTTTTTTCTCTATTTTCCAGCATTTTCCAGACCAAAAGACTCCAGATGATGACCATTGGCAGATTAATGGGTCCAGAAAACAGGAGCTGGGATGGAGATTTCTGGAGCGCTTCTTGTGTTTCTCTTTCAAAATTCGACCCTACAAGCTGTTTTAGAATGTGTGACACCCACCACATTGGAAATCACAAATGTTACTGGGGGGGGCCGAAGTGCCCCATAGCTCCATAAATTACAGGAGCATTGTTTTATTAAAATTATTCTTATCTGTTTCGCCTTTTGTTTGAGGTGTTCTAAGAGGAAGTCATATTTTTAAGCTCCTGGCTTATAGTCTCTCCCACACATTGTTTCTTTTTGATTACTTCTTTTTTTTTTCTTGTTTAATGTGCAAATGAAACAACTGAATAAATAAACAATGAGCAGCAAGGTTCAGCATTTTGCCATTTTTCCTCCGTCTCAAAAAAATGTTGCAACGGCATTTTTCGCTCATCACCAGCGTAAAAGAGACTTTACTGTTTGGAGTACTGCAGGCAGTCCCCGAAATCAGAAGTGAAGAGAATGACCGTGACTGCAAGAAGCAAACATTCAAATCCCAGGGAAGACGTATGTATTGTGAAGCAGAATAATCCCAATAACCCCAGTCACACAGAAGCACGGGAAACAAAGAGAAAAATCCTGCCTCCTCTGTCACTCCTGAGATAGGTTTATTATTCAAGCAAAGGCAAACTTTGATAAACAACTTGGAACAATTTCACCAAACCTTTGGGTAATTCTCTGTAATATTCAGAGTACAATCAGGGGGGAAAGAAAGTCTTAAGGTAATGAAGAAATGTGCCACCACTGCGCCACTTGGAAAAAAAAAAAGACCTGCTGGAAAAAAAATGTTTCAATTATAATTAAGTGGGATAAACTTTATTAGAAAGACTGAAACTAAAATATCTCCTAATGCATGCTGGGATTAAGCAGGTCAGAGCGAGCAGGCAGGAAAAATTAAACTCTAAAGGCTTTTTATCACCATATTTCAGGAACCAAGGGTGTAAAATGTTCTAATTTGGGATACATTAAAAGCCATAAAGGTCTTTCAAAAAGATTAATGGTACTTTGCTTGGATTTAAGATAAGGGCTTCGGCTGGCTGCAAGTACTGGGCTCCGGCTGGGCCCTCAAGGCATTCATCTATACAGTCACTGGAAGATTTATGAAAGCGTCTGCACAGCCTGAAGCGCACAAACTATGACAGTTCTCCAGTTCTTTGCCATTTTATAGGTTTTAAAGTGCTCAAATCATGTTTTCTCCTCTTAAGAGAGTTACAACGGCTGATTGCTCTTACATTTGCAGCAGATTTGCGAGCAGATAAAACCACACCACGGCTTTCCCTGCTCTCCTTGTTGAAGTGGTGTAGGTGCAAAATGCTTCGGAGTGTCTGCGTTGACGCATAGATTATAACCAAGACGTTTAATAAATTGTTGACAAATCCGAGAACAGCTTCTGCTCTCTGTGTTTGCAGAAAAAGCCTCATTGGCTCATTCCAGGAGCAAATCAGATGAAACTGCATGATGCTAAATGGTTTCATTTGGAGATTTACAGACAGACATTTTTCTTTTTTCTATACCAGGATTACCCACATTAACCTGCTCTCCTGTGGGGTTGCATTTGAAATGCAAAAGGTCTTGAAAACACGCCTGCCATGCCATGCCAAACATTCCAAAAGCAAAATTAAAACCCCTCATTTCCCCCTCTTTTAAATTCACAACATAGCGTTTACTACATTTAAAGCATTAAAGGTCTTTAATTTTTTTCCCCTTTTTTTTTATCAGTTTAGTCTACAATCCCTGATTGTCTTTACTGGGGCTCAACATTAATGTCAACCAAGTTACCTAGGAGACAGAGCAGATCAAAGAGACAAAAAAAACCCTCAAATGTCTGATTAATCAAGCCTGCAAACAGCTTATTTCTTTTAGCCTGCATGCAAGTATGAAAATGAGATTCCGAGAGCAGTACATTGTGCAGATTTGTTCATTCTTATCTGAACAAAGCCAGCGGCAGCTTATTTCATGGATCACTGGCACTGTCAGCGCTGTGGCGCCGAGCAGGTGACGGCTCCTCTTTCTGTGGCGAGAACGAAATTAGCAAAAAGTCGGCACAAATTAGCCTCTCATATTTTCAGTAATATGACATTATTTTTCATTTACTTTTTTGATCCACTTTTCGGGATTTTTTCCCCCTCCCCTTGCGTGCATCTTAGTGCCAAATCCTTTCACATCAGAGGCTGGTGAAAAATAAGAATGAAAGTACAAAGCTGGAATAAAAGCAGAAGACAGGAAACCTCCTGCATTCTTTGTTTATGTGGCTCCTAAAAGCCAATTCTTCCCACTCCATCACATATTAATATACAATTAAGTATCCATCACAGCCATGTTTGTGTGCCTTGTGTGTCTCTCTCTGGTGTGGCCTGGGCACAGGCCTGTTAAAAACGAGGTTTATTCAAAGGATTAATAATCTGACCTTTGGAAGATTTGAGGGCAAAGAAAAAAAAAACCTCACGCACAATGCTGGCACTGCAGCAGCAGCAGCAGCTTAAGGCCACTAGGAGGGTTAAGTCAATAGTACCGTTTTCTGTTCATTCATGTTTGGGTCGTCATGGAGATTCAAGTGGAGACCCAAACATGGGGCCTCAATCCAAAAAAAAAAAAAAAAAAGGAAGAAAAGAAAATCTGCAGAGCCATACATTAGATAAACCAAGTCTATCTTAATGACAGTTTCACACTGTTTTCATTTGTGTGTCTGTTCTGTTGCATCATTTCTGAGGTGTGTGATAAATGAAAGAAGCATTAGGAAGCCTTTATGAGCTGGGCAGGGTTTACAAAAAACACTGTGGCAATTAAACAGCAAGTGCAGAAAGACAATAGCTGAATGAGAGATGAGAAAAATACATCTCCACGTGGATAAAGTGTTAAAGCTCCTATTAACAATAAGAAATAAATGAGGGCTTTAAGGAAGAAATGGCCTTAAACCCATTCATAAATTTCCTATCCAGGAAGCCTCTTCCAATTAAAACGTGTGAGAGGTGGATTAACAAGGGCTATATGGCTTTGCCTCGCTAAATCACCTCCCCGAGCTGCTCTGCTGCATTTGACGTGTAAACGATTAATGACCAGCCTAATTCCCTTATCACACTACCTTAATGCCTAAATAATGTGGCCTTAGTCAACTTTGGAAAGCAGGGCTATATAAGAAAGGAATGAATATCAGATTAGCCAGCTTGTGTGTTATTTCAGAATAATTTCTTAGAACTGAGGCGGAGGGGGAAGAAAAATGTGTTTCTGGCTGCAAAGCCTCAGTGGTGCAGCAACAGTGGGAGGGTCAAAGGATCAAGAGGTCAATCAATACCACCCATATCGCATTAGAAAGGAAGGAATACAAAGTTTCATTCAGTTATTTCATTCGGACATCTCTAAAGTGAAATAATAGACACAAAGAATGCAAATCAACCCAATTTCAGCTCTTGCATTAGGAAGCAGAACTGATGTGTGCACATACAGACCTCAAGGGTTAAAACAGTTATATCTTAATCTTTTCAACGATTTTGACAAATGTGCTGATTGCGGTAGTGGAGGTAAGATAAGTGGAAGTAAATGTAGCAAAAGCACACTGTAAAAATATTCAATTTCAAGTAAAAGCTCTGCATTAAAAATGGTACTTGACAGATGTATCATTAGATTATTCTTCCTGATGCATGACTGTCACTTTTCACTGTGTTAGCTGGCTGAGGAAGCTGTTTACTAACCGTTTCCTACTGGGTGGTACCTAGTGATTCTTTTTATTGCTGAATAATCTACTGACTGTTTTCTTGATTTGTTCTTTGCCCATTACAATGAGATTTTTAACATTGAAATTGCTTGTTTTGTCTAAACAATTGTACAAACACTATTCAGTCAACTGTAATTTAAGACAAGAAAAAGGAGCAAATCCTCACATTTAAGAAGCTGTTTGAAGCCATTTCTGCATGGAAACATTAAAGGATTAATCAGTTATCAAAATAGCTGCGGATTTATTTCCTGTCGACCGACTAATCGATTCATCGAGAAATTGTTTCTGCTGTAATTCTACATTCTGCTGGATGGTTTCATATATAGCAAAACATCATATTCCATAAGATCATCATATGTTTCACATGTAAAATCTTCATCTATTCTGTAACTAGTGACTAGAGCTGTTAATAAAGTAGTGGAGTAAAAAGTATAATATTCCTCTGAATTGTAGTGGAGTCAAAGTATAAAGTGGAATAAAATGAAATCATCAACTAGAAAATTTCGGAGCTATTTGGAGTGTGCCTGCCGCTCGGTGCCTATCCCAGTAATCAGTTTTGTGATTCTGGGTATTTGCCAAGTGGATGTGAGGGAACACTGCATGGGTGTCAGACGGTGGATGAGATAGTAGCATTCATCCACGAGTACCTGAAGCACTTACTGGTGACAGTATTTGGCAGTAATAGTTCTACTGCTACTTCAGACAGTAATTTGACCGGAACAAGTATTAATAGCAGGAGTTGTATCGCGGAGGCCATTGTCACAACAGGTATCAAGGCATCGTGAACGTCATGGGTAACACCTGCACTGAGCGACCTTAAAGCTGCTGTTTAACATGTCCTGCTATAAAAGGACAAAGTGGCCGTCATTACAGTGAGAAGAGCCGGGCGTGGATATTAGATCCATAGGCAGCAACAGCTGAAGCCAAAACTTATCATCAAAAAGTGCAAATCATATCAAAAAAGTCTGAATCACTTTTCCATGTGAAGATATGATGATGCACTATGGGTCCAAAGAGGGGCGGTGGGTGTGACAATCTCTGATCATTGTGCATGTGGAAAGATATCACAGGTTCTTATGACGCTCAAGACAACAATTAGTCGAATCACCAAGAAAAGGCACAGCACACCATTCCACTCAAACTGCACATTTCATCTGTTATTTGTAAAAATGTGTTGGCGGTGTTGCAAGGCCAGTTTTTAGCTAATTGTCTGCTCAGAAGATGACAATGAACAACTACACTACAATAAAGTACTGTTCTGGAGTAAATGTACTTCAACTAACTACAACAACTTCAACAATAACTACTTCAATACTAAATTCAAGTACAGTAAAAGCACGGTTATACAATTTATAAAGTGAAAGCATTATTTACATCAAAATGCCAAACAAAATGTCACTAAACGCATCTCCACGTCGCTGTGTCCTCGCACTGTTTCTCCAATTAGTCTTTCTCGGGGCAGCCTCGTAAGAGCATTTTGTAATCTTGCCTCCACTTCGACAAACAGAATTACATGGCGAGCAAAAAGAAAGCCACTCCAGGGAAAGCACAGTAGAACACCCATGCCTCCATTTTCTCGTCTAGTAATCTGATGCTAGATACACATGACATGTCATCTTTAGGGAGTAGACCCCCCCCCCCCCCCAAAAAAAGAAAAAGAACAAAAAAAATCTCTGAAAGTTCGGCTGCTTTGTGCACATGCCATTATCTTGCCTCTTCTGAGTAGGGTAGGCTTATTAGCAAGCTTTGAACTCACACTTACAATAATATGCCATCAACAGTTTTATAAGCTAATTAGAAAAAACAGTTTAATTAATGAGTGACTGGCAATAAAATGGCAATCATGAAAAAAGAAACCGAGGGTGCTAAGCTTCCACTACCACCAATTAAGGCCTAATTACAAACAAATTATATATGTGTTTTGCTGTGGGCTTTAATTTAAAAAAAATGGCTTTAATTAAAAGAGAAAACATGCTAATTAATTAAACAGCACACAAATCTACATTGAAAAGTATGCTTTGTCTATCAAGTAATTAATGAAATACAATAATCCAAATGAGATTCCCAGGCATTTGATAAAAGCTTAGTACCCATTTCAAAATCCATTTCAAAATTAATGGGCGAAAATTTAATGTGAGTCATCCGGAGATACAATAAAAGTTCATTCAGTGATAAATTGCTTATGCTGAAGGAAAAATGAACAAAGAGGAGAGTTTCCCTAAACTCTCTGCTAGGTGGCCTGGGGGGGCTAGCAGAGGAGACAGAGTCAGCCTCCTACTCTGATGTGGGGCGGGGAAAGTCAGAATCTGATAAAGCCCACTTTCCACAAAAGCGCTGCTCATTAATTTTTTGATTACAAACACGGGGCATGGCAGCGAGAAGGTGGTGAGAAGAAAAAAGGTGTTAAAGAACATGAATATCATGAAACACTCTTAGTTCAGCTCTTTGTTTCAACTAAGCCACCATGTCTCCTCTGACAAAATGCTTCGCCACCTTTGTTTCACAGCATTTAAGCGAGGCTTTCCAAAGGGTAGATTTCAAGGACAGTGGGGCTTTTCCTTTCAGCAGCTGCTTCTATTGAAATATGAGCTGGAACATAATGAGGGATATTATAACCATCCGCAGGTTCAAACGCGACAGAAACTATAAATGGCTCCAGTTAATACATATTCATATGGATAATTATTCTGTATTAAGTGATCCATCTATTAGGCGGGAGACCTTCTTCAACTATTTAGAATGATTGGGTTAATCTTGCTCAAAACCGGGTCTAAAGAGAGGTCCACCAGCCAAAGGCCATCCAGACAACAGGAAGCCACTGGTCAAAAATGAGGCTGCAATAGGGTGACAAATTTAGGTGAGCCAAAGGCAAGGTGCTGCTGTGCTGAAGCAACATAACAGAAAGCCACAAATGTTAAACAGTTTTTTTTTTTTCTGAGTGCTTATGACACTTCTAAACACAAACAACGTGTTATATTGACAAATTCACAGTGCATGTAAACATATCTGGAGCAGTAGCCTTCAAAGTGGCGTTTTCATAGCGCTTTGAACAGAAGTGGAGCGTGTCCACAGTGTGTTTTTACTTTATTGCCCTTCAGTCTGAAAAGTATCACTGCAATTACATATAAAGAGAGCAGCGTTCTTAAGTCTTTGTTGCATTTAAATGTAGTGACTGGGTTAGAATCAAGTGTAAACCCACCATGAGGTCATCCATCGGTTTGTGAACTATCGTTTTGAAGCCTCGAGTTTGGCAGTGTGGCTATCACCATCTTGGTTTTTTGGAGCAAGAAGTGACCATATTTTGACGGGAGCTGGGGAGGATATGCATTGCTACACCTCCATATTGATTGGATCTAACTGAGAACCAGGCCACATGCAGTGATAGCAAAGAGAAGCATACCCAGCTTCATTATACATTTTACTCTCATGCTGGATTGAAGAACACTTGAAACTAGTGAATGAGACCTTAAAGTCAATAGGAAAATGTTTACTGGAGTAATAAATCAAGTGAGAAGTCGGGTCATTTCCACATAAACTTACATACAATTTGGCTTCTTTTACAGCCAGTGGAGTCGCCTCCTGCAGGCCAGTAGAAAGAAAGCAAGTTTAAGGCACTTCTACACTGGTTTCACTTTTCAAACCCAAAAGCTCAGTCTACTATTCACCTGACCAATATTAAAGGTCAGTGTAAACAGCTGCACCTAATGAGACCTAACTGGATTATAGCCAGTGAATCAAGGACTGAATGAAAAATATTCTGAATACAACTATGAGGTCAACTTATTGCAGCTTATTACTGAACATCCACTAGATTCTACTGCATTTGATCATCACTTCAATTAATAATGAGAATAAAGGTCTATTTCCAACTGACTTGAGTCTGCTGTGGGAAGGATGCACTAGCACGATTAACACTTTGTAGCATTTGCAGGTCCAATTTGAAAAGACGGTGATTCTTGTATTATAAAACTGTCTGAACAGTTCAACAACAGGTATGTCTGAAATATACTGATCCTCCATAGTGCCTCGCTCTTTTGCACTGTATAGACTACAAAGAAAAGCAGCCTGTCAGAACATATATGCTTCTTTGTGTGTGATAACATTTGCAGGCCTGCCTACTTCTTTCCTGTTGGTTCAGGAGAGGCCAGCAGCCATGCAACTACTTTTTATTTTTCATATTCTTTAGCTCCTGAAGTAATGAAATGGACTTGACACCCCCTATTGTGACAACCTAAGAGGGTTTCTGTTTTGAAGTGGTAATGCCACTCTAATAGCTGTGATGAGTGCTATGGGGGAACTGTAAGCTCTAACATGGCGTGACAGTCTTTTGTGGTGAAATATACCCACTTACTATAAATAAAGTACAGCTCCTGACTATTTCAAAAGACCTCGGTGGCTCTGTTTTACAAAGAGAAAAAAGAACGAGGGAGTAATTATTTGTTGTAAGAATCATGTTGTATAAAATACTACAATGAGAAGGTGCATTAGTGTGACAAAGAAAGTACTATACAGTAACAGTCATCTTTAGGGCACAGCGCTGAATGAAGACACCAATAGAAGTTCTTTCTAAAATTATATGCTTAGTACTTAGTTTTATTGGTAATACCAATCTAATTTCAGAAAATAAAATTCAAACTGAACTTCTAAAGACTTGATACAGTGAATCATTTTACTTGATGCAACTGGGTGTGATAACCTAGTAAGATGTTGTTTTAAATCATCAGGAGCAATCTTATTCAGTAAGTAGATATGAATGGCACCTTATCAGAGCTAGGAGTGGTCACATGTGGTGTTCCACAAGGATCAATCTTAGGACCCCTACTCTTCCTGATATACATAAAATGCTATTAAATTTGTCAATGGCTGTGAGCATTTTCTGTATGCTGACGATTTGGCTTTGTTAGCTCAAAATGTGTTTGTCAACTTTGTGGAAGATTGTTAATGCAGTTCAGTATTTAAAAGCAAGGTGTTTGAGCATATTAGAGACCACCATAGGTATAATAGTCAAAATTCATCCAAAATACACAGTGTAGAAATAGTTCTTTTGGATCTAAATCCTAAATTGTGGATCAGTTTAGCTGATAACATCATATACTTTAAAAAAAAAGAAAAAAAAAAAGCTGTGAAAACACTTTTTTAAGGAAATGGGGAAAAGGGACATGTTTAATGTGTGCATTGTTCATAAGAGAATAAAACCAAACCGACTGTCAATACATTACAAATTTTCCTGTAGATCACACTACACTTCAGATAACATAGGAAGCCCTGCTGTGTTTTGTGGTACTGATGAGTTAGCAGCTATTAGTATTGGCTCATTTACCGGGAATAGCTGCAAAATCAATCTGTCAAATGTGAGCTACTGGATGCTATCAAGGCTCTTGACAAGCTGTGAGTCATTTCTAATGTATCTGTCAGTCACTCCGAAATTACTGAATTAATTAGCCCCAAATGCAACTTACAGCAGTGTAAAATAATGTGCAGTAATTGAAGGATGGAGGCCAAGCAGAGGACTTGCACCTTTGAATCTACTGAACTACTAGCACCACTTTAGAGGAAAAAAGCTTTTTACATTATTTTGTGTCTTCTAAGGCTCGTGAAAGGCAATCTAAACATGCTGAGAAGGATCAACAGACATCTTTATGAGAAAAGAAACCCTATCTGCACAGTTTAAAGGAATACATTAGGGAGCTTTGTCTAAGCAATGGAGACATAAATAATATTTTGTTACCTAAAAGGGGATGTGATTTCTTTGCGCCATCTTCGTGGGCGTTAATTCTTTCACTTAAAAACGGAGCATGTCTTCATGAATTCATCTAAAACAAAGACTTGCAGCCTTGGGAAATATTTAAAAACTGTAATGAGAATAAAAAACCTCAACCTGCAATATCCGAGCAGCGCGTCTCAGAAGTTTGACAGATGAAAGAACACCAATCTCAGAATTTGTAAGGAGCCTTCAAAACAGGTTTTTACCAAATTGTTTTAATGTTCAGATTAAAAGAAGAAAGTAGAGCAAATGGAAATCATTAATTGATTTGAGGGAGCTCAAAACAGCAGAAACAAACATTTCCGTCTTATAAAAGGGGGATTCTGACAGCAAGCTCTCTATCTTCCTTCCATTTCTCTTTGCTTTGAGGAGATAAGTGGGAAACCGTTAGATTGAGGATGAAAATATACTGAAACATTGTCATCCAACATGTACCAGCGCCTTCTTTACAAAACAATGCCTAGAGGGACAAACAGGCCTCTTTAGTTCCTCACAGCTGTCGGAACGCTTTTGCATTTTTTGCGAAGAAAACCTGTTCCTATTCTTCTAGTGAAAAGCCTGCCACAATCATGTCTTGGTGTTATGACCGTAAACAAATTAAACATCTAAGCCATTCCGTACCAAATGAGCCACTCAATTATAACCTTGAAATTGATTCTGGCCACAGCGGGGATTATTGATCCTCTAAATGTCTGTCACAGTGCTCCTGTCAAAAGTGAACAGGAGTGCTGTAAACAAACATGTTGGTCTTAATGCTATCTGCATTACGGGCTGCATCGTTTAAGGTATAATATAATCCTTTCTAACTGATTCACAATCCTTCAAACTTTTTGCCTTTTAGCTGCCACTTCTCTTTACATTTCCCACATACTCAGCACTGTCTGTCTTTGGATTCAGAAGTGAACGATAAAGAACTTTATGTCACAGGGGTTTGGGGGATTTCAAAACGGTCAATTTACTATACTCTTGTGAAATGAAGTTATCGCTGCTAAACAATGAGTTGTGGCTGCCAGACTGCTGTCACATCCCATCACGGTTCTGGCAAGGCACGAGGCAGGTGCCAGGGAGGCGAGCACCTCGGCTCAGGCTAAAACCAATCCACCAGCGCTCTAAGAGGCTTTCTGAAAGTACAGCGCAGGTGCCACTCACAAGAGCTTTCATTTAACTCCCCCATATTTGACCACTCTGCTAGCAGTTAAGATGGGAAAATGAAAGGGCTCTGATGCCACACACTAATGTCTATTACACACTGGAGATAACAGGGCTACGCATGTAATGTCAGTTCAATGAATAGTACAACTGCTTTTTTTCATTTCTAAACACACAGCCTCGTTTTTGGAGCCTACTTATTCATTCAAGGGGGTGACGTTTTCCAGAAAAAAAAAATTCTGAGAGCACAAGACCTGTTTTTTTAAGTAGCAGCAAAATATAATTTCACACAAAAACACATTCTGCACTCCTGTTTACAGTTTGTGGTGTGATTTCTTGCTGAATAGCATCTTTTTAGGTGACACATCTAGTCATTAGGTCAGATCTTCTGCTGTCTATTTCTGATTTACTCTTTTGTTACAGGGCTGTGAAGTGGAAGGAGCCTGGCTATGGAAGTAAATGTCTCACTGACTTTTCCCATGGACAATATTATATGACTGACAGTTGGAGTGACTTGGATGGGGATGAAGTCACTGGAGCAAAAGGCAAAAACTGTGTCATAATTATCTGGTTCTTTGATAAAAAGCAAAAGGTGCAGGCCTGCAGACATGAAAAAACACAAAGGAGTTGACAGTGACTCCTAAGTTTAATTTCAGTGAGAAAAATCTGATCACAGCACTTTAAATTCTCCAAGATGTTACCAATCCACCAAGAAATAGCCTCCCATAACCCCATGCAATCCCATTTTTAGACTTTTTTGGATAAATTAAACAAACTAGATGTGACACCCAGGCTAGCCAAGGCTACTTCCTGCTGTTTCCAGTCTTTGTGCTAAGCTAAGCTAACTGGCTGCTGGCTCTAGCTTCACATGAGAGATGTATTGATGTTCTCACCTTACCCTCTGCCAGAAAGCAAAGAAGCGTATTTCCCAAAATGTTGAACTGTTCCTTTGAATCAATTCAGTTTTAGATTCTGGGTCAGTGGTGGAAGAATTCAGCAACTGCAACACTGAGTTTTGTTCAAAACTGCGACAATGAAGTGTTACGTATTTGCTACAACTCTCTGACGGGCTTCTTCTCTTTAGAATCGGAAACAGCTTATGGGTATTGTTTTATTCAGGGCTGTCTGCCCCGCTTAACCGACACACAAAAGAGCATTTCTTGGAAACTAAGTTCAGATATTAAAACTGGTGGCTACAACATAAAGCTATAGTGTAGGATCAGTACATCATATGGGGGATTCTTGTGTTTCTATGTTAAGCAACACTGGGGATATGATTAAAAGAGAAAGTTTAAATGGCGATTCGGAGCTAGCGACAATATTTCCTGAACCAGCAGCCCTGCCTACTTTGCAACTCCATTGCAATCTAGGACCGACAACGAAATCTGAGCCCACAGTGTTAGACGTGTTTGTGTTGCTACCATTACTGTACAAGATGAAAAAGCTTATGGGATGCTGTAAGCAGCACGGATCATGAAACAAAGAAGTTTAACTTTGATGCTCAAAGTACAGCAATTGCCCCAGCGGAGAAGTAACACTGCAGCTGTATGTCTTTTTAACCGCAATTATGTGTGTGTGTGGGCTACATTTTATGCTAAATTAGTTTCAAACCACTTGATCCTTGATGCCTGCCAAGGCGGTTAGTTACAAAACTTCAGGCACTGCATTTAGGGACATGTACACTTCAAAGGTATGAAACTCTTACCTGGAGAATGATTTAACAGTTGGCTTGAAAGCAATGTACCCTTCATTAAAAAGCAGAGCCAAAAGTCCTTTAGACACTGCAGCACTTCAAAACTAAGGGGAGGGCTTTCCATTAACTCAATGGAAAAGGGCTGCAGGACTGAATGGCGGGTGTCTGCGTGTGTTTTTGTTCCTCTATGTCTTTGCAGCAGAAATGGCCACGGATCCATTAGCCTGATTTGTCACAGCAGGAGCACCCCAAAGATCTCTTATCAGCACAACGTACCTCTCGAGTGGCGAGTCTGTCGCTCATCTCCTCCGCCTTTGCAATGTCCCCTTCAGCTATGGCCCTCTCTATGCTCTTTTCTAGGCCGGACTGCAGAAGAGGGGGAAAAAAATTCAGGGTTTTTTTTTTTTTTTTGGAAATAGGGGTAGAGAGAAAAAAAAAAATCAAAGAGTAACTTCAAAAGTCCCCAGGGCCTTATTTTTAATATGATTGCCATTACTACAAATATGTAGATTTCCCTTCACAAATGAAAACCTTTTTGATTGGATATTAGTGGGGAAATCTTAGAAATGCTACAGGAGATTACCAAACATAAATGTGACTCTTTAATTACACATTTCCATTACAGGCCTAAGCAGAGGGGGTGCAGAGAAGCCCCCGGTTACTGATGGCAAGGCAGTTCTGCTGTGATGAGCCTATCTGAGGAAGCGGAGGACCAGATTTCTTCAGCCCCAAAAATTTCATCATGCTAAAACTGGAAAGAGGCTGTAATTATTAATGTGTCTCTTCTGAAGTATTGTTTGAGGGCCTTCACTCAATGGTAAAAGTCCACTGACAATACCATCAGGATTAAAAACGCAGAATTTGTAAAACAATTTCCTCTCGTTGCTTAGTCTTAATTTTGCTTTATATAGTTTATTATTCTGCACATAAAGTGAAGCTGACACTGATACAACCTCACCTGTGATCTCAATTATCATCTATTGTGTCTCACAAGCAAAATCCAAACTGACAAACCATCATCCTTCGTGCCATGAAATGTGTTTTTAAGGTCACTGAAGAAATGCTGTTAGCAGATGAATTAATCACATCTGGCTGCTATGACAGCTTTTTCCTCAAATGACTGTGTGAAGGACTCGGCAGAAGTAAAAAAAAAAAAAAAAAAAAAGATATATTAATTACAAGGAACTGCATTTGAGGGATGAAGGAGCCCCTCATTATGTTGATGTGACAAGTTCTGTTTCATTCAGCTTGTTAATCATTTCCTTTATCCTTTCATAGTTGCCCTATTCAGAATGAGGCTAAAATCAGCAAAAACTCAATTTTATGCTGCTCTGAGATAAATTAAGCACAAAATACTCCAAAATAATCATTAAACGGATTTCAAATTGAAATGTGAACAGTTCCCATTCACTGGGTCAGCTATAATGTTCATCAAGCTTGCAAATATTTTGCTTCATTGGCAATTTGCAAGCCTTTGCATGAGATGTTCATTCATCTTTAAGTGCAGAAATGCAATCGAATGAAAGAAAGTTAACTTAGTTACTTCAGTGATGAATTCCTCAGCAGTGCTACATGTCCATTTATTATCTAACCATTCATTTAAATGTTCTAGCTGTAATCACAGAGGGTGTATGAGGCACTCCAACCCTCTCTTCTTTTGTCAAGCAAAATTTTGATTTTCATTAGGTTTCTTACAGAGGAAAAACCTACATTTGACTTTAATCCCAACCGCACAAGAGAGGAGATTCATCCTAATCTTATCACTAAATGTAGCCAAACATAATCTTTAATATTCATCACAGTGTCAGGTTGACTTAACACGGGGATTCTTCTAATCCACGTCATATCACATGAAACAATGAGAGGATACAGTGGCACGGAAACACAAAGGATGGGAAGGTGTTACTAACAGCTACGACTGACACAGTATTAATCCACAACAGATAAGTTGGAAGGCAGGAGTCTTTGTTACCTTCGGAGGGGGTTTGGAACATGCAGGGGGATGAAATCGATCATTTACACCAAAATACTGCTTAAGCTCATCCCAGTGCTTCTCCCGCTTCTCCCGCTCCTCCCGACTCTTTCTGCTAACAGAAAAAAATGCGTGTTAATGTTCATTACATGTAGAGCAGCACTGTAATAAGGCAAACTATCCTTGTCCATCCGACTGGACTCTCTTTCAGCCTCTCTGCTGAAATCAGACACGTATGTCTCATTGAGGGTGTCTCACACAGCATAGCAATGTCATTAGTGTCGGTGAAAAGGTACGATCTCTGTTTCTTGCAAGTTTTTTAAAGCGCACCATGGGTTGTTGGGGTTTTTTTTTACCTTCCAGGCAGCCACTGGATTCTAGTCCCGTCAATATGGCATGAGGATCATCTTTCAGATTTGCAATTTGCTTGTGTTAGATTACTGTTAACATCATGTCTGCATTTATGTTTGTTAAAGAATGCCGCAATTGCATGACAGTGCCACTGGAAATCCTGCTGGTGTGAAGGTCCAACATGTGAAATTTTAGACTTGGCTGCATTCAAAAGGTTTTTGTTCGGGGAGGGCACGCTTTCATTTGCCACAGATGCATGGCAAGAATTATATGAATGTTTTGTTGTTTAAACTAATTTCCCTGGTCGGTCTTTAAAATTAGATACCTTGTTTCTATAGGTTCCTCACTTTCCGTACCTGTCGAATGACATAAGAGACACAGTGAAAGGTTAGCAGGTAAAATATCCATAAGGTGCTCTATGACATACAGCATTAAGAGGGTGGCCCTAAGTTCTAATATGGGTATGAGTGTAAAGGTTGATTTTCATTGTATCATCACTGACACCTTTCTTGTGTCGTCTTCTTTTTCTTTTCCTGGGGACCTTCATTATCTTCATTTCGTCATTCTTCTTGCGTAGATCCTGGAATTTCTTCAAAACACACACACACACACACACACACACACACACACACACACACACACACACACTGAATTCACAGGAGCACCCCAACCCCTGATCTACGTCTGCTGTACACAGATCGTGTTATGACACACACGTAATGCAACAGGGCTTCAAAAACATGGCATTATCACATTCGGTTCAAGCAGAGCTGGGGATTCAAATGAAAGTGTAAATGTCAGTACGTGTTGTTTAAGAATTACCCCTCAATTACAGACAACACCACAGGTGGTCTGCATGCAGGCTGCTGGTATTTCGCAGAACAAATGCTAAGCTCAGCTCATTGCATACCAATTCGACATACTTGCCACATTTCTTGGGATATACCAGGCATAGTACAGTTCGGTGAATCACTGTCTGCATCGTTGGCAGCGTGTGTCTGCTGTACTTCCACCACTGTTCCCGTGTTTTCCCCGGCAGAGCTCAACTTTTCACCGGAGCTCTCACTCTTCTCAGCCTCCCTCCTCCTCTCATCATCATCCTCCTCGTCATCTGTACTGAGGTCGTCTTCGGTTAAACCTTTGGGCAAGAGTCCGCTGTACATTCTGAGACAGTAGTATACAGTCACGTTATAAGGTAATGTATCATTCCCCTGCACTAAAAAACCGACAGAAATCGGTAAATTACAGATTTTGGCAGCAGTTGTTGGGGCAGCCTCACATTTCCGGGTAAACAATGTGACGTGTATGGTAAGAAAGCACCGATTGGCTGATAGCGAGGAACCGTTGAACACATGATCCAATAAGAACTGTACTCACAAAGGCAGTGCAGCTTTGCACAAGGACGAGACAAAACCTCTTATTGGCTGTTTCGGTAGAAACGGCATTAAACGTTTTACACAGACGTTAGTGTGAATTTTCTTGCTATAGTGACACTGTCATCTTAGAAAAGACGGATAGACCAAATGTTATAGCAGCCTAAGCTAGTTTTAGCGATGAACTAAAGTCAAGAGCAGGCTGTTGTGGAGCATTTCTAATTGAGGTGAGCCAGGCTACTGACAGGTCCGTGAATTACCAGGAATCATTCAAATGTTAACCTATATTTGTGTCATGTTCTCGGCGAGATAAGCTTCCCTCTATGACCAATGGTTCGCAATTTGCTCAAAGTGCTTTGGGCATTACATTATTATTAGAATGATTAGCATGCAAATCTTGTATAGCCCCTGGCACTGGCGCAGGCACATCTACCCTTAAATTGCTCTTTCACACTCATTCACATGAGGCTTTCTTTTGGTTGCATCTTATTGCAATGCCAATAATCTACATAAATTATAGCCTGCATTTTGTGTGCCATATAAATGTAGAATAATGAGTGAGACCCATAAGACCAGTGTGGCTATATATAAAGAGGTCCATAGCCAGGCCAGGCTCAGGTGTGATGGGCACTTTATATGGACAGAAGTTTCTGGAAAAAATAATAAAACATATGCATATATTTATGCTCATATAGATAAAATACATATTGACATTATAAAATAAACATTATTCATTTGAAACTGAATCTCTGGGTTTTGGGCTCTGGGAACTTGCAACTGGCGTATTTCACTATTTTCTGGCATTTCATAGACTATATGATTCCTCAAAAGGTAATCCACAGGTTAATCCATAATGAGAATAATATTAAGTTGCAGCCCTAAAATCAGACACTGTCTGATGACAGAATAAGAGAACACATTTTGACACATTTTGGTTGCAAAACAAAAAGGTTTGATACCCAGCCCTGCCTTGTGGCCCAATGTAAAAACCCCATAAATAAAGAAACCTGGACACCCTGCACTCTCCTTGACCTTCCTGTAGCCTGAGATGACTAAGATTTACACAGTTCAGCTTTGCCGAACTGCAGTGCATATTAAACTGGGGCGATCAGGCTTATGCTGTATTGAATGTCATCTCCAACATGTAAAATCTCTATCTCATCCTCGGAAATATGCAACCATTAACTGGTATCACTCACTCAGCATTATCGTGACTTTAATTACTCGTGTGACAAGTTGATGAGCACGGCGGCGTCTGAAGGTAAATGAGAGTCACAAAGTCCTGTTAATACTAAACAATTTTGGCATTACAGGTCTGAATCATTTCCTTATTGATTACCAGACTTTGTGTTCTATTTCACACTTGAATTAATGTCTCTCAGCTTTCCCACCATCCATCTCTGTCTCTCTCTCTCTCTCTCTCTGTGTCTCTCTCCCTGGCATGTGCTCCAGTTCATTATTTCCGTCATTTCTTGGTAATTTGGAGTTGGCTGTTTAAAACTTAGAGCCTCTTATTAAGTTTTGGCCATGGTGGATAAGAGGCAGGACTGTAAGAGCACAGAGATAAACTAATCATCTTAAAACCCTAATTATTAGTATCTTACTGTGACAGACTGTTTTTGCGAGCCAGCCAAATTGAGCCTCAAATGAGGAAAGGCATATCTGTGGAAGTGGTAATAATTTTAAGTCATCTCGATCTGGCTTGGTGTGGCAGAATTCATTAGTGCAGATTAGCACTGTGTGTACAAAGTAAATGAGATATCTAATAGCAAACGTGGAGGTCCGGGGACTCTTAATTTCCTCCCCAATATGAGGGATGATGTTAAGAGGTGATTATATATATTTTAACATTGTGACTTCTGCTATGTAGATTTGTCGACTCCTTTACGAAGCGCTTACACTAAACAGTGTCACTTAACCGTTGACCTGTCACCTTCCTCTGGATTCCAGCTGCAAAAAGGTGACGAGAGCGAACCCACAAATCAGATTAAACTGTGTTACTCTGATGCAGAGGCAAGCTGATTTTTTTTTTTTTTTTTTTCCACATGAGGATCCGAAAGAAGTTAATTATGTGTGTAAGGAGAAGGTTGGGGAAAAAATAATAAGATTACAAAGAATAATTTGCTGATATAATTACACCAAAATTGGGTACACACAATTGTAAAATACATGTATTGCTTGACCTGGGTTAGCCAGTGAAATAAATCCTCCTTCTATAGCCTTTGTTAATTTGTTTTTATCATCTCCAAGTGGTGTTTGTGCAGGCAGTTCAATTTGCATGTGTAATTCCACTGTGCAAATTGACAACAAGTAGATAATTCGAGGAAATAGGCTGGTTGCAGGCCCCTGCTATCTTCCCAAGCCTATTCATTTTGAGGAACCGCTGAGGCATGAAACTCATACATCAACTATTTCCTGACAACGCTTAGGCTTATTGTCCCCTAAAATGTCATTACAGCCATTATTTATGAAGCTAATTCATTTATTAAACCATATTTACTCTGACAGAATTTGTCACATTCTATCCATATCCCGAGCATTGCTTTTGAACAATGTCTTTCAGTGAGTATGTGTGAACACGTACAGCCTCGCAAAGTTTTGAATCGACCCTATTTGTCGCTCATAATGGTTGGAATATTGCGAAAAATGACAGCAGTTCTCCGTTTTGTATTGACTTTATTCATGGAAACTTTTCATGGCAAAAGCCTGCGACCTGTGTCACAGAAGACCAGTGAAAATAGTGGTAATAACCTGCATCCTTTTTTGTATTTTTGTCCTTGCAGAGCAGAGTTAACATGAAGGTAATCAGATGAATTGCAGCTATTTTAGCAGTGCTGATAAATCCCCCTCTGACAGCCTCCTTCCCAAATGAGTGTGTATTAGTCTCTTTTAACGCATTGCAGTCAGACGTCTGAAGCTAAAGAGTTCTCGCATCGAGCCTCCTGGCCTGTTGCTGCTGACTTATGGATCTGTCAGTTTAGCGCAGCACACTTCCTGACAGTGTGGATAATTTGCAATTGTGAGTGATGAAGTAACACATGGGGGGGGGGTCATACATTTTAATGTTACATGTTCTCCCTGGATTATTCCGTCATACCATTCTCCTGCATCTCTTTCTTTGGACTTACCTGTCACCCAAAAGCACTTATCACAGCAGTGGCGATGAGTTGTGTTTGAACTGTTTTACAATATTGATTTGGAGGCATGACATTTTAATTAATACTGGGTGTTAGCTGTCATATAGGCAGCCAGCCTCATTGGTTAGAATATGAGACGTGCGGGGTGGGGGCAGTGAAGATAAGGCTAAAGCACTTACTGTGAAAAGGCTGTAAAAAGGGATCAATGTGGAGGGAGAGAGACAGTCATGGGCTGAATTTAAGGTGGAAAAAACAGTAATATCTGTGCTCACTGTATTTCTGTCAAGGTCTATTCTCTGCCCGATAACACAAATCATTGAGACACAGCGTGCCTTCTGTCTTCCACAGGTTGCAGAGAACATCGTGTTATTGGGAGTCTGTATTGCCAGCATGCTGAGAGACAACCAGGGGGAAATTAGGTAACTTTGTAGCACTCCATTGAACAGCAATAAGCTTTTAGGGCTTAGCAAGCATAAACACATTAAACTGATGAGATTCATCAGCACTCTTGTGTCAAATCTATTGTGCCCACAGGCAGAGCTCAGCAGCAGCAAACAGCAGAGCAAGAGAAGGGCTGCAGACAAACCAGTGCTGTGTCCTCTGGATATTTCCTCATCTGCCCAGAGTGAGTCAGTTGATCTCTCAGCTGAAATATGGACGTCAGACTTTAATATTTAGAGAACATTTAACCTTTGGACAAGCAGAAATATTTAGCTCCTTAAACTGCAGAGAAATAGCAAGAAAAAAAAAATTCAATGATTATTTTCAATTGATGCACTTTTTGGTAATGTGTTTAAATACGGACTCTATTTAATGTGTAAGGTAATGTTAGCAAAAGTTAACCGATCCCAAAGAGACACAGACACACAGCGAAACAAATATAAACATACATATACATAATAGTACATGTAGCTGGTATGTACAAGTAAGAACTGGACAACAAAATGTCTACAGTATGAACGGGGCTGTGATACAGAACACTGGAGGAAATCTTGTATACAGTAATAAGATACCATACAGAGGTGGGTTAATGTGCATGCATTGAGAGTATATTATGCACAGCATATGGTGCATACTCCTCCATATGGCAATAGGATATTATGTACATGTTATGCATGCACAACATGCACAATGTGTATATTACACATTACATGATGTGTATATACAGTAAAATGCATGTACAGTATTCACTCTAACCTGCAAAAATGCATTTTGATTTGACTAAATGATCATATGTTGTCCGATAATGGCAGCACAATAGATGTGTTTATGGCCTGTGTGAAGCTGTGTTATATCCATATTCAGCTAATTGTGGTTGTAACTGAGTGTCTCTGAATAACATAATGCCAACCTTTAAACAGGAGCACATAAGACATTTGCTCATTTGCAGTTAGTTCACCATATTTGATGTTTAATTGGTGTAATCTCCAAGCTGCAAAGCTGGAGGACTTTACCCTGATAAAGTGATACATTTAAATTGAAATATTTCTTCTCAAAGGTAAGATGGCCCTTCAACTTCGTTTATCTGTTGTCTCTTCCTTGCCAAATCATTGTAGCCTCTTGCCTTTTGGATAGTTTCACAGGAGGCAACCAGATCGGCATGAAATTAGCTCAGTCTGAATCTTTATATGGTCCAATCAGATGAGCTGAGATTTAATCTCAGCCGGCCTGCCCTACCAGAGTCCGACCCCTCAGATGAAATGGACTACATATTCATAGGTTCGCTTGCATGGTTGATTATAACAGCATAGATGGAAGGTACAACCTTTCTTCTGTTTATCTTTAGTCCAGTGTTCCTGTGTGAGAGGAAAGATTGAGTATTGAATACGAATTCCCCCCACTGATTGCCTTAAAACCAAAGGACTCAATGACATGTCTTTTACCAGTCCAAGTAAATCACACTTCCTTTCCACAAGCACTCAGTCCATTTTCTATCCAAGTCCAGGCCTGATTACGTCCTGTTTTCAGCAGTCCACACTATAATTCACACTGCAGACATGGTTGTATTTTGTAGCTAAATAGTGTGCGTTTCTTTGTAGATATTCATTACCTTGGCTGACATAAAATAATGTCCTGTAATAATGGGAAATATTACCTGATGAATTAATTACGGTGATAGCATCTAGGGTAGGAGACTTAAATGCCATCTTAAATTACAGACATTAGAAAACTTTCAACTTGTCTCATTTGCATAAAAGGAGCAGAAGCATGCATAAATACAAAAGCTTCCAGAGGAAGGAGGCAAGTACATTGTCTGGGAAGCCTCATCAGTTTATTGTAGGAATTAATAATTGCATGAGAAAAAAAAAAAAAAAACTGATCGTAAGCTTGATGTGAATGCATGTTTTTTTTCTCAAACAGTTTCTGTTGACACCTCCTGATAGGATAGTGTGGGATTGCTAAATGAATTTATTATAATTGTAGAAAACTGTACGCACACACACACACATACACACATATATATATAAGGTTACACCCTATCAATTTAAAACTAAATTTCATTTTCCCATGAAGCAATTTTCCCATTATTTTATTTGAATGTCAGACAGAAGTGATTGACTTCCTCAATAGTTCAGCATTTTTAATTGACTAAATGGACAAAATGCCAATTTAAAAACAGGAAATTAAAGTGGTGAGTTCCCTGATAAGAAACGCTCCGTTGTACTGAATCAAAATACTGATGTTATTCATTGTTTTGATTCATTATGTGCACTGGGCGCCAAGGAGCAGTAATACAACACGTGAAAGAGGTTTGGCAGAACACATTGTGAACGGGATGTGGATCTTTTACTGAAGCCTGTGAGCTGTACTGATCAGCTAAACTACAGAGCAGCAGGAGATTGTTTTATTACTCAAAAAATCCTAATTGTAATGTCATATTGATGTCAGGAATGCACTAAAACCAATGTTTTATTGAATATCCACCCTTCTTGTGTTGCCCAAAAAAACTGTCATGTTGTCCTTTAAATACCCCCTCCTGGCCTCCATTTGTCATAAGACAATGACGGCTTTTCAGGCAGTGGCAGTTTTCTCAGCCCAGGTTGATCCCTTTTGCCACAAGTTTTTATGCTAATGTCTCCCTACGTGCTTCACTGTCATTGTAAGAATTTTAGTTTTATTTATTTGCAGTGCAATGAAAAAAAAAAATCTATTTTTCCTCCTTCGCGCGAGAGCCCACTGCTAATTAAGCTCACATGCACCTACAGTAAGTTCACAGGTAAGCCCTCCATCACGGCATCATGGCACAGGAGGAGGGGAAAAAAAAGCCCCCATATTGTGGAAATCTCCTTCTCCTCAGAGAAAGAGAGGGGGAGAGAAAGTGGGAGAAGGAATGCCTTGCCTTCCTCATTACACTGCTGTCATTTACTCTTCATCCCCCGTACTCTTTAGTGGCATTAAGACGGGATGTAAATTTGACAGTTAACGCTGTTAGAAAATGGCTAGTTCAAGAAGGGCAGGAATTAGAGATGGGCATTAGACGCTGATAAGCTCCTTTCCTCTGCCGCGGCGGCTGCTTAACATTCATGGGAAAGTCATCATCAAACAACGTTATCACAGCTCTGTTGACGGCTGAGGAACATCATCACTATGATAATTTTTTTTTTATAGCTGTGAGCCAAAAAAGCACTCTTTTATTTCAGCGGTTTGTTAATGAGATAGGAGCTTGTTGGTATGGGCAAATGCAAACTTGCCACTCTCCAGCGTTTGTTTGAGTCCCCGAGCCTCCCCCGCATGCCTCCCACTGCACCCCCCTCCGCACTGTTTAATGTTGCAGGGAGGGGGGAGGGAGACACATTTTTATGTACTCCTTTCGAAGTGCTCTGTGTACATTGCTGAAGGAGGGCCTTTATGTGTACCTTTGCAGATCAGTCGCTCAAAGAGAGGAAAACATGGTTATATCAACAAACGCTCTCTCCTAACAGCCCTGTAGCTGGCACCTGTCACTCACCTGGGATTTAGCCATAGATCTGAATAGAGAGAGAATGTTGAATATTGAAGCTGAGTAAACTCCCACCAGCAATAGCATGTGATCAACTCCGCTTTTAATGATGAAAAGGCTACTTAAACTGTCGGATCTTGAGGCCTTCAGTAATTATGGCTATAAATCACGTGCATTGTTTCTCCCTATTTATTCATTAATGCTCCTAACAGCTCAGTTCAGAGGTTTCTTGCACTCTGGAGCAATTCACATATGTGCTAGCTGCCAAGGCTAAGCAGCTTTCCTTTGGATAGGGATGCAAACTGTGGGCTGTAGATACCAAAATCTGATTTTGGCTTTATCACTGCTTGTGTTTGTAGAGTGGGTTAAGAGAGATTTAATCTTTGGAAATCCTTACCAGGGGAGATGACAAATCATCTCTAACTTGCTCTAATTACTTCTAAAAACTTTTTTGTTTGCATTACAGTTAGCGAGCAAAGGTCGGCGATGAAAGGTAGATGAGGATGATTTGTAATGTAGGCTTTCATGTGTAATATATGTTTCAGGACTGGACACAAGTCAGTGTTTATGAGTCCAAAATGTAGAATATGCATCAGTCATGGGTCAGAATAAATGAAATGGCCCATTAAGAGTAAACCCAAAGGATCTGCTGATGTTGGCAGCTGAGTAGCAGTGAATTGAATTCTGATTCAAAAACATGTGCAAGCTTTTGAGGCTGATGCAGTCACCTCCAAAATCCTTTGCCTGATGCATAAGTATAATTAAATCATTCACATTCAGAAGCATGTGTTATCATTACAGTGTTGTTAAAGCATCGTAATCATAGATAGGCGCTCTCATTTCCAGCTCAGAGCTCTCACCTGCACACCACCCCTGGGAAGCAGTTTTCTGGGAAATTTCACAAGTTACACAGTACAGTAAGTTGATCCTTATCAAATACTGAATGCAGAAGCAGAGGGCTTGGAAACGAGCAGCCAAGTCGAAGCATAAACTAAAAAACAAAGAATTGATAGCTGAACAACCAGGTCATGCCTTATTTGAGGTGATGATGGTCAGGTTTAAGCACTTAGCTTCCAGTAAATATATAATTCACGTCCCTCTCTTGGTGTTAGAGCAGCAACTGTCGCTGTGTTTTAACTCTTGTCAACTGATGAGACCCGACTGTGTGTGGCGAAGAAGAACAGTAGTTTGCTGAAATGTAATGAGTCCCCAAAGATTAAAAAAAAAAAAAGACAAGGTCTGGCATTCAGCACCAAGATGTCAAAACCAGGTAGAAGAACACTCAGCAGCAATCTGCCTGTCTCCATGGAGCTCTTGGTAATCATTATGGCAGATGTAAAACCAGCAGAAGTCAACACTTTCCTGCGTAGAATCATGCATAAAATTTCAGCATGTCTATTAAAATTTAGTGCTCTCAGGTTCTGTAATGTGCAGAACTGTTTTTCACAGCGTTTTGACACAATTCGTAATGATAATTGCATAGCGCCTCCGTTTTTAGGAATCCAGCTAATGAGCGAAAAAGTGACTTGCTCCACCATAATATAAATGGTAAGATGTTTAAATATTAACAAAAATAACATACTTTGTCAGCAGTTAGTTGGCTAGTTAGTCATAAATCCCAGTGAAAACCCTCCATCCAGTTGAATGTTGCTGAAACTGTTTATTCATGACTAACTTTGTGTGTGACGTGACTGACTGGGCAACATTTTTTCCACTCTGTATTATTTTCATTGAGCGATTGGTACAAGAAGTGACAAAGCCCCAGTGTGTGGCTGTGTAAGTCAGCTTGTTGTAGAGTTTTGGAGTCTTTTTTCATTCCTTGGAAAAATGAGTACAATGCAAATGAAAGGCAGATGTGCTGCAGTCCTTTTGGATCCACGGTAATTCTGCCTTTTGAGCCGATTCCACAGCATTATCTCCACTTTGTAGTGGTCTCTGAGCCCTTTGTCATGTTAGTTCAATAGTCTGCCGTACTGTAAAGCACCTCTGTGTGCTGCACTGTTATTTAGTGCCACTTTGGGATCGGAGCTCGATCTTGTGTTTCTGGGCGCGGAGTTCCTCAGCAGAGTTGGGAATCCTAAAAAGCATGGAAAATAGATTTGATCATTTACTGAAACAGGATTTGTTCCTTTGAAAATACCTTCACATTTAATTAACCCAGCAGTGATTTCATATGTTTTAAGTGCCTGTTATTGTTAAATTATTCGTTATTCTTTTGACTGACCAACATCTTCAAATGCAGCCAACAGAAGAAAGAGCAGAGGAAACATTTGGAGCTGTGCTGGAGGACCTGGAGTTCAGTCTCTGCCTCACCAGCTTGTACTGTAAACTCCTCACAACTAAGCCACAGTTTGGTTCTCCTTATTTATGCTAATGAAATGTAATTCCACCCTTCATTGGCATGCGGTGCTCTTATACTCAAGTAAATTATTCTCTTTTTACCGTTGCTTCCATATTTTGAAGCCATTACTTAATCACGTTGTCAAAATCCCCATTTCCTCTCATCAATCCTACGTTGAGCTTTATTTGTGATCCTCTCTTTCTTTTGCCCTCACCCATTTTGTTCACTCCATTTCTCTCGTTCAATTTCGCTCCACATTGGTGTTTATTTTTTTTATTTATTTTTTTGAGGATGTCTGGATTACCCCTACTGAAATAGCTGTTACTCAGATTTTAGGTCATCTACCAAATCCATTAGGGGAAAATATACAAATAACCCCACTTTTCTCTTTCATCCATAGTGGTCTGCTGTTTCTCATCCTGTGGCTGTGGAGGCTTACAGTGCTATTAATAGTAGGTAATCTGCAACAGTTTTGTCTCCTAATACATTTATGGTTATTGTGTTATGGTAAGTGAACACTTCATGTAGATAAAGGCTATGGAATAACTGCTAACCAGTAGTTACCAGTTTCACCGCTTGTTTGGGTGTTTACACAACATTCTTGTGTCACATTATTATCAAGAACACAGAGGCAGAGCGAGAGCCAGCTGTAGCAGTTCTCATAATTCATAATATATTAATTTGTAATTAGCGGGTTTAATGAAACTGATATTGCAATATTAGTTATTAGGTGTACAGTTTCAACAGAAACAAATCCACTCATTCAGTACAATAAAAGTGGCCACATGAAAGAAATAAAGTGAAGAAGCAAAGAGCATTGAAGCTAACGAAGTGTATTACACACTTATTAAAGTAATTTTCACTTTGCCTCCCAGACCCGGCCAAAAACACTTTCAAATTCTCATTGTACTCCAAGGTAGGCTATTTCCTTGTTAACTTTGAAGTAAGCTGAAAAACGTATAGGTAGACAGGGGTGGCATCAAATAATCAGCAACTTCAAAAAGCATGCTGCCACTTAGCACTCCTAAAGCTAATGTCCCCAAGACATTCAGAATGGAAATTATTCAAACTCATTTAGTGGTAGCAAATTGGTCTAAGTTCAATCAGAAAACAGACTGACACTGAACAAGAAGTGCAGCCTAATTATACTTGTTTGTCAAATGAAAATTTCATTTGGGCAGAAATGAAACCTTCCAGCAACTTCTTTTAAGGTGAGCTCCTAGTTGTATTATCAGCTAAATGCAGTAAAATCCATAATCATACGATGATAATGAAAATGGAGCCAATGTTAACATTCAGGCTTTCAATGCCCCGGGCACATGGCGATAAAAATTAAGTACCATAGTCCTCTGCCAGGCACGCTGACACCCGGGCTGGTCTTTAGCCTCTTAGATGCGTTTTTGCATTTTAAAAACTTTATCAAAGCACTGTTGCAATGTGGAAAATGTCAACGTGAAATGCACTGAAGGCAAATTGGAATTTCATTAATAGTAAAATTATTGCTTTTGACTGATGTATTACTATGCTTGTTAAGAGCTGGAGAGTGGAACGCTCGTCTGTCTGGTCGGCAGTCTTGCCTCTTCTTGTCCCATGCCATTTGCTGAAAGTTAGAGATCTACTTTCCAACTAAAAAATATGAAGTTGCGAAAGTTGCAGGAAGTGAAATGTAGTTGAAGATATTGATTTATATTGCAGTACGAGTACTGGGTACTCCTAAGCAGGATACATGTGAAGACACTGAGCTCATGAAAGAGAAAAACAGAAGGGATGAAGAGAATAACAAAGGCTCTATTGTGTTAGATAGCATCCACACTGACATCTGGGTAGTTTCATACTTGCTCCTGTTTTAATATGGAGCTGATGTTCACCTCATGATGCACCAACACAATGTGGATTTGTGCTGTGGAGCAGTGAGGTGTCTTTGTTAAGCGTGGTGACATCTAATCTTAACTATAGGGAAAGGGCCCCAGAGATCCCGCTGTGGATTGGTAAACACGCCTAACCTGGTGTGAAGGTATCAGTTCACTGAGACTTGTGCTCATTCATGAAGCCGGTGCTGTTTATTGATTTACCTTGTAATCCTCTCAGTGTCAATGTCGTCAATGACGGAGGAGAAAATGGGAACGGCGTGTCAGATGGAGGACATTTTCTGACAGCAAAACCAGACAACAGATTAGCTTTAATGGGATGCTGGTATTCATGTTCTCCTGTGGGGTTTGGATATGTGGCACTCGGTCTACAAGTGGACCAAAATGATTTGCTGGAAAACGGTTTTTAAAATGTTAACCAGGGAGCACAATGAGCTGTGTGCGCTGAATTAACATTTTAGAATATTGTATGTGGTAATTTGGTATTTTTAATGACTCTCATCTTCAGTTTCAGTGTGAGGTGGAAAAAATAGGCAAAAAATATGAATCAGCATCACTGTTTTAAAGAAGTGTTAGTTGGAAACTGGCTACCTTAAAAATGCTACATGTGTATCAGTATTCAGCTAAACTAGCTGGGTGGTAGCTCATAATATGACGTGATGGTTGGCGAACTAGTTTTCAAACCAACAGTATTTTTTGGGTTTATGTATTTTGGCTAACAAAGAGAATTAGCTTGCGGGCTAACATTTCAGCTTGAAGCAGCTGTCATTGCTATTTTAAGAAACCGCTTTTTTCTTTTTTGGAGTTTCTTTTAACGTTGGCAAGTTTTCATGATACAGACAATTCACAAATTGACTCTGCACTGTCTTTCTGTGTCACACTACATCTTTGTTGGTTTGTTATAGTCTGTCTTAGAGTCACAGGAAGGATAACAAAAACTCAAAAACTTGTAACAAATTATTATGTTCTCTTTCAGGCCACTGTAGCTACACAAAATATTGCAACATAAAACCTAAATGACTCATTTTAGTTGACTGTACAGGTTTTTGTAATAAGGACAAATGAAGAATTTGTCTTGTCAAATGGAATAAATATTGAGCAGACTGTCCACTTCTCAGCCTAAATATTATTGCAGTGCTATAATATTCCAGACGGGTACGGGACCAGTTCTGCGACTTGCTTATAGGCATGTAATTACATTATTGTATTAATATACTGTGTACCTTTCATTCCTTTAAAAATACAGCATACAGCAATATGCAAACGGTAGAAACACATATTTCTATGAAATACATTAAACAAATACAACAAGTGCTACATGCAACAAAATGCGCATTTTTAACAAAATGTGTCAGAAACAATGGTGTGTTAATTGAAGAGTTTTGAATGCCTACATGTTAGCAGAGCCCTTTGAATTGAAGCCACTCTCCTCATTAACTGGCATCGACGGGAGCCTTTCACAAACAATGCTGATTTCACTGACCACATGGTAAATTCCAGTAAGCCAGTTTCTCTGGCCCTGTTTATCCTTTCATGGCATGAATCATGGTATGTTTTCTCCGTGTGCTTGAAGTGGACTGTGAGTAGAGATAGACCCGGGCACAGATGCATGCCATGGACTGCGGACAGCCATGACAAGATCAACATACAGCGAGCTATAGTGAATTTTAAAATGTACTCTTCATGTCCAATTTAACGTTCTTGATATAAGAGTACTGGAAGTAACAAACAAATTCATGTTCTCCAGCTAAACATTTTAACAAAGCCATCCCTTTGAGATGGATATTCTTAATCTATCCGATAATTACTGTAAGTGTGACATAACAATGCAGCTCATGTCAGTCAGTAAAGCCCATAGCAGCACCTTTCTCAATAATGTCTACATTTAAACATCTCTGACAAGTTAGATTGCTACCTGGTATGCAGCTGCAGGCTTTCTGTATTTTAAATCACACAATGTTGTCACTGTTTCCATCTAGTTTAATGACACTATTAATTGGATTTGTAATGATGTTTTAAGCAAACTTATTTCAACAGACATCTTTCAGGCAATGGCCTTCATGATAACGATGAATGGTGCATGTCTGGCATACAGTCGCTGTGGATTAGCCGCCAAGGTATTTCATAGTATTTGTAGTGAAGCTCTGACCTCTTGTGCTGCATTGTGGAAGTGCAAAATCCTCATGCTACACTGGCAGTGGAGGTAATAACAAGCTCTGTAATGCAATATCTTTGTAAGTATGCACTTTAATTTTAAAAATTAAGGCTTCTCGGAGGCCTGTTTCACAGTTCCTCCATATGTAGTACTTTATGAACCCCTCGGGTGACTGCCAGAGAAACCGTCATAAAAGTCCCTGTAGGAGCGAGTTGGGTGATATGTTGAGAAGTCCAAAGAAATGTTCCACAAGGATCCGTTTATGGGCTGTTCAGACTGGAACTGTGAAGGAGCCTTTATCAGTTTCTGAAAGGACATGTACAGTACTGGTGCTGGTTCACCCAGGCTACTGTACTGACTTGTAATAGAACACATTTGGAGTCAGTATCATCGTCAAATGTCTGCTGGTGTCCTGTGGTTTTGTTGTTTCACATGGTTCATGATCTTTGTTGTCTGACCCCCACAGCTCTGTCTCGTTATTCCTGTCTCCCCCCACTGCCCGGAGTTCCATAATGCTTCAGAAATGCTGTTTTTAACTCCAGTCATATGTAATGAAGCAGCAGTATACGTGACCTTTTCTCCCTCTCAATGTTACTGTTGCTAACTTGGACAAGCAGTCCCACCTGGCACTACGCCAACTCACAAGACAATGGGAGTCTGTCACTGATAGTCTCTCAGAGGCCACAGATAACCTTTGGAAACAGACCAGTTTCATATCATCACAAGATCCACCAAATAGGACGCGAGCATGCCGCAGAGGGAAAAGTCCAAGATTTCAAATATACCAGAAGACACACTGAAGTACTAATCCATAGGGGTGTTACTCTTGGAGCAAAATGAGTCTGTCACCTGACCTTACCATCTGTTGATAGCAAGTAACTCAAGAAATCAGTGTAACAGAGGCTCCAGGATCAACATGAGCTAATGTGGAACATGATGAGGAAATGTTGGTTACAGCTGGCATCACACAACCGTCATTGACTAACCACAGTTAGCGTAGCTACACAGCAGTGATATACTGCTGCTCCAGCGGTCATGCCCTTTTTAAAACTCCTTGTTTACTGTTTGAAAATGATTTTCATAAAATACAGATGCACAAAAGTGCAAAAAATGATGAATATATTTTTTTTAATTCGACATATTGTTTAATAGGTGCACTATCAGACCGATGTAAAAAGGCAAAAAAGGCGTTTTTCATGTTGGTGTGTTGGAGGAACTTTTCTTGAACCATTACTTTTCAGAGTGTGAGTGTTCATTGTTATTCTCTTGCTGTCACCTGTGATCTGTAAATCTCAAGCTGTAAAGCGCGTATTTAAGCCTTTACAAGGAGAGTAAAGAGATTCATGGAATCCCGCATACTGCTTTTGCTATTGTTGATTCATCTTACGAATCCATCTCTGTCAGCCCAATGAATCCTAATGAAGCAGAAATCTGTCACATTTACTCCACAATGAGGGTAGCTGGCAAACTTTCTCAGGAAAATGAAACTATTATCTTCAACTAGACACGCACAGGGCTCAATATAAATAAATAAAGTCACACTTATCTAGTGGCCAGTGTGATTACTGTAGCCAAAGCTGACATCCAAATTGACTGTCTTATCATGTCGAAGTGATTTCAGCTGAGTGGAGACTGTAGATGAAAGCAAAATGATCTTTAAATAGTAGTTAAAGATGGTTGCTCGATAAGTTGTTCCACAACAGTTTTGATCAATGAAGCATGCACTCAATATATTGCCTATTTAGATATGTGAGATAAACTTAGCCGGGCTCCTAAATGATTCATAAATTATATTTCCTTCAGTGCAAGGTAATGACTTTATGGCCTTGTTGAATTCTTAATGTTGAGGCATCGATGCTTCAAACTGCGGCGAGCTGGAAGAGACTCATTTTGTGCATATGGGACATTATATTGCCTCATGTCTCTTCTATTAGATTCAGCTTTTAAAGCATGCTGAAATCTTTTTTCTTTATCTATGACATGTATATTTATCCCAGCTGTTCCGTCAAACTAAGAAGAATTCACTGAAACAGTTCTTGCACAATAAGTCTCTACTCTTGAGCCACACATGTGGATGTGGACCACACGTCAAATATTTGAAAATGGGCCTTTTTAGGCAATATTTCAGTAGAAGTGCTTGGACTACCTCATGTCTAAAAGCCTAGGAATTGAATTTGCTGTGCTCTCTACGACAAAGCCTGTCAGGTGGGAGCTCCGGCTGTAGAAAATGTCAAAGCTATTTTCCTCTTTACTAGTCAATGCGATGCTTGTTTAATAGTAATTGGAATCTTATCCTGCTGTTTGCTCATCATTTCCTGTGCCTAGTTATTCCACACCTAAACTCCATTTAAGTTTTTAATAACATTTTAGAATAGTTCCCATTCAGGTAAACAGAATCTGATTACCTTGATGGATTGAAAATGTATGTCTGACGGTAGTTTATTTGATTTATTTATTCAAGGGGCCTCAAATGGAAGCACTTTAGCTGAGGCAAACAAATGGCTGCCGTACCTTTTCCAAGAGCACAGTGTTTACAGAAACTGTGAGATTTTCTATTTTGTTAGCCTCCGCACTTCTCTATTCCAGTGTGGAGCAACACTAAGAATAAAAATAATGTCAGCCTGACTTGATTTGTTTGTTCAGCCAGATTTTTTTTTGGTCAGCATATTATTGTTGCAACATGCGTATAATGATGGGTCCCACAATCCACCTGTTCAAGAGAAAAATACAGTCCGGCGGGATAGATTGCGTGACTTTAGATATTTCTAAAAACTGAATGCATGCACACTCAGCTCCAGAGGCCAATGAGCAGGAGGCTCAAACTATTCTGGGATAGTTTTGGATTTCCCTCTCTCCATAAGCCTCTCATTGTGTTAGAGGACCTGCTTTGTACAAGTGCTGGCCAGCTGCTTACCAAATGAGGTTATAGTGTTTCCCTATCAACTGTAAATTTCAATAATTTGTTGGAGGGGCCTCTCACTGTCAGTTTTTATCATATTATCAATGACGACTCAATTTTCCTCTGCCACTCCATCTCAAGCACTGACCCCCGGCCCTATTACAGTCCTGTAATGAAGTGCAATGGAGTGGTAATTGGTCCACATTATACCAGATCAGGTAACATTAGACTTATTTTCTTATCACAATGAGCCCTGCTGGTGACTCTCAATGAGAAACCAAACACAGTTCCTTTCTTATGCAGGCTATCATCCAAATAACATTTCAGCTGCAGACCCCTTTCCCCATTTCAGTTTTCCATTTCAAGATTGCACTCCATGTCCTCAGACTGTGCTTTGTTTCTAGTTTCCTCCGCTTTAAAGGTCTCTCAAACAGCCTCAGAGGCAGAGCAGATATGAGGTAGAGCTTTCTCGGGATGGGGAAGTACAGTAAATGAGAGGGTAACATGACCATTATGCGGGCAATATTAGATGTACAGTACTCTCCTGCCCCTGTGTGACAGCCTCCTGCCTCAGAGTGCTTGGTGCTTAGTAACTCGAGTTTTGATATTTTTCCTGTTATTCTGTCATTGCGGAATTACACGCCTCTCGACGAACTGAGCAAATTTCACAAGCTTATGAAATTGTTTCAAAGTGCCAAAATGCATTTCCTCCGTTCCTCGAAATTATCTCAGTGGAAATACGAAGTTTTTGCCTAGGAGGCGCATTATGTGGCTGTTATTGAAATCAAATTCAGAAAATTGGCACAAATCAATTTTCTCATTCCTGTTGCAACAACCATGCGTCTGTCAGCAGCAGAGGAGATTTCACAATGGGTTAACTAAGAAAAGTTGCGAAAAATGATTTTTGCCCATGTTTAAATAATTAAGGGGAAAAATGAAATGTGCAATTTCCAGGAAAATAAGCCAACCATGTTCAGCATGCCTCATATTAAACCTCACATGAAGAGGTCCGGCAAACATCTGTGCATGACTCAGGTAGACGTAGACTAAAATAATGGTCAGTGATAGGCTGTTACTGTAACACTAACTAATCTGAGCTGAACTTTGGTGCTCCGAGAGGCAGGATGTCAGGTCTTTGTCGTGAACTGACGCACGCTCCTTGGCGGAGTCGCTCTGCGCGCTGAAAACACACTGCACACCAAAAGGACAGGATATTGGATAACAAGGTTAAAACATAGGAGCAAAAATATTCTCTTATTAAACTCAGGCTGCAGGGATTTGATTTGAGCCACCTAATAGATAGTGGTTTCAAGAGAGCCCAAACAAAAGGTAACGGGCCGGTCATGCTTATGGTAGCTAATGGCAGAGTTAGAAGAAATTAGAGGATTCTTTTTCTACAGGAAATTGTACTTAAAGGCGGGTCATGGATCACCCTGCTCTTCACAGGCAGCTTCAGAAGGCAGAGTGAACTTTTGCTGCGGCCATTAAAAGGTCTCCGTCGTAGAAAGAGGTCAAAGCAGAAACAAAACTAATTGCACGACTGTAGGAAGGCAAAGCTGTGGAAATTGATTTTGCGGCTGGAATTCACGGTTACGCAAGGGAGTAAACTCTTGTCGTGTGATTCTGTAACTAGAATTAAAGAAACTGAAGATTGAGGACGGGGCAAACCTGCATGTACAAGCCAAAATAAACCAAACACGGAGAAAACGTTTTAGACCAAGAACAGCTTCTTGGCTTTGATTCGACAAGCGTGTGGAAATTTGTTGAAGTAAATCTACACGAGATGTGAAGTGGGCTGTTTTGTTGAGCTGTTTCAGGTGCTGCCACAGAATCCCCTGTGAGCGCTTTGTTGGGCTGCGATCAGGCTCATCAACTCGCAATGATCGTGATCGCCGATGATTGCTTTGTGTTTATTGGCATTTGCCTCGCCCTCCAAATGCTTCAGTGGGTCTAAAGCATGCCAGGAAAATACACCTCAATGTAGCCTTCAACACTTTTTACATGCAGCATAAATATGTGTGAAAAGGGGCTTTAAGCTCTGCAACCTCTCTGGTGTTTGTTGTTGCAGCCCACACCACCTGCTCTCATGTTAGATTGAGGCTTCATTCAGTTGATTTAGTTTTTCATCTGTGTGTGCTGAACCGTTTTTGACCGTTTAAGCGATCCATGAATTGCAGTGTTGGACACTGAAGCATCTTCATCACTTTACAGAAGGTAGTGCACATGCCAAGGACATAAACTCATAAACTGGCAGACAGTAAAAATAATAACTAGAGAGAAGTGCATTCCCCCTCCAATCCAAGACGTCTTTATAAGTATTCCATCAGTGAGAGAAGTACGTGTCTTTTTCTTTTACAACATAAGTCCATCTCTCCAAAGAAAGACAGGCTGCATCCACATTCCCATTTAAAGTATTCCATCATCCTGCTGGCCTGCAGAGGTCCAAACAGTTTGCCTCTGTCAGTGTGGCATGCTGGTCTTGTCTTTAGTTCATTCTTCCACACCAACTTTCACTTAAGCCGAGGAGGAAGATTTGGTGTTTGGAACTGTTTTTTCCTCCAAGTGAGTTCCTGCCAAGTAAAGATGCTCAGACCAACTCCCCACATTTACAGATATGTTCAGGCTCTCTAACCAGAGTAGCACATTTGAATAAACCCTAAGTATGATGGGATGTTACTAATTATCTTACCACACCTGCGTAGACATACCTGGATCCCTCATCTGCATGCCTCGCATTGTCTGCTTTCCTCTGTTGTTCACTTGTCTGCATAGCGACTGCTGATGGAGACCATCTGCTGGCTAACGTAAGCGATTGTCTGCCGCCCTCTAGTGGTTGTACCCATGCAGTGCCATGTGTCACAATCAGTTTCTGCAATCAGTGAAATTCTTGGGGAATCTGGAACTTCACAAACTGAGTAATAGTGACACCATAGAGATGATTCATTCAGTTCATTGACTCATTCATTCACTCATTTGCCTGTTTAACTTAGGAAGTACACTGTGTGCCTGTGTGTGTGTGTGTGTGTGTGTGTGTGTGTGTGTGTGTGTGTGTGTGTGTGTGTGTGTGTGTGTGTGTGTGTGTGTGTGTGTGTGTGTGTGTGTGTGTGTGTGTGAGACAGTTTTCAGTCAGCATTTATTTGAGCACAAAAATAACTCTGTGCTAAAGACAGGGTTATAATCATGAAAGTGATGTTATTACAAATGTTATAGCTTATACAACACAAAGCCTAAAAATACACACTTAGAAAAATCACCTTCACTGTCACTTTTAATAGTAACTGAAGGTAACATGATCATGGTGTTGCTGTTTGGACATGAGCAGGTTTATTCATTTCAGATACAGTCTCACAGTATCACTGACTGTCAGACTTCAACGACACAAAGCACTTTTTGTTAAGGAAGTGAAAAAACGGAAGAGTCATTTGACTCACACAACAGGTGAATTGATGTATTTGTGTGGGGGTGTGTTTTGGTATCTGTTTGGTCTCGCATGCATGTGCATGTGTGTCTACGCAGTGTTTTTGAGAACAGAGAGCAAAAACATTTCAGAAGTGTTTCTTTCATGAAAGACAAGAGGCTTTTTGTTAAGCTGTTTTCTGAGTCAAGGTCAGTGTCTGCATGCCTCAAAATTCAATACTCCTTATCTTGTGTTGCTTTCATTATCTGAACATGACTAATGAAGAACAGGCATGATGACTGTCATCA